>NC_047038.1:61755237-62392353 GCF_011762595.2 Tursiops truncatus | reverse complement strand
TACCTCCAGAGTGCTAGATGTCAAGACAGGCACACTCATCCATTTCGCTGACATCCCCAAACTGCCTTTCATACACGACCGGCCAGATGATAGTTGAAACTATTACCTAACAACACTGGTCAGGTCAAGGCTGGACGCTGCACACATCCTGGCCAGAACTCCCTTTCATCCTGCCTTTTACTCCCTTTGCGTTTCCTCATTAATCCCCTTCACACCCACTCCGTCCACACCCCCAGTCCCAGAGTGCAGGAAAGCTCAGGTAGAGGTAGGCAGCCAGATGGTGTGCTAATCAGGTCACAAAGGTAGGAAGTGGAAGGGGTGGGGTACAGAGGCAGACCCGGGCCCCATGTCTCTCGTAATATTCCTTCCGTCCACTCCACTGCTGTAATCTAGCAAGTTGTGGCTCAGAGGTTTACAACTTAGTGGCAAATGACCATTTCCCTGACCCTGTAACCTGAGTTAGGGAAGCGTCTTGACCCTGTGAGAAGCAGTGATTTCTGCATCACTTTTCCAGTTCCCAGGGTCAGTTAGTGCCCTAGGGATAATAACAAGGGATTTTATAATACTTTTGGCTTCCTGGAAACAGAACTCCCTTTATAATATGTGATAAACATTTTCAAACTTTTTTGCTGCAAAGCATTGTCTCAGAGAGTAGAGGAGAGCCTGCCATCAACCTTATTGGCACTCATTTCTAGCAGCTCTGGAAGAAATAACAAAGGGGACTTTGGGACTAATGGTGTTCCTGGGATGGCAGGATAAAGACTGTTGAACAGGAAGGGGACATCCATGTGCAGAGCAGAAAGGTAAGAGTGACAACCCAGCTCTTAACCTGCAAGCGCCATTGCTCTAGGAGGGAAGTGGCTCCTTTCCCTTGTCACACAAATGTGTGACTCCCAGCAGGGCTGGGACACTGCCAAGGCAGAGGCTGGGGCAGCAGGGCCTTGGTGATGGCAACAGAGAGCTCTCTGGGGCCCGAGATGGGAGTTCTTTGTCACCATTAACAAAACCAGGTAGGGAATGGGGCCAGACACTGCTGTGACTCTGCTTCCAGCCCCTGATTCTCCTGAAATCCTGCCATGGATCATTCTGGGGGGGCTTCCCCTATAGACTCTCTTAATTTAGCTATTTTCTCCGTAATTAGTTGTTCATTCCCAAAATCCAGGAGCACTGATATCAGCTTTAAGATGGTCGTGGAGCTCTAAAAACTTGTGAACCACTGGCACCATTAAATCAAGTTGGGAGGCCCAGAGGCTGAAAGAAAACAGAGGCTGCTTTACTTTTAAAAAGACAAGGGGACCATATATAAATCTAGAATGAAAAGTCTAATGGTTAATGTAGAAAAGAGACCTTTAATAAAATGACTCATCATGACTACATCTATCAGTTACTTATTTAAATGTTCATATTAGTTGGAAATCCAAACTCTGATTATTGCTATGATATGTTTTCACCTAACTTCCAAATATACAAAATAAGGTAAGAGTTTTAAACTAGTGGGTCTATTTCCAAAATTGGCATAGAGGCAAGAAATTAAGATTGTATTGGATAGAACCCTAGGAGAGTAAGGTGGTTCACTGGTTGTTCGGAGGTGGCTTCCTGGAGCCCTCGGTGGAGAAGGTTTCTAAGGCAGCTCTGAGCTCAGTGGGAAAAGCTGCGAGACGGAGAAGCAGCATGCCTGCCCGGGGCTAGGAAGAGGCAGCATCGCAGCGCCAATGCTGGGTAACTTGCCAATCTTGCCAACCCAAGGCATGACTATTAGCATCTAAAGAGTACACAAATCATGCCCAAGTATCTTTATGAGCCGTAAGAAACATTCTTCACAACAAGACAATGAAGTCAAGCGCAAAGAGTACATTACATCGACGTGCCTACAATACAGGGGCGTTGAAATTGCTTTCCGAAAAGCTTGAGAATGATAAAATATACTGGAGTAAATAAAACAAGTAGATAACCGATGTAGATTTTGAAATTTCACCTATTAAAATAAACAGAAATGTTACTGCCCGGGAGAACTTGCACTTGTGCTTGCAATGGATGAGACAGCATAAATCCATGCGGTGTGAGAACGAGTGAGCTACGTCCTCAAGCCCCAGCGTGGCTGCTGTGAGAGCCTCCTCTCCTTTTATAGACAAAGCAGATAGAACTCTGGGCACTGGTTCCACTTCCCTTTTCAGCTCCCTCTCCTCCTTGTTAAATCATCGCTCGTCACAAGCAGCCGTCCCACACAGCTCTCTGACAGTATCCAGCCTTTCCATGGGCTGCCCCCTCCCCACCTGAGCTGATTTGGTGGGCTGGAGCATCAAGCACAAAGCCGGGCAATTGTTGGATAGCACGCCACCTCTTGTTATACCTACATTTGTCTAAACTCTCTGAGGATCTCTTTGTAAATTGTCAGAGTTACGGATCTCAGGGATTTTACCCAGACTGGTAAGATGACTAAACTTCCAACACTGCAAGACCCCCACTTTATTTGATCCCAAATGCCATTATGACCTTGCTGGTACTTAATGTGTAATCTCATTTAGAAAATGCAGTAGGCGGCTAACTGGTCTCCCTGCTGCTGCCCTTGCCACCCTACAGTCTATTCTCAATACAGCAGCCAAGTGAATCTGTGAAAATATTAGTTGGGCCATGTCACTGCTCTGCTTAGAATCCTCCCATGGCTTCCCAGATTTCCCAGAGTAAAAACCAAAGCCCTTATGATGGTTTATGGAGTTTATGGGACCTTCCCCTTTCCCCATCCCCACACCACTTCCTCTGACTTTATGGTCTGCTACCAGTCTTGGCTCACTCTGCTCTAGCCATATTGGCTTTGCTGCTGCTACTCAGACCTGTCAGGGACACTCCTGCCACAGGGCCTTTGCACTCACGATTCCCTCTGCTGGTCATGCTCTTCCCTCAGATATTCACATTGCCCCCCCCCCAACCCCACCCCTACTTACTGCACCTTCTTTAGTCTTTGTTTAAATACTACCTTCTCTCTGAGGCCTTCTCTGACCAACCTTTTGAAAATGGAAACACACACACACACACAAACACACACACACACTTAGACTTCTCATCCCCCTTTCCAGTTTTATATTGCTCCAGAGCATTTATCACCCTCTGAGATACTGTATTAGTCACTTGCATTTCTTATTTGTCATCTGTTTCCACCCTGCTCCCCCTCTATGAGGGCAGAAGATTTTTCCTGTTTTATTCACAGCTGTATCTCCAGTGCATAGAGGCCAGCATGTAGTGGGCATTGAATATGTGCAGAACGAATGAAAATAACTTGTGACACAAGACATTTGTGAATTCACTGAATGTCTATGTAATACTTCCCCTAGGTTAGAAACATTTTAGGTTTCCCTCTGTTTACCCCTTGCACCCTCATCAAGTTTCTCAACTGTCCTAGGAGATATGTCAGTCCTTCCCCCAAAGTGAGCTATTGTTAAAACATGTGACTCCTTGTTTATCCATCAACAGAGGGTCAGATTTTCCAATATACTGTACAAGGATTGCAAAATCTTGGAACAACTGAGAACTCATCCACGCTCAATGTTTGTCAAAAATTTCCTTAAGGAGAAGATCATTTTGGAAAACTTCCTGAAAGCTATACAGTCCAACTGGCCCTCTAGCATCTGTATCCTCTAAAATCAGTTCCTGTATCAGATCAACCCAAGTGAAGAGCAGTTTGCCTAGACTGTATCCAGAAAAATTTCTTTTATCGAATTGTACTTTGACGTGATCCCATTTGCCAATATTGGGGGGATACATTTTATAAAAAGGCTCTTTTCAGTCTGAGATATTGTTTAATACCTTACACAATGTCCTTTCAAGGAGAATCCAGGAAGTAGTTTCTCACGGTGCTCCACCAGGAATAACTGTTCTTGCCTTGAGCTTTCCCTCATTACATACATGAAGAGATTTAGGCTTAGAGCATTTGAATTCTCCTAAGGCAGAAAACTTGTGGGGGAGAAATTGGAATTTTAACCTAGATATTCTGCCTCCAAGCCTAATTCTTTTCCTCTATAACATATTCCTGGCTTTTAAAAGAACCGTTTTTCAGGGTGGTAGTGTACAGAGTTGTTGTTGTTTTAAGAAGACATAAAGAGAATCTGGTTATTTCCCTGGCTTGCAGAATAACCTTCCTGTTGCAAGGTGTTCTATGGGAGCTTCTGCTGGGCTCCTCTGACCTCCCCCGCTTTAGCTTGGGGGAATGTCCAGTGAACTGAATCCGGGTTCCCCTTATCAGTGCATACTGAAGAAATGCGCTGCAGGGTAGTCTCCTTTTGATCACTTTTTCTATTGCCTAGTGCTTCTTATTGTGCAACAACATTATGGTGGGAGTTTGCTTCACTACTTTAGTCATTTCCTTTAATAGTAAAGCCGAGCTAGAGACATTCGGCCCTCTTCTCATTTTCCTGTTGCTAAATATGAAATGTAAGATGAAGTTCTCCTATTATTCAAAGGAAAGGAAATTGAGTCCTTAAATTTGAAGCTTAGAGAAAAAATTAAGATGGAGTTAGAATTTACCAAGATTCCCAGATTAGCAGGTATGTACCACAAAAGGCTTAGAAGAGTCAACCAGCAGAGAGATTTGTTGATTAGTGATTCTTTGTATGGACTTGGACGAGACACTGAAGCGATGTAAAGAAATGTGAGACATCGTCCCTGTCTTCAGGACTTTAAGCTTTTCTAACTCAGGGTCAACACACTTTTCTTAAAGGCCTATTTAGTAAGGCTTTTAGCCTTTGCAGGCCATTCCGTCTCTGTTCCAACTTTCAGCTTTGCCATTAGAGTGTAAAAGTAGCCATAACAAGTAAGCAAATGAATATTGTTGTGTCCTAGTGAATATGGATACTACCATTGGAATTTCATGAATTTTTGCATATCAGGAACTATTAGTCTTAAAAAAATGTTTTTCAATCATTTAAAAATGTAAGAATTACTACATCAAACTAAAAATTTCCTGCACAACAAAGGAAACCATCAACAAATCGAAAAGGCAACCTATGGAATGGGGAAAACATTAGCAAACCACGTATCAGATAAGGGGTCAATATGTGCTTCATTATCAACATATTAAATAACAAAATCTGGCCACGGGTCTAATAGGGTCTAATAACTACCATGATTTTGTGGTGATGAGGATATATGGTGGTCTGAGATACCTGTGGCAGCTGAAATGTGACATGAACATAGGTGATTTCTATTGATGACAAAGTTGCAGGGCCTGATGATACTTCTGTGGTTTGTTGCCTGTGTTCATAATTGAAGGAATTTCTAAATGTTGGTTAGAACTGCTAGAAGTAACTTAAAAAGTGTTTTGATTTTCCATCCAAGTTCACTGACTCTTTGCATTCTATGCACAGAATCGTTGGAGAAACTTTGATCTCAGGTTAGGAGCTCCCAGGAAGTCAAGGAGAATGTGGGGAAATTGGGCAGTTAGAAGGTCCTCGTCTTTGAGAGCAACAATTTTAATAGAGCTGAGAAGACAGCGGAACTGAAGGGCATTGATTCGGCAATGTTGGTTTGCAAAATGGCTCCCAAACGCAAGGGCAAGAAGAGACTGAAGAAAGAGGCAAGATGGGCTAGTTAAATGGCTGTTGCCTTAAGTCACTCATTTTTGGGGTGTTTTCTTATGCAGCAAAAGCTAACTAATACAGGCGGGTAATGTATTTTCCAATTCTATGTTTCCTGGCAATTTTCCCGTATTCCATGAGTTCTCCAAGATAAACACACTGTGTGTCAGGATAACATCTACAACTATTCTTAGTACCCAGAGAGATTCTTTCGAGTTGTATTTTCTAAGTGTCAGGTTACCCATCCTGGGCTTCAAAAATCCAGTTACATGTGGCATGCTACAAGATCACACTTGGATATCAACGTCACCCACCAATTATCACAAGTCATTTCTTCCTATAACCAGTGACAAGACTCCACAAATCTGTGTTAAAAATTTCCCTTTGACGTTCCATAACCACAGAAGCTCCTTGGGTTTGAATGCTCTTTTGAAGAAAGACCCCATTCCTGTCACACTGACCAGCCTCAGGTGGCCACGGATCACTGCCTAGGCTTTGTAAACTTAGGCAAATTACTTACCTGACTTCTGTTGGTTCTCAGTGTCTCCAACCATGAGATGGGTATAAAAGTAACCGTAATTACCTTACAATGTTGTCAATAGAATGAATGAGTTAGTAAAGGTAAAATACTTAAAATCTGGCATGTAGTAGAGATGCCGTTATTGCTATATTTCAGTGTTGCAATTTGTCTCCTTTTCCTTCTTCTCTGGATCTTAACAGCTTTCTCCCCTATTCCATCTCTTGGCAGGGAGAACAGGAAACTAACCTAATAGGTTATTTCAAATAACTCCCATCTTTTTGGAAACTAAGACTCCAGGAATTCAGCATTTATGCTTCTTCAGAAGCAGTGTAATGATTGCTGTAAAGAAAAAGTCTGAGACATTTTTCTCTTAAATGGTCAAGGCTTTTCCAGCAAGGACAGGAAAGCTTCTTCAAAGCCAGTAACATTTTTCAAGTTAAAATTTAACACCTTGGAAGTCTTTCAAAATTCCTTCAAGTCCTGTTCTTCCAAAATGAGATTTTTCTGGGAACTAGTGGGGCGTGCAGGAAAGCAGTCAGCGCTGGGCCAGTTCTGGAAGCATGTAGACTGTGCAGGTGTGGAGGAGGCTTACAATTCCCATGGACATTAGTGCTAGGTAAAACAGAACAAAATGTTTTAAAATGGACAGTTGAACTCCAAAGAAAAGAAAATTTCCTAAGTGTTAAAAAAAAGTTTTCCTCGGTAAATTGAGAAGAGCAGAAAGTAGCTGCTGGAACCCCCATGGCCTCAGGAAGGTATGAGACCAAGTGTGGGTCTCAAGGACTGGGGTTTAACATCTCTCTCTCTCTGTCTCTCTCTGTCTCTCTCTCTCTCACACACACACACACACACACACACACACACACACACACCATGCATGGGCACCTGGAAATATGGCCCCAGGCTGACAGGAGGCAGGGAGTTGGAACTGACTCACTTGTCTTTGTTTTTTTATTTTTTGTCCCCTACAGTTTCTATTGGATTCTTTTTTCAAGTCTCTTGTTCTTATTTATGGTGTCCTATCTTAATTCCTTAGTGTCCAAGACACCTGAAAAGGACTGTGCCTCTGTGAGAAGGGAACTAGAAAAAAATGTACTTGCTGGTCCAGGATCTGGGAAGCTTGTAGTTTGTTTGAGACACTGGATGGGGATAGGGGGTGGGCTGGGGGTCAGAGGTGGGGAGAGTGAGTTCGTGATCAGAAATCAGAACTCCAAACCTGTGTCACATGGGTGTATGAAGTGTGGATTTATGCTTACAAGTTGGTGTAGGATTCAAAGCTAATAAAAGTAACATAAAAATTCATCACCAGAACTTCCCTAGTGGTCCAGTGGCTAAGACTCCACACTGCCAATGCAGGAGACCCAGGTTAGATTCCTGGTCAGGGAGCTAGATCCCACATGCTGCAACTAAGAGTTCACATGCAGCAGCTAAGAATTTGTATGCTGCAACTAAAGATCCCACATGCTGCAGTGAAGATTGAAGATCCTGCCTGCATGCTACAACTAAGACCCGACACAGGCAAAACAAAAAACAAAACAAAAAAACTCATTACCAACTTTGTTAGAAGAGTTACAAATATCTTCTCCCAGATTGTGTATTGTCTTTTAATTCTATTTATAATGGCTTTTATTATACAAACGTGGTCAACTCTTTTGCTTTATGGTTTGGGCTTTTGGTGTCTCTTTTAAGAAATCCTTCTCTACCATGATATCATAGAGAAAACCTCCTACAGTTAATTTCTTCTAAAATTCTTTTTTAAGTCTGCAACAGAAAGTTTTTAAAAGTTGTTTTTTTGTGTGTGGTATGCGGGCCTCTCACCGTTGTGGCCTCTCCCGTTGCGGAGCACAGGCTCCGGAAATGCAGGCTCAGCGGCCGTGGCTCACGGGCCCAGCGCTCTGTGGCATGCGGGATCTGCCCGGACCGGGGCACAAACCCGTGTCCCCTGCATCGGCAGGTGGACTCTCAACCACTTGCGCCACCAGGGAAGCCCAGTATTTTTTAAATTGAAGTATAGTTGATTACAATGCTGTGAATTTCTTCTAAAAATTCCAAAGTGCTGTTCACATTTAGATCTTGAATCCAACTGCAGTTTACTTTTCCATATGGTTTTGGATATGGCTTGAGGTAGGGATCTAATTTTAGTTTTTCCATCTAGACAGCTAATTGTTCCAGAAGTTTTTACTCAGTAGTTCTTTCCTTACAGACATATGATGCCATGTTGGCCATATACCAATTTCTTCTATATACATTTGCTTATTTGTTATTTCCTTCCACTGGTTTATTTGTTCATCTCTCTGCCAAATTTATTTACAGTATCTTTATAATGAATCCTAATAAATCCTAATAAGAGCATAATTTCCCTCTTCTTATTGTTATAAACTGTGAAGAGTCTGAGAATGTATCTATTTGCAAGCTAGAAGTTAGCCTGTCACTGATTCATGGATACAAGTAGAAGACATGAGAGGCTGGTGAGTCAGAGGCAAAGGACTTCATTGCTCACAGCACAGCTGGCAGCATAAGCTTTACGTTCACCTCAGTTGCCCTTGTCGCCAAGTTCCACGTGTGACATGGAAGAGCTGAGATGAAGGCTGCACATGTCACCATGAGGAACCTGAGCTTAGGAAATCCCAAACTTTAAAGACAGATGCTAGCAAATCTGCCTGTCCTTTTCCCCAGAGGGAGACACTTCTTAAATATCCTGGACATCAAACAAATCTTCCCCCTGCCCTGGAGGGAGACGCCATCTCTGTCTTCCAAAGCTGTTTGCTGTATAAACATCTTTGAAAACATAGTCCAGAAAAAAATGTCAGTGTGTCTGCTCAGGAGACGTGCAGAAATGCAAGAGACCAATAGAGTTGTCTCCCAACATTACTTCTTCGGTATTATTTTGTTTACTGTGGCTCTTTGTAACAGGGAAGAAAAAAATCTGACTTCATATAAGGTCTGTTTCTTTTACTTTAACCTTTGTACTCTACTGCTTTTGCAACAGGTTAAGAATGTTGTCTATAGCCTGAAATATACAGAATAGCCCATTCTCAAGGCTCTGACGTTTAAAAGTATAACACTTTTCCATTCATATAGAGATAAAAAGTTGCAGAACAGAGAATAACTTTTGTCTTGTTGGAGGTTTACAGGAACATCCTGACCTGACCTACCCATGTGGACAGCTGAAAGAACAAAGGATCCCAACACTGACAAGCTGTGCAACAACCAACCACAGCCTTTTAGTAAAAGAAGCCTGAATTCTAACTTGGGTAAGATGGTTCTTTGGGACACTTAGTCCACCATTTCCTTGGTCTGCTGTCTTTCCGAATAAAGTAGCCATTCCTTGCCCCAACAACTCATCTCTTGTTGCCTGTTGTGTGGTGAGCAGTACCAGCTTGTACTCGGTAATACCTTTATTCTTCCATATGAATTTTAAAATTAATTTGTATAGTTGTTTTGGGTAGCACTATGTTACTAGATATAAATTTATACAAATCTTTTTGAAATGCATTCTTTACAACCATGTATAAATAGTATATTATAATTAATAACTGTAATTATAGGCATGCAAAGCAATGAACAGTTTAAAGAAAGATTACAAAACAAACAAAAAAATAGTTTAAAAAACCCAATGACAGCAACAGAACAGTGAAACCCCTGGGACCTTGCAGAAGTAAATATAAAACTGCCTTGTAATAACATTTTTACAACATAAGGCACAAGGAACTCTCTCAAATTAAAAGAAACAAAAACAGAGGGAAAAAAACCCACAAAAAACCTCTGCTGAAAATAAAACAAGCAAATTCACAAACACTAGGAAACAATCCATTGTGTGGGACAGTCAATACATACAACAAACTGAAGAAATAGCATCTTAAGAACTTTATAGAGCAAGGTGAAAGAGAGACTAAAGCAAGCATATTAAAAATTATTCATAAACAAAAACCAAAAACGGGAACCAAGAAGATGGAATGGGACATTAATAATAAAGAGAAGGAAGATTTGAAAAAGGATCAAATAGAATTTTTAGAAAATTTTTTAAAAGCCACAACATTGAGATTTGAAATTCCAAAGAAGGATTGAATAGCAGATTAGGAAAAGCTAATGAGACATCAGTGAACTGGAAGACAGTTCCAGATGAGAAGGCAACGCAGAGATAAAGAAGTAGAAAACAATGAATATAGTAACCTAATACGACAATGAAATGGAAAAATATCAAAGAGCAAGAAAAAAAGTCTTAAAAGCATTCAAGTATTGAGCAAAAGATACAACTGTACTTACAAGAAGCTCAGGAACGGGAAAAATGAATCCATGGTATTAGCTGTTAAATAGTGGTTATCTCTGGAGGTTGAGGGAAGGGTTCCAACTGAAAAGGGCATGAGGGTACCCTTTGATACCCTTTGAGATAACGGACATGTTTTATATCTTTACATCCATGGTTTCGTGGATATTTAAAATCTAAAAAGTCACTGAGCTGTACATTTAAGATTTTGTGCACTTTATTGTATGTATTTTACACCTTAATAAAAACATGACTTAAAAAAGCAATCAGAAAGAAGAAGAAGAAGAAAAAAACTATCTACAAAGGGATGACAGCTAGAGTAATAGCACACTTTTGGTCAGAAACAAAAAAAGACCAGAATATAATTCAACAGTGACTTCAAAGTGCCAGGGGAAATAAACATCAAATTAGAGCCCTTTACCTGGTAGAACCATTACCAATGAATGAGGGTGACTAATGAGATTTTCATGCCAAGACTAAAACAACCTCTAAAATATGTGCTTCAGCGAGAAGGGTTAGGATGGTTGAATCAAAATAGCAAAGCGCTAGGTGAATCTACATAAGCATTAACTTTCACAAATAATGATTTTGATGAGATGATAGATGTTCACTAAACTTGTAATCATTTCATGATGTATGTAAGTCAAACCACCATGCTGTACACCTTAAACCTATACAGTACTGTATGTCAATTATATTTCAATAAAATGGGAAAAATTATTTAAAATAATTCTTAAGGGTTTTATTTTAATTTTTTGGCTGTGCTGCGTGGCATGCAGGATCTTAGTTCCCCGACCAGGGATTGAACCCATGCCCCCTGCAGTGGAAGCAGGGAGTCTTAACCACTGGACCGCCAGGGAATGAAGGGTTTTAAAAATTAGGTGGATTATCTTGCAGACACACGCTCATGTGAAATGATCTGTGACAAGGTTATTCACTGCTGCATTGTTTGAAACAGTACTAATTAGAAACAACCTCAATATCCATTAATAGGGGAACTAATTAAATAGATTGCATTACATCTGTACATTGGACTGTACATTCAGCCATTGAATTATATTTCTGAGTGTGATATAGAGTAAATGTATTTCTCTATGAGTCAGATTTCTCTTCATTAACAACTACAACACGTCAGTGGGTTATAACAAGGAACATGAATTTCTCATATGCTCCATCTAAGGAGAAGACGACAGTGAATAATTGCAAACATTAAAACACTCTTTCACAATTGGTAAGTGAAAAAAGCAGAGTGCAGAACAGTGTGTGCAGTGTCCTACCATTTGGATAAAATAAATCAAAACAAATGAATCCACTACATGATTGTTTTATATACAAGTTCTCTGGAAGAATGCACTTGAAATTGGCAAAGATGATGCATACGAACTGAGTGGCAGTGAATAGTGGTAGACTAGAGACATTTCACTCTTTATATACCTTTGGTACATTTTGAAATTTCCACCATTTGAATGTACTGTCTAAGCAAAAATTAAGTTTTCTGTATTGTTTGGGTGGAGGCTAGAGATATTAACTTTAGACCTGATTAAAAAATACACCTGCAGGACTTCCCTGGTGGTGCAGTGGTTGAAAATCCACCTGCCAATGCAGGAGACACGGGTTCGATCCCTGGTTTGGGAAGATCCCACATACTGCAGAGGAACTAAGCCCGCGTGCCACAACTACTGAGGCTGCGTGCCACAACTACTGAGGCTGCGTGCCACAACTACTGAAGCCCGTGCACCTAGAGCTGGTGTTCCACAGCAAGAGAAGCCACTGCAATAATGAGAAGCCCGCACACCGCAACAAAGAGTATCCCCCACTTGTCGCAACTAGAGAAAGCCCACCCACAGCAACGAAGACCCAATGTAGCCAAAAATAAATGAATAAATTAAAGAAAAAAGAAAATACACATGCTAAGATTACTATAACTATAACCACAAAAAAAAAGAAATTTAATGTACAACTAAAATAGCACAGGAAGAGGGGTACAAAAATTATCTTAAGCACTTTAAAAAAACATACTTAAGAACCATTTGTGTTTCCTTTCCTGTGAACTATATTTCCACATCATTTGTTCTATTTCTATTGTGTTGTTGACCTTTTTTTGTTATTGATATCTAGGGGCTCTTTATTAGGAAGATAAGCCCTTTGTGATACAAGTTGCAAATATTTTTGCCCAGTTTGTGACAGAAGATTTTACTAAATGTAGGCAAATTTTCAATCCTTTCTTTGTAACTTGAGTCGTAGTTAGAAAGACTACATTCCAAGGTTACAAAATAATTAATCTATATTTTCTTCAATAGTTCCCATAGGTCCTATGTGAGTCTCATTTCCCCAAACTTTTATCTCCTTATAGGCGGGAACAATAATGGGTATATCTGCATGTCATCCATGGGGCCTAATCCCCCATGTGCATTTTCTCCAATAGGTAATACTTTTCTGCTGATGATGTTAAATTTCTCTCTAATCACCGATTAGTGTCCTCTATGGTCTAAAACAATTGAAATGTCGTTAGCGATTATTTTGCAACAAGTGATTGGATTTCAACCACATTACAAATAAGGAAATTGAGGTTTAGAGATTTTAAGAAACTTGTCCAGCATCACATAGTTAAAAAGTAATGAAGTTGGAATTGAAACTCAGATAGCTTGGCTATAGAGCCTATAACTGTAACCCAAATGGGTTGTAGTGGGTACAACCTAGAAATGATATAGATTTTTTTTTTTTCTTTTTTAAAATCACTGGTACCATGTGGGAAATGAAGGCAGCAAAATGATACTGGTTTTCTAACACAGAGCTGCAAACACTGAATGGGTGATATGAAAACATAGTTTATAAATCTAATTTGTTCATTTGTCCAAGGATAGTAATACTCAAACGACAATTTATGAAGTGTTCTCATCTAGATAATCTCATGACGTTCTTTCAACAAGGAGGTATTTTAGTTGTTAAAATATTATCTTATACTAGCATGAGAGGGAAAATTATATATACATATATACACACACACAGAGTGTTGTTTATAGCTATGTTATATTAGCAAAGAATTGGAAACGACTTAAATGTCCTTCTAACTAGGGGATGAAAAACAGATGCAGAACCAAGGATGTAATGTGCAACCATTTGTGAGTAAATATAGACTATTTCAACTTCTTCATCGTTTTGAGTTTTCTAAATTCAGAAAATGGCCTACTCAATGTTTCTTTCATCATTGCGATAGTCAAGATTCTCCCAAATAAAACATATACCTTGGCCACAAACTCGGGGTCTGTTTCATCCACAAGGTCAGTCCATTCAACTGTGACTACATGTTCTCTATTAGTTTAGGTTTCCACTCATCAGCCAGCTTCTGGCTTGTGCTGCTAACCGGTGATTCTCAAAGCAGCAGAACCCTCAAATCTTCTTTTTGTTATTGATGATCGAGATGATATTGATGACAGAGAATAAATGACAGAGAACAACATTGACTGAACCCTGGGTGACTTCCCAGGCTTCTTTCAGAATCTTTTTCTTTGTCTCACTTTGTGAAATTGGTTTTTGTTGCTTGCCACAGAAATGCATACTCCAGGGCAAATGTCATGGCATCACGCAATTTAAGTTTCTTGTCCAGCCAAATGGATACTCTCTGAACAAAAAGAGGATGTAGATCTCAAATGAGCCCATCTTTCTCAAGCAGCAGCACAAACTCAACCTTATTTAAATCTCTTGAGACCCTATCAGCAAAGATCTTGGTGGGGGAATTCCCTGGCGGTCCAGAGGTTAGGACTCTGCACTTTCCTGCCGAGGCCCCAGGTTTGATCCCTGGTCGGGGAACTAAGATCTCACAAGTCACATGGCATGGCCAAAAAAATTAAAAAATAATTATATTCTTTAACACAAAACAAACAAAGATCTTGGTTCCCATTCTGGGGTTGCACATGCCTTCTAAAGGAAGATGGTCTTATTTCCTCTGCCTTGTGGTTACATCCACCACGCAGCTGGTTCACTCAAGCAAATCCTTCAACAGCTCTCTCCGTGGATTCTTGTACTTTGCTCATATCTCTCCCTTTGTTTGTTGGTCTTCATAACTCAACACAAAAATGCAATTTTGTTCCAGAACAGGCACATAATTAAAAGGAATCACTGACTTTGTCCCTTCGACATATATACACTACCAAATGTAAAATAGATAGCAAGTGGGAAGCAGCCACATAGCACAGGGAGATCAGCTCGGTGCTTTGCCACCACCTAGAGGGGTGGGATAGGGTGGGAGGGAGATGCAAGAGGGAGGGGATATGGGGATATATGTATACGTATAGCTGATTCACTTTGTTATACAGCAGAAACTAGCACAACACTGTAAAGCAATTATACTCCAATAAAGATATTTAAAAAAAAAAAAGCAATCACTGAGAACCTAAAGGTGTGACAAATCCCTTTCTTTGAACTACTGGAGCCCAAGAGCGCTCTCTGAGAGCAAGAAGTACGCTTTCATCAAGGCTGACACATGAGCTATGCGTTCTGTCTGAAACAGCTCATCAGGTCCTCTTGCCTCCCTTCTGGGGGAGGCCTGCGCAACAATGGATACATCCATTCATGTCTCTTTTTAATGGAACCCCATTGCCTTTACCTGATTCCCCTTTTATTGTACAGGGCAAAGCAGGAGTGGGCAAACTGACTGGTGATAACCAGCACATGGCACTTGGAAAACAACTAGACACTCTGGGAGTGCCGCCCCTCGCCCACTCCTATCAAGTATCACCAAAAAATCAAACCCGAATGAGATCATGCTTCTCCATCTTCCATGTCACTTTACAGGAAACGTAAGGCACAGAAAAACATGTTAAATACATCATGAGGAGGCAATCAACAAGATTCAAAATGTGGGAAACGCTACAGGGCAAATGATTTGGTCGTTTGGAATAAATTAAAAAAGGAAGAAGAAAAGAAAAGAGATGAAGACTTTACAGATTAAAAGAGATTTTAAGAGACCTATCAACCAAATGCAGTAAGTGGATACTATTTGAATCCTGATTCAAGCAAAGAGTAAACAACATGTAGGAGACAAATGGGGAGATTTGCACACTGACTAGATAATTGATGATGTTAAGGAATTGTAAACATTTAAAAATGTGTGACAGTAGTGTGGTTGTGTGTATGTGTATGTGAGAGAGAGAGAGACAGAATATGTCCTTATCTTTTACAGATACATACTGAAATATTTACAGATACAATGACAGGTCTGGGATTTGCTTCAGAATTGTCCTGTAGAAGGATGGGGATTGTGGAAGATTTCGATGTAACGGGATGGGACATGAATGGGGGATTTGCTATAGCTGGATGATGGGAACTTCGAGGCCCATTGTACAATTCTTTGTATAAGTTTGAAATTTTCCGCAAGTTTAAAAAGGAAAAGGTGCAAGTCAAATATCGAAATCACCGAAGGTTCTGAGCAGGTGTTTTTAAGCGGTGGTGTAGAATAAATTGGAGAAAGGGCAGCTGGGGAACTAACTGAATAAAAAAACTGATTTGGGGCTGGGTTACGCTGAACGCAATTTGAGGACATCTGAGTAGGAAAGTCCAAGGAGTCAGGTGGTAACATAGGGTCGGAACTTGGGAGAGAAGTCTGTGATCCTACACTTAGGACAATTACAGCCTTGAGCATAAAGACACTTTCAGAGGGTAGAGAATCGATGATTCCACCTCGGGGAATGAAACGACTTAGCGTTCAGAAGGAAAATATAAGGAAGCCTGCTGAACCAGCAAAGGAGATAATTAGCTCAAGCCTCCACCTAAAATTTACTTTTTTTTTTAACATCTTTATTGGGGTATAATTGCTTTACAATGGTGTTAGTTTCTGCTTTATAACAAAGTGAATCAGTTATACATATACATATGTTCCCATATCTCTTCCCTCTTGCGTCTCCCTCCCTCCCACCCTCCCTATCCCACCCCTCCAGGCGGTCACAAAGCACCGAGCCGATATCCCTGTGCCATGCGGCTGCTTCCCACTAGCTATCTACCTTACGTTTGGTAGTGTGTATATGTCCATGCCACTCTCTCGCTTTGTCACAGCTCACCCTTCCCCCTCCCCATATCCTCAAGTCCATTCTCTAGTAGGTCTGTGTCTTTATTCCTGTCTTACCCCTAGGTTCTTCATGACATTTTTTTTTCTTAGATTCCATATATATGTGTTAGCATACGGTATTTGTCTTTTTCTTTCTGACTTACTTCACTCTGTATGACAGACTCTAGGTCTATCGACCTCATTACAAATAGCTCAATTTCGTTTCTTTTTATGGCTGAGTAATATTCCATTGTATATATGTGCCACATCTTCTTTATCCATTCATCCGATGATGGGCATAACATTTACTTTTGATTTAGGAACCTTTATCAGATATGGAGCTACCTTTCTCTGTTGCCACCTAGAGATTTGTAAAAAAAAATAGTTAAGGTGAAATAGTTCAGAACAATGTATTTTAAGAACACAATTAGGCCTCATCATCTCTGTAAACTGCAACCCTAACTTCCCTTTGGAAGTTGCACAATGCTATTTTGAAATGGTTTCAAATGCTTATTTGACCTGGAGCTGGCTCTTTGGTCTGTGTGCCCAGCTCCATTCTGGACTAGGTTTGCACCAAACACCAAAGTGGCTTTCACTGGGCGCGAACGGGAAGTGGCCACTAGCTGTTCCGAAAATTTTAAATTCAGGGACCTACACAGGAAGCCAAGGCAACAGAAACCAGATCCCCCAACAGTGCTCTCCACCCTGCTCACCCTGCGCTTATGTCCGAGGACCTCATCTCTCCAGGCAGCTGTCTTTCTCCTCCAGTGAGTCGAAGTTACCGCACTGTGCTTACATGGAGAAGTCTATCAAAGTGGCGTTATTTTAAACTTTGCTTCCCGTCTGCCCAAGAGTGTGACATCTTGCTTTCAATAGTTGGGTTACTCTACACAAAGTATGTTGGTAGCAAGAACAGGACAGAGGGATGATGCAGGAAAATGGCATTCAAACAGCCTCCCAGAGTCAAACTGTTTTGAACAAAAATGGTAGGAGTTTGAACTTGGTGTTCTTGAAAAAGACAAGTCCAAAAGGGGACATTACAGAGTGGTTTGCCCATATTTCAAATGCTTTACTATTGCAATGCAGCAATCTGATGTGTACATGTGATTTCCTCTGCTAGGCGAAGTTTGAGGTCACAAATCCTATTTATTATCCGTATCCAGAAAAGTGCCTGACTCATAGCAAAATTCAAGCATGACTCAGTCAGTGGACATATGAACGAATGCACAAATAAGTCTCAGAATGTAGTCTTTTAGGAAGCAGAAATTATAAATATGATTTAGATGCCATTCTTTCAAAATCCCTTAAAAGGAGGGCATATTCACGTTTTCCGTCACTTAAAGCATTTATTTTTAAAACCATGTCTCCAGGGACTTCCCTGGTGGTGCAGTGGTTAAGAATCCGCCTGCCAATGCAGGGGACATGGGTTTGATCCCTGGTCCGAGAAGATCCCACATGCCAAGGAGCAAATGCGCCCGTATGCCACAACTACTGAGCCGGCGCTCTAGAGCCCGCAAGCCACAACTACTGAGCCCACGTGCCACAACTACTGAAGCCCGCGTGCCTAGAGCCCATGCTCCACAACAAGAGAAGCCACCGCAATGAGAAGCCCGCAACGAAGAGTAGCTCCCGCTCGCCACAACTAAGAGAAAGCCCGCGTGCAGCAATGAAGACCCAACGCGGCCAAAAATAAACAAATTAATTAAAAAAATTTAAAACCATGTTTCTAATGTCAAGAAATAACAATACCGTCCCTTAATAGCATGATGATTGAGTTAAACCGATGAGCTAATGACAGCTACTGCCAATGTTTCTTAGAGGAAAGAATAAAGGTGTTTATTTCATAGAGACACCGTGAGGAAAAATAAATAAAACAGTTGGCTTGCATTTCCTCCTGCAAGTCAGTCTCTCAGACTTAATTTGGAATTTGTTCTTTCTAGGCACCAAGAGAAAATGGGCTGCCATCTCTACACTCAAACTGGACAGTCTTCCCCAAGCAGTTTAGATATGAGAAGGCAGAGGGGGCTGCTACACGGCGCTCCGTCCCCACCACTGCCTTCCTCCCCTGCAGAACATTTCCTGGCGTCTGCATGTCACGTGGTTCTGTCTTCCTCATCCCCAATTTCAGCACCCCTCCCTTCAGGCTGCAAGGTAAGGCAGGATAGGAAGACACGGCTGCCTGTCTCTTCGGTAAAAAGCGTTTTTCCCCCATCTCAGATGTTAGGTCTTGTAAGAGGGCTAGTTAAGCATTCTGCCAAAGAGAACTGCCAATGATTTATGATTGCTGATGGTGCCCTTAATGGATTTTTATATAATTTAAAGACCTGCAGCACGATATGACCTCAGAGACCATTTAGTAAAGTCTATTTTAAAAGTGACAAAATTATCACCCAAAGTCCACAGTTTACGTTAGTATTCACTCTTGGTGTTGTATATTCTATGGATTAGGACAAATGTAGAATGACATGTATTCACTATTACAGTGTCACGCAGAAAATGTTTTTTACTGCCATAAAAATCCTCTGTGCTCTGCCTATTCATCTCTCCTTCCCCCTTGACCCCTGGCAATTCATTGACCTTTTTCTTGTTTCCACAGTTTGGATGATAATGATGTGTTAACTATAGGTCCATCAACAGTAACAAATGCACCCCTCTGGTGGGGTGTCGATAATGGGGAGGCTGTGCATGGGGTGGGGGCAGGGTGGGTACGGGATATCTTTGTACCTTCCTTCAATTTTGCTGTGAACCTAGCACTGCCCTAAAAAAACCCAAAGTCTTAAAAAATAACGAAATGGAGACTTTGACAGGCTAAGTGACCTGACTAAGGTCACAGAGCTGGCTCCCCGTGGACCAAGACTAGAATGCAGGGTCCTCATGGTGCAAGCTTTATGCACCACACGTTGCTACCCTGCATCCCTCAGTAACAAGAAATACTTGCTGGAGGATCTCCTCTAGGTCCAACTGAATCACCCACTCACATGAGGGAAGTGGGGCAGGTCCTGAAGTTTACATCTGGGTTCTGTTTTCACCATCTCCCCACCTCCGTCCAGGACTGCACACACACACCCCAGTGCCTCCAGGCTTTTGCTAATGCTGTGCTCTGTGCCTGGAAGACTTCCTCCTCCATCTCCAGCTGCTACTTGCCCCTGAAGGTGAAGCTTCCTCTGGGCAGAATGAATCCCTCTCTCACAATCCTCAACTCTGAGTACTTTGCAGATAACTCAATTATAGAACGTGTTAAGTACTGTAGTTACTTATCAGCCCTCCAATTAGACCCTGAGCTCCATCAAGCAGGACTGGATCTTAATTACATTCGCATTTCCAGAAACAAACTCTGTGATGGGGTACAATTTATGTGCTCACAAAAATGTAGAGAGGACACAAATCTAAAGTTTCTCTTTCCCAGAGTACACTTTAAGGCTAGAAAACAAAAATAAATACAGCTTTTACAATGAAGCAGCTGATAGAATATATTGAATATTGTACATTTAGGAGATCTGGTAGGGGACAAACTGTGTATCACTCGGATATACAAATATTCTTTCCTTTACATTAGAAACATGATTGTCAATGGTACTGTCATTTTTCATTGTTCTGAAACTGTTAATAACATTTAAGTTAGTAAGAGTATAGGCAATCATTTGCTTTAAAAATAAAAAATCACACAAGATATATAAAGTATATAAAGAACAGTTTGGTCCTCAGTCATGGGTTCTCAATGGGAGTCATTTTGGAAGGTTTTAAGGCCATCAGTTATGAGAAGGCGCAGATTAAATAATGAACCTGGAGAAGCCTAGTTTTAGATTGTGATCACATTAAGAACAAGGCAAAAAAAATCAAGGTCAGGCAGTCACTGTTTTAGAGTCCCTGCTGCTTTAGGACCAAAACTACATTGAATTGTGTTAAAGCAAAAAACTACAATAATCTACTTTGCAAGTTTCAAATAACCAATTATTTCATTCAAGATTTAAAGAGATAAAGTGAATGTTAACACAGTGAACAAAGATGGTTAAGCTCTTTTTTCCTAGCACATACACAATGTATAATGGTGCATTATTAGAATTAAAGTTTTAGATCAAAAAACTATCTTTTTAAAGTATCTTTTGCTCTGCTTCATAGGTTCCTGTGAATTGTATTTTCCCTAAACACAACATTTGATCTGTTCATCTATTTTACTTTATAAGCAATTGACAGAAATGTAAATATACATACATGTAGAAGTGGCTATCTTTTACATAGGACAGCCCAGAATTTAGTAATACGTATAGGCTTTCTGGCTGTTTTACTTACACATAAAATGAATTTTAGAGAAGAAACATATTTGGTATTTATTCTAATGAAAGCATATTAATTACAATATATTTTTGAAGGTTATTTTTAAAATCTTCATTTTTTATGATTTTATTTTTTTTGCGGTACGCGGGCCTCTCGCCGTTGTGGCCTCTCCCGTTGCGGAGCACAGGCTCCAGACGCGCAGGCTCAGTGGCCATGGCTCACGGGCCCAGCCGCTCCGTGGCATGTGGGATCCTCCCGGACCGGGGCATGAACCCATGTCCCCTGCATCGGCAGGCGGACTCTCAACCACTGCGCCACCAGGGAAGCCCCAAAATCTTCATTTTTTAAGTTCGGATGATGCTCAACCTTTTAACAGGAATGGTGGTTTGTTAGATTTGACCATCTTTCTTTATTACCCTTAAAGTTCAAACATAAAACAAGGAGGAATGTAGGTCTATTAAAAAAATATGAATACTTGTAGCAATAGTTTAAATTATTTAGCCCACAAAAACATTGCTTAAGAAATCAAGTTCAGCTTAATTGTAGGGAAATGTAATTAGGCCCAAGGCTGGGATAGTTTACTCTCCTTTTGGCTGCAGGTTATACTTTTGTGGCTGGAAAAAATATTCTTCAATAGCACTGACTAGTTCATTTAGTTCTTTCTTCAGCTGGTCGGGATCACTGCAAAATAAAGGGGAAAAAAAATTCCAGGTCAGTGGATTATTCCAAAGCATATTTTAAAGATTCCTCACATAGATCAGTTAACATTGATATTTACCCTTAAGCGGAGGGCTAAATCAGACAAAACAGAACTCCAGTTACTTAAGCATGGGAACACATCTGTGATGTAGACAAAAAACTCATGTGACAATATTCATATTTTCCGCAAAGGCCTTCCTGAGGTCTCTACTATAAACAAAAGCACCCCTTTGCACTTCTCATAAGAATTTTTAAGAAACACAATTTGTAGCCTAGCATCCCTAAAAGTTCTGTCTGTACCTAACAGTGCAGAGAAAACTTTCATGACTTCAGCTGTCATTAAATCCTGCTGAACTTTTACAAATGACATGGCTGGCAAGTCTTTGGTCTCCCAGGATATGAATGTTCTTGATCCTGTTTGTCTTCAAACTATTGGGAGCTCGGCTACAGCCTCCTGTGTCAGGCCTTCCCAGGATGGAAGAGATGGGGAGCCTCCTAGTGGGCCTGCTGGTCACTCACCCGGAACTCAGACCCTGAGACCTCCTGTTTATTATTATTTTTTTAACATCTTTATTGGAGTATAATTGCTTTACAATGGTGTATTAGTTTCTGCTGTATAACAAAGTGAATCAGCTATACACATACATATATCCCCATATCTCCTCCCTCTGCCGTCTCCCTCCCACCCTCCCTACCCCACCCCTCTAGGTGGACACAAAGCACCGAGCTGATCTCCCTGTGCTACGTGGCTGCTTTTTATTCTACTTTGGGAACAAAAGGGTCACAACTAAAGTATAAACAAAAATCCTGGGAACTAGATCCCTTTAAGGAAACCAAGTTTTCAAGCATGTGGAAAACACTCATTTATGTGCAAACAATTGGAAGGTTGGTAACAGATAAAACAGACTTGTAATTAGACAGGTGTCTAATTTATGTGGCAGCCTTACATATCAGGTTACTAGCATGAGGTGAGTTACTATAAGTACTTAAAACCAAAAAGCTCAATAGAAAAACAAAAATCCTTCAATTCAAACTTTTAATACTTCATACTTGACCACCTTTAATATATGCAAACTTAACTTTAACGGAAAGGGCAATCTTTGTAATTAGTTAATATCATTTTTGCATTGTAACAGTTAACCAGTACAACTAAAACAATCCATTTTATTACAGACATTAATTCTGGCTGTACTACTTACTAGCTGTGTGCCCTTGGGCAAGTGAGTCAACCTTTCAAAGGCCCAGATTCCTCATCTGTAAAACTGAGATAAAGACTATTTTCTCAAGAGAGTTGTCATATAGATTGAGATAAATTATAGAAAGCAATTAGCACAGAACCTGGCCCAAAAACCTCAATAGATGTAGCTGTCATTATAATTACTTTTACCCCCCCATTGGTAACATATTTCGTAATTATGCTTCATAAATATATATGAATTACACAAGTCTTTTCTTTTCCTTCTCCATAAATGTGCTTTGAAGAAAATAAGAGTTCTCAGGAAGGCACACTGACTAATAATTACTGGGGGTTTTTTTAATATAAATTTCTTTCTTCCTTTCTTTATTTTTGGCTGAGTTGGGTCTTTGTTGCTGCACGAGGGCTTTCTCTAGTTGTGGCGAGAGGGGGCTACTCTTCATTGTGGCGCGCGGGCCTTTCATTGCGGTGGCTTCTCTTGTTGCGGAGCACGGGCTCTAGGTGTGCGGGCTTCAGTAGTTGTGGCTCGTGGGCTCTAGAGCGCAGGCTCAGTAGTTGTGGCGCATGGGCTTAGTTACTCTGCAGCATGTGGGATCTTCCCGGACCAGGGCTCGAACCCATGTCCCCTGCATTGGCAGGCGGATTCTTAAGCACTACGCCACCAGGGAAGCCCTTATTGGTTTTCTTAAAACAATATACATAAAACAAAACTCATCAATAAATTTACTATATATCCCCTGCTGGTTTTGTTTCTCCGTTAGAACCTTGCTTGAGACTATTACCTAAATCTTGAGATAGTAAGAGAGTGTCCTCGTTCTTAGGAGTTGAGTATTGAAGTCTGCAACTTATTTTCAAATGGCTGAGAAAACAAATAAACCAACCCAAATATATAATATTGATATGTATGGTGAGTGAGAGCAAATATTGCAAAATGTTAGCAACTGCTGAAACTAGGTTAGGGTAGGCAAACTATGGCTTGCAGCCTGTTTGTGTAAAGTTTCATTGGAACACAGCCACACCTATTCTTGTATGTCTGTGGCAGCTTTCCGGCTACAACAGCAGAGCTGAGTGGTTATAACAAGGGCTATATGGTCTGTAATCCCTAAAATAGTTACTGTTTGGCTCTTTACAGAAAAAGTTTGTCAACCCCTAGTCTATGTGAGGAGTTTGTGGGTATTCACTACATTATTTCTACATTTCTATAGGTTTGAAAATTTTCACAATAAAAAGTTGAACAAAACTAAAGACATCAAGGGAGTTCCCTGGCAGTCCAGTGGTTAGGACTCTGTGCTTTCACTGCCGAGGGCGCAGGTTTGATCCCTGGTTGGGGAACTAAGATCCCACAAGCTGTGCGACACAGCCAAAAAGAAAACCCCAAAACAAAAAACAAACAAAAAACAACAACTAAAGACATCAACCCCAACAAAAATAGTTTTTAAAAGCAGGAATTGTATTTGAAAAAGATTTTCTATTCAAAAGGGTTAGTGGGGGCTTCCCTGGTGGTGCAGTGGTTGAGAGCTCTGCCTGCTGATGCAGGGGACATGGGTTCGTGCCCCAGTCTGGGAAGATCCCACATGCCGTGGAGCAGCTGGGCCCGTGAGCCATGGCCGCTCAGCCTGCGTGTCCGGAGTCTGTGCTCCGCAACGGGAGAGGCCACAGCAGTGAGAGGCCCGCGTACCGCAAAAAAAAAAAGGGTTAGTGGGTTACGGAATTCCATGAATGAATGAAATTCATGATATAAAATATATTAATAATATTTAATGTTAACAGAAAGTAAGGAAACCTTAGCCATGGCTTTATTGCTGTTGTGTGTTAGTTATGCTCATGCCTTGCTTGAGCCTTGACAGCATATCTATGGGCTGACCTAGTGCCTAATGTTTCATTTAATAAATGGGAGTAACATTCCAATGACTATAATAAAAGGACAAATTTTCAAAGTATTTTCAGCAATTTAGAAACTAATATTTGAATTTAAGTCCACTCAATAAGCCATGTGAAAAATGTAAATACCACAGATCCTTAAACAGTAAGTTGTATTGTTATTATAAAAGAAAGTTTTCTAAAATATTACACATATTTTCACAGGACAATGAAAAGGAAAGAAATATATAGAGAAAATAGATCTTTAAATTGGACTTATGTCCATTTGTTTTCAAAAGAATGAGATACAGAAATATGAAAGCACTAAGTGAGAATGAGAATTATTCAGAAGAAGATTCAGGGCTGATTTGGGTGTGGCTTGCTATTTCCTTTATGATAAAGTCCCCAACAGGTGACTATTCTGAGTTCTTGTATCCATGTTTTATAGTTTTGTTTTGTTTTAATATTTCTTGCGTTGCTATCAGCCCTCACTTCTTCATGCCTAAGGAAAGTCCAACTGTAACAAATCTTCCCTGCCCCTCTAATCTGCTACATTTAATCTGCTATTAGCTCACTGATTTAAGATGCTCAGAAAATTTCCTCTGCTCTTATTTCCACATAATGTAAATTTGGTCCACAAGCCAGAAAAACGCTATGGACAAACTTTGGAGTGTATGTGCCATTACTACCTAGGCCTGTGTCGTCTACTACAGTAGCCAGTAGCCACACGTGGCTACGGTGCAATTGAAATGCAGTTAGTTCAACAGAGGAACTGAATTTTTCATTTCATTTAAGTTAATTAATTGAAATTCAAATTTGAAAACTAGCACTTGATTCAGTTATTGGAAAACTTAAGTATGTTTCCAACAACTTGGGTATCAAAATCTACTTTTTCAACTGTAAATTTTAGGAACTCTAAATACAGATTAAGAGGACCTCCCTGGTGGTCCAGTGGCTAAGACTCCGCGCTCCCAATGCAAGGGGCCTGGGTTTGATCCCTGGTCGGGGAACTAGAACCCACATGCCACAACAAAAGATCCTGCATGCCGCAATGAAGATCTCGCAAGCCGCAACTAAGACTCAGCACAGCCAAATAAATAAATATTACCCAAAACATTTTAAGTATTTCCAGAAAAATATAGCATTCGAATTTGAGACGTGTGGTAAGTGTAAAATATTGTATGGATTTTGAAGACTTAGTGTGAAAAAAATTTTTTTAAATACCTCATTAATAATTTTTATAGTGATTACATGTTGCAACGTTAATACTTAAAATACTTAGTTAAATAAATATATTATGTTTCTTTTCACTATTTAAAATTGTGTCTAGGAGAAAATTTCAAGTTGCATATGTGGCTCACATTTTATTCCTGTTGGACAGCACTGACTTAATTCACTTAAAAAAAATTTCCTGATATTTAAAAAATTATTTTTATTTTTTGGCTGCGCTGGGTCTTTGTTGCTGCACACGGGCTTTCTCTAGTTGTGGTGAGCGGGGGCTACTCTTTGTTGCGGTGCACGGACTTCTCATTGCGGTGGCTTCTCTTGTTGTGGAGCATGGGCTCTAGGCACGCGGGCTTCAGTAGTTGTGGCATGTGGGCTAGTAGTTGTGGCTTGCGGGCTCTAGAGCGCAGGCTCAGTAGTTGTGGCGCACGGGCTTAGTTGCTCTGCAGCATGTGGGATCCTCCCTGACCAGGGCTCGAACTCCTGTCCCCTGCATTGGCAGGAGGATTCTTAACCACTGTGCCACCAGGGAAGTCCCAAATTTCCTGATTTTGAACTGTATTCTGAATAGAGAAATGATAGCTAAGTGACTGTTAAATAGGTGTGTAATATGACATTTACACGTACTAGCTACATGTACCACGGCTGATAAAGTTCAAAATGTTACAGGTGTTGGAAAGTGACCAACTCAAACCCTTTACCAAGGTCACAAAGCACGACCCTGAAGCTACCAGACCATCAGCTCTTTGGTGGACTCTCTGTGTGGCTCTTCATCTGCCCCAAGGCCCAGCGTGACTTACACACAATAGGTGCTCAAAGATATTTGTTGAATGGACGTGTAATGCATTTTAGTTTACTGTATCAGAGACATGGAGAAAAAGAAAAAGTCATCGGTGTCAGCCTCAAATATAAAGTACTAAAAAAAGGAAATTTAATTATTATTACTGAAATTAGGAATGAAATTTTCCCATACAGGGAAATTTGGGGTAGAAGGAAATAACCAAGTAGGAAGTAAGCATTCTTGTCCCTAGACGCTTCAAGGGGCTGTTAATGTCACAATAGTGCTGCAGGTTCTGAAACAACATTCCTAATTAAACTACATATTGGAAAGATAAAATATTTTACTTAGCATCTGAATAGAATTTAGGAAGTTTAGGGAATAAAAATCACAGCAGCTGCCATCCATAGCATACCTATTTCCAGGGGGGGCGCACAGTTCCGAATAGTACTTGATTTTGGGCTCTGTCCCACTGGTCCGAATGGTGGCCACACCTCCATTAGCAAAGGTAAAGGTGATCATTTGACTGCTTTTACTAGTAGGGAGAACCTAGGAATTAATTTACACGTTATAAATTTAAGTAGTAACATCAGCTGTTCTTACCTAACTAACACTTTCCCCTGAATAAGCAAGAAAGTAAATGCAAAACAAAGAAGAAAAGAACATTTTTGAGGAAATCAGAAAATGTACTCTGTATAAATGAAACAAATAATAATAATAAGGCAATTTGTGAAAATTAACTTTGTATATTACTTTTTACCTCCATGGTTCTATTAAAGCTACTAAAGTTTTACTAAAATTGAAACACATCACTTTCACAAGAAATTGCTTTAAACCGATTAATAATGCATTACCAAAACCCCACAAAACACTAGGCTTATTTCACTTTCAAGGGCTTCTGATAGATGTATTCTTAGCTGATTGCTCTCCAAACTCCACTAAAATGACTGAAGCATTAAAATCAAAAACCACACAAGGGCAAAGAGGCAGCAGCAGTTGAGGGGGTTGCCAACTAATCGTGGCAGTCAGAAACCAGATGGAGGGCAGAGGTGACCTGATGGAACACAGAAGAATGTCCTCGGAGCCCCTGTAGCAGGCAGATAAGAACCGAGTCGGCATGTTCTGCAGGGCCCTAGTAAAGCTCACTACCTAGCGCACCTGGTACAGCAAAGGGCAGGCGTGAGACAAAGAAGCTATTAGATCCTCCCAAATCCCCACCTTCTGCCCACGTGGTCAACCAACCACCTCATCAGGAGATGGATTAAATCTCTGGTGTAACTGAACAGAAGGGCTCAGAAGCTGGGGACGCTGGGCACCATGGAGGGCAGGGCATGGAGAAAACTTAGAGTAAGTCAGAGTCTGCACACTGAATGCTCAAACCCCTCCTCCCAGGTCCGCAGCACCTTTCCACCACTTTTGGGGCCTCAGCATCCCAGTTTATTACCCTCAGGCAGGAGATTAGGGTGAGAGTGAGGCGTCCCCAGGAGACCTTGAGGGAAATAAAGACAATACAGAAGAAACAAGATCTACATTTTAAAAAAGCTGTAATTAATATCCTTAAGAGAGGTAAGATATAATACACATGAAACAAGAATAAGATGTTACTTTCAATAAATTAGAGAAAAAGAGCTGAAATGTTCAAAGAAGCATTGAAAGTTAATGTTGAGGTAATCTCCCCAAAAGTAGGAAAGAAGGACATAGATGGACAGTGGGAAAAAAGAAACACGGAAAGTAGAGCATCACTCCAGGAGAGTCAGCATCTAAGAACCTGTCAAGAAGGACTTGTCAAGAAGGTGAGAACAGAAAATGCAAGGGAAGAGGTTACTTGAAAAACAACCATCCAGCGTCCTTCTTTGACAAAAATCAAGAGAATTTTTCAGAACTGAAAGAAATGACTCCGTAGATCAACAAAGACCAACCAAGTATCCAGAAAAATGAATGAAAAGAGACCCATACTAAAAGCATATCACTGAAATTTTAGAACCCCAAGTTTAGCGGAAAGTTCCTAACGTCTTCCCATGGAGAAAAAAACAAATGGCACGGAAAGGACTGAATGAGTATGGTGTTCTCATCCCTGAATGCAGCACACAGCAGGTCCCAACTATTTCCTGAGTGAATGAATGATGGATGCTCAACAGCTTTACAAATACAGAGCAATGCTTTCCAAACTGTGAGTCAATAAAGCATGAGGGTAGAGTAAGACATTTTCAGACCTAAACACCTCCAAAGATTTACCTGTCATTCATTTCTTCTTAGGAAGCTACTAGAGGATGTGATTTAGGAAGATAAATATAAAAAGAGGAAATCATGGGGTCCAGGAGCAAGGGACCCACCCCCAGAGAGTGGTGAAAGGGCATTCCCAGGATGACAGCTGGGCGTTCAACCCAGAGAGCAGAAGGCTCTCCCCAGAGGAAGGGACCAGGAGGGAGGCCATTGGAAACAAGATGGAACCAACAGTCCAGGTCAAAAACCCTACTGAGCCGTATTTGAAGGATGTGGGAAGAACTGGTGAGGGCTACATAGAAATCCATGCAAATGAAAGAACAAAGCAGCTATCAATTAAAGGAAAAGTAATTCTTTATACAAATTAAGGGGAACCTAATCACAGTATACTACTTAACTAAGCAAAAAACAATAGTTACCAGTCATAATAATACAAGCATGGAATCTGATGTCACCAAGAGTTGTGGTATAAATGTACTGTAAGGACAGGGGAGAAGAGTCGTGAATGCTGGAAGTGTAAGAACTAAATCCCTATCTCCATAATAGAAAATTAATAAAGTCTAACACTGATAAGTCATAGTATTACCACATGAGCACACTGTTTAGAAATCTGGTGGTAAATACCAGGAGAAACAACTAAGAGGGAAGGTGGTTGTCTTGGCACATGGAAATGAGATGGCAGGAGTTGGAACTGCCATGTTTAATCATAACCCTTTTAATACTATTTGCCTTTAAAAACATATTGTGTGCAGATGTAAATTAAAAAATATAACAAGGTGAATATCAAAGCAAATGGGAGACTGGGATTGAAATATATACACTAATATGTATAAAAGTTATAACTAATAAGAACCTGCTGTATAAAAAAATAAATAAAATTCAAAAATTCAAAAAAAAAAAGGCAAATGTCCAATATCTCATAAGGATATTCTTACTGTCCTTCCTCTACCCCCCTGCCATAGTTAGCAATACTCTTCTGCCACATTTGAGCCTTCTTTTGACTCCAGTGGGGGAATCTACATGGTAGGAAGAATGCAAACTCATGCTTTACAGCGAACAACTCCTATATATTCAGAGAACAGGGTAAAACTAAGGAGGAAGCAAGCAGTGGTTCTCAAAGTTGGACCAGTAGCATTAGCATCAGCAGGGAACTTATTAGAAAGGCAAATAAGGGGTGGGCTGCAGGACTCAGTGTTTTAACCTGGCCACCAGGTGATTCTGATGCTTTTTCAAGTTCAACTGCTGAAAGAGAGGAAAAGCTGCGTTTGGAATCAGAAGACCCAGATTCTATCCCTAGCATCACCAATTAGCTGTGTGACCACAGGCAGGTCTTACACTTCTGAGTACAGTCGTCCCTCGGTACCCGTGGAGGTTTGGTTCCATGAGCCCCCCACAGATACCAAAATTCACGGATACTCAAGTCCATTAAACAGTGTAGTACAATCGACCCTCGGTATCCGCGGATGTGAAACCCTCAGATGATGAGGGACGACTGTATCGATTTCCTGCTGTATTAAATGACAGCATTGGCTTAGATGACTAGCGAGAACCCCTTCAGTTTCAGCTCATGATTTTTAACTATCTGTATATTTTGATAGCTTATTTATAATAATGCCTAAAATCAGCTTCAATTAATTATATGATTAAGTTGAGCTATTCAAAGTATAGTCAAAAAGTAAATAGAGACGAGTTTAATTGATAAAAGACATTACTTACAGCTTTTTTATCAGGTTGGCTATCATCATAGCCAGTTGTAAGGTCCCTAATACCGGAAATTTCAAATTTGCCACAAGTTTTTGGATAATTATTCTTCCCATCGTAGTTTCTAAGGTTTTCAAATAATTTTTTAATAGTGCCTTGATCGTGGCAGATAAAATACGAAGCCTTGGTGATATGGTAGCCATACCTATCAATACAAACACAATTACATGCAAAACGAGGAACAAACAATTCTGCACAGTGTACACTGAACATGTATCAACCAGTATATTCTAAAACAAATAACCGCGACTAATTTCAAAGGAATAATTCAGCATTAAAAAAGAGGTTCAGGGCTTCCCTGGTGGCGCAGTGGTTGAGAGTCCGCCTGCCGACGCAGGGGACACGGGTTCGTGCCCCGGTCTGGGAAGATCCCACATGCCGTGGAGCGGCTGGGCCCGCGAGCCATGGCCACTGAGCCTGCGCGTCTGGAGCCTGTGCTCTGCAACGGGAGAGGCCACAACAGTGAGAGGTCCACGTACCCCCCGCCAAAAAAAAAAAAAAAAAAAAAGAGGTCCAATTTTATAAAAGAGGTCCAACAATCTACCCCAGGGATCGCTGAACTGCTCTGTGGCCCTCAGCCTGTATTTCTAAGTAAAAGTTTCTCTATTGGAACGTAGCCATGCCATGCCCATTACCTTATGTATTGTGTCTGGCTGCTTTTGCACTACAAAGACACTGGTGAATAATTGCTTTAAAGGCTAAACATGTTTTGTGAACACATGTGTCTTTTTTGACATTGGACACTTAAAAATCACATTCTTCCCTTAGCCATTTCTGCAACTAATGTTCTCATTTGTTAAGAATCAATGTCATCATGAAGGGTAACTACTATTAAGTAGTTAAATATCGAAAGGAAAAGGTGATCCCTTATTTAGTTTTTATAGGCAATAGAATTCATAGCCAAAGTAAGGACATCAGAAAGAATATTAGTATCTCATGCATAAGAACGGAGTAAAACATTAAAAAATATTACTACATGTGGGGATAACATGTAAACTGTATTTGTTGCAATCATTTCACAATATAGATATACATTGAATCATTGTGTTGCACAACTGAAATGAAAAAAACATTACTTCAATTTAACAGTCAATAGAAGAAACTTACTCAACATAGATGGCCTTTAGCTGCTGAGACAAAGACAAATTCTTGGTTGCTAGAAAGCTGGCCAACTCTGCACTTATGACGGCGGCACTGACTCCATCTTTGTCCAGAACGAAAGGGCAGCACATATATCCTGCAGAAACACATGTCATACACACACCCTGAGGAGTAGGTCCCTTTACACACTGTACGTGCACACATCTATATGCTCCCGGTCTACTGCATAAGAGGTTGTCAGTATGTAAATGCTTCTCATTCATCACCATTACATTTAAGAATCTAGGCCAGCGCCTAGCACATAGCAGGCCTTCAAGAAGTATTTGCTGAGGTACAAACTACTATATATAAAATAACTAAGATACAAGGATGTATTGGACAACGCAGGGAGTGTAGCCGATACTTTATAACAACTATAACTGGAGTATAATCTATAGAAACATTGAATCACTATGTTGTACACATGAAATTAATATAATATTGTAATACAACTATGCTTTAACTTCAAAAAAGAAAAGAAAAAAAGAAAAAGCATTTGTTGAATAACCTGTAAGGAGAGTCTCCCTCCTAGACAAACTGTACTCATTTTCCAGGTATAGACCAAATCCCTCTGGCTGAAACACAAAACTGCTTCCAATTATTCTAGTCAATGCTTATTCTGTCTTCTCTGAATCCCCAGTTATATGATTCATCTTGACACCTAGCCTATACTCTTTTGTGTGGTTTCTAACTAGATCTATATAAACTGCTGTAGGCTAAGGTCAGTGTCATCCATTTCTTTCAGAGTCAGTGTGCAACTGATATGCAATAAATATTTGATAAACAAATATAAGAAAATCTTTTTTTTTTTTTTTTTAATAAAAAGCTATAGTCAGGCCAGGATTGCAGTTCTGAGAGCATAAGAGCAAAAGTTGAGCTCTTACACTTCATTCATTGAATTAGTTCAATGATGAGCCTGTGTCTATGTTGCAGGGAATGTATGAACGAGAAGAGTATGTATTATATAATAAGCATGATGTACAACAACTTTTATTAAACAAAGAGCTAAAACATCCCCAGCCCAAACATTTGCATTTCACGTTTCTATTGCTAGCTCTCCTCTTTTGCTCATTGATAGTGATCATTTAAGACAAGTGTTTTTCCATCAGCCTGGCTGGTTCTTTCAGGTGACAGTCACTCTGATGAAAGTCCCACAACCATGCCTTCTCCTTTCTTCTGGACAGATCTCTGCAGAGCACTCTATGAGGGGGAGTGAACTATATTTGGCCTGTATATCAATACCATAGGGAGGAAATATCGTTAACTCCCCAAATAGGAGGATTCTGAAGCTACTACAGCCGTGTACAGAACATCACTGTTCACAGTTATCTGGGCAAAGGATTCACTACCTGACATGAATGGCTTGGTTATTTGTGAGATATTCTTTTCAGCTAAAGAAATCTGTGATGCCAACTTTGGGGTAGGACAGTTCAGCATTTGCCGAGCATCACAGAAGAAAAACAAACTGTGTGTTCCTGTCTCACAGTTAATCTTTTGAACCCAAATCCAAATCCACATCTTTGCCCATGTATTTGCATTCTATAAATTAACTGATCCCAGGATCGTCATGATCAACTCTTACCAATAGCTTCTTCAAAAGCAAATAAGACATTTTTCCCCTGGTCTATTAGCTGTTTGGCTCGGTTTCCCATCCACTTAAAGCCAGTTAATGTTTCCTAAAAGGAAAATCCAAGAGAGAAAGAAATGCCTTAGACCTTCTACAGAGCAAAAGAAAGGGAAAAGAGCAACTCTCACAAACACCTTACCTCGAAGTGAAAGCCCTCCTTTAAGGCAATGGCCTGCAGGATTTTGGAGGAGACGGTGCTGGACAACATATATGTGTCTTTGAGGGCGCTGTGATCTTGGTTCTTTTCTTTCCAAGAAGTAAAGAGCCACCAGCCCAAGAGGGCCCCCAACTCGTTGCCTGAAAACACTTTCCATTCACCACTGTAAGAAAAAACAACCTATGTACAGCAGTGATCTCAAGAGAGATCACTTAATTGGAAGTAACAATTAAGGACAGAACAATTAAGCCAAACAAGGTTCAAAGTAGCCCCTGCAGGACTGTTCTTATTATTCTTGTTTAAATAATAGGCCAGAAGCGTGACTGCCACGCCACAAACATACGAGCAGCTACCGTGTCTCAGCCTGTTCGCCTAGACAAACATCCTGTCTTTGAAGAGCGTACAAAATAAGTACATCAGCGATGACACACAAATGCTTTTATCTCAGTCTTTGGCAAAGGCTTTGGTTTTAAACATAACAGAAACATGCTAGCAAGATGTCCCCTAAGGACTTCCCTGGTGTTGCAGTGGTTAAGAATCCACCTGCCAATGCAGGGGACATAGGTTCGAGCCCTGGTCTGGGAAGATACCACATGCCGCAGAGCAACTAAGCCTGTGCACCACAACTACTGAGCCTGTGCTCCACAACAAGAGAAGCCACTGCAATGAGAAGACCACGCACTGCAACAAAGAGTAGCCCCCGCTCTCAGCAACTAGAGAAAGGCCCGTGCGCAGCAACGAAGACCCAATGCAGCCAAAAATAAATAAATAAATATATATATTTTTTAAAAAGATGCCCCCCAAGTATAATAGTTTGCATATCTCAATTTTCCGCTCAGCTTTGCTGATTCTGAGAGAGAGAGACTGCTTAGCATTCCTTAAGATCCAGCGCAGTATTCACACAGTCAGGACACCAGAGAACAGGTTTGCAGCTTATGTTCCTGTCTGTAGGTGGCTACAAGTACACCTCACATTTTAGCATGTAGCACCTTAGCTTAAATTTCTAAAACCTGATATAGAATTGAATCTGTTTTGTTATAATGGAAAATCCTAACCCTTTGACAGCACCCCACCGTCTCCCAAACATCACATAGGCTGTTTGACACCCAAAACTGCTTTTACTTTCCCCCCCGCTTACCTACCACTGCTCTATATAAACGCTACAGTCGCACTTGTCTTAAGCATTGTCAGCGCCCCACAGGCATCTTTCCTGGTCTGTTCAACCTGAATTCAACATTGCTTTGAAGGTCCAACTCCTCATCAAACCTTTTACCAAACGCTGAACTGTAAAGCCAGAGATCAAGTACTTTGCCCTCATTAGGCACTGAGTCATTAATTATAATAAAAGCAATGATAAAATGGGGGACGATAACAAATAGTAATTTCAATTCCAAATACATACTGGGCTGGTTTACTCTGTAATGTGCTTGCTGATCGTGTGGCCCCCGAATCAGTACTTGCTCCATGTTAAAGGATCTGACTGAGGTTAAGTGAGATGATCGTTTGCAAAATAAATGGGAAATATTTCCAAATAGGTCTGGTCTCTCCAGAAACATTTTACTGCCAAAGATGTCACCTTTTATATTTTCCATTATGTAGGTAATCACAATTAATTGTACCTGTCTTGCTTTTCTGCCACAGCAAGTCTGTCAGCATCTGGGTCGTTTGCTAAAACAATTTTGGCCGTGGTTTTGTCAGCCAAAGCAAAAGACAAAGTCTGAAAAAGAATAAGAGAAAAGATCATTACAATCAAGAATTGAGCACAGGGCTTCTCTGGTGGTGCAGTGGTTAAGAATCCTCCTGCCAATGCAGGGGACACGGGTTCAAGCCCTGGTCCGGGAAGATCCCATATGCCGCAGAGCAACTAAGCCTGTGTACCACAACTACTGAGCCTGCGTGCCACAACTACTGAGCCCTTGTGCGACAACTACTGAAGCCCGCGTGCCTAGAGCCTGTGCTCTGCAACAAGAGAAGCCACCGCAATGAGAAGCCCACGTACCACAACCAAGAGCAGCCCCCGCTCACCACAACTAGAGAAAGCCCACGCGCAGCAACGAAGACCCAACACAACCAAATAAATAAATAAAATTTTTAAAAAAATGCTTAAAAAAAAAGAAAAAAGAATTGAGCACATTTCAGTCTTTAAAAATGTTCAGTTCTTTAAGAACTAAAAGAGGTCCTTCCCCAAACCGAGGCTGAATTTTATTTCTGGAGCTGTTCCTGGCTGGTCACATATTACGTTTTGAGTCAAAGGTCAGATAATGAGAGCATCAACACATGACCCACATGCGCCCATGGGATTCGCCCCACATCTGATAGTGTGTGTGGCTGGACTGGTATTTCCAGGCCTGGGCCTGTGGTCAACCTAACAGGCAAATCAGAATAAACCGACTCTCCGGATATCACTGTTACCCGAGCCTTTAAAAAGACTAAAAGGAACCATAATTTAAATGGCACTTCTTCGTATCAGAAAAATATCAATTGAGGAATAAAAATCATGTGATAAATCTCCATTCTATTACTGTTTCTTTTTGGAATTAAGAAAACAGTAAATTAACTTAAAATTAAATTGATTAAATTGAATGTAAAGTATTGTTTTAAGTTTGTGAGCAATTTCAGCTCTCACATCCTGACGCTAAGACATCTGATTTGAAAGTTCCTTTAAGAAATGGATGACTGGGCTTCCCTGGTGGCGCAGTGGTTAAGAATCCACCTGCCAATGCAGGGGACACAGGTTCAAGCCCTGATCTGGGAAGATCACACATGCTGTGGAGCAACTAAGCCCGTGTGCCACAACTACTGAGCCTGTGCTCTAGAGCCCACGAGCCACAACTACTGAGCCCATGTGCCTAGAGCCTGTGCTCTGCAACACGAGAAGCCACCGCAATGAGAAGCCCGTGCACCGCAATGAAGAGTAGCCCCCGCTCGCCGCAACTAGAGAAAGCCCTCGCGCAGCAATGAAAACCCACTGCAGCCAAAAATAAAATTAAAAAAAAAAAAAGAATTTAAGAAATGGATGACTAATAAATATAAATATTTCCAATGATGAAATTACTTTTTTGCTCAGCACAATGAAAATGCATAAAAACATTTTACTCAAGAGTAATAGTTTTGAACTATATTCAAAGTAAATTTTATAATTAAAAAAAAATCAGGTTACCAAGACACCTTTACCCTCTTCAGGATTTGGGTATCTCACTGTTGGGAACTCAGGATCGGGATCCTTCTGTTCGGGAACAGCCTCGGGAGGAACAAAGTCAAAAGCCTTGAAAGCCGACTGCACGAAGCTGTGACCCACGCCGTGGACGGAGGTGTGCACAAACTTCACCTTGGTCTCCCTGTTCACAGCCCTGGAATCAGACACATGGAGAATGACAAAATATACAAATATGGCTCTCAAAACTGGAAGGACTGCAAAATATCAAGGAACCAGATTCCTAAGAATTTAAGGTATCAAAGTAATAAGAATGTATAAGACAACTGAGTATCTTTCTAATTCCATTAAAAAAAGAAAACTTATTCACTTTCTTTCAAACATACACCCTCCCCCAACACATTCAAGTTTTAAATTTTACTCTGTAGTTATTTTCCACAAATCTGCTTACTTTTGGATTTTATTTCATGCTGCAGCTTTCACAGCTGGCCCAGTGGCAGTACCCACCCATGGCAGTGCCAGTAAATACTCTTTACTAGCTTCACACGTTTCAAAGTGTCCCTTTTAACACAATGTGATGGAACATCCCATACATGGATGCATAAAAAATAAAACATTTTCTTTGTCAAGTAACAATCCTGTTTGGCAGAGTACCCTGATCTAGAGACTGTAGAATAAAAATGTACATCAAAATTCACAGCAGATTTCTCTCCGGACCCCAAGCTTGGGGAGAATCTTTAAGAAAGCATCTCTTGTGATCCAGGCTGCGTGGAAGTGAACATCCACCACCTTGGGAGGGACACAAAACTCCACCTAGATGTTTCTCCCCCATCACCCCTAAAGGACAAAAGCCTTAATCTGTAGGGGAAAGGGCAGCAACACCATAGCCATAGGAGGTATTGGACAAGGATGCATGATTTATAACCAATCTGCAGATGAATAAAATATTAACATACCTTAAAAAAAAAGAAAAAAATTAACAGCAGAAGTTATAGAAAGGTAAGCACAAGATGTTAAAAAATTCCAATGATCTGACTGCTAGATTCTTAGGTTACTGTCCACTTCTTTGGCAATGAATAAATGAACAAGGTCTTCCTTAAGACAGTAGTAGTTTAAAACAAACATACCCTTGAAAATAAAATGCATCTAGAAAAATAAATATGCAAGATCAGTAAGAACAAATCTGGAAAAACACTCTTAGATATTAAAGTGAATTATAAAGCTATCACAATTAGAACAGTTTAGGCCTACATATATAAAGGCAGAATAAAGGAACAGAATAGAGTCCAGAAGTTGATCCAATTTGAAACGGGAAATATATATGAGAAGCAGTAAGGCTTAGTGGTTAACATGATTTAGAGACAGACTCTAAATTTAAATCTTGGAGCTCTGCCACTTATAAGCTGTGTGACTATTGGTTATTTTCTTAACCTCTCTGTGTTACAGTTTTCTCATCTATAAGATGGCAATACACCAGAACCTACCGTCAGCATTACCGTGATGATTAAAATGAGGTTAAATTAATTAGTACAAGTGAAGGGACTGTAGCAGTTATCTGACACATAATAAGCATTCATATATCATGTTAGAAATTGTTAGATTAAAGGTGATATTTCCAATCAGTCAAAGAAAAAGAGATTCTTTAGTTTAATATGTTGTTACAATTGCAACTTTTTGGAAAGAACCTAATCTGCTTTCCTACTTTATGCTTCATACAAAATTAAAAGTCACCAACAACTCAAAAGATTTAAACATTGCAAAATGTAAACATGAAAGCCAACGCAAAACAAGAGTTGTGCTTTTTTTAAAAAATAATCTCGGTATAGTGAAATCTATCTATAGTGACACAAAACCCAGGAATCAGAAATTGAAAGTTTCAGTGAAAAAGTCCAAAGGTAACAACAGAAGGGAAAACAATATTTGAAATAAATGAAGTCTAGTTTTCTGTACAAGCAATGAGGTTTTACAAATGCAAAAGAGGAACAAATACATAGAAAAATATAGGTTAAATAAATATTATAAATATTCATAATTAAAGAATGCAAATAAAGATAGGTATTACTTTCATGCAGTGAATTGGGAAAGAGGAGAAATTTAATACTTGGTATAGGTAAGAATGTGTGGATCATACACTATTATCATATACTGTTGGTGGGAATCTCAGCTAGTGTAACGTTTCTGGAGAGCAATTTGTTAACCGTTATCAACTTTGTAAATGCATATATAATTCTGATGCTTGCAATGTATCTTATGAATACACTTGTGCGCGCGCGCACACACACACACACACACACACACACACACACACACACAAATATATGCATATATATGTATATACACATATACATATACATGAATCTACAACAGAGGTTAGCAGCCGTGGCCTGTGGGCCAGCCACCTACTTTTGTAAATAACATGTTTTGGAACACAGCTATGTCTGCATGTGTTCATTTCTGTATGATCTATGGCTGCTTTCCTACAACAGCAGAGTTGGGTAGTTGTAACACAGTGGCTCACAAAGCACAAAACATTCGCTATCTGTCCTTCTAAGAAAAGCTGCCAGCCCCTCATCTACAGCCTCTAAAGTCAGATGCAGCTACAGTATATGTACCAACTGAGAAGAAAATTTAATGAAAACAGAATTTGGCTAAATCCATTTACCTGTGAAAACAGTATTTTTTAAGGTCTTCAAAGTAGTCCTTATTGATGGAAGCACTTGGGTCATGAAAGAGTGGACTGCCATTGATTACAGAATCGTCCCAAGCTTGAGGCCATGGCTCTAGATTTTCTTCAATAGCCTGGGAAATCCCTTTATCATGAGGAGAGATGATCTGAGCCCCGTTATCCCAGTAGACCTGGAGAATGCAGGAACATATCCAGATGGTTTACAGTTCATCCATTCCCCATGCTCCCAAACCATAAAGGCATAGGATTCATATAGGACATAAGTGTGGAGAGAAAAATAAAAATACCTTGTAACCATTATCCTGCTTTGGATTGTGAGAGGCAGTTATCATGATTCCAGCACAAAGTTTCAAATGTGATACTGTGTAGGGCTGTAATACAGTAGGAAAGGAGAACAGTTTTAAATAAAAAATTAGATATACTTAAAAGGTCTATCATATATTGTACCGTGTTCTCTTTTAATAAATATCATATATAAACATCATATTGTGTCATACAATATTTTTGTGCCACATCCAAGCAGTACACTCTGACTACCTTTAGAACTAACTCACTGCTCAAAATTCAAATAAGAAAGGTGAGTATTTTCCTAGGTGTCTTCTTATTCTGTCTTCTCCTTGGTAGAGCTAGGAAACTCTCCAAACAATATGATGGTCTGATTCTCCACTGCACATTCTTGTAAGCCTTCTGCTTGGGACAGCAGCTTATGGATTCAGTTTATTCCCTCCAACTGCTTCCTCTGCTCTTCTTCCCCTGATTGGCTTTTAAGGAAAAGGTTGAGGAAAATGTGGGAGAAATGGAGAGAGCTCTCACAGCTTGTCATTTATCTCCCACTCCAGGTCTGATTATCCCTCTCTTGCATCTCTACTTAGCTCCCATCTTTACAAGACTACTTCCCCAAATGGGGAGAGGGTAGGCTTATGCGCCCCGTGGCCGCACATGAGATTTACTCTACACAGGCATCCTGAGATTCTACCTGCCTGTCCGCTTCAGCCCTCCCACCAAGAATCACTGTGGTCACTTGTCCCCCCTAGGAGTCATCTCACATTCCCCAGGTTTCCTGGAGCAAAGAAAAAGGGAGAATCACTCCACTATGTGGGCAAATGACCATGAGACACTCATTTAATTCATGTCTGATATAAAAGTAATAGCTATCAACACTTATATAGTACAGAAGACCAATGATGCTTGAACACATTGCAATTTTTCCATCAAACAATAAAACTTGAACCACATCTGGATGTGACATTGAGTGCCTACTGGGATATTTACAATCTAGGAGGTGTTGCACCTACCTGTCAGTGCACTAGAGACAGTAAACACAAAGCTAGTGGAGCTTACTTTTTTATTTACACACTCTCATTTCTACTTGATGGAACTAAGTGCATTCAAACCACGTTTTTGGTTTAGTATCTAAAAACATTTATGCTTAGCATCTGGCTCCACTCTTTTTTTTTTTTTTACGGTACGCGAGCCTCTCACTGTTGTGGCCTCTCCCGTTGCGGAGCACAGGCTCCGGACGCGCAGGTTCAGCGACCATGGCTCACGGGCCCAGCCGCTCCGCGGCATGTGGGATCTTCCCAGACCGGGGCACGAACCCGTGTCCCCTGCATCGGCAGGCAGACTCTCAACCACTGCGCCACCAGGGAAGCCCCTGGCTCCACTCTTAACAGTTCTATCTACTTAAAAGCAACAGCTGTCACAGTCCCTATTGTCCTTTTCTTTAGATTCTGCTACAATAAGAATTTGATAAAAATCTTACTAAAACATGGCAAGTATGCTTCTTATACTGGCCATGAATAGGATTTAGAATGAAACATTTATATAAAAAGTTGGCGCACCAACTTGTCAAAAATTTTCATGATAAGACATGGTTTGAGTTGAATTCAGATTTAGACCCAAGAAGTTTCCTAACTGTGATAGCTGGGAAAAAAGAATACAAACCAAATTAAAAAGCAAACAGACAAACAAAAGACATTTTGCTAACTAGCTAAAATATCCTCCGAATGCAAGTAAAAGAAAAATTGCATTAAAAAAATCAATTTTGGGCTTCCCTGGTGGCGCAGTGGTTGAGAGTCCACCTGCCGATGCAGGGGACACAGGTCCCGGTGCGGGAGGATCCTACATGCCGCGGAGCGGCTGGGCCCGTGAGCCATGGCCGCTGGGCCTGCGCGTCCGGAGCCTGTGCTCCGCAACAGGAGAGGCCACAACAGTGAGAGGCCTGCGTACCGCAAGAAAAAAAAAATCAATTTGGATGAATCAAAAGTTGAATACCAGAGAATATTACTAGGATGTGGGAGGAACAGTCCTGGAGAGGAGGGAGAATTCCTGATAAAAGGCAAGGAGCCCTTCTATCTTTCAAACACCTGAATCCCAAGAGCACTGAAGACTGTAAAACTCGGCCATGTCCCATCTCTGATTCCATGACAGGAAATTACAAGAGGAAAGAGTTACTTACCACAAAGGGGGTTGGGGTTATATCAGAAAAGAAGTACACAGGAATCCCCTGGCTGATAAACGTAGTGGCAGCAAGTCGGGCAAATCTGGAAATGCAGAGTGATGGGGGAGAAAAGGAAAGTAGAGCCGTCAGGACCGTGGGTGACAATAAAGAAGGAAATGAAGGTCCAACCATTTCTTTAGGCTGAGAACGGCAGCCAGGTCGAAGAAAACGTTTATTTTACTTCTGCTGGCAGAGAACATTAAGGCTGGAGGAACCTTCGGAGTCATCTCACTCCACCCCTTTGTTTTACAGAAATGGGACTAAAGCCAAGAAAGGACGTATGACTTGTCCCATGTCCACGAGCCACTCAGCGGCTGACCCAGTCCTGCACCCGAATCTCTAGGCTCTCTTCCCTCTCAGGGGGTCTCAGCGGAGGCCAATGCTGCCCCCACGGGACATTTGAATCGTCTGGAGACATTTTTGGTTGTCATCAGGGTAGAGCGCTAGTGGCAGCTAGTGGACGGAGGCCAGGGATGCTGTAAATCATCCCACAATGCACAGGGCAGTGCCCACAACAGAAAGTTATCTGGCCCAGTACCAAGTCACTTGGCAAGAGAAACCTGAGTCTAAAGCTGTCACTATCCAGTATACGCCATGAAGACTCGTATTTGATTCGATGTTGTCCTCTACAAAACATACGGCACATTGGCATGTGTGTGTGTGTGATATATGTGTAACACATATATGCATCTGACATGTATATGACATATATACATCTTGGCTCCATTCAGCCCTTAGAAGAAGACTTAAATCTTTGACACTTCGACATATTTCTCAACTTCCACAGCACCTGACTTAGGGCAGGACATAGAACATGGCACTGGGTCTTTCTTCATGCATGGACTAAAGTACTTCATCACAACAATTGAGCAATTTACTACCAAAGAACAACACCACACTATTACAGGATTAAACAAACAAAATATTTGATCATTCTCCCAAACAGTTCTTGAGCACTAACCTCATGGAACACTATTTCGGGAGCTGGCTGGGGCAAAAAGAGCTATTTAACAACTCAAGCGTCAAAATTCCTAGGATCAAGAGTAATACGAAAATGATTTTGACAATTAAAAAAAATACCTCTACATAGGGGAAAGTCATAAAAATAACAAAATTTAGCAAAAACAACTTAACTAAAAATCTGAATTAAATCCACATTGTATTCACTGGAAGGTACTGAGTCACTTTTACCCTCATGAAATGTGTAGCATGTGTTCAGGCTGACTTTAAAGGCGCTTTCTTAAAGCTGGCAAAGGAGACACTCAACATACCTACGATATATACATGATATATATGAATTAAGTTACAAATGTGCACGAAAAAAGATTCAGTGTGTTCTTTGCATATACTTAACAGTTATTGCTTATGTTTCCCACCAGATATTTAAAACTGTAAGATTAAAGAACTAATCAACATTTCCTTAGGTAAAATTCTGAGACTGCAATAGTTTCCGACTCTTTAAGAAAATGTCGGGCTTCCCTGGTGGCGCAGTGGTTAAGAATCTGCCTGTCAATGCAGGGGACACGGGTTCGAGCCCTGGTCCGGGAAGATCCCACAAGCCACAGAGCAACTAAGCCCGTGCGCCACAACTACTGAGCCTGTGCTCTAGGGCCCGCGAGCCACACAACTACTGAGCCTGTGCTCTAGAGTCCGTGAGCCACAACTACGGAAGCCCATGTGCCTAGAGCCCATGCTCCGCAACAAGAGAAGCCACCGCAACGAGAAGCCCACACACCTCAACGAAGAGTAGCCCCCGCTCGCCACAACTAGAGAAAGTCTGTGCACAGCAACGAAGACCCATTGCAGCCAAAAATAAATAAAATAAATAAGTAAATTAAAAAAAAAAAAAGAAAATGTCCATTTCCTCATCATGAGTGTTTTACTATATACTGGTTAGTAATTGTTACAACCTGTAAATATCTTGCTTGCTGTAGGTGACAGACAGAGACCCTGAGCTCCACTCCATCCCATTCTATCAAACTCTGAGACTTGAACCATAAACAAATAGAATCAGTAACATCGGTCACTTTAAGGAACTGATATGGCCCCAAGGCCAGAGCAAGAAACAGCTCCACCTTAATTGACAATGTTAACATATATGAAAGATGTGTCAACCTGAAGCAGGGTACTCAGCCTAAGGAGAAGAAATCTGAGAAGCTAAACAGGCAGTTAGCCACATATATGCACTGTGCATGCTTTGACCGGAGGGTCTGACCTGCTGGTAAAGCATGCTTATGATGTAATTCTCACTGTAAATTCACTAACTGAAATTGACAAACTGATAGTCTGAGGTTTATTCTACACTACTGTCTTGTGAATATAGTTCATAAGCATCAGTCCTTGAAAGATACAGCTTCTCTCTTGCTTTATTGACAAAAATCACATTTTTGAGCCTGCAGCTGAAGACCCAATATTTTATATCACCCTGAGTTCAACCTAGGAGCTGATGTCATCTGGTATTTTGCCCTGGCCATGCTCCCTTCCTCACAGCCACACATTTGTTCCCATTAATGTTTCTCTCTTAGACTAGAAGCTACTGAGAAGCAAAGATTAGGACTCTATGAATTCATCCAGCACTGTAAAGTTATGAGACTTTTCATTAATATTAAACATTGGTATGTTCTTCCAATCTAAGAAACTACTAATACTTATATTCTGGAAATATTACATAATAGAGGAAGTGTTCAAGTAAAAAAGAGGGTCATATAATGTGATTAAGAGCAGTGATTGGCAAACTCCAGCCCATTTTGTAAATAAAGTTCTACTGGAACACTGCCATGCCCATTCAGTCATGAATTGTTCATGGCTGTTTTTATGCTACATGGCAGAGTTGAATGGTTGTGACAGAGACTGTGCAGCCCACAGTGTATAAGATATTTACTATTTGCCCTTTAGAGAAACAGTTTGCTAACCCCTGGTGTCAGCCTCTTTATTTAAATTGTGTTGCCTTCTCTCACTTTATGATATTAGAGCAAAGAGATAAAAGTACATACTTTACAGGTTTGGTGAGGGCTAAATGAGTGAATACCTAGGTGAATGCCTAGAGTGAATGCCTAACTCACATTCAGCACTCAAATGATTCTATCACCATTACCACCTCCACCACCACCTCCTCCACCACCAGCACTGCCATCACCACCACCACCACCTCCTCCACCACCACCATGACCACCACCTCCTCCACCACCAGCACCGCCATCACCATCACCACCAGCTCCTCCACCACCACTATCACCACCACCTCCTCCACCACCACCACCACCACCTCCTCCACCACGACCACCACCACGACCACCACCACCACCACCTCCTCCACCACCACCATGACCACCACCTCCTCCACCACCACCTCCCAACCACCACCTCCTCCACCACCACCTCCTCCACCACCACCTCTTCCACCACCACCTCCTCCACCATCACCTCCTCCACCACCACCACCACCACCACCACCACCACCTCCTCCACCACCACCACAACCATCACCACCACCTCTTCCACCACCACCACCACCTCCTCCACCACCACCACCTCCCCCACCACCACAACCATCACCACCACCTCCTCCCCCACCACCTCCTCCACCACCATCACCATCACCTCCTCCACCACCACCACCACCACCTCCCCCACCACAACCACCACCACCACCGCCACCACCACCTCCTCCACCACCACCTCCCCCACCACAACCATCACCACCACCGCCACCACCACCTCCTTCATCACCACCACCTCCTCCACCACCACCTCCCCCCACAACCATCACCACCACCACCACCATCATCACCACATAACAACCACCTCCTCCACCACATCACCACCACCTCCTCCACCACCACCACCACCACCACCACCACCATCCCCACCATCACCATCATCACCTGCCTACAGCTACATAAGACAGTCTCATTGGTCTGCGAATGTTACAAGAATGCAGCTTGCAGTGGGCATTTAGGAATGGGAAGGAGCTCATGAGGCTTATAAATAGCGGAAGAAAAAAATTTACATAAAAGGAAGAAAGTGAGAGGGAGAAATAATATTGCCAGTTAAAACAATTACCTCAGATAGGAGTAAGTTCTACATTGTCTAAATAATTTTATCTTCTTAACCCAAACATAAAGCCAGAATTCTTAAAAGTTACAAAAGAATCTACCCATCAGTTTCATAGTTAAGCAATGTAGCTGAAAAAACATATTTAAAGTCAACATATTGAAATGGTGATTACACCTAAAACTACAAAATACACTACAAAAAAGTAGTTTCCGAAATATCTTTACATACCTTCTGCTGCTGCCTCCACTTGCTGGATGGGCTCGAGCATCATAGCTGATCACAACACCTCTTTGCTTAAGGTCACTGAATTGCTTTTCCAGGTATCTACAAAATCCCTAAAAAATACCCCATGGATTCAAAGAGTACACTATATGTTTTAACACACACACTATATATATATTATATATATACTGAACAATAGGAAAATAACAGCTCTATTTATTTTCTATCTGTATGTATCAGGTAAAGTGTTGCACACTTAGTATTTATTATCACTAATCCCAGATCAGCTTGGCCAAGAAACCTCATTTTACAGATGGAAAAGCTAGAACTCAGAGAGGCTCGGTGACTTGCCCAGTTTCAGACACACGAATAGCAGAGCCTAGATTTGTGCCTCGGTCTGGTTAGAGGTGGTTCAGTGCTGGGTTAAAAGCACACAGACTCTGTGGGCTTGTACTCTACCCCCACCTACAAGCAAATGACAAGTTCCTTAATCTCTCAGTGCCTCAGTTTCCTCTTCTGTAAAATGGGAATAACAATAGTACCTACTTCAAAGGGCTGTATGAGGGCTAAATGAGTTAAAACATGCCAAGTGCTGAGAATCCGACACCAAGGAAGCACTGTGTGTTTGCTGTTATGAGCATCATTTTTACTGTCATTTTTCTTCAAAGCCTGTATTCATTTTACACTAGCCTAAAATGTCTGAGGACAGGGAAGTGTTTCAGACATTTCCACCTGCCCTGTACATCAGTAGGTAAAAGAAATTCGACAGTTAAGATTTCGACAGTTAAGATTTCGACAGTTAACTGATCTAAACTTGTTCTGCTTGTGATATTGTTTTCAAGCAGGTAGGTCTTAAGGAGGCTCTATCAGTCCACCATTATACAATTAAAATTGTGCAGAGTTTGGGCTATTCCCACCTGCCTAGAAATGGTGGAACACACAATTCCTGCATCTTAGTGGGTGCAATAACATCACATCAGTCTGAAATACAGAAGATTAGAAAATAGTGAACTTTGAATTCAAGAGGTTTAGATTACTCGACAAAATAGGTTTTATTACAGAACAAAAAGAACTCTGGTTGATTGGGTTATAATGATGGTTCATACTACTTATTTCACTTTGATTGAAGGAAGTCTTATAAAAAGTAATTGTAACTCTTATTTTTGGTAGGGCAATACTTCACAGCTTTGTTGCCAGAGTGATGCCAATTTAGAAATCCTTCAGTTTTTCTTGTGCAAAAATATTGCATTGGGCATATCTTCTGAGGTTGAGGGATATGAGGTAATAAGAACACGTGTACTGGTTTTGTGGGGTCCCCTGAGGGTACGCAGATGCTCACACTCTAAGGCTTACAACAGTGACAGTGCTCTCTCCCTGGCCCAGGTTGACCCCTGTGGGTGGCCCTAGTGTTCAAGGGGGGCATAAAAACATTCAGCCTTGGTCTAAAATCCCTATCATCTCCAAATCGCTCTAAAAAACTCTGGGGGCTGCTGAGGCTGAGGACCTGAGAGCATGGCTAAGGGAAGGGGGCATGCTTTTTCCTGAGAAGAGACTCACTGAGGGATGGAAATATTATCATAGAGCGTAAGAAACAAACTTTATATACCTTCAAAAGGTCAAACTATGACCAATATGTAAAAGCTACAGAAAGATAGATTTGGCTCAAAATAAAGAAACCATTCTTTAATGAGAACGATCCAAAGACAGAATGGCTAATTCAGAAGACGATGAGTTCTCTATCACTGATGTGTAATGGCTCAGTTAAGTAACCTAAACGGAAACTATAACCTCTGTCAATGAGGCGAACAATACAAAAATTTCCCTCTAGTCTCTATCCTGTTTCCTAGTGGGTTGTTCTTGACTCACATGCACCTACTTCTTAAATACAACCAGGTGAATTTGGGGGCACCAATAGGACGAGAGTTCGCACCAGAGACCAGCAAGCATGGAGCTTTCAGATGACTCCAGGCTCCAAGCTGGCCCACGTGATGCCAAATGCAGCAGAGATGAGCTGTCCCCACTGAGCTCCACCCACATTACAGATCTGTGAGCAAAATAAATGTTGTTGTTTAAGACTACTATGTTTTGCGTGATCTGTTGTATGCCCTAGTGACCAGAGCAGAGGGCAGCCTTATCCATCAACATGATCCCATGTTATCCATAAACCAGAACAGGATTCCCAGGCTCACTTTATTCTAAGCCTTCCCTCCAAAAAGATCTCGGGAGCCCTACTGCTTAACAGTAGTGTGTTCCCATGGCAACTCTGTACCCTTATGCAAGAGTTCCTTCTTAGGGTTTTGCCAGAACATGCCCAACTCTGCCTTTATGTTGGGAGGTACACGTAAAGTACACGTAATCACCAGTAGTCAATTTTCCCAACGTCTTCTCTCCTGAAACTAAAGTGACCTTCAATTTTAACAAGTCCAAGCAGTTGAAGAAACAGAACAATCTGTTCCACTTCATTTCCCTCATAAACAGAACTCTCGACACTCGGCATCAGCTGTTTTATCAAAGGCTTCATCTTTATTCCTAAAAGTTGGGTCTGGACTCTAAGTGTAAAATTCACAAATGAAGGCAAGGGAACTCGGCAATAATTTCCACCTATGCTGTAAATTAAAACTAAGTAGAACTAATGACCCTTGGTTATTCTGGCAGTTAGAAAAGCTTTTCAATGCTTGCATCTGTACAACCATAACAAACATTACAAGAACACAGGAGTCGGTCAGCTTAGTTGGTGGATTGGCACTGGAATGAAAGCTCCATGAGGAAATCTGTCTCTTTCAGTCATTATTATATCCCTGATGCCTGGCACCCAATAAAGCTCTGTTGAATGAATAGATGAACGAATGAATGAACTGCTGCATGAGTTTGAAAAGGTACTGCTTCAGCTGACTGTGCAAGCCTAACTTTATGGAGTAAACGTGTGATTCCCTGTGCCTGGGCAAACCCACAAGACTCATCCATAATTAAAACAAATTAGGTCTGTCAAATACAAAAGGAGCCTGGAGTCAAATTAATTAAACAAAGAGGCCAGTGGACTCAGATGGCTTTAATGCCTTGGGAGCCTACTAAGCAAGCCAAAACCTAACCCTGTAAAAACCTCAAGGTTAAGAAATCGCAACTTAAGGACAGCCAATCACAAACAGCCAGCAAGGCTTTCCCAGATACGGCACCCACTTGAGCTGTAGCCAATGTATTAATTTCCTTGCTTTGCTTCTGCCTCTTCTCTATAAGTCTTTCCCCTAGTTCTTGTTAGTGGAGCGCTCTGAGGGGGAGCAGAATATGTGACCCCAAAACATGTCACTCTGGCATGTGGATCATTTTGAAATGAGGCCAATCAAGACCCAACAGATTGAAGAAAAACTTTCACCTCTTCCTTAACTACCTAGAAGAATTTAGATATGGAGCCTGACCCAGAAAGGGAACTTTTTTTTTTTAAGTTAATTTTTATTTTTGGCTGTGTTGGGTCTTCGTTGCTGCACATGGGCTTTCTCTAGTTGTGGCGAGCAGGGGCTACTCTTTGCTGCGGTGCGCGGGCTTCTCATTGTGGTGGCTCCTCTTGTTGCAGAGCACAGGCTCTAGGCACGTGGGCTTCAGTAGTTGCAGCACGCAGGCTCAGGAGTTGTGGCACACGGTTCCTAGAGCACACAAGCTTCAGTAGTTGCAGCACAAGGGCTCAGTAGTTGAGGCGTGCAGGCTCTAGGGCATGCGGGCTTTAGTAGTTGTGGCATGAAGGCTCCATAGTTGTGGCTCACAGGCTCTAGAGTACAGGCTCAGTAGTTGCGGTGCACAGGCTTGTTTGCTCTGCGGCATGTGGGATCTTCCCGGGCCAGGGATTGAACCCATGTCCCCTGCATTGGCAGGCTGATTCTAAACCACTGCGCCACCAGGGAAGTCCAAAAGGTAACTGTTATCAGAGATAACTTTTAATCTGAAAGAGCTATCTGTATGGCAGGTAAACATTAACTAGCAAACATCTGCTCTTCTACTGCCCTGTGAAAAATATAGCTATAAAAACATATATAGGCCTTTCCTGGTGGCGCAGTGGTTGAGAGTCCACCTGCCGATGCAGGGGACACGGGTTCGCGCCCCAGTCTGGGGGGATCCCACATGCCGCGTAGCGGCTAGGCCTGTGGGCCATGGCCACTGAGCCTGCGCGTCCGGAGCCTGTGCTCCGCAATGGGAGAGGCCACGACGGTGAGAGGCCCGCGTACCGCAAAAAAAAAGAAAAAAAACCAAAAAATCCCATATATATACACACACATATATGCATATATGTCTGTATATATGAATATACATATATACTTGAAAAGTCCTTCTATTGTCATTCTCCACTTTGAAGCCTCAACTGCTAAATCTGCCCTTGTGTCTCACTGTCTTTATGAGGCTCCCATATGTATGTCATTAAATTTGTTTTCTCCTGTTAATCTGTCTTATGCCACTTTAATTAATACCAGCCAAAGAATCTGTAAGCGTAAAGGAAAAATTTTTTCTCCCCAGCAGCTCCTAACCAGTTTGGAATTGCCTGATTCAAATAGATTTTTGCTCAAATAAACTCTTAAACTTTTTAATACGCTTCAGTTTATCTTTTAGCACTGGGACTATGTTAAGAATAACTAAGAAATATAAAAATGTGGCACCTGTGTAGTCTGGATGATGGTCAAGTCATTCATACAAGAAATTCCTGCTCCCATAGCAGCTCGGAGGCCAGCTGTCCCAAACTCCATTCGAGCCCCAAAACATTTTTGCAGTTCTTCTTTATTACCTTCTGCAATTAGTTGTTTCACTGACTCCAAAGTTAAGGGATTCTGCAAAACAGAAATGTACATACCAGGTGAATAAAGTAATGAAAAATCAGAAATATAAGAAAAACCTCACGATAACTCTAACCTATAGGAGAAAAAATATATATATATTATAATATATGTATATGTATGTATTTGAAAAGCATATATACATGCGTACATATACACGTAGAGGCTTTTCAATTTTCTGATGCTTTTAAAATCTGAAATATGAAGTTGGTCCTTTAAAAATTATAATGCATGACATTGTGATATAACGTTTTTATTTAGTTTTTGTTCCTAGTTCCTGGCAAAGAGGTCATAAAACCCTTGAAATTTCCTGAATGATTAGGATGAAAGGAGCATCTTTTGTTATTCATAACAAACCCGTTTCATCCATACCTGAGTTTATTCTACTGATGTGACTCTTGGGAACCAACCAAGTGATTAGATGGTTGGAACTTTCAGCCCCACCCCCTGACTTCCAAGAAGGGGAGGTGCTGGAGATTAAGTTCAATCACTGATCATTTAATCAATCATGCCTATGTAGGGGCACTGAAGCTCTGCACTCCTTCCCACCATACTTTGCCCTATGGATCTCTTCCAACTGGCTGTTCTTGAGTTGTGTCCTTCATAATAAAATTGGTAATAGTAAGTAAAGTGCCTTCCTGAGTTCTGTGAGCCGTCCTCCAATTACCAAACCCAAGAAGGGGGTCACGAGACCCCTGGTTTATCACTGGTTGGTCAGAAGGAGAGGTGACAACCTGGGACTTTTGCAGGTATCTGAAGTGGGGACAATATTGTGGGACTAAGCCCTGAAGCTGGAGGGTCTGTGCTAACTCTGTACTGAGTTAAATTGTTGGACACCCAGTTGGTGTCCACAGAGAAATGGAAACTAGCACAGTGTGAAAAACTCACACATTTGGTATCAGAAGTATTGTGAGTAAAAGGAAATAGTTTTTCCTTTATAATGTAAGTATTATTTTCTTTCCTACAAAGGTAAGCACTTTTGGAGAAATGGAATGAACATACAGGTTCTGGGATCTAACACTCAGAATGGAATCCCAGCAACACCACCACTCACCAACTCTATACTGTTGGGCAGATTATTTAGCTTCTTGAATTCTCAGTTTCCTCATCTCCAAAATGGGAACAACCTATAACCTTCCTTACAAGGTGGTTTACATTAAATTCATGTAAAACACCCTTTTCTATCTGGCACCTAGTAATAATCAAATGTTCATTTTCTTCCCTAATGTCTTCAAATTTTCCCAGAGTGATAGCGTATATAATTTAAATCAACACCTTACTTTGGTAGTGTTTTATAAGTTGTTTTGTTTTTTTTTTTTTTTGCGGTACGCGGGCCTCTCACTGTTGTGGCCTCTCCCGTTGCGGAGCAACAGGCTCCGGACGCGCAGGCTCAGCGGCCATGGCTCACGGGCCCAGCCGCTCCGCGGCATGTGGGATCTTCCCAGACCGGGTCACGAACCCGTGTCCCCTGCATTGGCAGGCGGACTCTCAACCACTGCGCCACCAGGGAAGCCCTATAAGTTGTACAATACTTTCACATACCTGGTCAAATTTGAATCTTGCAATGACTATAAGAGGCAGGCAAATAACAAAAACCCCATTTCATAGACGGGGAAGCCTCAGAGATTAAGTGTCCTGCTTAAACTGTATATGTAAGCATTAACTTAGTACCTTTCATATTACATTAACTGCTTCAAACAGACACTCACATGAATCATTTAAGTTCATTTTAAATTGCCCTTTTTTTGTGCAATAGTTGCATAAAATGTTAAGCATGGAGAAAAACGACAATTACATTAATTCCATATCAAACTTTTAAATTAAGGATTCAGGGTAACAAAGAGTAAGTACTTTATATTCCATCTTACAGTAATCACCTCAGTGGATGACCATGCAGGCAAAACATGGCCACATAATTAAACTTTGAAATGCTACTGCAATAAAATGCTGCCTTTTGGAATTAAGCCCACATTTTCAGATTGTTCCAGATTCAAAAGGAAACAAGTAAAAGCCCACCTTTTTGGTTAAAAGCAATAGCCACTGACCACAGAGCACAATCTGACCTATCAGATTGTTAGGTGCCTGCAAGTTAGGGCTCAGATCTGCAATGTAAAAGAGGTTCAATAAATACTTGCTGAGTGAATGAGAAAACAGAGACTTCAAGGTCACACCCAATATCCAGTGATTCTTTCATTCAGTGTAGATTTGGAAAATCCTAACCTGCCTTTGATATCTATAAAAGACCTAATAGCTTGAGAGAAACCAAAGGAGGCAGAAAGGTAAGCATAAAAAAATCAAGAGGTCAGCAGCGATCAGAGTCATACGTGGCAGTGACACATTTGTCAGCACCCAGAGGAACAGGCATGGAGGTACCGTGGAAATGCTCAGAGGGTACCTGCTGGTGCCCCGCCACCCTTGGGGCAATCAGACTACAGGGCTGCAATGCTTTTAGCTGGCAGGAAGTTCCCTCTGGGTGCCTGTTTCAAGCCAAAGGAAAAATTGAGAGAGGAAAGAACAAGAGGAGTGGTAGCAAGAAGATGAAGAGGACAACACCCCCTCACCTCTATCCAGTGAGGTACTCTCTCTGTATACAAAGATACAACATTTTGTGGAAACTGGGTTTTTATTTCTTCAAAGGGAAAGTTTTATGAAACTAATTCATTACCAACTATGGCTTCAAAAGATTTCTACTCACTGCCAGGTAGTGAGTTATCAGAAATGGAGACCTTTTCCTCCGCTAAAGAATTCACAAGAATTACAAAGAAAAACCACCCAAGGAGTTGCCAGTAGCATCAGAAACACGATGTGCTGGCATTTCATGTGAAGTGGGGGGCCCGAGGGTGAAGAGGAAGGCCTGGCCCCTGCAGAAAGGGCTTGTAGTCTTCCTCACTGACTCAAATATTTCAGGTCTCTACTATTTCAGTGCACAGTAATGCACTGTGCAGGACTATGGACCATGGAATTTCGTGAATGAGTGCGCAGCACCGGCTATGTGATTTGCTGGGGCCCAGTAACAAATAAACCCACAAGCAAGTGCTTTTGTTTTTGTTTTTGGCCAATCGCTAAGAGCTATGAGGAAAAAGAACAGTCTGTTTAGGGAGAGTATTAGAGAGAAATAATTTACCCTTGGAAGCCAGGGAAGCCCTCCCTGCATAAGCCACATTTAAGTTCAGACCTGAAACACAAGTAAGGACATGAGAAACAAGTTCAGCAGAAGAGAGCTGAGAGGAACTTTCCGGGAATACAAACAGCGTGCACGACGTAACAAGTAGGAAACGAGAGACTCAGGTTAGAAAGGAGACAGGGAGTGATGTCCGGAGCTCGGTCCCTGCTTCTCTGTTTGCTCCAACACCTAAGAGAGTGAAAAGCTAGGGTGCTGTGTCCAAGGGGTTCCCCCTTCTTCTTCTCAGCAAAGTCTGAGACCTGAGAAAAACGCCTGAAGCCAAGCGGGTCCAACCGAAAGGATCCACGTTTGCAACCCAGCGCCTGGGAATGCTGCTCTGCCAAGTACCCGGGAGTTTGAGGAACAGGCGGGGACAAATAGGGGTCGGTGGCGGACGCACTGCTGACTGCAGCGGACGAGCCCGCGGTCTGAGTGGCAGGAACGCGCGCTCGCCTCAATTAGACAAGACCCCTGAGCCCCGCCGCATTCAGACCAACCCCGCTCGCTGCCCCGCTCCCGAACTTGCAGTCCCCGCCCGCCGGATGGCTGATTTTGTCCCGGGACAACCTTTCCTGGACAAACTTCAAATGTGCCACAAACCAGCCACACCGACGAGGCCTTGCCGCCGCCACGTCCTCCTCCTCGGTCTTCCGGCGGGACCAGCGCGGCGCCGCGGGGCGGAAGGGAGGGAAGGAAGGAAGCGAAGGAAGGAAGCGCCTGCACCGGCACTCGCCGCAGGAAAGGCGGCGCGGCGCCCGGGGAGCGGGCAGGGGGTCCTACACCTCCTCCGGGCGCTCCCGGCCCCCCGCCGCCCTTCACCTTGTCCCATCGCAGCCACCGGGCCGTCTCCTGGTCCAGCCGGGCGTCCATGCCGGGGCCGCCGCGTCCCGGAGCCCCCGTCCCCGCCGCCATCCCTGCGCTGCCACCACCAAGTTCAAGAGGTGGCGAGATCGTCCTTCCGGCGGGGCGGGGCGGGGAGGGGCGGGGCGCGGGCGGGGCGGAGAGAACCGGCTCGGGATCCACCCGTGTCGGGAGGAAAATGACGTGCTCCGCCGGGGAGCAGCCTCCTTGCAGTGTACAGTTGCGCCTCTGGGGGCAGCGGGATAGAAGCGTGGGGTGGAAGTGGGCGTGCTGAAAGATCCCGAGGTCACTCCCATTCATACAACAGCTATTCATTCAGTTCCTACTGTGCGCCAGGCACCGGGTCAGGAGCTGGGATCCAAGCACGGGTAAGCCCAGAAAGGAGCCTAAAAGTTATGTAGAAATTCTGAGAGTCAAGAATAACCGAGAAAAATCTTGAAAAAGAAGAAAAAGTGGGAGGATTAAGACAAATAGATGATAAAACAGAATGGAGAGTCCAGAAACTAATCTACACGTATATGGACAGTTCATTTATTTCAATGGTGGCGCCGCAGAGCGAGTGGAAAGGACTTACTTTCAATTAATGGTGCTAGGTCAACTGGATATCTATGTAAGAAGAAGAAAAAAGAAACATGAGCCCCTACCTCACATCACACCTCATATAAATATGCATTCCAGGCTAATTGTAGATAAGTGTGAAAGGTGCAATGAAACTTCTAGAAACTAAGGAGTTCATCTTCATGACCTTAGGACCACTAAGCCATAAAGGAGATGCATGCAGTGAGCATGAAAAGGTATGCGTAAGAATGTCTCTAGCAGCATTATTTGTAATAGCCCCAAACTGGAAACAACCCAAATGTACATCAACAATACAGTGGATAAATACATTATATTATATTCATACAATGATGTAGAAAAATTGTGGTGTATTCATACAGCTGTGAAAATGAACTACTGTACACATCATAGATGAGCCTCACAAACATTATGTTGAATGAGCGACATATTGGCTCATTCCATATATGTGAAATTCTAGAATAGGTAAAAATATAAGGAAAGAAAGCAGATCAATGGTTTCTAAGAACTGTGGGTGGGGACAAGGGTTGCCTGCAAAGGGCACAAGGGAATTTGGGGAAAGATGGAACTGTTCTGTGTCTTGGCTGAGGTTATGATAAACACAATACACATTTATCAAGCCTCATAGAACCGTACATGCTAAAGGGTAAATTTAAAATTATTTTTGAAGTCTTAAGAGTTAAAACTTTTAAAGGAGGCAAAACTAATCTATGGGCATCAGGAGAATGGTTACTTTGGGCAGGAAGAGGGTGCCTCCTGGGCCCATCCTTTTTCTTGACCTGGGCAGTAGTTGCTCAGGTGTGTTCACTTTGTAATAATTCACTGGGCTGCACCTATGAACTGTGCATTTTCTTTGTATTCTATTTCTTTCTTTTTCATATTCATTTATTTATTCTCTTTCAGTTTTAAAAAGAAACCAATATGTATCCAGGATCTATGAGAGCTAAGTCTAATGAGAGGCATATCATACAATATGATCATATAATCACATGAGTTAATATGTAATCATTTCAGTTAATATGTAATTACAAACTGATAAGAATGCTGGAAGGAAAGCAAGGAGATTCCATGAGGGTGCATGTTAGTGGGCTGTCCTGGTGGGGGAAGCTTCCCTCAGCACTTGAAGCTTGTGAGGAGACAGGATGCAAGGATGCAGTTAATGTTGGGGGGAGGCAGCCTGGAAAATGCTTTCCAGATAGAGACCCTCTAAATGTGGTGCTTCCCCCAAATGAAAGCTACAAGAAACCAGAGCACAGGGAAGTAGAAGAGAAGAAGGATAGGCAGCCTCAGTCTCCCCATCTCTCAGCTTGTTGTAGGTCTGCCACACTTGGGCTGTCTCCTTTCTCTGCACCAGACCAACCTTCTTTTCAACATCCTAGGACAGAAATTGTGGACACAAAGAGTCTGAGACCAGACAGGTGTCGACTGAAGAAAAACGCACAACCTAAAGTTGTGAGTTAAGTTTTATTCAGGGACCTTACTGAGGACTGTAGCCCGGAGACAGACTCTGAGAGAGCTCTGAGGAACTGCTCCGACTAGATGATGGGGGGGAACCAGGATATGTAGGAGTTTGCTGGAAAAAAAACATGTAGTTGAACGTCAAAAGATTACTGCTAATCACAAAAAACAGACATCTCAAGGTAATGATTTTAACGCTTGTGTGGGAAGATGCAAAAGTCTGAGCTCATTGAAATTATCCCTTAGATATGCATCTTAACTATCTAGGGCCAGTATTCAAAGCACAGAGGGTTTCCAGGTTTTCTCCATTCTGCATGCCCCTCAGGGTGCACTTTCGGGGGGATTGGGGGGAGACAACGGCTAATGGCTTGATGGTGGGCAACATTTGTTGTTTACTGGAATGGCAGGCAACGTTTCCTTTCCACACAGGTCTCACTTGCACTTGCTTCCCTCCCAAATACCAGAGCTCTCCCAGGTGGGGCTGTGCAGCTTCCAGCCTTCTGCCACGGTAGGGCGGTAGGGCGGGGTGGGGGAGGGAGGGAGGGGGGTCCTCGGCCTCAGAGCTCCAATCACGCCCTCCACCATGGGGGTGGTTGCAGCTGAGTCTCTGCTGCAGTTCCAAAGGTGTGGGGAATGGGGAGGCCAGAGGATCTTCTGACACTTTTCATTACATTCGTCAGCACAGAGATTATGGGCCCATGGAGACATCCTGTCAGAACTATTTAACTTCCTTTTGGGACACCAAGGGGCAGGTTTCTCAGTGCTCAATATTCAAGGAAAGAAAGCAGGTAGGATTTTTTTTTTTTTTTTTTTTTTTTTGCTGCATTGGGTCTTCATTGCTGCACACGGGCTTTCTCTAGTTGCGGCGAGCGGGGGCTACTCTTCATTGTGGTGTGCAGGCTTCTCATTGCGGTGGCTTCTCTTGTTGCAGAGCACGGGCTCTAGGCTCATGGCTGCAGTAGTTGTGGCTTGTGGGCTCTAGAGCGCAGGCTCAGTAGTTGTGGCACACGGGCTTAGTTGCTCCGTGGCATGTGGGATCTTCCTGGACCAGGGCTCGAACCCTTGTCCCCTGCATTGGCAGGCGGATTCTTAACCACTGCGCCACCAGGGAAGCCCAGCAGGTAGGATTTTTCAAGCCTAGAAGAACTTTTCACAAGGAAGTTGAGAAGTTGTAAGTAAATCCTCCTCCCTTAACTTATGAAGGTCGCCAAGAGCTCAGGTACTGTGCTAAAAACAATGCACAATGGCCTTACTCTGTTACTCCCTTCTGCTTCCCGTGGGAAGCAGAAAAAGTCCTCTGAGGTTGTGTCATGGGGTCTCTATGTCCAGGAGACTTTCCCAGGGTCTCCTGTAACTAAGATGCCTGAACTGGAGGTCTTTTCGGTTCTCACAATGATGCTACAGTGACCTGAATCAGTTGATTCTCACACATGATCCCCAAATTAACATTTCATGTCTGAAGAAGCCCATGTAGAATAATAGAATGTTGGAGCAGAAAGAGTTCTTGGGGAACAATTTGGACCTCGTTTAATAGATGAGGGAACAGAGACAGAAAATTTCCAAGCCCCTCTTCGAGACACACAGCTGGTCACGGGCAAAGCCAGGATTCTTGTGCCTGCTCTCCTGATTTTCTAATCCAGTGTTCAATCAATCCCCAGCTCCACTCAGCCCATTTCTACACATTTCTATAGAAGGAAGTTCCATGAACTCTGGGAACCTGTTTCCATTTGATAGTGGCTGGGTCTTGATGAAAAACAAATATTAACCATTTCTGGCATTGATGACATTAGGTGATGCTTAAAATAATTTAATTTGTTTGTGCATGCTCTCCTGCTGCCTGAGAACTGTTTCACACACGGATGCCCCATTTTTCCTTGGAAACCTTCCCAACTTTCCCAGACACCTTGTCAGCAATTCTACCAGTTCTCTTGTATCCAGCCCAGGATAAAAGAAAGTTCTAAAACTTTTTACTTTGGGAAGCTTTACATATTTACTAAAATGGATCCCCATGTAAATATCACCCAGGTCAACTATGATCACCCATGCCAATCTTGTTTCGTGTACCCACTTCTCTCTCCTGTATATTTTGAGGAAGATTCCAGACATCATATAATTTCAACTATAAATTTTTTAGTGTATGTCTCTAGAAGATCAGGACACATTAAAAATAACCACAAAATCATTATCTCACCTAAAAATTTTAAAGTTAAAAATTTCTTAATACAACTAAATATCCATTGAGTGTTCAAATTTTCAACCATCTAGTGTCTTAATTTTTTTTAATAGCTTGCTTGAAGCAGTAGCCAAATAATCTTGCTATTGGTTAATAAGCCTTGTAGATCTCCTTTAATCTACAGGTTCTGACTAAATTTCCTTGTAATTCATTTGTTGAAGAAACTGGATTGTTTGTCCCATAGGGTTTCCCAACAGTCTGGGTTTTGCCGATTGTGTTTCTGTGGTGTCTGTTAACATGTTCCTCTGTCTCTTGTATTGCTTGTAAATTCATCACATTATAATTTTCTCTTCATAGTCTCTCCCTCACTAGTCTCCTTGAGGACAGGAATGGTGTTGTGTTTATCTTTGCCTACCCAGAGCCTAGCACTGTAAGTGCCCAGTAAATGCGTGAAGAAATGACTGAAGTCAGGAGGCTGTTTATTCCTCCCTCATGAAGGAAAAGGGGAGGCTCTAGAGTCGGGACTGGATCTTGGCTCTACCCTTTGTTCTCTGGGGGCCCTGGGCAAGTCACTTAACCTCTCTTGGCCTCAGTCTCCTTATTTCTAAAATGGACGCAATCATAGTGTCCAGCTCATAGGGGTGATGTGGGGCTTACGTGAGGAACTACAGGTAAAATGCTTAGCCTAGTGTCTGGCATGAAGTAAGCACTCAATAAACGTTAGCTGTTATCATGAAAATTTTACTAGCTTGACAATCTACATCAGTCAGGATAGCCTAGGCTAAACAGAATAAATGAATCCCTAAATCTCAGGACTTAGTGAAACAAAGCTTTTTGTTGCTTGGTCATGCTCATGTTCAGGGTGAGTCAGGGGACGCTATACCCCACATAGTCACTCAGGGATCAGAATGTTTCCATCCTGCGGCTCCTCCATCCCAAGATGTGGCCTCCACAGTCACCATGGACTAGTGTGGGAATCACTCGTGGCTCTGAAATGCTTCTGCCTGGGAGTGGTACGTATCACTCCTACTCATACTTTATTGGCTAGAACTCATATGTACCCACTGAAGTGCCGGAGTACTGGGAAGTGTAGACTATCTACGTGCCCAGAAAGGAGGAGAAAGTTGGATAGGGAGGAACGCTCATGGGCACTACCACACACTCAGTGTTACCTGTGATTAAGTGTTAGGACGGTTGCAAGTATCAATGATTCTGATGTATTTCTAACAAGCAAGGAGTGATTCTTAGCTATTACTCAGTTGAAATTTAGAACCACCACCTGCTAAAACAGTCTGTTCTCCTCCATACAGTAGAGTGAGTTTTCTTTGTAATAGTAATCAGATGACATCCCTCTCCTGTTTTCAATCCTCCCATAGCTTCATAATGTACTTAGAATTAAAACTGTATCTTTTACCAGGGGCTTCCAAGCTCTACGTAATCTATCCCCCTGCCTTGATCTCCTGCCACTTTTCTCACTTACTTCTATCAGCCATGCCGTTCTCTGTGCTGATCTTGAAAACGTGTCAAACAAGAGCTGACCTGGAGCCTATGCCTGCACTGCTTTCCCCCAGATTCCCCAATGACAAATATCCACATTTCATTCAGGTTTCTGCTCAATTATCACCTCACTAGAAACTCTCTTCTGTAAAGTGCTGGTAAATGTTTAACAACTAGCTTTCCGGGATAAAAAGCCCTGGTTTGTAGTATTTGCCAATTTCTGTGGTGTAATTACGCTCACCATGGCCGTTTCCAAGCTACCAACATGATGTCACTGAACAAAGAGTTGAGAGGAGATGCGGAGTTGCACATCATTCTGTAATGTTTCCAATGCACAGATAGAATAGGCGTAAATAAAGAGCATAGTTAGTAGTAACAAGTAGTAAAATAAATAGAAAATGGTGAGTTTTGAGTATTTATTACGTTCTTTTAATTATAATGTATTTACCTGGAAGTGTATAAAATTTAAATTTTAACAATGGCTGTGTTTAACATCTGGCTAGCAAAATTCCTAAAAATTTGCTAGTCAGCTCTCATGAATCAGTATAAGCTGTCAAAGACATACCTTTCTTCTCCTAAAATGGGATCTGCACCCCTCTCTCATCTTACTTTATTATTCTTCAAAGTGTTTATCACTACCTGCCATGATATTATAAATTTGATTTTTAACAGTGTCTGTCGACCGTGTTATAATGTAAATTCTTTTTTTCCGACTGAGTCCCCAGCACCTAGAACGTCATAAGAGATGTTCAGTGTTTGTTGAAGAATAAATCGCTGGGTCTCCCTACACTTATGAAGAAAAAGGAAAGATGGGTATAGTAATATTATAAGATACAGATATAGCACCTACACAAACTTTTTCTCTAAAACAAACTAACGTTTCTGAATTTAACCAAGAAAAGTGAACTGCTTGCCACTGTTCTCTAGCACCCCGATTTCAAGGCTGATGAGAAAAGCAGGCATGTGCCAATAGACTTTATCAGTATACTCATTACTAGCCATAAACCCAAAGTACACCAACAGCAAACATTTCTGCAGACCAGATGGAGTTTGTCTTTCTCAGTGAAAAAATGAAAATATCTCTTATTTATGCCTATTTTCATTAAATAAATTCCTCCCATAACTCATTTTTTTTTTTCTTCCTTTTTTGCGGTACGCGGGCCTCTCACTGTTGTGGCCTCTTGCGTTGCGGAGCACAGGCTCCGGACGCGTAGGCTCAGCGGCCATGGCTCACGGGCCCAGCCACTCTGCGGCACGTGGGATCTTCCCAGCCCGGGGCACGAACCCGTGTCCCCTGCGTCGGCAGGCGGACTCCCAACCACTGTGCCACCAGGGAAGCCCCCATAACTCATCTTAATAATTCTTTGCACTTGAACTCCCACTAGGCCTCTGATCATTAAACATTTAACGCCAGGGCTGGTTAGTGTTCCCTAAGAGAGGAAGCCCAGCGTCCTCTTTCCACTTCTCTTTTTCCTCTTCATGGTGCCCAGTTGTCTAGCACATCTTGCACACCCCTGACTTGTCACAACCAGATCTCCGGGAACGAGTCATTATTTTCATTAGATGCTTGGTGACTAGTTCAGCATCATTGTGTCCTTCTGCCTCAGGTGTTTGGATGTTTGACCAGGCACTAATGAGCTGGTGAACTTAGGAAAGCACCGTCATTGAAGTGCTATGTGCCTTGGTTTCTGCCTCAGTCAGAGAAAGAGACACCTGACCACATTATCATAGTGTGTGAGGATAAATCCTAAGAGATTCTTGTTTGAAAACTTCATTGTCCTCTAAACTGTTAGTATACTCATTCCACTTAGGACCAAGCCTTATACTAAAAATTGCATCTCTTGGAAGCGCTGAATTTAAGAGACTCAGGAGGAAGGAGAAGTTGTTTTTTCTCCCGAGCATCCTGTAATTCCTGATGTTTCTGAAACACCACCGCTTTGGCAACTGAATTATTCAGCCTTTTTAAGTCAGAACCCAGAGAAGCCACAGTTTCTGTTTGGGTAGCCACTAGGTAAGTTACTGTGCTCCAAAGGAAGCTGCAGATACACTGCATTTTTCTTTTTCATCAAGATTATTTTTATCGACTGCCTTCTCACCTCAGTCATTTCTAATTCTCCCTGAATTAATATGGAATTTAGTTTGTACTTCTTGAAGCAAACAATATTAGAAAGGAGACCAAGAGTATATTGCTAAAAGAAGTACTTTTCTGGGGCTTCCCTGGTGGCGCAATAGTTAAGAATCCGCCTGCCAATGCCGGGGACAGGGGTTCGAGCCCTGGTCTGGGAAGATCCCACATGCCACGGAGCAACTAAGCCGGTGCACCACAACTACTGAGCCTGCGCTCTACAGCCTGCGCGCCACAGCTACAGAGCCCATGTGCCACAACTACTGCAGCTGTGAGCCTAGAGCCTGTGCTCTGCAACAAGAGAAGCCACCGCAATGAGAAGCCTGCTCACCACAACGAAGAGTAGCCCTTGTTCACCTTTCTCTGCAACTAGAGAAAGCCCCTGCACAGCAACGAAGACCCAAAACAGCCAAAAATAAATAAAATAAAATAAATTAATTAAAAAAAAGTACTTGCCCCCAGTAAAATTATATTGCAGAGATAACACACAAATCATAGTTTAAGGTGGGCAATCCAGCCTTAAATTCCTTAAAGTACCATTGTGTTTAACTCCAGAACAAAAAAGATTTTAAATTTGTAAACTTTCCCATTCTAATCACTGCTCAGTTTTGATCTAATCCCATTTTCTTTCTTCAATGATTTTAGCCCCCCTCCTTTTCTACCTGTAGAGATTAGATTATCATTTTCGATGACTCATGCCTCCCCTTCCTTATAGGAAGATCATACATCCACCCTTTACTTTGCAACCTGCAGGGACTTCCTGTTTGAGGAGTAACTTCCCCTCCCCATCAGTGTGGGGCGTGGCCGTGTGACCTGCTTTGTGAGGAGATGAGACAGGTCGAATCTGAACAAAAATTTGAATAGGCACCGTATTTTTCAGACAGTTCTCTTTCCCTCTGCCACTGAACAGATGTCCCAAGTGGTGCTGCTCTGTTGGTTTGCATCTGGGGATGAGAAGCCACAAGCAGCGAGTTGCAGCACCTGTCCCATCACCTGACACGTGATGTGGTCAAGACAGAAATATTTGCAAACCACTGGGATTTGCGGGGTCATTTGCTACTGCAGCAAAGCTGACTAATCCACCCTGGAGTGGATTTACCTGCTTTGAGGATGGTTGGAATAAAAGAATGTTTGGATTTTAAAAGTTAGCCCTTCTAATTTTTCCCATACCATATGATGATAAAAGTATTCAGAGAAAGTTCCCTAATCAATTTGACATTTCCCCCAAGTCACCAGCTTGATGAGGGACAGTCAGGGTTTTTAGACTCCTCTTACTGGTAAACAAAACAAAACAAAACAAAACCACACTGTTTCTCAACAAACTCCAGGCACTATGTACCCTGAATAATTGAAACATTTTGACTATTAAATTTTTCATGTTTTGCTTTTCAAATGCCCTCAGACTAGCAGAAAGATAAAAATACTTCTGCAAAAAGTACAAAGGAAAAAATTTCCACAGTTCTTGAATACTGGTAATTATCACATTCTGAAAAACATTGCGTCATAGTCTGACTTGATGAAATCGTTAAAATGTGGTCTGACAGCTATAATTTGCTCTAGACAGGCTCCTTTTCAAATTAAAGGCTAGATAATTATATGGCTGGACATCTAAATAATTAAAGGTTTTCAGTGAATGTTATCATTTCTGTATATCAAATGTCCCATTGCTTGGTTTTATGTCTTAATGTTCATTTACATTTCTGTGTATGTATGTATGTATTTTACTTTAGTAATGGAGAAAAAAATTTTCACAAGAAGTGCTAAAGAAGTGAAAATTGATGAAATATGTCTAATACACGGAAGGCTAGATGCTGGGGATGTTATAATGAAAAAGAAAAATAAAATAAAGAAGGCTCAGAAAGGTAACTAAACAACTTCAGATCACAGACTCAATCTGACAGATAAACATTAAAACATTAGTTTTGTTAATGGTTAAGACCTAGATTGAGGCTTTGCACCAAGAATAGCAGGTTGGCCACATACTTTTCTTTCACCCCTTCTAAAACCACAGTAAGGTAGAAATAAAGGGACACTTTAGGAGGATATAAATCTACCAGGACAAAGAGAATCAAGAGGGGTGGGAAACAGCAACACATGTTGGATGCTGGAAAGCAGGTAGAAGAATATGGCTGATATAGCAGCCTGGAGGGACAGGAGTCCTAAACTAGTGTAGAAAGCCAGGAATAATCCAGTTCATATGCAGAACCCTAAAGACTTGGGAATTGGTAGACCCAGACAATTCTATAGGTAAAAATAAACATGGGGCTAAAACCAGAGAAGACTGGCTGAAAATCTGTTTAAGAAGCAGTTAGATCTCTACACTTCTTGCCCTCCATGCCAATGACAGTTGCCCCTTTGCCACATATACTAGCAGAGGGCTGAAGGTTTATTTTCTGGTGTTTAAAGTCTCTTGACTGAGGAACCCAGATACGGGTTAAGATCAGGATACCAATGTGAAGGTAGGCCGAATAGTAAAAAGTTACTTACTGGACAGCCTCATGTAAATCAATGAAATTAGAACATTCCCTCATACCGTATACAAAAATAAACTCAAAATGGTTTAAAGACATAAACATAAGACATGACACCACAAAACTCCTAGAAGAGAACATAGGCAAAACATCCTCTGACATAAATTGTAGCAATAGTTTCTTAGATCAGTCTCCCAAGGAAAAAGAAATAAAAGCAAAACTAAACAAATGGAACCTAGTCAAACTTAAAAGCTTTTGCACAGCAAAGGAAACCAGCAACAAGATGAAAAGACAACCTACAGACTGGGAGAAAATATTTGCAAACAATGAGACCGACAAGGGGTTAATTTCCAAAATACACAAACAACTCATGTAACTCAGTGTCAAAAAACAAAAAACCCAATCAATAAATAGGCAGAAGACCTAAATAGACATTGCTCCAAAGAAGATTTACAGATGGCCAATAGGCACATGACAAGATGCTCAACATTACTAATTATTAGAGAAATGCAAATCAAAACTTCAATGAGGTATCACCTCACACTGGTCAGAATGGCCATCATCAAAAAGTCTACAAATAATAAATGCTGGAGAGGGTGTAGAGAAAAGTGAACCCTCCTACACTGTTGGTGGGAATGTAAATTGGTGCAGCCACTATGCAAAACAGTATGGAGGTTCCTTAAACAACTAAAAATAGAGCTACCATATGACCCAGCAATCCCACTCCTGGCCCTGTATCTGGAAAAGACTAAAACTCTAATTCTGTTACCAAAAGTTGGGGTCTGGCTGCTCACCACTCGAAAGCCAATAAAGAGGCAAGGTTGGTGGAAAGGAAAGTTTGCTTTACTTCAGAGGCCGGCAATCGTGGGGGAGGGTGGACTCATGTCCAAAGGCCAGCTCCCCACCACTGACAGTCAGTGGGCAAGAGCTTTTATAGGCAGAGGGAGGGGGCTACATGCAGAAACAGCATAGTCAGCTCTGACAGTCATCTTGAGATTGGTCATGCAGTGGTCTGATCAGCACTGTCTTGGTTGTTTTAAGTACAGTTACAGTTAGTCTTCAGTTCCGGAGCAGTTTGTTCCCATTTCTTTGAGGTGAGTTCTTGGAATTGTGGCAGCTTATGTTGTGGCTACAGTCTGGTCATCATGTAGTTAACTTCTTCCACCTGGTGGCGGTTTCAGTACCTACAAGACAGCTCACAGGATACGGCTCAGAATATTATCTATAGACCTTGAGGAGAAACTAAAGGTCCTTGACTTTGCTTAATGACTAAACTATTATTATTTGGTCTTGTTTGACAGTTTTCCTTTGCTTCTGCATTTTCTCACTTCTCTGATTCCACTTACTTTGGTTAAAGTTTTTCCACAGACAAAAGGCAGGTGGAGGACCTGGGGGGAAGGACCTTAGGGTCCTGCTCCATCTCAATTCAAAAAGATATGTGCACCCCAATGTTCATAGCAGCACTATTTACAATAGCCAAGACATGGAAACAAACTAAGTGTCCATCAACAGATGAGTGGATAAAAGAGGATGTGGTATACACACACACACACACACACACACACACACACAAAATGGAATATTACCTGGCCATAAAAAAGGATGAATTATTGCCATTTGCAGCAACATGGATGGACCTAGACAATATCATGCTAAATGAAGTCAGACAGAGAAAGACAGATATATATTATATGATATCATCTATATGTGGAATCTAAAAAAATTATACAAATGAATTTATTTACAAAACAGAAACAGACTCACAGCCATAGAAAACAAACTTATGGTTACCAAAGTGGAAAGAGGAGGGGGAGGAATAAATTAGGAGTATGGGATTAACAGATGCACACTACTATATATAAAATAGATAAACAACAAGAATTTACTGTGTAGCACAGGGAACTATATTCAGTATCTTGTAATAACCTATACTGGAAAAGAATCTGAGAAAATATATATAACTGAATCACTTTGCTGTACATGTGAAAGTAACACACTGCTGTAAATCAACTATACCTCAACTTAAAAAATTATTTACTGAATATTGATATTGACCCAGGCATCTTGCCAATCTGTCTTTCCAGAATGGTGAGTCTTACTGGAGAATACAACCAGCCCAAGAAGAAAGAATAAGAGCTAGTGATATTGAGAGTTTCCCCCAATGAAATCGGTAGCTAAGTGGCATTATGATGAAGCTCATGCAGCACATAGAACGTCCAGCTAGTTATTCGTGCCCTACTCTTAAATATAAGAAGTCAGCCCAGAATCACCAGATTTTGAGCAATCCTCCCATATGAAAGACAGAGGCCAAAATAAACAAGAAAAAGTAAAAAAGAAACCAAAAAGACTATACAAAACAGAGATTAATATCTTGATAAAAATAAGGAAAAATGCATTTATGAAGTAATAACAGGATTATTAAGAAAAAGAGATTTATAGACCAGAAAATATGGAAATTAAAAACACAATAGGAGAAAAAATATCCTAAAGTATGGTTGGAAGAAAAACTTAAGGAAATCTCCCAAAAAGTAGAAAAAAAACAAAGAGGAGGAAAAAATATTAAGTGAGAAATTAAAAAGTATTTTAGGGATTCCAGGAAAGGAGAGAAAGGAAAATGGAGGGAAAGAAATCATTGAAGAAATAATTTAAGACAATTTTCCAGACATGAGTTTCCAGATTGAAAGGGCCCACTGAGTTCCTAATAAAATACATCTAAAAAGACCCACATTTCACATCAGAGTGAAATTTCAGCATGTTCTCTCCAAATGAGGGAGTGAATCCATTTAGAAGAAGACATGGGACCCAAGAAGCAGGTGACCCATAAGAGAAAGATGAAAATTATCTCTAGGATGACACCGAGGGAGCCATCCGAATGCCCTCTGTGCAGCTGGCCCAGGTATTAATCCATCCAGACCAGAGCAGGTCAGAAGGCACCAGGAGAGACGGCTTCAAAAAGTTGAAAGTGATAAAATTCCTGATGTATTGTACTGAAAGGAGACTTACTCAACTGGAGGAAAAGTTGGGAATAAATTAGTGACAAATTCTTAGGAATGTAAGCAAATTTAAAGAAAGGTAATTATAAGCTCTAGGGAAATAAATTGTACAGGAAAAAAAATTAATACGACATAAATTGGCTGTCAACAGAGTTTACGTTCTACATGGCCATAAATGGAAACTCTAAATATTGATCTCACCAAACTTACAACATATTGGGAGGGTGGGATATTGAGAGGAATGTGTATGTGTGTGTGTGTGTGTGTGTGTCTGTCTGTCTGTCTGCCTGTGGGTTAAAAAAATGTAAACCATCATCTTCTGTGGTGAGAAATCAATAACTTATGTTTAAAAGTAAAAAAAAAATCAAGGTGTATCTATATAAGCATGTTATTTGGAACTATAGAGGGAAAGACAAAACCAGTTAAAAGAGTTAAATGAAGTTGCATTACTGTGAAACGGTGGTGGTTACAGAGGCTGCTGTTTTTCATAACGAGCTTTGTAGAATTATGTAACTCTTTAAAACTATAAACATGTATAACTTTGATAGATATAAAATAAATTAAACAAAAAAAATCTGTATGGAAAAAGAGGCTTTGAGGTGAAGCCAAACAGCTGAGCATAAATTGGGCTGACCTGGTTTCTTTTCAAGGACTGAGCTCTGGGGCACCCCAATCTTCAGGGACACCTGAGAAGGCACAGCCAGAACTGTTGCAGGAGAACCCAGGGCATGGGAGGTCCTGGAGGCCAGTGAGGCAAGTGTTTCAAGGAGGAATGGTCAGCTTTCTCAAATGCTGCTGAGAAGAAAACTCAGAAATGATCACTGGAATAAAGATTACACAAATGCCAGGTATTTGCTTGAGATTTCCAGCCTTCAGAAAGAAGCCATTAGCTTCCTAGTTTAGTGATTCCCAAATCAAAATTACCTGAAGCCCTTAAAACAAAGCTCTCTCATTCACATACATATACCTTCACACACATGCACACACACACACCAGCTCAAAACTGAGCTAGAGTTAGATCATTGGGTTTTATGGGGCGGGACCTGGAATTTGCATCTCAAGACATTGCAGTTCTGATTCTGATGGTCAGCAAGAGTTGGGGAATGCTAGGCTGGCTAGACTTTATCCAAAACAGGAGCTGATAGCTGGGCATTGTCCACACCTACGATTCCTGCCCCTTCTTGAACTTCACATATTTTGTCCTCAACAATAATTCATATATTGAAGCTTGCGTTCATACTGGCTTCATATCTAGCAAGGCTTTGAGCATTCTGTTTTAATATATTCATTTTGCCTTAAAGAAAGTAAATGGACTGTGCCTCGATTGTGATTTTTCTTCTAGAGTTTCATATTATAACTAGTAATGTCTATTCTTATGCGTTATCCCACTTGTCATTCAGACATTGAAGACTGTTTCTTCTTAATAACAGCATTAGATGGGTATTGAGACAAGCAAGCAAAACTTCTCTTTCAATGGCTTTTGAAAAGAACAACTTAGCAAACAGTAAAATTTCTGATTCAGTTATTAATCCTGCAGCCATCTTTTAATCCATAATGACTTCCTGAAACAGTAAAAATAAGTAATAATTTTTCTTGTATTAATGGTTATTTATTTCTATTAGGCAACCTGGTAATACTATTCTCTTCTCTGAAAGTAAAGATAACTATTTAAAAACAGCTTCTTTTTAAAAAGATATACAACATTATTTGCCACCTTAATCATTTTCAAGTGCACAGTTCTGTGGTGTTAAGTACATTCACACTGTTGGGCTACCAGTACACCATCTCCAGAACTAAAACAGCTCTTTTTTAAATGTCTGAAGATAGTTTTACATGCTTAATATCTACTAAAAAATTAAGTGTTGGCCAAGCTAATAAAATTAATATAAATATTAAGAGAATGTTAATAAAATAACTTATGAGTATCTTGAAATATCACATTTTCTTCTTTTTTCTACTGTATTCGTTTTCTATTGCTGGATAACAAATTACCTGAGTTGAGCAGCTAAAAACAACACACATTTTACATTCTTTTTATCATAATAAGTCTTTGAAATCTGATGGGTCTAGTACACTGACATTATATTTCAATTCGGACTAGCCTCATTCCAAGTGCTCAGCGACAACCTGTTAACATCCTTGCTACATGAAGACACACCTCAGAAGCAGAAGGCTGCAGGATTAAACCCAGGAGCATGTGGCAGTTATGTCAATTGCATGCAGTTCACATTGTCCCATCCTGGCTTTGTAGGAGGCCCATGAATGGTCTTAACCAGATGAACTCCCTCTAGGTGGAGGAGCTGGGAACTCCAGGGCATGGTCTTGGTCATGGTCCTCCCACCATGGGAGGAGGTGGTCTAGACTTATTTTAGAAAATATCAATGGTCCAAGACCTTGTCTACTGACAAGCTTAAACCTGGGGAAGGTTATATAAGGTACAGGCGAAATTAGTATTATTGGCTTATCACAATTGCAGCAAAAGTGTTGCAAATTACCACCACAACTCACATGTACCCACAAAGGTAGATTTTGCAGTTCTATAGCACGTCTATTTCTCTTGTCTCCACCATGAGGACTTTGAGAATGCTCACACACTGGTGATGGGAGTGTGTATGGGTAGAGCCACCTTGGAAAACAAGTGAAACAGTAAATGTATACACGCTAAGCTTCAGCATTTCCCTCTCAGGTATATAAGATTGAGCTGGAGTCTGTAAAATTTTTCTGTAAAGGGCCAGATAGTAAATACTTGGGGTTTTGTGGGCCAGAAGATCTTTGGCACAGCTCCTCAGCTTTGCTGCTGTGCTTGGAAAGCAGGCATAGGCAACATGGAACTGAACGGGTGTGTTTATGTTCCAATAACACTTTATTTGTAGACACTGAAATTTGAATTTCATATAATATTCTCATGTGACAGATATTCTTTTTCTTTTCTTCAACCATTTCAGATATACAAATCATTCCCAGTTAGTGGGCCATACAAAAACAAGCAGCAGATTGTCCTAGAGGAACTGTTGCACACCAGCAGTGTAACTCTTAATTGCAACAAAATAAGAAGTCTACTGCCAAAGCATAGACGGTAAGTAATAGTTTGTGATATACTCATAGGGTGGAACACTGCACAGCACAGAAAATGCATGAGCTACAGTTACATGTATCAGTGTGAATGGATTCCAAACACTTAATATTGATCAAAAAAGCAAGTCACAGAATTCATACAGTATGAATTCATAACAGTTATAATAAAGGTTAAAAAAAAGCAGAATTAAACAGTACAGAGGTGATAAAACTATAAAGAAAGGCAAGGAAATTAGAAACACATAATCCAAGAAAATGTTTCCCTTAGGAATGAGAAGAGATGGAGATACATTGGGAGAAGCATAACGGGGCTTCCAAGTTACTGGAATTTTCCCATTTCCTAGATTTCCATGCTGGGCATGTAGGAGTGCCTTTTCCTAAGGTGTATATACAAATAATATACACTTATAAATGTATATTTTACTAATTTTTAAAAAGGATCGCTACTGAAAATTTGAAGTTGGTATAGTGCTTTATTTCACAGATTTGTTTACATATTAGGGATTTAGCAAATGAATCTTAGTTTTATAGGAAAGGGCGCCCTCTTCAGGCAATATGTCCAAAGTTGTTAAAGATTTTAAATAGAAAATATGGGCTTATAAAAAATTTATACCAGGGCTTCCCTGGTGGCGCAGTGGTTGAGAGTCCGCCTGCCGATGCCGGGGACACGAGTTCGTGCCCCGGTCTGGGAAGGTCCCACATGCTGCGGAGCGGCTAGGCCCGTGAGCCATGGCCGCTGAGCCTGCGCGTCCGGAGCCTGTGCTCTGTCCGCAACGGGAGAGGCCACAACAGTGAGAGGCCCGCGTACCGCAAAACAAAACAAAACAAAAAACATCTCACAGAATCACAGGACCAAGAGGCACTTTGCGAGGTGTTTTATGCCTAACCTTAACCAGTACAAAGTATTTTATTTTTGGAAGTCTCCAGGGAAGCACTTTTGCTATTTTAATTGAATAATATGACTTACCTTAGTTAAAAAAAAAAAACCCTGTTTCTTTCCTAATTTCTATTTATTACCAACATATAAAATCTCTTTGACTCCTTCCTTGGAAGGTTTAAGGTACAATTACAGAAATGCTTATCGTGGGATGCCTCCCTGTGTTAACACCTATAGGTGGGAAAGACTTAGTTTCTTGTTATTGGCAATAACTTACATATTCTTGCAAGTATTTCAGAATTCTATTTCTATTCAAAGAGAAAAACTCTATCCAGATCTAAGACCTTGTGGTTTACCCAAATGTTCAACATAAGCCTTCATTTAATGTGTATATTATAGTACAGTCTATGAAAATGATTTATACAAAAATTACCATTTACTCAGCAATTGGTAAAAATACAGTGGAATTAATAAATCTGTTCTTTTGGCCCAGGCATTGCAATGTAGTTAAATAAAATTTGTTCCTTTGTTAACTCACTAAACAGGTACTTATTAAATATTATTATTATTGTAACATTAAACACAGTATTTATTCTCCCAGATCATCTTATACCATCATTGTATTAAAAATAAAGTTTCAAAAGAATTCCTTTTTTTAGTTGTTAGTTTTTAAAACATTACAAAATATTTGTTAATTTTTTATTTTCCTTTTCTTTCATGGTTATCAAAACTTAACTTCTATTAAAGGCTTTATTGGCCCTAAAACTGTTTTAGAGAAAAACATGTTAATTGAGTAAAAAGTGGGTTGTACTTCTTTAAAAAAAATTGTATCATTTTAATTTGTATGGAAGAATGAAAAGTGGACAGCAGAAATTAGAATTCTAGAATTTTAAAACTGGAAAAGATTTTAGAGATCATCTTGTCTGTTGCTGTCCACTGAGGGCTGAGTAAACTGAGTTCTAAAGTGGTCACTTGATTTTTCCCAAATCATACAATTTTAGTAATTGAAACAACTCTTTTAATCAGTTGCAAATGAACTTAAGTAAAAGGTTGTTTTTTTTTTTTAGTTTTTAAAATTTATTTTTATTGAAGTATAGTTGATTTACAATGTTGTGTTACTTTCTGCTGTACAGCAAAGTGATTCAGTTATGCACATATATACATTCTTTTCTAAACTCTTTGCCATTATGGCTTATCCCAGGATATTGAATATAGTTCCCTGCGCTATACAGTAGGACCTTGTTGCTTAGTCATTCTATATGTAATCGTTTGCATCTACTAACCCCAAACTCCCAGTCCATCCCTCCCCCAACCCCGCTCCCCCTTGGCAACCACAAGTCTGGTCTCTATGTCTGTCTGTTTCTGTTTCATAGATAGGTTCATTTGTGCCATATTTTAGATTCCACATATAAGTGATATCATATGGTATTTGTCTTTCTCTTTCTGATTTACTTCACTTAGTATGATAATCTCTAGTTGCATCTGTGTTGCTGCAAATAGCATTATTTCATTCTTTTTTATGGCTGAGTAGTACTCCATTGTATATATGTACCATATTTTCTTTTTCTTTTTTTTGGCTTAAACAACAGATATTTATTTTCAATTCTGGAAGCTCAACATCCAAGATCAAGGTGTCTGCAGAGTTAATTTCTTCTGAGGCCTCTCTCTTTGGTTTGTAGGTGACTGTTTTTTCTGTGTCTTTGTACGGTCCCTCTGTGTCTGTGTCCTAATCTCTTCTTTTTTTTTTTTTATACATCTTTATTAGAGTATAACTGCTTTACAATGTTGTTAGTTTCTGCTGTACAACAAAGTGAATCAGCTATATGTATACATATATCCCCCATCTCCTCCCTCTTGAGCCTCCCTCCCACCCCAGTAAAAGGTTTTTATCTTAATGCAATAGTTTCTTTAGTGGTCATTTGATATGCCTAGTCTTCTCTCTCTGGGTAGTTGGGAGGCAGTGTTGTGTAGGGGGAAAAAAGCTTTCAAGTCAGACAGAGAGCTGGGAGCTGGCTCTCCCCACTTGGTGGCAGACTTTGGGGAAATTACTAGGTATCTAAATGGGAATAATAATACATACCCTATAGGGTTGTCATGGGGCTTAAAAGAGATGCACAGTGCTTGGAACACAACAGATCATCAATTAATAGTAGCTGTCATTATTATTAGTTGTATATTTTTATTAGCTGTATATTTATTATTATTTCCTTACCTGTGTATTTTTGTATATTATTAGCTGTATATTTGTATTAATGCCATTATTTAATGCTTATATGCATTTTCATCTGAAATTCATCTCTTAATTTCTAGTTACATGCCTTAATTTTCTACATTTTCCCACAGTCCTTAGCAGAGCCCCTTGTATCATATTTAACTCATTGGTGCCTCTGTTTCCTCATTTGTATTAGGAGAAAGGGGTTGGACAAAATAGTTTTAAAATTCCTCATAGCCCTAAGTTTCCATGTGCTCCTCAGGTGGTTTTCTGAAGCCAAAAATCCCAGCTTCTCAGAGGGGAGTTTTCAGGTCTGAATTATCTACACTAGCTTCTTAAAATAAGTCACTACTCTACACAATGAAAAATATTGGATTGAAAATCATTGTCAGGAGTTTAAAAAATGCTGATGGTGGGGGTGAGGTATAAATCAGCATTTAATGAATATTATCAGGCAAACAGAACAATAGGGAGAAAAATTAGCTTGTATCTGTACTTCATATTATATACCACAGTAAACTTCAGATGGGTCAAAGAATTAAATATTAAAACCAATCTATTAAATAAAAAAAATCCTTGGAAAAATGAAATGCCAAATTTAATCCAGCTGTGGAGGAGAAACACATTTTTGAATCTTGAGTAGTGTAGGCTATGACCAGAGATGCAATGTGTATGATCAAATCTGTGAGGTCAAACTAAAATTTGTGTACACACAATGTATCAAAATAAATATTGAAAGAAACTAGTAGAATAGAGGAAACAAATGTAATGATGACATCTGGTAAAAGCTTTACTATTCAAATATAGCAAGCATATGACTATAATTAAAAGTCAACAGGTAGAATTCCTTTAGTAGCCATTAAAGATCATCCAGTACAAGAGCTAGTGCATTGTCTCATGGAAAGAGACTACGGGCCAACAGAAAGAAGGAATATAAAATAAGGTAGCAAAAATTATTAAAAATTATAATGACCAATGGAGTCAGGGTTGCATGGTCATCATGGGAAAACAGAATGTGCTTTCTCACTGCAGAAGGGACATCTTTCTGGAGAATAATTTTCCAATATATAGCAAGCTCTTTAAAAACCTCATACCCTTGGGCTTCCCTGGTGGCGCAGTGGTTGAGAGTCCGCCTGCCGATGCAGAGGACTGGGGTTCGTGCCCCGGTCCGCGAGGATCCCACATGCCGCGGAGCGGCTGGGCCGGTGAGCCGTGGCCGCTGAGCCTGCGCGTCCGGAGCCTGTGCTCCGCGGCGGGAGGGGCCACAGCGGTGAGAGGCCCGCGTACCGCAAAAAAAAAAAAACAACAAAACTTCATACCCTTTAACCCACTAATTCTATTTTGGAAGTATACCCTAAGGAAATAAGCGAAAAGGAAACAACATCCGTTGTAGAAGCACAAATATAGCTGCTTCATTTATACTACAAAATAAAAAAAATAGAAAGGGAAAGAGTTTATTCCAACAAAAAGAAAAAAATATTGATACATACACACATATACATACATGTGTGCATGTATATATGTGTATGTGTGTGTGTGTATATAAACACACATAATACACACACATTGACATAGTCTCTAGGCAGAAAAAAGTTTATGTGGTCTGTGTAAATACTTGGAAGTTTTTTGAAAATAATCTTAAGGTGAAAAAGAGAAGCACAAGATAGTAATTATGTACTGATTGCAGCTGTAACCATTTATGAAATGATTGTTTGTTCAGCTGAGTTTACATCTCATGGCCTCTCTTTCCTCTGTGCAGCAGATGACTGAATTGTTTGTTGAAAGTACTTGGGAATGAGGAGGGCAAGAGATGATGGAGGGCAAACTTGGGAAGAATCTCTAAGAACTGAAGTAGCTGCTTTGGGGAATGAGATCAGGAGCCAAGTATTCTTAGAAGGACTATGGCTGAGGTTACAGGTCATGAATTTGTTCCAGTCTAAATAGTGATTTTTTTTTTTTTTTCTCCTGGCACTAATACAAAGTCAGAATGTAGGAGAAAAAAAAAAAAAGGGATTGAATCAGTAAACTAATGTTAGAATTTGTGGAGAGGTGAAAAGAATGACAAAGGAACAAATGAGTTGAAGTATGGTAAATATATCAGTCCTTTGGTTGAATGTAATGGAAATGAACGGTTAACTTCAGTAAATAATGAATAGCTCATAGACCAAAGGGAAGGTTAGAGAATCAAGTTTAAAACAACAGATGGGAACCACAGGAGATCAGACAGCCAACACAGAAAAGAATGACCAGGATACCCTGCTAGAGTAGCTGCCACTGTTGCCAAGGGACCCCACTCCCAGTGGGGCTCCTCCCCCCTGCTTCTACACCTGCCATACATAGACTCTGCAGCCATGAAAACATACTAAACTATCCATTTGTCCCTAGTGGTCAAGAGTTGAGGTCTCAGGCAGGAGCATCCGATTGGCTAACCCTTGGTCATGTGTCCAACCTCTACTTCCAGGAAGATGGGATAAGTATCTGGCTCCTTCTCCCAGCTTCCACACTGGGAATGAGTCTTTACCTCCCAGCAGGAATCTTTACCTTAGGGATTCCTCCCAATTGGAAATGGGGGTTTAGACACTGAATAGGAAAACAACAACAAACCCTACTATTCACTGTAGTAAGAGAGAGTGGTTGAGTGTTGGACCATTGGTTCTGGGATTATAGGAGAAGCTGTGGGAAAAGATTAGTTGAAAAATTTGAGGAAAAGAGAGGGATAATCCTACTGGAGGTTTTGCTGCATTTTTTTTTTTTTTTTTTTTTTTTTTTTTTGCGGTATGCGGGCCTCTCACCACTGTGGCCTCTCCTGTTGCGGAGCACAGGCTCCGGACGCGCAGGCCCAGCGGCCATGGCTCACGGGCCCCGCCGCTCCACGGCATGTGGGATCCTCCCGGACCGGGGCACGAACCCGTGTCCCCCGCATCGGCAGGCGGACCCTCAACCACTGCGCCACCAGGGAAGCCCCTGATGCATCTTTAAATGTCAAGAATGAGAATGCTGGAAAGATAGGAGACTGTCAGAGAGTAGAACATTAGAGTTGAAGATTTCAAAGGTGGAGCACAAGAGATTTCTAGGAATGGATACAGTTGTAGTTATGCATCAGAGACAACCAGGAGAAAATATGGAATGACAGGAATGGGAAAGAGGTAATATTCTATGTCTTAGACCTACCCCAGCCCATAGCAGAGAGCCTGGCACTTAATAAATACGTGAATGAATGTTGCATGGGTTCTTTCCTTCCATAGAGTTTTCTATATTTCTGATTTATAAAAAAGGCAGAAAGTTATACTTAATATTTGCCCTGATAATAACTTAATCTGATTTTCTGTATGACTTTGAGGTATGACACAACAGAGCCATCAGGACTAAAAAATCCAGCCTTATTGGCAGTTTGCTTTAACTAGGTCTTCATATTCCCTTATTTGTATAGATACAGATAAACAAATTTAGTACAGCTCTCTGCTATTAGGTTTAAAGGGTAAGTTGGAGGGAGTTAGATGTTATTGTTGATCACTTGCCTGTTTGCCGTTAGATTCATTCTCTGCCCTCTCCCTGCTCTGCTTTGTATTGAGCCACCATCAGCCTCAGCAGGGCAGGGAGGGAGCCAATAACAAGCTTTATCATTCTCTCCTCCCTTCCTTTACCTCCATCGACTAATCCCAATCTGAAGCCGGAGGGCAAGGGAGCCTAGTCACTGCTGTCCATAAAAGTCAGCCTCCAGGGGCACTGGGCAGGGTGGAGAAAGGTGGAGTGTGGATTGAGAGGGAGGAGGAGAATATCCAGTGCTGCCCCCATGGAACTGTGAGCTTCTGATGAGTAGTGGATTCTTTGTCTTGTTGCTTTTGTATCCTCCATTCTTTGCAAAGGACCCTTAATGGATATTAGATGAACAAATGAATATGGAAAACAAAGATGCTTGCATTTAAATTTGAAGAAATTTTAACATTTAAATAATGTTCCTCTATCCTTAATTTACCCTGGGGATGAAGAAACTCCCTCCTGGAGGCTTCCCTGGTGGCGCAGTAGTTGAGAGTCTGCCTGCCGATGCAGGGGACACGGGTTCGTGCCCCGGTCCGGGAAGATCCCACATGCCGCAGAGCGGCTGGGCCCGTGGGCCATGGCCGCTGAGCCTGTGCATCCGGAGCCTGTGCTCCGCAACGGGAGAGGCCACAACAGTGAGAGGCCCATTTACTGCAAAAAAAAAAAAGAAACTCCCTCCTGGAAATGAGAGCTCTAACTGAACCAGGGCAATCAGTGCTCCCTGAGCCCATGGCATCTCAGCCCTTGACATCCATCCTTCGTCGTGCATAGGCAATTGCTCTTCTCCCCCCAGGTCACTCCTGGCCTGTGGCCACTGTGTCCTCCAGGGTAGGTCAGCCTTCCCAGGCTGCAGTGCTGTTTCTGAAGCCCTTTACAAAGTCAAAGGGCTTCCATCAATGCCCAGTTGCCTGTGACCCCTCATCCTAGATTTCCCTGACCTTTTCCATGCTAGCTCTTGTGCTCACTAAAATCTGCGTTTTAACATTCAGGCTGATATTCTTCCTTTTACTGCAGGTCCAGCACTGTCAATTGCTCATTTTGTCAGCCAGTGGTTAAAAACTGTTAGCCAGTAATGGCAACAGAGAAGGCACATCAGAGGAGGGGTACTTATTTTAGAACATCTCAACTCGGGGCAGGACAGTGGCTTTCACCGGTTGCAGTAGGGATGGGCTGTAGGGTCTGTTACATGTTCCTTAATGGCGTACTGTTCCATATGATGCTTTTTTCATTTTTGGCTCAGAAAAATATTGTAAAGAGAAACAGTGTGTAATAAATCAACACTACTCCAGTGCTGCAGTAAATAGGATACGCATCTACTGGCAAAAGAGAAACTTTTTAAGAAAGTTACAAAAACTTTTAAAAATAATAGACATAGCTTTGTTATGGAACGTCATAGAAATGAAGTTTCCTTATATTGTAAATCAATTTACTTTGGGACAAGTCTTTCGTCCGAGGATCGAGGATGTGTCTAAAAGGAAAGCAGACCATAGGTATATGGAAAACCTGTTTCCTGTCATTTTTCTGGTTGGCTTCATTGCTTTATTTGCTCTGAAGACTGTTAGAAGGAAAATATTAGAAACAGAAATTTAGTCAGAAGGGTATCACCTATTACCTCCAGATATGTGCAGCTTTAGTATTCACATAAATAGAGTTTTTAAAGCCTTAATTTTTAACAGCCATCACTAATCATTAAGCTCATTCACATTTTCTACATTGAGCATGTCACTGAAGGTCTCAGATCAAGTTTCTTTTTGGTCACAACTCAGTCATGTGAACTTTGGCCAACTTCCCTTTGACTTTTATTGTAGGAAAGATTTTCTCAGGGAGACAAGACGTTTTTCCTTCAGTTCAGGATAGCCAAGTTAAGAGTCTGAAAACATAAAACAGTACGTCCTTGTAGTCTTAAACATATCTGTTCATGATCTATATTTTGTTCATGAATTCACTGTTTATTGGATGGCTTTTTTGTTTAGGCCCTATACTTGGTCCTCTAGGGGTTTAATGAAAAGTGAGGCACGGTCCCTGCCCCAAAAGAGCTTCTCTAGTTGGAGAGAAAATAAATGTTTAATTTAATAACTAGGCAGATGGAAATGTGAGAGTCATCACAAGGTATATTTAATTAAGCACCATTTGAGTGGAAGAGAGAATATACATCTAGAGTTCTGAAAAGAGAGAGCTGATTGAAGACAATTCAGAGAAGTTTCTAAAAAGGAAAAGGAGATGAGATTGGTGGAATCTGAAATAACAAGGGTTGGTGGAGGAAATGAGGTGAGCAAAGGTTCCCAGAGACTTCTTATTTACCCCCTGGAACTTGATTTCTCTCTCAAGCATGGAATCAGTAAACGTGTAAACCCCGAGGAAACAGTTTAATTGTAGCAGCACGGTGCTGGGCACTCTGACTGTGGTGGGCCAGAGAGTTGTGTGCACCAATGAGCATGTCTGTAATCTTTCCTAGGAAAATGCTCAGACTGTGATGGAGGAAAAAAAAAACTGGATAAATGATTCCACTTTAGAAAGGATGTTAAGGGAATTTCCTGGCGGTCCAGTGGTTAGCACTCAGCGCTTTCACTGCTAAGGGATTGCCTCCCTTCAAGACTAAAAAAAAAAAAAACTAGTACAAATGAGGGTAAGTGAGAAAACAATATTGGTAAGTGATTCTAGATATCCAGTTACTGTCAATGGGTTATAAAAATATATTTATTATATTAGGATACAATAGGTGTAACCAGAGGCACTGACAACCAATGGCAAAGCAAATAAATTAAAAATATATCAGTACAGGGCTTCTCTGGTGGTGCAGTGGTTAAGAATACGCCTGCCAATGCAGGGGGACATGGGTTCGAGCCCTGGTCCGGGAAGATCCCACATGCCGCGGAGCAACTAAGCCCATGCGCCACAACTACTGAGCCTGCACTCTAAAACCTGCGAGCCACAACTACTGAAGCCCGTGCGCCTAGAGCCCATGCTCTGCAACAAGAGAAGCCCGCGCACCACAAGGAAGAGTAGCCCCCGCTCCCCGCAACTAGAGAAAGCCCACATGCAGCAACAAAGACCCAATGCAGCCAAAAATAAATAAATAAATAATTTAAAAAATTAAAAAAAAAAAGATATCGGTACATCTAAGAATAAAACACGACTCTAAGAAGGTTCAAAGTTCACACTTTCTCTCCTTATTTTTACTGGTCTTTGAATTTGATTGGGGTTTCCAGCACTATTGACATTTTGGGCAGGATAATTCTTTGATGTTTGGGGCTGTCCTGCACATTGTTGAATGCTTATCGGCATCTTTATCCTCCATCTGCCGGATGCCAGTAGCATCCTCCCCCCACCTGCCAGCTGTGACAACCAAGAATGTCAGCGGTAATTGCCAGATGTCCCCTGGGGGCCCAAAGTCACTCCCGTTGAGAACCATTGGTTTAGACAAATGAACGAAGTCCTGAATAGGTTTAACAAAGGACCACATATGTGGGAGTAGGGTGTGTAGCACAGAGAAAGGGGGAAAAAGACATTTGACAACATTTGTGTAAGGAAGTACACTTTCATTTATTCCCCTTAGTCTCAATTATTTCTGGTAGAAAACACATAATATAATATTTCTGAAAAAGCCACCAGCTATCTTGAGCTCTCCAAGCCCAGGCTTGGGCAGCTGACCTCTGCTGGCCGAGTGAAGGACCTTTCTGAGCCCCGTCTGGTGCAGACTCTCTCATGTTTTTATCTGGTGAGCATTCTGTGACTGATCAAGCTCAGAGCAGGGTCTTGAGTGAAGCTGGTGGAGGCAGATGCCCTTTCCCCAGAATTTAGAATGTCAAGGCGGATGTACTAGATATGGGGAGCATGCTCAGTTGACCAAGTCCCACAGAAATGACCTTCCCTGTCTGGAGAGAGCAAGCTGAATTGCTCAGCCTTTGCTGGGCAGTGCTCTCCTGGCATACGGAGCCAACACTGGGATCGATTCTCACTGCTGTGCAGAATTACCTCACCAATACTGGCAATGTTCTCAATCTCTAGGGCTGTAAGTGTTGGTATCCTTTTAAGAAATGCATTATCTTTTATGTATGAAAGTAGAGGATAGTTTTATTTGAACATCTGGACCAGAACTCCTTTTAGGGAGAGAGCTGACTTTATTAGAAAAGAATATTTGATGAATACTTGGAATGGAGGAAGAGAAGTCTAAGTTACATTTTTGTGAGACAGGTTATTATGGTTACAAATACTTCGTGGGAAACAAAGGGATAGAGAAGAGAGAAAAGAGAAGAGAGAAAGACAGAGGACGAGGGCAGGAGGTGGTGTAATCTTTACCTGCCCTAGGACTCCCAGAATATCACACCAAAAGCTTCTTTATCTGTTAGGGGCATAGTAGGCTGCAAGTAATAGAATACCAGACACCTGGTGGCTAAAATAAATGGGAGTTTAAAATCAGAGATACGTAGCTGTTGGCATGGATTCAGCTAATCAGTGTTGCCATCAAAGACCTAGTTATTTTCTGGGCTTCCCTGGTGGCGCAGTGTTTGAGAGTCCACCTGCCGATGCAGGGGACATGAGTTCGTGCCCCGGTCCGGGAGGATCCCACATGCCGCAGAGCAGCTGGGCCCATGAGCCATGGCTGCTGAACCTGTGCGTCCGGAGCCTGTGCTCTGCAACGGGAGAGGCCACAACAGTGAGAGGCCCGCATACCGCAAAAAAAAAAAAAAAAAAAGACCTAGTTATTTTCTTTTATTTATTTATTTATTTATGGCTGCATTGGGTCTTCGTTGCTGTGTGCGGGCTTTCTCTAGTTGTGGCAAGCGGGGGCTACTCTTCATTGCAGTGTGCAGGCTTCTCATTGCAGTGGCTTCTCTTGTTGTGGAGCACAGGCTGTAGGCAGGCAGGCTTCAGTAGTTGTGGCTTGTGGGCTCAGTAGTTGTGGCTCACAGGCTTAGTTGCTCTGCAGGATGTGGGATCTTCCTGGACCAGGGCTCGAACCTGTGTCCCCTGCATTGGCAGGCGGATTCTTAACCACTGTGCCACCAGGGAAGTCCCAAGGACCTAGTTACTTTCTATATTTCCACTTTGCCATTCTTATTCTGTTGGCTTTTGTGCTCATGCTTGCCACATTATGGTCTCAGGGAGCTGCCATGGGCTCACATTTTAAATCTATATTCAAAGCAGGAAGAAAGGAAAAAAGGGAAAGACTACCAATCATGGGCATGTTCTTTTTTAAAGAAAGTAAACTCTTTCACAGAAACACCCCAGCAAGTTTCTACTTACGTCATATGCCCTCCCTAAACTCAAGGGGTGAAAGGAAATAATTAACTTTTATATCCTCTTTAACAGAGGCAGGCAAGGGAGAAGGCCTACGCTGGGTCAGCCAACCTATACGATCTGCTACATCTAATGTACTCATGAACGTTGGCTGTGTGCGAGCTTGTTTGGGAAACGAAAGAGGGTGATGAGTTTCACATTGGAAATTGATCTGGTGCAAGAAGAAGAGTTCATGGGAAAGTCGGAGGGCATAAAGCCGAGGAGGCTGGAAGGATGCAGCCCTCCAGAATGAGCAGAAATGGTGGTGAGAGCTTTGGGCCTCCACAGGCTGTGGATTTGAGGGGTGGAGCAATCACAACCATTGGATCTCATGGCTGATGTCTGGGTTATATTAACCTCTAGTTAATCCCCAATTCCTATTAATTATTCTTCCCTATGGTCTTCAAATTTGCCATTTTCACACATTCCATTCTTCTTTAACTTTACTGCTAATGTCTTCCATGCCATTCCATCACTGCCTTGTTTCTCTGCCTTCAGTTTTCCTCCACCTAGTTCAGCCTCAGGTAGCCTGTTCGTGTCTAGCTGTTGCCCTGTATACACCTAGAAGCTGCAAAATTGCTTTCAGGGAGAAATAGCATAATAGATAAATGACTACAAAATGGAATGTGTTGGATGGTGGTAAGAAATTAACAACAGAGTTATTCGTCCTAATGCTGGGATTGAGGTGTCTCCACTTTTGCCCCTGAGAGCTCACTCTTCCAAAACAGAGGTCCTGTGCCTCAATTCTTCAGCTCCTGCCAGAGCAGCATAGAGTCCCTTTGGATTCCCGGGTACAAAGAAGTTCCACATTAAAAAAATCTGTGGTGCAAATTCTTTGTAAAGTTCAAATACATAAGTTACATCTCTCTGTAACCAGCAACTGAAATATAATTGTATTAAAACAAACTTTGAACAATAACCATAAATAGAATGTTTTAGAATAGCATTTGATTATCTTGGGAAAATGCTTAAAATATCTTGCTAAACGGAGGAAGTGGACTCCAAAACAGCACTATATGATCTGAGTTTTTCTCACATCCAGAGAGTGAGAGGAAGTGGGGTGACGTGGCATCATATGTGCATCTTTGGTACTAAGTTTAGAATTTAATCTCCAGTAAGGTGTGGCTCCATTATCATATTTAATCCACACAATAAACTAACCTATTAATATGTATCAAAGTTACAGTTGCTTAATATTAAAACACAACAGATCCGATACCCCAGCAACCTGAGCGACTTTAGAATTGTCCACCCGCCTCCCTAGGTTATTTTAAGGTATTGCTTTTGCTTTTGCTTTCAGTCTAGCTGAGGAGTTCTCAAACTTTAGTATGCATAGCAGCACTTTACCGGGTTGGGAACATTAAACCATGTATACTGTACCTTATGAGTAATTTGAAGACAGTTCAGGCATAGTTTGCAAGCTTTTTCCCCCTTATTGGCTGACTTTAGAATTAAACCTTGAAGCACTTGCTACTTTAGCTTATTTACATTTAAAAAAAGATTCAAATAGATATAATGTATGTGAGAAAGTTGACAGCATTTAACGTTGAAAATGGGATTATGAAAAAAACTTTATTCTCATCTATATTGTCTAATTTTTCTACACTGAAGCCATAGTACTTTTCTAATCAGAAAAAAGTTACTTAAAAATAATCAAATGGGGGCTTCCCTGGTGGCGCAGTGGTTGAGGGTCTGCCTGCTGATGCACGGGACGCGGCTTCGTGCCCTGGTCCCAGAGGATCCCACGTGCCGCGGAGCGGCTGGGCCCGTGAGCCACGACCGCTGAGCCTGAGCGTCCGGAGCCCGTGCTCCGCAACGGGGTGGGGGGGGCACCACGGCAGTGAGAGGCCCGCGTACCACAAAAAATAAAATAAAATAAAATAAAATAAAATGATAAAAGTTCATTGACAGTGCTCATTTGACTTTTTTTCCTTCCAGGCACTACTTCCTGGCAGCTTGAAGGTAGAGCCTATTACAAAAGCTGCCAGGCAGATTCTGGAAGCTAACCCCACCCTGGGGTCAGCTTTAGGCCCCAGGGATCTGCGATCTTCGACTTTAAGACAGGTATCTGCAACGGTCTTCCCACATGGTTATTTCCAATAGGGTGACAGTACAGGGGATCGGAAAATCCAGCCATATTTAGGGACAAACAAATCAACTCACTAATCAAAATGGGTTAGAACTCACTATTCAAGATTACTCCCAGAACACCTTCGCTCCACCCTTCTCTTTTGGGTTATCAGCTATGTGACTTCTTTATTTGTGTACAGTCCTGGTTTTTGCTAACCACACTATATTGTTGCAGCTACAGAGCTAAGAATTCTGAATTTTCCCATGCTTAATTGATTCTTAATTTTTTTTTTTTTTTTTTTTTTTTTTCCGGTACGCGGGCCTCTCACTGTTGTGGCCTCTCCCGTCGCGGAGCACAGGCTCCGGACACACAGGCTCAGCGGCCATGGCTCACGGGCCCAGCCGCTCCACGGCATGTGGGATCTTCCCGGACCGGGCACGAACCCGCATCCCCCGCATCAGCAGGCGGACTCTCAACCACTGCGCCACCAGGGAAGCCCTAATTGATTCTTAAGAGAGACTACTTTGTGCAACAGGAGAATTTGTTTTAGATTTCTCATGCTGAGCATTCAATCAGACGAATTAGTAATGCTTCCTTTTAAAAAGTATGTAGAAACTCAACTAGTTTATCTGCTGGGTGCTGTTCAGCTGATATGCAAATGTGTTTTGTGTTCCCAGAATTTTTTCCCGGACCTTTAGGGTGAGGAGTTAGGATGCCCTTTCTCTGTGTTTCCAAGGTCTTTTCATCTTGGCATACATACTCAAGAACTGCAGGTAATATTTTAAAAGGATAAAGAAATATATATAAATATATATATCGTCCCAAACAAAGCTTTGTTGACCTAAGTTTTGTTTGAGGTTGAGAAGTCTATTTGTCTAGTAGGGCAACGAAGATCAATGGACTACCTCGGGGAACTCCCTCCCCAGGAAATTGCTGTGATTTCCAGCCCAGCTTCTTTCTGCCCTTTACCTGTGTCTCAGCCTAGACAGCTTTGAAAGTCCAGAAGCAGCCATAAAAGAACCTACAAAGGAAGTTGCCAGATGCCATGGAGAAAGGGGACAGAGCAAAAAGCAGGTCATTTATTTTTATGTCCTTCTTTGCCTTTGTTTCCCCTCCTTACTTATTCTCCCCATGAGCTGCCACAAAATTGTGGGAGGAGCAAAGCTCATCACCTTAAACCCCAGGATAATCCAGGAAGGAAGGTCTGGTGTACATATGGAAGAGACCAGGAATCTATAGAGTTCATTTATATTAGTGTCTAAATGCATGGGCATCAGTGCAGAGTTTTGTTTTGTTTTAGTTCAGCCTGACTAGTCCTCCCTTCCTAAGTGATATCACCACATTTGCATAGTGCAAACTCTTTCTCTGGTCAAGGACTTGCTTCTCCATTGGTGGGGCCATGGGGGAGACGCAAAGGACAAAGTAGTTCTTGTGGACTCAATAGATAACATTGTAGATGTCAGATGTGTATTTATGTTATCTAAGTTATCTAAGTATGTTAGATGTGTAGATAACATACTTTAGGTTATAAAAGAAGGTCACGAAGAATAACCATGCATTCTGCCATGGCTTGAAACAACCATCCTCCCACACCTGATTCTTCTAGTAAGTTTTCTATGAGGCTTTAGTTCATCATTAAGCTTCTGTGGGATATCCTTTGAGAAAGGGTAGAATGGAATGTCTCCTCAGGGCAGTTTTCTGTCTTCTGGCAGCAGTAATTGTTTAGTTCACTGTTTGTATTCATTCAGGCACATTGATCTTCACATATTTTTTTTAATTTATTTTTAAGTTTTTATTTATTTATTTTTGGCTGCGCTGGGTCTTTGTTGCTGCGCACGGGCTTTCTCTAGTTGCGGCGTGCAGGCTTCTCATTGCGGTGGCTTCTCCTGTTGCGGAGCATGGGCTCTAGGCGCGTGGGCTTTAGTAACTGTGGCACATGGGCTCAGTAGTTGTGGCTCGCGGGCTCTAGAGCGCCGGCTCAGTAGTTGTGGTGCATGGGCTTAGTTGCTCCGCAGCATGTGGGATCTTCCCGGACCAGGGCTCAAACCCGTGTCCCCTGCATTGGCAGGCGGATTCTTAACCACTGCGCCACCAGGGAAGTCCCTCTCTTCACATATTTTTAAATGTAAGAAACATTTTCCAATGGAGGTCATGACTTTCTTTATAAGCAATTACATCACCATAATTCTAGCTTTCTACCATTTAGAATAGTGAGTTATTTAAAATTGTTATTGTGAGCCTGCTCTTTCCTGTCTTGACAGAGCCTGTCATTGCTGCTCACCTCATCTGGAGGCCAGATGGTGACCAAGAACGTCGAAACCCTGTTATATGGGTCAGTGACTCTCCCTCCTGGATTGAGGGCATGACTGTCGGCAGCAATTACAGTCCAACCAACAAATGCACATTTGCCATTGCGCCAAGCATAAGTCTCAGCATCGTGGGAGTAGATAAAAAGTTACTGGCGTGGCATGTATCCTTGGGAGGAAGAGGGGGAGGAATGGGACTTCCCCGGTTGTGCAGTGGATAAGGCTACGCGTTCCCAATGCGGGGGGCCCGGGTACGATCCCTGGTCAGGGAACTAGATCCCACATGCATTCCGCAACTAAGACTCGGCACAAACAGATAAATAAATAAGTAAAATTTTAAAAAATAAATAAGAAAAATATTTTTAAAAAGAGGAAGAGGGGGAGGAATTAATATTCAATAAGTGCTCACCATACACGGCACTCTGCTAGCCGTAACAGAAATATGCAAAGAGATACAGGGAATGGCTGCGGCGTCCAGAGAGCACGTAAGCTAATTGAAGAGTCAAATGCATACACACACACACATACATACATACATACTCCAACTTATATCCTTATATCCTCTTTGGAGCAAACAAAACTCATTTAATCCTCACAACTTAATGAGACTGGTGCTCTTACTATCGCCAATATACAGCTATGGAAAGTGAGAAAGAGAGGGAGTTAGGCTGATAAGCAGTAGAGCTGGGATTTATTTTTTTAAATCCAGGTTTTGTTTTGTTTTGTTTTTTTGGCTGCATGCAGCAGAATCTTAGTTCCCAACCAGGGATGGAACCCGTGCCCCCTGCTGGGGAAGCACAGAGTCTTAACCACTGGACCACCAGGGAAGTCCCTAGAGCTGGGATTTTAACCCAGGCCGTCTTGCTGTAGTTCTCATGCCATTAACCCTGTAGACTACATAACATACAGAAAGTAGGTTATAAAACAAAACTGTAATCAAGTAGCCTTCACTTTCTGGATTCTAGCATTCTAAAATCAGGAACTGATTAGGTATATGTGTATTAATATACACTTAGACTGCTCAGAGCCCTCTCTAACCATACTTTTTCTATGTGCTATTTGAAATATAGGAACAAAATGTATTTAGACAATGTGGTGTCCCTTGTTATGCAGAGTACCTATCTAAACTCTCACTATTCAGTATTAGAAACTGAATAACTTAGGAAGTGATGCTTGTGTAAGAGCCAAAAAATTGGAGTGAATAATGAATGCAATAAGAGAGGTCAGTTGAAGTAAAATCCTCAAGGATAAATAAATGTTAGCCCCAAGATGAAAGAGAAAGCCAGAATGGCTGAGGCATGCAAGCAAGGAACAACAACTTGCATTCAGAACAAGAAGATTGGTAAGCCTGCATACGGAGAGGGGCTAGAGATGCATCTAGACAGGAAAGCAAGGGCTAGCTTGTCAGGGCATTGGTTGGACTTCATCCTGTAGGCAATGGTCTGTCACTGGTAATTTTTTTTTTTTTTTTTTTTTTTTTTTTTTGCGGTATGCGGGCCTCTCACCGTTGTGGCCTCTCCCGTTGCGCTCTGGACGCGCAGGCTCAGCGGCCATGGCTCACGGGCCCAGCCGCTTCGTGGCATGTGGGATCTTCCCAGACCGGGGCACGAACCCATGTCCCCTGCATCGGCAGGCGGACTCTCAACCACAGCGCCACCAGGGAAGCCCTGTCACTGGTGATTTTAAGCAGTCAAGTGACATGATCATATTTGTGAATTAAAAAGATCATTATGGCTTTGGTATTTCAAAAGGCTCAGTGTTAAATGGCTTCTGCATGCTTGGGAATACTTCGTAGAAGGCATGGTATTTTTGCGGGCAAACTACAAAAGCCTAATTGTGGAATTTTTCTGCTATGTAGCTATGCTGGTGTCAAAACCATTAGAGAAGCCATAGTATGAGCAGTATCCTAGTATGGACACACGCCCAAATATACAGATAGTATGTGGTGATCTGTGCAGCATAAGATTACTGGTTGACCCATCCATCTATATAAAATAGTTAAATTGGAAAGCTACACTTTGTTTGTAAATGGTATAGGCATTATCTACATTTATAAAGGGCTCTGAGTTCTTCACAACAACATGGCAGTTTGCTTCTTCAAGGCCAACAGGACAGTGTCTTCTGCTGCATTGAATGTCCCTGATGTCTGTCTCTGACTCTAGACTTTTCCCCCCATGGTTTCATCTGATTAGGTCAGGCCCATTCAAGATAATCTCCCTTTTGAATAACTTAAAGTCAACTGATTAGGAACCTTAATTACAGCTGCAAAATCCCTTTTCGTATGCCATACAAAATAATCATGGGAGTGATATCTTACATGGAAGAGCAATCTTGAAGATCATCTTAAAATTCTCCCCACTGTAAGTATCCTTACAAAAGGATGCTCACCTCTCAGAGGTTACCTTTGGATACCTCTGTTTACCTCTGCTAAATGCTTTCCTCATCCTAGACACCAGCAGTCATGGCTACAGATTTGGCACCCTGGTTTGGAATAGCTGGCTTTTTTTTTTTTTTTTGTAATTATATTAGCACTTTCATATCCATGCTTTTCAAGGTGGAAGTGAAAGGTATTAAATACTTGACATTGTGATTACTTCTTTCTTTTTTTTTTTTAATGCTTTCATTTTATTTATTTTTTTTATACAGCAGGTTCTTATTAGTCATCAATTTTATACACATCAGTGTATACATGTCAATCCCACTCGCCCAATTCATCACACCATCACCCCCACCACCCCATCGCTTTCCCACCTTGGTGCCCATATGTTTGTTCTCTACGTCTGTGTCTCAATTTCTACCCTGCAAACCGGTTCATCTGTACCATTTTTCTAGGTTCCACATATTTGTGTTAATATACGATATTTGTTTTTCGCTTTCTGGCTTACTTCACTCTGTATGACAGTCTCTAGATCCATCCACGACTCAACAAATGACCCAATTTTGTTCCTTTTTATGGCTGAGTAATATTCCATTGTATGTATGTACCACATCTTCTTTATCCATTCGTCTGTCGATGGGCATTTAGGTTGCTTCCATGACGTGGCTATTGTAAATAGTGCTGCAGTGAACATTGGGGTGCATGTGTCTTTTTGAATAATGGTTTTCTCTGGGTATACACCTAGAAGTGGGTTTGCTGGGTCATATGGTAATTCTATTTTTAGTGTTTTAAGGAACCTCCACACTGTTCTCCAAGTGGCTGTATCAATTTTCATTCCCACCAACAGTGTAAGTGGGTTCCCTTTTCTCCACACCCTCTCCAGCATTTGTTGTTTGTAGATTTTCTGAGGATGCCCATTCTGACCAGTGTGAAGTGATACCTCATTGTACTTTTGATTTGCATTTCTCTAATAATTAGTGATGTTGAGCAGCTTTTCATGTGCTTCTTGGCCATCTGTATGTCTTGTTTGGAGAAATGTCTATTTAGGTCTTCTGCCCATTTTTGGATTGGGCTGTTTGTTCTTTTATTATTGAGCTGCATGAGCTGTTTATATATTTTGGAGATTAATCCTTTGTCCATTGATTCATTTGCAAATATCTTCTCCCATTCTGAAGGTTCTCTTTTCATCTTTTTTATGCTTTCCTTTGCTGTGCAAAACCTTTGACGTTTCATTAGGTCCCATTTGTTTATTTTTGTTTTTATTTCCATTACTCTAGGAGGTGGATCAAAAAAGATCTTGCTGTGATTTATGTCAAAGAGTGTTCTTCTTATGTTTTCCTCTAAGAGTTTTATAGTGTCCAGTCTTACATTTATTTCTCTAATCCATTTTGAGTTTATTTTTGTGTATGGCGTTAGGGAGTGTTCTAATTTCATTCTTTTACATGTAGCTGTCCAGTTCTCCCAGCACCACTTACTGAAGAGACCATCTGTTCTCCATTGTATACCCTTGCCTCCTTTGTCATAGATTAGTTGACCATAGATGCATGGGTTTATCTCTGGGCTTTCTATCTTGTTCCATTGATCTATGTTTCTGTTTTTGTGCCAGTACCATATTGTCTTGATTACTGTAGCTTTTTATTTATTTATTTATTTTGCGGTATGCGGGCCTCTCACTGTCATGGCCTCTCCCGTTGCGGAGCACAGGCTCCGGATGCGCAGGCTCAGCGGCCATGGCTCACGGGCCCAGCCGCTCTGCGGCATGTGGGATCTTACCGGACCAGGGCATGAACCCGTGTCTGCTGCATCGGCAGATGGACTCTCAACCACTGCGCCACCAGGGAAGCCCGATTACTGTAGCTTTGTAGTATAGTCTGAAGTCAGAGAGTCTGATTCCTCCAGCTCTGTTTTTTTCTCTCAAGACTGCTTTGGCTATTTGGGGTCTTTTATGTCTCCATACAAATTTTAAGACTTTTTGTTCTAGTTCTGTAAAAAATGCCATTGATAATTTGATAGGGATTGCATTGAATCTGTAGATAACTTTGGGTAGTATAGTCATTTTCACAATATTGATTCTTCCGATCCAAGAACATGGTATATCTCTCCATCTATTTGTATCATCCTTAATTGCTTTCATCAGTGTCTTATAGTTTTCTGCAAACAGGTCTTTTGTCTCCCTAGGTAGGTAAATGGGAGTGTTTCCTTAATTTCTCTTTCAGAGTTTTCATCATTAGTGTATAGGAATGCAAGAGATTTCTGTGCATTAATTTTGTATCCTGCAACTTTACCAAATTCATTGATTAGCTCTAGTAGTTTTCTGGTAGCATCTTTAGGATTCTCTATGTATAGTATCATGTCATCTGCAAACAGTGACAGTTTTACTTCTTCTTTTCCAATTTGTATTCCTTTTATTTCTTTTTCTTCTCTGATTGTTGTGGCTAGGACTTCTAAAACTATGTTGAATAATAGTGGTGAGAGTGGACATCCTTGTCTTGTTCCTGATCTTAGAGGAAATGCTTTCAGTTTTTCACCATTGAGAATGATGTTGGCTGTGGGTTTGTCATATATGGCCTTTATTATGTTGAGGTAGGTTCCCTCTATGCCCACTTTCTGGAGAGTTTTTATCATAAATAGGTGTTGAATTTTGTCTAAAGCTTTTTCTGCATCTATTGAGATGATCATATGATTTTTATTCTTCAATTTGTTAATACGGTGTATCACATTGTTGATTTGCGTATATTGAAGAATCCTTGCATCCCTGGGATAAATCCCACTAGATCATGGTGTATGATCCTTTTAATGTGTTGTTGAATTCTGTTTGCTAGTATTTTGTTGAGGATTTTTGCATCTATATTCATCAGTGATATTGGTTTGTAATTTTCTTTTTTTGTAGTATCTTTTTCTGGTTTTGGTATCAGGGTGATGGTGGCCTCATAGAATGCGTTTGGGAGTGTTCCTTCCTCTGCAATTTTTTGGAAGAGTTTTAGGAGGATGGGTGTTACCTCTTCTCTAAATGTTTGATAGAATTCACCTGTGAAGCCATCTGGTCCTGGGCTTTTGTTTGCTGGTAGATTTTTAATCACAGTTTCAATTTCATTACTTGTGATTCATCTGTTCATATTTTCTATTTCTTCCTGGTTCAGTCTTGGAAGGTTATACCTTTCTAAGAATTTGTCCATTTCTTCCAGGTTGTTCCTTTTATTGGCATAGAGTTGCTTGTAGTAGTCTCTTAGGATGTTTTGTATTTCTGTGGTGTCTGTTGTAACTTCTCCTTTTTCATTTCTAATTTTATTGATTTGAGTCCTCTCCCTCTTTTTCTTGATGAGTCTGGCTAATGGTTTATCAATTTTGTTTATCTTCTCAAAGAACCAGCTTTTAGTTTTATTGATCTTTGCTATTGTTTTCTTTGTTTCTATTTCATTCATTTCTGCTCTGATCTTTATGATTTCTTTCCTTCTGGAATAGCTGACTTTAATTCGGTATTTTCTTTTTCCAGTTGTGCAAATAATAAAATGGGCCATTAATGAACACTCTAGAGTACTTTGTCATTATTTGCATTTCCAGGGTTCTCTACTATGAAAGCGGGTATAAATGGGAACACTTTGAAAATCAGTTACTGTTTATTTTGGCTGGAGTGGCAGTGACTGCCATGTGTTAAGCTGCCTCTATTTCCTTCTTCTCCAGGTTATAGAGCCATGTGGACTGGTAACTTCCCTCCTACATAATCCTCCCCTGCCTCCGTTTCTTGCCATATGGGAAGTTAGAAATCAGAGGACTCTAATGCCCTGGGAGATGGTAGAGACACAAATTTGAAGGAGCCTGAGTCCTGGGTAAATGTTTGAGAGTCACACAGGACGGCTGCCTGACCAGGAACACCTCTATTGGACTATTTTATGAGTGGAAGTAAACTGTTTGTGTCAAGCACTGACATGCTGAAGCTGATTGTTACAGCAGTGAAACTCCCCTGAGCTGGATTTTACACTGCCTATGGCCACAGAGCACATAACTGACACTTAGATATGTACAGTAGGCCTTCAGTACCTGAAGGTTCTGCATCTGCAGATCCATCCAACTATGGATCAACAAATATTTGAAACAAATTTCAGAAAGTTCCAAAGAGCAAAGCTTGAATTTGCCACTGGCAACAATTTACATAACATTTACTTTGTACAATTACATTTTATTGTAAAAATACTACATATTTACACAGCTTTTACATTGTATTCGTTATTATAAGCAATCTAGGGATGATTTAAAGTACATGGGAGGATGTGCGTAGATTATATGCAAATGCTACACCATTTTATATAAGGGACTTCAGCATCCATGGATTTTGGTATCTGCAGGGGTCCTAGAACCAATCCCCAGTCCTTAATGAGGACAGCTGTATCATTTATCTATTTGTTGTCATTACTTTTGTTACTTTATTTTTTAAACAAAAAGCATAATCTATATCTTATCCTATTAGAACCCGAGAAATGTAAGAAAATATTGATATTTATTATATTGGGGGGATTAAACAGTATTCAATTTCTTTTTTTTTTTTGTTTTGACTAAACAATTGAAGCTTTAGGACAATGTCTGCATGAATCTACTTGTAATAGGAAAATAATTTAACTTTTCTCTTATTACTTAAAATGTTCTCTTGAAATTCGTAATTTACAAATCCAATTGATTTTCCTTTTATTAATCTAATTAATTTATATAAACATTGCTCCAGACTAAAGCCCAAGTATACTGAGAGGCTACATAGTGAAAACCAGGAGATAAAGTGGTTGCTTATCAAGTAGCCCCCTACATTTTCTTTTCTTTTCTTTTCTTTCTTCTTTCTTTCTTTCTCTTTCTTTCTTTCCTTCTTTCTTTCCTTCCTTCCTTCCTTCCTTCTTTCCTTCCTTCCTTCCTTCCATCTTTCTTTCTTTCTTTCTTTCTTTCTTTCTTTCTTTCTTTCTTTCTTTCTTTCTTTCTTTCTTTCCTTCCTTCCTTTCTTTATTTCTTCCTTCCTTTCTTTCTTTCTTTCTTTCTTTTTTGGCCGCAGGGTACGGCATTGGGAGCGCAGAGTCTTAACTGCTGGACTGTCAGGGAAGTCCCCAGCCCCTATGTTTTCAAGTTCACCTTTCTTACCTTTCTTTGTTATGAACAATGATATCATTGCTTAAATGCTTAGATGATGGAATTTAGATGTTTCCAGTAACCCACTGTGTGATTTTAATGACCCTACTGAATGACATTTTGCTTTGTACACTGAATTCAAAGAGTCAATACTATAATTCCAGTTTATTTACTAAGATGTCTTGATATTTAATACACAAAAATATTTTGGAAACGTAAAGTAACATTTTTATTATTCCATGGACTTTACTGACTGATTTCAATCAAGGTAGAAATATCTCTGGTCTGAGGTAGCCTATCCCCACAGGAATGAATTGTTAGGAAAAAGAAGGTAAGAAAAAGCAACAAAAATAATGATATAAACAGTGAATAGAACAGAAAAACTTTTGAATTATGATAATTTAAAGTACGAAAGGTGACCAAATGCAAGAATAATGAACATAAGGGTAATCAAATAAGCGATATTTGAGCTGGAAGAAAAACAAAAATCAATATAGGTAAACATTTTGTAGACTATAGGCTTAAAAAAAAGGGAGTATAAGAAAAACCACACCAAAGTGAAAGAGACAAGACATATTAACTGAAGACTATTAGCAAGGCGAGAAAGGAATATAAAGAGTACAAAATATTTAAGAAAAAGGAAGAAATCCTGTAATTTGGGACAACATGGATGAACCTGGAGGGCATTATGCTAAGTGAAATAAGCCAGGCAGAAAAAGACAAATACCTCTGGTATCATCTATATGTGGAATCTTAAAAAAAAAAAAAAAAAAGTTGCACTCATAGAAACAGTAGAATGGTGGTTGCCAGGGGTTGGGGGTGGAGGGAGTAGGGAGAAGTTGGTAAAAGGGTACAAATTTTTAGCTATAAGATGAATAAGGTCTGAGGATCTAATGTATAATACAGTGACTATATTTGATAACACTGTATTGTATGAATGAAATTTGCTAAGAGAGTAGAACTTAAATGTCCTCACCCACCCTCCACCAAGAAAAAACAGGTAAACATGTGAAGTGATGGCTGTGTTAATTAACTCGATGGAGGGTTTTGCAATGTATATGTATATCAAATCATCACACTGCACACTTTAAATATCTTAAAATTTGGTCAGTTATACCTCAGTAAAGCTGGGGGAAAAAAGAAGGAAAACAAGCTTTAAAATCCCACAGTTCTGACTTCAAATTTCAGTTCCACGTTCAACTAGACTGTGATCTAATTAATTACTACTCTGAGTTCAAATGTCCCCAACTCTCATGTGAAAATAATAGTATCTCATAAAATGCCTGCAAGGCTATCTTAAGCTTTTCTGGTCTATGGTACGGTAGCAGACTCAGCCCCTCTCCTGCCGCATCAGTTCTCTCTCCTTCCTTGGTAATTCAGTGGTACCTGGGCATGTGACTGCTCATTTGCTGTCTATTCCCCAGCCTGTCTGCAGTTAGATGTGGTCCTGTGACCACTCACTCTCACCAGCAGAATGTGAGTGAACACTGGCTAAGACACTGGGTGTGCCTCCTCCATGCCTCTTCCCTGATTAGAACCAGTGGAGGTTCAGCCTTGACCATGTGGATGAGACCAAGGCCCCAAGGCCCTGAATGACTATATGGAGCAGAGCTTCCAACAGCCTTGACTACTCACCTCACAAAGTTCCATGAGAGAGCAGTACACTTCTATCCTCTTTATGCTCCTGGTTATTTATTGTTCTCCTTTGTTTCAACATCCTAGTCCTAACCTAATGCATACAGCCCTCTTTAGACAAACATAAACATCTCTCTCCTCCCCCTTCATATATTTCCTCCACTCTTGTGGAAAATCACTACAGATTCTGGATATTTCCATGCATCAAGAAAATGGAGTCATATTTTACTTCATTTGAAGTTCTATAACAATTGGATATTTTTACCAAATATAAAATGAGATTATTAATTTTTTTCCATACAACTTCCCTCTTAAAAGAAAAGCTGATACCTTCCTTTCTGCTTTAAGATAGTGTATTAACGGAAAATTTGAGGTACAGCATGGCTAACAGATTCAATGGCTACTGAAAAGATAATTTATTAGAGATCTCAAGAGGAAGGGGCATGCCATGCCCTGGGAGCTGTGGCCATATGCGGAAGCACCAGGGTTGGCTGGGGAGAGAGGGAAGGGAGGGTGTGTGTGTGTGTTGGGGTGGGGACTGTGGCACAGTCTTTATTGTTGTTTCTGCAGGAATTAGTGGGTGAGGAGGAGTAAGCAGTCTTAGGAATTGGCCAGTTTGAATAATTTCAGCAGACTCTGGGGCATAGAGGCTTCTGTAGTTGTCCAGTACCTGGCTTTGGGATGATTAGGGCAGGTGGATAATAGTCCAGAGGGTGAGAGAAGGAGAGAGTTGGGGTGTGGATTCTGGATTGGTTGGTTTATATTTGAAAAGCACACTAGTGAGTGAGCTGTTTATCATCTCTAGGAATTGCCTGACCCTGGCAGGGGCAGTCCCTCCAGGTCAGCAAAGCCCCAGATGTCATCAGAATCCAGAAAATAAAAAACATGCTTAATACACTTACCCACTTGCACAGCACTGAAAATCTGACTGGAAAATTGTAAGGACTCATTAAATGATAAACATCATTTTTATTGCATGCCAATTGTGCTTCAGCATACAAAAATATGAAAGAGTGCTCTTGGGTTCAAGATGGTGGAATAGAAAGACGTACACTCACTCCCTCCTGTGAGACCACCGGAACCACAACTAACTGCTGAACAATCATCGACAGGAAGACACTGGAACTCACCAAAAAAGATACCCCACGTCCAAAGACAAAGGAGAAGCCACAATGAGATGGTACGAGGGGCGCAATCACAATAAAATCAAATCCCATAACTGCTGAGTGGGTGACTCACAAACTGGAGAACAGTTATACTACAAAAGTCCACCCACTGGAGTGAAGGTTCTGAGCCCCATGTCAGGCTTCCCGATCTGAGGGTCCGGCAGCAGGAGGAGGAATTCCTAGAGAATCAGACTTAAAGGCTAGCGGGATTTGATTGCAGGACTTCAACAGGACTGAGGGAAACAGAGACTCCACTCTTGGAGGGCACAAAGAAGTGTGTGCATCAGGACCCAGGGGAAGGAGCAGTGACCCCATAGGAGACTGAACCAGACCTACCTGCTAGTGTTGGAGGGTCTCCTGCAGAGGCAGGGGCTGGCTGTGGCTCACTGTGAGGACAAGGACACTGGCAGCAGAAGTTCTGGGAAGTACTCCTTGGCATGAGCCCTTCCAGAGCCTGCCATTAGCCCCACCAAAGAGCCGGGTAGCCTCCAGTGTTGGGTCACCTCAGGCCAAACAACCAACAGGGAGGGAACTCAGCCCCACCCATCAGCAGACAAGTGGATTAAAGTTTTACTGAGCTCTGCCCACCAGAGCAACACCCAGCTCTACCCACCACCAGTCCCTCCCATCAGGAAACTTGTACAAGCCTCTTAGATAGCCTCATCCACCAGAGGGCAGACAGCAGAAGCAAGAAGAACTACAATCCTGCAGCCTGTGGAACAAAAACCACATTCACAGAAAGATAGAAAAGATGAAAAGGCAGAGGTCTATGTACCAGATGAAGGGACAAGATAAAACCCCAGAAAAACAACTAAATGAAGTGGAGATAGGCAACCTTCTAGAAAAAGAATTCAGAATAATGATAGTGAAGATGATCCAGGACCTCGGAAAAAGAATGGAGGCAAAGATCAAGAAGATGCAAGAAATGTTTAACAAACACCTAGAAGAATTAAAAAACAAACACCTAGAAGGATTAAAGAACAAACAAACAGAGGTGAACCATACAATAACTGAAATTAAAAATACACTAGAAAGAGTCAATAGCAGAATAACTGAGGCAGAAAAACAGATAAGTGACCCGGAAGACAGAATGGTGGAGTTCACTGCTGCGGAACAGAATAAAGAAAAAAGAATGAAAAGAAATGAAGACAGCCTAAGAGACCTCTGGGATAACATTAAATGCAACAGCATCCACATAATAGGGGTCCCAGAAGGAGAAGAGAGAGAGAAAGGACCCGAGAAAATATTTGAAGAAATTATAGTCGAAAACTTCCCTAACATGGTTAAGGAAATAGCCACCCAAGTCCAGGAAGTGCAGAGAGTCCCAGGCAGGATAAACCCAAGGAGAAACACACCGAGATACATAGTAATCAAATTGGCAAAAATTAAAGACAAAGAAAAATTATTGAAAGCAACAAGGGAAAAACGACAGATAACATACAAGGGAACTCCCATAAGGTTAACAGCTGATTTCTCAGCAGAAACTCTACAAGCCAGAAGGGAGTGGCATGGTATACTTAAAGTGATAAAAGGGAAGAACCTACAACCAAGATTACTCTACCCAGCAAGGATCTCATTCAGATTCAATGGAGAAATCAAAAGTTTTACAGACGAGCAAAAAGCTAAGAGAATTCAGCACCACCAAACCAGCTCTACAACCAATGCTAAAGGAACTTCTCTAAGTGGGAAACACAAGAGAAGAAAAGGACCTACAAAAACAAACCCATAACAATTAAGAAGATGGTAATAGGAACATACATATCGATAATTACTTTAAACATGAATGGATTAAATGCTCCAACCAAAAGACACAGGCTTGCTTAATGGGTACAAAAACAAGATCCATCTCTCTCTCTCTCTCTCTCTCTCCCCCTATATATATATATAAAACTGTCTATCTATCTATCTATCTATATATATATATCTGGCTTGTCCATCACTGTTGCCACCATACCCAGCACAGTGCCTGGCACAACATGGGCAGTCTGTAAATACTGTTTGAACAAAAATGAATTCTGGGTCTGGAAGGGGGATAGATGCATGATTGCGGGACTCTAATGAGACCAATTTGAAAAATGAAGCAATGTGTTTGGAAAGGGAGGTTAGAACCTTGTGTTAATTTGGAGCCTCCAAGAAGCAGACACCAAGATGCGATTAAATGTGCAGGGATTCTATTAAGGGAAGCACCTGAGGCAAAATGAGGAGGGTACAGGCAAGAAGGGTCATCAGACCATGAGTAAAGGGGAGAGAAGAGGAAGGCTGGGGTAGAAGCATCTTAGACTGCCGTGCAGTTTATGAAAGCCATCATGGAACCCTTGCATCAGAGTCAGCTCTCACACATTTTGGTGCCCAAATAACAGAGTCAGACTAGAACCCTAATGTTCTTTCCTTTTTTCCTTTTTTTTTTTTTTTTTTTTGATGGGCAAATAAATAAAACCCTTAGGAGGTCAAATGGCTTTCCCAGAACTGAAGGAGAATTTGGGTTCAACCTATTCTGAGTTCAGCGATAGAGCATAAAACTTCCTGGAAAATTATGTAAAAGATACCCTGTTTGCCATATAGCTTTCTGGGAACAGGTCCAGGTTGGCACCTAGAAAACCACCTGAAGAGTGCCAGTGCCAAATTCCTGCTTTGTATTTGAAACTGCCCTTCAGCAAGGAGAAACCCTGTAATATCATGAAAAAAGTACTGGACAAGGTCATTGACCAGATGAGTAATCTCCCTGGGTTCAGTTTCCTCATAAAGTAAGAGGCCTGGACTAGATGTATGCAAAAATCCACCCAGCCCTGGGCCTGAGGATTCTAAGAACCCAGATAGGTATGGACATTGTGGCTTCAGTAATGGAGGGCATGGAAGAGTATTACTCTCGTGGGTGGGGGTGAGATAATGCCAGGGTTCACTTTTTAGAATTGTGCCAAAGGTGCCACGAGAGCACTGCATCTTGTTCAAATACTTTTGATGTGCCCAGCTCATTATTAGGCTCTGGGAATAAAACAATGAGTAAGATAGTAGCTGACCTTGAAGAACTCATAATTTAGTTAGAAGACTTGGTGTGAGGTAGTGTGGGATAGGGAAAGGGGGAGGGCATTGGGGGGAGTCCTGTAGAACCTTGGGTAACCACATAATCTCTGACTCGGTTTCTTGCAATGAAATACCTACTCCTCAGGGTTGTTGGGAAGATTGGAAATAGCATAAATAAACTGACCGGGACAGCGTCTGCAACAAAAATGGTACCCACAAAATGGTCTGCAGTCATGACTAGCGTGGCAGGGTTAAGGTTGAGTGAAAATCTCTCCAGGCTGTCCCTTGCCCACCTCCAACCCTGCTCTAGATGAAGAGACTGCCTCATTGGGCTGCTCACCGGTGGCCTTCTTCAGGTGTGAAACACTGAAACACTGAGGTGAGGCAAAAGGCTGGGATGCAGAATTAAAAATAGCTCATGGGAGAGTTAGAGGAGAGGCTGAGTAGGTCTAATAGTAAGGAATTCGGTGGGGGGAGATGAGAAGTGAAAGGAAAATGCCTCTTGGCCCTGGGAGAGGAGAGAACCCGGAGGTTGGTAAGGCTGAGAGGCTCTGGGGTAAGAGAACTGGGGAGAAGGGGGAGGGGATGTAAAAGTGTAACAAGATTTTGAATGGGACCACCCTCCTCTATTGTTGTGAGAAAAGTTAAAGAACAAAGACTTCTTTTTTGAATGCTTATGGCTGCTCGTGCCTCTTTAATCCTGATGTCATAGAAAGACATTCTAAAGACTCCCATTACATACATACATAATTGGAATGCATTGTGGTGGTAGAGGGATTTACAAAGTCCTGTTGGGTTCAAGGGAGGAATAGGTCTTTCTCCTGCATGGGTCAGAGAAAATAAAGTATTAGATCTGTTTGAGGGCTGGCTTTGACTCTTACTGGTTGAAAGATCTTGGTAAAATCACTTCAACTCTCTGACCCTTGATTTCCTCATCTATAAATGAAGGATGGTTAAAAAAATACCCTCCTTGGGTCTTCCCCGGTGGCACAGTGGTTGGGAGTCCGCCTGCCGATGCAGGTGACACGGGTTCGTGCCCCGGTCCGGGAGGATCCCACATGCCGCGGAGCGGCTGGGCCCATGAGCCATGGCTGCTGGGCCTGCGCTTCCGGAGCCTGTGCTCCGCAACGGGAGAGGCCGCAACAGTGAGAGGCCCGCGTACCGCAAAAAACAAAACCCTCCTTAAAGGCTCTGCACAAAGATCAAATGAGGTATTGAACGTATAATATAAAATGAAGAGGCTGTTGGGAGTTCTAGTTGAGAGTATGTGTTGTGAGGTTGGATACATGTGGGTTTGAATCTTGGCTCAGGGTGCTGTGGAAATAGGATATTTGCGGTACCTAAAGGTCAACGTACAGAGAGCTTTACACATGCCTGGCACAGGATAATTGCTCAAGTGTTAATAATTCTCTTTGCAAATCTTGAAGCACTGTGGCTATTACTAATTTCATAATTCTAAGGCCCAAGGGTACCAAGCTGTAGAGGTGAAAATGTTCAAGGGGGAGGGGGCGGTCCTGTATTAGTTTCCTGTTGCTGCTGTAACAAATTATTATGAACAACACAAAGTTATGCTCTTACAGTTCTGGAGATCAGAATACTGAATTCATTTCCATAGGCTAAAGTCAAGGTGCAGCAGGGCTGGTTCCTTCTGGAAATTCTAGGGGAGGATCTGTTTCCTTGCCTCTTCCTGCTTTAAGAGTCTGACTCCATTCCTTGGGTAACAGCCTCCTCCATCCATCTTCAAGGACAGCATCAGAGCATCTTCTCTCCTCTCTGGCCCCTGCTTCTGTCCTTGCAACTTCTCTCTCGAACCCTCACGCTGCTGTCTCCCTCTTATAAGGACACTTGTGATTACATCGCGCCTACCTGGATAATTCAGAAACCTCTCCCCAGCTCAAGATCCTTAACATAGTTACCTCTGCAAGTTGTTTTTGCCAAATAAGGTAATGTGTCCACAGGTTCTGGGATTAGAATGTGGTCATCTTTGGGTAGCTGTCATTTAGGCTAGCTCAGGTACCCAGGGAACGAAAAAGGAATTTCCAAGAAGGAAAACCTGCACATTGGGAAAGCTAATTTCAGACAGTAAATAACTACTGAAGAGTTAGTCAGAAACATAATGAAGGCAGGTGCTGAGATGACGGGATATATGCATGAGCCCTGTCCCCGTGACCACTCATAGCGAAAGAAGCAGGTTGTTGACTGACTCTGTCTCCTGCCTTCTTCACCTTCCTGGTGTCTCTCAATCCCATTCTCTCTTCACGTGTGTCCCTCCTTTTCCCCTCTCTTTCCTCTTCCTCTCCTTCCTCTCTGTGTTGAGAAGCAGCATGAGACTTGCTGTCATAATGACCTGAATTGAATTTTGGTTTAATCACTCCCAAGCTTTGTGACCTTGGTCCAACCACTTAACCTCTCTGAACCTGAAATACCTTATCTATTGAGATAGTTGTAAGGACAATGAACCTGAGGGGAGGGTTGCAAAACGTAATACGAGGTAACTTTTTGAGAAAATACCTGACTTGAAAGCAAGTTTTCCTCTCTCAAGAAGAGAGAGGAAATAACTGGGAGAATAATTCCCAGTCCTCCCTCCCATCTTTTTGGGGAGCAGTGAACCTCTCTAGAGAACTCCCTCTGTGCTAGTCACTCTTCTAGGCACTTTCACACATATTGTCCCATTTGTTTCTCGCAACAACCTGGTGAGACATATTTATTTACTTCCCGTTTTTGATGGCAAAGGAGACTCTGTTTCTTACTCTACTCACAATATTTCTGGCATCAAATCTGTGGTGATTCTACCCACACCAACCAAATCTCCAGCTCTCTGGACACCAACTGGGTGTACTGTAACTCCATTCTGACACTAACTGCTGAGTTAGGGAAAACCCCATAGGTTAAGGGCTCAGTACCACAAGACTGCCCTTCCCTCAGACACCAATCACAAGTAGTGAATCTCTAAGTTACCCACGCATCTGTCTTACTTGGCTGCAGACTGGGGGTTCCCATGATCAGGTTTGATAACTTGCTAGAATGGCTCACAGAACTCAGGGAAACACTTGCTTACATTTATTGGTTTATTATAAAGGACGTAATAAAGTATACAGATGAACAGCCAGAGAAGAGGAACACAGGGCAAGGTCTGGAAGCATCCTGAATACAGGAGCTTTGTCCCTGTGGAATTGGGGTGCACACCCTCCTGGTACATGGACCTGTTCACCAGCACAGATCTCTCCACATCCCAGAGTTTAGGGATTCTTATGGAGGCTTCATCCCACAGGTATGATTGATCATTAATTCAATCTCCAGTCCCTCTCCCCAACCCAGAGGATAGAGATGGGGCCGAAAATTCCAAGCTTCTAATCATGGCTTGGTCTTTCCGGTGACCATCCTGAAACTCTCCAGGAGCCCACCGAGAGTCACCTCATTACAACAAAAGACACTCCTATGACCCAGGAAATGCCAAGGGATTTAGGAGCTCTGTGTCAGGAACTGGGGGTAGGGACCAAATATATATTTCTTATTTTGTCACAGGTGAGCACAAGGGGATCCAGAGTGTTGAGGCAATTGACCAAGTCCATGTAGTAGGAGGTGGCCGAGCTGTGACCCTGGTCTGAGTCTCCTGACTCCACAGCTGTCTACGGCACAGAACCACAGTGTACATTTCACTGCTGGTAAAGTTTTAATTTCTTGCTACTTATCTTCAAAGGTAGAACAGTCAGAACATTAGATTTTTTTCCCCTTATAAAACAACAACAGGGGCTTCCCTGGTGGTGCAGTGGTTAAGAATCCGCCTGCCAACACAGGGGACACGGGTTCAAGCCCTGGTCTGGGAAGATCCCACATGCCACGGAGCAACTAAGCCCATGTGCCACAACTGCTGAGCCTGTGCTCTAGAGCCTGTGAGCCACAACTACTGAAGCCCACGCACCACAATTACTGAAGGCCGTGGGCCTAGAGCCCATGCTCCGCAACAAGAGAAGCCATGGCAATGAGAAGCCCGCGCACCGCAAGGAAGAGTAGCCCCAACTCGCCGCAACTAGAGAAAGCCCGCGTGCAGCAACGAAGACCCAACGCAGCCAAAAATAAATAAATAAATAAATAAATCTTTAAAAACCCAAAAAAACCAAAAAACGAAAACCCCCACAACAACAAAAGCCTTCTGTAGTGGAGTGTTAACTCTGGGTGTGGCTCTTGATGTTGTTCTGAGAGTCCACACCTGTCCCCAAAGAACTGCCCTGTTCCTGCTGCACCCAGCAGGGCAGGCGGCACAAAGTTTTACTTTTCCACCCAGAGGTGCTGGCGCCTGATCATTGTAGCTCATATCTGCTGAGCTGGTCACGTGCAGGGAAGTGGATGACTAGAGAACACAAAAGCCACAATTAGTGGGAGCGGGAGTAAAAGTCATCACGGCTGTAGCTGTACCAACACGCACATCAGCAGACTCCACAGGCACCAGCGGCCACCCTAAGTCTTAGCCTGTGTTAATGAGAGGCGGTGCTGCCAGGCTATACCTCACCTATATGAAAATAGAGAAAAGGGTCCTCTCTGGACAGATGCAAACTTGGAGAGCAAAAGTTTCCTTGAGCCTGTTAGAAAAAGTCCCCCTTCCTGTGTGTAGGCAGAGTCCCCTGCCGAGGCAGACACTGGTTACATTTTAATCTCCACCTGCCCCCTGGGGAGTATAGCACAATGGGTAAGAGCCTAGTTTCTGGGATTCGATCAGAGCTCTACCACTCACTGCTGTGTGACTTTAGGCAACTGACTTAACCTCTCTGTGACTTGGGTTCATTATCTATAAATTGTGGAGAATAACTATACTTATTCAAAGGTTCTCATAAGGATGCAATGACTTAGTACACATACAAGTTAGAATTGTTCCTGGTCAAAGTAAGCAACAGTAGGGCTGTGAGACAGCATTATGATCACCAGAGCTGCAAGACCATTTACTGGCAGGAAACAGAGTCCCCCATTCTCTCTCTCTCCTTCCAATCCCAGGCCTCGGACCTCTTTTCACCCTTCTTTTCCTCTGCCATTCTAGAAGTATCCTCACTGTTACCGCATCCTCCTTGACCCCCTGATGACACCAGTGAATTTGTCTGGGAGCTAAGCTTGCATGCAGGCATATTTAAACATATATTTGATTAAGAACTTAATCTGTCTTGTCGAGTGTATTTGTTAAGATAAAAGCTAAGTAGGGACTTCTGTGGTGGCACAGTGATTAAGAATCCACCTGCCAATGCAGAGGACATGGGTTCGAGCCCTAGTCCTGGATGATCCCACATGCCACGGAGCACCTAAGCCTGTGTGCCACAACTACTGAGCCTGTGTGCCATAACCACTGAAGCCTGTGTGCCTAGAGCCGGTGCTCTGCAACAAGAGAAGCCACCACAATGAGAAGCCAGCACACCACAACAAAGAGTAGTCTCCACTCGCTGCAACTAGAGAAAGCCCACGTGCAGCAAAGAAGACCCAACGCAGCCACAAATAAATAAATTAATTAAATAAAATGAATAAATTAAAAAAAAAGCGAAGCTGTTGAAACAAGGAAACCTAAAATTGTAGTGGTTTAAAGAATACAGAATTTTATAATTTAGAATTACCACCAGTTACAGTTTGGAACAGATGTATAGACTCTGCCCTCAGACTGTCTTTTCAGTAAGGTAGCCTGTGCCTTCTCTAGTTAAGTCACAAGCCAGCCACTTTGTCAGGCATAGGAAATGGGGCTCATTTATATAATCTCTGAACCTAATTTAATATTTAGACCTAGTCTGGGTTCTAATAAATCTAGAACTTGTAAACAGTTCTTATTGGTATATCATACACCCAACGTATCCTACTGGCTGTGGCTCACTTTCCCCCTTGATCTTAACAATCAGTGTATTCTTTCAAGAAATCTACCACTCCAATATTTTTTCTTGCAGTGCAGTGGTTGCATCAAAGTGTCGACAGTCAAGAAAATACTACTTTTATCCTGAGACCTGATTTGGTAGCTCTCTTCAAAATTTTCTTTCCTGTGGATTAGAGTTGACAATTAACAGTCGTGTGGTGGAAGGTGGCAGTGAAGAGAACTGCGTTTGTAATTGTGGTTTGTAATTGTGGTTATTGATTATTGCTGCAGATGGGTCTCGCAAAGGGAGCTCATTATCCATAAGAAGTGGCGTAAATGTTGGACACATGCAAGCAAGTGTAATGCGCATACAAAGCATAGACTTCACATCTGTAAAGACTCTATTTTAGATCGGGAAGATGGCGGAAGAGTAAGACGCGGAGATCACCTTCCTCCCCACAGATACACCAGAAATACATCTATCTACACGTGGAACAACTCCTACAGAACACCTACTGAACGCTGGCAGAAGACTTCAGACCTCCCAAAAGGCAAGAAACTCCCCACATACCTGGGTAGGGCAAAAGAAAAAAAGAATAAACAGAGACAAAAGAATAGGGACGGTACCTGCACCAGTGGGAGAGAGCCATGAAAGAGGAACGGTTTCCACACACTAGGAAGCCCCTTCGCGGGTGGAGACTGCTGGTGACGGAGTGGGGAAGCTTCGGAGCCGCGGAGGAGAGCACAGCAACAGGGGTGCGGAGGGAAAAGCAGGGAGATTGCCGCACAGAGGAACGGTGCCGGCCGGCACTCACCAGCCCGAGAGGCTTGTCTGCTCCCCGGCCGGGGAGGGCGGGGCTGGGAGCTGAGGCTCGGGCTTCCGTCGGAGCGCCAGGAGAGGACTGGCGGCGTGAACACAGCCTAAAGGGGGTTAGTGCGCCACGGCTGGCCGGGAGGGAGTCCGGGGAAAAGTCTGGACCTGCCGAAGAGGCAAGAGACTTTTTCTTCCCTCGTTTCCTGGTACGGGAGGAGAGGGGATTAAGAGCTCTGCTTAAAGGAGCTCCAGAGACGGGCGCGAGCCGCGGCTAACAGCGCGGACCCCAGTGACGGGCATGAGACGCTAAGGCTGCTGCTGCCGCCACCAAGAAGCCTGTGTGCGCGCACAGGTCACTATCCACACCTACCTTCCGGGTAGCCTGTGCAGCCCGCCACTGCCAGGGTCCCGGGATCCAGGGACAACTTACCCGGGAAAAGGAAGGTGCGCCTCAGGCTGCTGCAACGTCACAACGGCCTCTGCCGTCACAGGCTCGCCCCACACTCCGTGCTTCTCCCTCCCCCCAGCCTGAGTGAGCCAGAGCCCCTGAATCAGCGACTCCTTTAACCCCGTCCAGTCTGAGCGAAGAACTGACGCCCTCCGGAGACCTACACGCAGAGGCGGGGCCAAATCCACAGCTGAGCCCTGGGAGCTGTGAGAACAAAGAAGAGAAAGGGAAATCTCTCCCAGCAGCCTCAGGAGCAGTGGATTAAAGCTCCACAATCAACTTGATGTACCCTGCATCTGTGGAATACCTGAATAGACAACCAATCATCCCAAATTGAGGAGGTGCACTTTGAGAGCAAGATTTACTATTTTTTCCCCTTTTCCTCTTCTTGTGAGTGTGTATGTGTATGCTTCTATGTGAGATGTTGTCTGTATAGCTTTGCTGTCACCATTTCTCCTAGGGTTCTAAACATCCGGTTTTTTTTTTCTTTTAAAAATTTATTTTCTTAATAATTATTTTTTATTTTAATAAATTTATTTTATTTTATCTTACTTTATTTTATTTTATCCTCTTTCCTCTTTCTTTCCTTTCTTCGTTCCTTCCCTCCTTCCTTCCTTCCCCTTTCTTTCTTTCTTTCTTTCTTTCTTTCTTTCTTTCTTTCTTTCTTCTTTTTCTCCCTTTTATTCTGAGCCGTGTGGATGAAAGGCTCTTGGTGCTGCAGCCAGGAGTCAGGGCTGTGCCTCTGAGGTGGGAGAGCCAGCTTCAGGACACTGGTCCACAAGAGACCTCCCAGCTCCACGTAATATCGAATGGCGAAAATCTCCCAGAGATCTCCATCTCAACACCAGCACCCAGCTTCACTCAACGACCAGCAAGCTACAGTGCTGGACACCCTATGCCAAACTAGCAAGAAAGGAACACAGCCCCACCCATTAGCAGAGAGGCTGCCTAAAATCATAATAAGTCCACAGACACCCCAAAACACACCACAAGGTATGGACCTGCCCACCAGAAAGACAAGATCCAGCCTCATCCACCAGAACACAGGCACTAGTCCCCTCCACCTGGAAGCCTACACAACCCACTGAACCAACCTTAGCCACTGGGGACAGACACCAAAAACAACGGGAACTACGAACCTGCAGCATGCAAAAAGGGCACCCCAAACACAGTAAGATAAGCAAAATGAGAAGACAGAAAAACACACAGCAGATGAAGGAGCAAGATAAAAACCCACCAGACCTAACAAATGAAGAGGAAATAGGCAGTCTACCTGAAAAAGAATTCGGAATAATGATAGTAAAGATCCAAAATCTTGGAAATAGAATAGACAAAATGCAAGAAAAATTTAACAAGGACCTAGAAGAACTAAAGACGAAACAAGCAATGATGAACAACACAATAAACGAAATTAAAAATACTCTAGATGGGATCAATAGCAGAATAACTGGGGCAGAAGAACGGATAAGTGACCTGAAAAATAAAATAGTGGAAATAACTACTGCAGAGCAGAATAAAGAAAAAAGAATGAAAAGAACTGAGGACAGTCTCAGAGACCTCTGGGACAACATTAAACGCACCAACATTCGAGTCATAGGGGTTCCAGAAGAAGAAGAGAAAAAGAAAGGGACTGAGAAAATATTTGAAGAGATTATAGTTGAAAACTTCCCTAATATGGGAAAGGAAATAGTTAATCAAGTCCAGGAAGAACAGAGAGTCCCATACAGGATAAATCCAAGGAGAAATACGCCAAGACACATATTAATCAAACTGTCAAAAGTTAAATACAAAGAAAACATATTAAAAGCAGCAAGGGAAAAACAACAAATAACACACAAGGGAATCCCCATAAGGTTAACAGCTGATCTTTCAGCAGAAACTCTGCAAGCCAGAAGGGACTGCCAGGACATATTTAAAGTGATGAAGGAGAAAAACCTACAACCAAGATTACTCCATCCAGCAAGGACCTCATTCAGATTTGATGGAGAAATTAAAACCTTTACAGACAAGCAAATGCTGAGAGAGTTCAGCACCACCAAACCAGCTTTACAACAAATGCCAAAGGACCTTCTCTAGGCAAGAAACACAAGAGAAGGAAAAGACCTACAATAACAAACCTAAAACAATTAAGAAAATGGGAATAGGAACATACATATCAAGAATTATCTTAAATGTAAATGGATTAAATACTCCCACCAAAAGACACAGATTGGCTGAATGGATACAAAAACAAGACCCATTTATTTGCTGTCTACAAGAGACCCACCTCAGACCTAGAGACACATACAGACTCAAAGTGAGGGGATGGAAAAATATATTCCATGCAAATGGAAACCAAAAGAAACCTGGAGTAGCAATTCTCATATCAGACAAAATAGACTTTAAAGTAAAGACTATTAGAAGAGACAAAGAAGAACACTACATAATGATCAAGGGATCGATCCAAGAAGAAGATATAACAATGGTAAATATTTATGCACCCAACATAGGAGCACCTCAATACATAAGGCAAATACTAACAGCCATAAAAGGAGAAATCGACAGGAACACATTCATAGTAGGGGACTTTAACACCCCACTTTCACCAATGGACAGATCATCCAAAATGAAAATAAGGAAACACAAGCTTTAAATGATACATTAAACAAGAAGGACTTAATTGATATTTATAGGACATTCCATCCAAAAACAACAGAATATACATTTTTCCCAAGTGCTCATGGAACATTCTCCAGGATAGATCATATCTTGGGTCACAAATCAAGCCTTGGTAAATTTAAGAAAACTGAAATTGTATCAAGTATCTTTTCCGACCACAATGCTATGAGACTAGGTATGAATTACAGGAAAAGATCTGTAAAAAATACAAACACATGGAGGCTAAACAATACACTACTTAATAACGAAGTGATCACTGAAGAAATCAAAGAGGAAATCAAAAAATACCTAGAAACAAATGACAATGGAGACACGATGATCCAAAACCTATGGGATGCAGCAAAAGCAGTTCTAAGAGGGAAGTTTATAGCAATACAATCCTACCTTAAGAAACAGGAAACATCTCGAATAAACAACCTAATCTTGCACCTAAAGGCAAGTAGAGAAAGAACAACAAAAAAAACCCCGAAGTTAGCAGAAGGAAAGAAATCATAAAAATCAGACCAGAAAAAAATGAAAAAGAAATGAAGGAAACAATAGCAAAGATCAATAAAACTAAAAGCTGGTTCTTTGAGAAGATAAACAAAATTGATAAACCATTAGCCAGACTCATCAAGAAAAAAAGGGAGAAGACTCAAATCAATAGAATTAGAAATGAAAAAGGAGAAGTAACAACTGACACTGCAGAAATACAAAAGATCATAAGAGATTACTACAAGCAACTCTATGCCAATAAAATGGACAACCTGGAAGAAATGGACAAATTCTTAGAAATGCACAACCTGCCAAGACTGAATCAGGAAGAAATAGAAAATATGAACAGACCAATCACAAGCACTGAAATGGAAACTGTGATTAAAAATCTTCCAACAAACAAAAGCCCAGGACCAGATGGCTTCACAGGCAAATTCTATCAAACATTTAGAGAAGAGGTAACACCCATCCTTCTCAAAATCTATCATAATATAGCAGAGGGAGGAACACTCCCAAACTCATTCTACGAGGCCACCATCACCCTGATACCAAAACCAGACAAGGATGTCACAAAGAAAGAAAATTACAGGCCAATATCACTGATGAACATAGATGCAAAAATCCTCAACAAAATACTAGCAAACAGAATCCAACAGCACATGAAAAGGATCATACACCATGATCAAGTGGGGTTTATTCCAGGAATGCAAGGATTCTTCAATATACGCAAATCAATCAACGTGATACACCATGTTAACAAATTGAAGGAGAAAACCCATATGATCATCTCAATAGATGCAGAGAAAGCTTTCGACAAAATTCAACACCTATTTATGATAAAAACCCTGCAGAAAGTAGGCATAGAGGGAACTTTCCTCAACATAATAAAGGCCATATATGACAAACCCACAGCCAACATCGTCCTCAATGGTGAAAAACTGAAAGCATTTCCACTAAGATCAGGAACAAGACAAGGTTGCCCACTCTCACCACTCTTATTCAACATAGTTTTGGACGTTTTAGCCACAGCAATCAGAGAGGAAAAGGAAATAAAAGGAATCCAAATCGGAAAAGAAGAAGTAAAGCTGTCACTGTTTGCAGATGACATGATACTATACATAGAGAATCCTAAAGATGCCACCAGAAAACTACTAGAACTAATCAATGAATTTGGTAAAGTAGCAGGATACAAAATTAATGCACAGAAATCTCTGGCATTCCTATACACGAATGATGAAAAACCTGAAAGTGAAATCAAGAAAACACTCCCATTTACCATTGCAACAAAAAGAATAAAATATCTAGGAATAAAGCTGCCTAAGGAGACAAAAGACCTGTATGCAGAAAATTATAAGACACTGATGAAAGACATTAAAGATGATACAAATAGAACGGAGAGATATACCATGTTCTTGGATTGGAAGAATCAACATTGTGAAAATGACTCTACTACCCAAAGCAATATACAGATTCAATGCAATCCCTATCAAACTACCACTGGCATTTTTCACAGAACTAGAACAAAAAATTTCACAATTTGTATGGAAACACAAAAGACCCCAAATAGCCAAAGCAATCTTGAGAACGAAAAATGGAGCTGGAGGAATCAGGCTTCCTGACTTCAGACTATACTACAAGGCTACAGTAATCAAGACAGTATGGTACTGGCACAAAAACAGAAAGATAGATCAATGGAACAGGATAGAAAGCCCAGAGATAAACCCACACACAAATGGTCACCTTATCTTTGATAAAGGAGGCAGGAATGTACAGTGGAGAAAGGACAGCCTCTTCAATAATTGGTGCTGTGAAAACTGGACAGGTACATGTAAAAGTATGAGATTAGATCACTCCCTAACACCATACACAAAAATAAGCTCAAAATGTATTAAAGACCTAAATGTAAGGCCAGAAACTATCAAGCTCTTAGAGGAAAACATAGGCAGAACACTCTATGACATAAATCACAGCAAGATCCTTTCTGACCCACCTCCCAGAAAATGGAAATAAAAACAAAAATAAACAAATGGGACCTCATGAAACTTCAAAGCTTTTGCACAGCAAAGGAAACCATAAACAAGACCAAAAGACAACCCTCAGAATGGGAGAAAATATTTGCAAATGAAGCAACTGACAAAGGATTAATCTCCAAAATGTACAAGCAGCTCATGCAGCTCAATAAAAAAAAAACAAACAACCCAATCCAAAAATGGACAGAAGACCTAAATAGACATTTCTCCAAAGAAGATATACAGACTGTCAACAAACACATGAAAGAATGCTCAACATCATTAATCATTAGAGAAATGCAAATCAAAACTACAATGAGATATCATCTCACACCAGTCAGAATGGCCATCATCAAAATATCTAGAAACAATAAATGCTAGAGAGGGTGTGGAGAAAAGGGAACACTCTTGCACTGCTGGTGGGAATGTGAATTGGTACAGCCACTATGGAGAACAGTATGGAGGTTCCTTAAAAAACTACAAATAGAAGTACCATATGACCCAGCAATCCCACTACTGGGCATATACCCTGAGAAAACCATAATTCAAAAAGAGTCATGTACCAAAATGTTCATTGTAGCTCTATTTACAATAGCCAGGAGATGGAAGCAACCTAAGTGTCCATCATCGGATGAATGGATAAAGAAGATGTGGCACATATATACAATGGAATAGTACTCAGCTATAAAAAGAAACGAAATTGACCTATTTGTAATGAGGTGGATAGACCTAGAGTCTGTCATCCAGAGTGAAGTAAGTCAGAAAGAGAAAGACAAATAGCGTATGCTAACACATATATATGGAATTTAAGGGAAAAAAATGTCATGAAGAGCCCAGGGGTAAGACAGGAATAAAGACACAGACCTACTAGAGAATGGACTTGAGGATATGGGGAGGGGGAAGGATAAGCTGGGACGAAGTGAGAGAGTGGCATGGACATATATACACTACCAAACGTAAAATAGATAGCTAGTGGGAAGCAGCCGCATAGCACAGGGAGATCAGCTCGGTGGTTTGTGACCACCTGGAGGGGTGGGATAGGGAGGGTGGGAGGGAGGGAGACGCAAGAGGGAAGAGAGATGGGAGCATATGTATATGTAAAACTGATTTACTTTGTTATGAAGCAGAGACTAGCACACCACTGTAAAGCAATTATACTCCAATAAAGATGTAAAAAAAAAACCAAAAAAACCTCTTTATTTTACCATCTGTTCTTCAATTTTTTACTCAAAAATCTGTGACAGAGAAGATTTGTGTTGGGGGGAGGTGGTGATGCTGCTGTACTGATTCCCCCAGAGCACCTAGAGGCCAGAGTTCATGCCCTAGTTTCTCCGTGACTGCCAGCAGCTGCGAGAGGCAGAGGTAGATCTGTCTCTCCCTCTGCAACTACGGGATGCAGAGGGATGGCGCTACCATCCCGGCTCAGTGTGACTCTGTGACCGTCTTCAGGGTAGAGCTGTCTTTGGTGACATACTGTCCAAGAAACAGATAAGACAAAACAATACAAGATGCTCCATTGTTCTAGAAGTATGAGGAAATATGCATTCAATTGCACTTCACTTATGCCTTCATTCACTTATTCAGCAAATGTTGATTGCCTCCTTATTCTGTCTTACTCCGTATATTTGCCAGGATGAAGGTTAAGCAGCTAGAACAAAGAAATCCAAAAGTGCAGTGGCTTCAGAAAGAAAGAAGCCTGTGATCTTTGCAGCCACAGTCTGGGCAGTCTGGGTGGGCAGGACAGCTCAGCTACACATGGTTACTGGGCCATCTGTTGCTCCTCCATTCTGTAGACTCTGTCCTGTGATGTGTGTGGTTCGTACAATATTTAGAGCATGCCTCACTCTCCCTTTCCACGCAAGGGAATCTATTTTGACTGTTTACACTCTAGTTTGACAAACTGTAAACATGTTGAACTTAAGAGATGGCATAAAAACATTTTCATGAAATTTGTTATTGCGTATGTTGTTTTTGAGATAAATTTAAAAAACAAAGGAAAACATGTTTGTACACGAAAAGCAAGCAGTATAAACAAGTTATTTGCACTGGAGTGCAAGTCTGTGGAGGCACTGGGTGAGTATCTAAGCTAATCCTCCTGTAACTCCAGCCCAGCCTGCCCTACTGTCACAGAGCATTGACTATGCATTTCGTGCACCTCTCTGGAGAATGCTGAACTGGGTGTTGTAGATGGTGGCATGCAGTTTGGAGGAGATTCCAATCTCCTCCTGTACACAAGGGAAAGACATCTTGCTAGCAGAGGACACCAACATACCACCTGGGGGTCAGCAAGAAGGAGGCAGAGAAAGACTGGCCAGACTGATAAGGTTGTGTGTGCCCATCCCCGGACCCCCTCCCCACCAACTCTCTCCCTGCTTGCCTACTGAAGGAAAAAAATGCAAATACTGCATTGTGTGTGTGTGTGTGTGTGTGTGTGGTCAGTAGCTTTTTTATATTGGTTGCCCTTTGACAGCCTGAACTTCTGGGTCTTATCTTAGGGAGGGGCAGGCTTTTCTAAATTAATACTCAGAATAAAACAGGCCTCTTCAGTATGGCCAAAGCTGAGTTAAGAGAGGATCCAGCTTCTAGGAAGGGAAAAAGAAATAATCCGAGACAGCGATTTCCTCTAAACAAAAGAGGTAGATGTGGCCCACTGCCCCTGCACTGATGACAACGTAGTCATGGGGCCATAAAAGCTACAAGGGATGCTGGGAAATGTAGTCTCCAGCTGGCAGTCCTGTTGTGGAACTGAAGCTTTGTTACATGAAAGGAAGTGAGAAAAGATTTTGGTGGAGCAATTCCTCACTAGGGCATGGATTTTAGTGCTACACCAAAACTCCTTCTCCTTTTCTCCCACCTTTTACCAGAGATGTATTTATGTTTTAAAATTTCCATCATGCACAGTGAGACTGCTCACACAGAGCAGAATCTCCATGCCTCCCCTCCTCGCCCCAGAGGCGACTGCCCCATCACTTATAGAGCAAGTACAGTCCCGCCCTCACCTTCCTTCTTCCTCAGTGCACTATTCATTTTTGCCATGAGCCAAACATTGTTACTGTGGGTTTCCAACATCCTAGTTGGCCCCAAGTGCAGCATATTCTAGCACGTGTTGAAAGTGAGTGCAGACCATTGAATGCTTAGTCACCAGGAAACCACCAATTCTAGCTCACAATCCACTCAGATCCTTACATGGCTTTGGATTCCTCTATGTTAAGCCAGGAGGGACTTATATCAAGGTAATAATGATAACTATCACATATCAGGGCCTACTATAATCAGGGCTTTGGGCTTGGTGCTCTGCGTACATTTTCTTTAATCTCTTAAACTATATTTCTAGGCAGTTTCGGGAATCACCTCCCCAAATCCTTGTTCCTTACTCTGGAAGGAACCCAAACTACAATAGTCATCTTAGATTAATCATTATCTACTCCCAGGGCTGGGGAGAGACTCATGTAGCATATGAGTGTCCAACATTACAGGACATCAGGCTCTGATAGCTGGGTAAAATTGTTCCAAGACCCAATTTCAACGTGTGTGGGAGGGCTCTTTTTCCTTCACACCATCAAGCAATTCTCAGACACCAGCTGGGTGTCCTAAAATTCAACTCACTTCTGACACTATCTACGCAGAGATAGTATCTACAGATTAAGGGTTCAGTCCTACAAGACTGCCCCCTGCAACCACTACTTCATATGTCAGTCACAAGTCCAGGTTGTCACCTGTGACCTACAAGCTATAGATTGGAGGTTCCTTCTTGGGTTTGATTAATTTGCTAGAGTAGCTCACAGAACTCAGAGAAATCTTTTATGTACTAGATCACCAGTTTGTTACAAAAGGATATAACTCAGGAACAGTCAGATGGAAGAGACACACAGGGCAAGGTATGGGGAAAGGGTGCAGAGCTTCCATGCCCTCTCCAAGCACCACTCGCCCCAAGTATCCACGTGTTCACCAACCCGGAAGCTCTCTAAACCCCATCTTTTTGGGTTCTATGGAGGCTTCGTACAGAGGCATGATTGATTAAATCATTGGCCTTTGGCAATTAACTCAATGTCTAGCCCCTCCCCAGAAATCAGGAGGTGGGACTGAAAGTTCCAACCCTCTATCCTTGGTCGGTTCCCCTGGCAACCAGCCCCCATCCTTAGGTGCTTTCCAAAAGTTACTTCATTAACATAAAGCCAGTTTTGTTGGAAAGGGACTTGCTATGAATGATGAGATACAATTTTACCTTTACGGCTCTGAAGATTTTCAAGAACTGAGGACAAAGGACCAAATGTTACAACAACAGATGTTTCCAATGCTCTTGTGCTCAGAAAATTTCAAGGGTTTTGGGAGCTGTGAGCCAGGAACTGTGGACAAAAACCAAATATATGTGAGAAATCTATTTTGGTCATTGGAATGACCAAATATATACATTTCTTATAAATCGCAGTATCACACTAGGAATAAAGGGAATAATTATTGTGTAGGCAGCTAGCAGTTGCCCCAAGGGGCTTAGTGAACTCTATCTTTCTATATCCAGATTAATGCGTAGCTAGCTGTTCACATACTCTTGAACGCATCTTTTCTGTGTTTTACAACTGTCTTGGAACAGAGATGATGCTTCTGTCAGGCCAGGACTGCTGGTATGGTCACCGGGGCTGCTCATCTGAGAGTGAGTCAGAGAGGCTCCGGATGGGCCCAGTGATCCCATTCAAGTGGGACCCATTTGTTTGGCAGCCCTGTGCATCCTCAGACCAGACCAGGTGGGCTACTGGACCTAGTCAAGTCCAAACTTGGCAAAGTGAGTAGCCAAACTGCCCCCGCCCAGGGTCACTTGGCCCTTCGTGGAAGCCTCTACCTCAGTACTACTATGTTCCATTGTGATGTCTGTTTTTCGGGCTGCCTTTGAGGTCTGGGTCCAGTCCCCTGCTAACCCGTGCACAGGCTTTGCTCGATTTGTGATAAGCTTCCCCCTATGGTTAGCTGCAGCCTTGTGGATATGGCTTGGCCAATAGAAGGCACCTCTGTGCAGGTGTAGCCAGGGACAGGATCATGGTTTATGAGCAGAACTCTGGTTGAATTTCAACCCACATCCTCCCCTGCTCCCCAATGGGCCAGGCACCTTTGTGCAGTGCGTGAGCTGTGCAGCCACACACAGCATACCTGCCAGGGGCCATATATTCATCTCTGGTTCCAAACTGCCTAGCACAGTGCCTGGGCATGACCTTGAGAGATTTACTTAGCTTTTTTCAGACTTACTTCCTCACCTGTAATACGGTGGTTTTAATAAGGCATTGTCTAATAGGACTCTTATGAGACTCAAATAGACAGAGCATGTAAAGCAAGGGCTCTGTGGTCAGGTTTCCTTGGGTCCAAAGCCTAACTGTTTTCCCAAGGGGTGTGGCTTTGGGAAGGTTACTAATTTCTCTAGGCCTCCATTTTCTCAACTGGGGATAATAATAGTGCTTACCTCATGGGATTATTAAGAAGATTAAATAAGATAATACATCTGGAATACAAAACCTAGAATCTGGTACATATCAACCATTCAATCGAATTTAGATATTTTTACATTTCGCTTTTATGTATAGCCCCAGTGTAGTTCCTACCACGTAGTAAGCAGTCAAAAAATAACTATCCGGTGATAAACAAATGGATGTGGAACCATCTGAAGCTGGTTGTTCACTTCTGAGAGAGCAGACTTAGCTTTGTCTTCAAGGACTTCCTTGGTAACTACCCCACCCCCCTCCAAGGGGGCCTGGAGTAACCTAGGGTGACTCTGGGACTCGCAACCAGCCAATCTTCATGCTTCATCTAAGCACAGAAATTTGCACAAAGGTGGCCAAGGATCAAGTATGGCTACTTGGGGTTACCTCATCACTCATGATGACTATAGCTGCTGGACAAGACAGGATCCCTTCTTCTGGGATCGTGGGCAATAGTGCCTAAGGCTTAGCTACCAGTGAGCAACTTGGCGACCTCATGGAGGGAGGCTGCCATAGCCCATCACCAAAAAAGAAGCAGAGCTGAGAGGCGGAGAGGAGTAACAGAGCCTTAACATCATTGTTTTAATCCTGGATCTGGCCATACCTGAAGCTACCATGGCACTTGAACTTCCCAACTAGATAATTCTATTATTTCTTTTTTTAACTGAAGATATTTTGAGTTGGTTGTCTCTCATTTGCAACTGAAAGGACCATCTTACTAAAGCGTCCTGTATGTGATATGACTGAATGTTTGATACACAGCAGTAACAATACTTGTAATAGATAACATTTATTGAGCTTTATTAGATGCCAGACACTGTTCTAAGTGCTTTGCATGTATCAACTCAATTAGGCCTTAGGACTCTTTGAGGTAGCTATTGTTACTCCTGTTTTACAGATGGGAAAACTGAGGTACAGAAAGGTTTCTTGGCCAGTGATTTCAGAGTCAGGATTAAACTTACACATTCGAGAGAGCACTGGACCAAGCTTAGCTTGTAATGTTTTTCAAATGATGCTAACATTACCTTAAACAATTTTGAACTGCCTTTAAAAAGGATTATTATTAGAGCCAGTTTATTTCAGAAAATACATATTTCAGTGTGTAATCACATTTTGTGTTTGACTATAAGGGCATTCCTGTGCTTGCTTAATTACTTTGTTTACTCCTGTGACCCTCAATGATATTTAGCTGTTCACACAAATCAAATTCACCCTTGAAGGACACACGTATGTGACCATTGAGGGGAATGTAACATTGGCCCTGAGGGTGATCCTAAAAGGCAGACTTCCATACCTGTTTGTGCCAGTTATGCTTTTGAAGAGGACATTTGTATACATATATCACAGTGTGCTGTTTTAAAAATAATCACATCAGGGATTTCCCTGGTGGTCCAGTGAGTAAGACTCCACGCTCCCAATGCAGGGGGCCTGGGTTCGATCCCTGGTCGGGGAACTAGATCCCGCATGCCGCAACTAAGAGTCCACACACCGCAACTGAGTTCTCATGCCATAACTAAGGAGTCCACGTGCGGCAACAAAGATCCCGCATGCCTCGACTAAGACCCGGTGCAGCCTAAATAAATAAATAAATATTTTTTTAAAGTTACAATGAAAAAAATACATAAAAATATTTGCATCATATTATGCTCACACCTTATTATTTTTTTCTTTTAAGTAAGTATCCAACAGAGGCAAGGCATCGAGCTATTTGCTTTAGGGACTCTGGTGACTCTAGCTGGTGTCCGGAAGGTGAACCAGCTCCTCAGCTGAGCCTGAGAAAGCTTATCTCGCTCCAGAAACAGAAGGTCACAGTGGAGAAGGAAACAGTCCATTGTTGTGGCTTGCATTTGGTGAACACTGCCAGGAGTCTAACAGAAGAGACTCTGAGAAAAAGTTGCAGGAATGACTTCCACCTCTAACACTCCTAGCGATCAAATCTGGATGAAGCATTTTCCCACGTGGAGAGATTAGGAATAGAGATGTTTCCCCAGATATTATGAAAGTCATTTAAAACATCTAAAATGTTGAAAGAAGAGTACAGTATGTATCTACCACCTTTATTCAGCAACTGTTAACATTTTGTTTGTACGGGTATGTGTTTGTGTGCATGTATGTGTGTGTGCATGTGTATATATACATACGTATATATATTTAAAATTTTGCTGAAACATTTGAAAATAACTTTCAGACATTGAGACAATTTGCCCCTAAATAGTTGAGCTAAAAATTAGGACATTCTCCAGCATAACACCAACATACCATTATCACACTTGAGACAATATTCCCTAATATCATTTGTTACCTTGTCATTACTCAAATTTCCCCCAAATGTCCCTACAACTTATTTCATAGGCGTTTTTTCCTCCACCCCCTCCAAACCAGGATCTAGTCAACACATTGCATTTGTTTGTTACATCTCTTTATTCTCCTTTATGTTAAAAGAATTGTGCGCTTTTAAAAACAAATATTGTCCCTTTGAAGAGACAGCAGCGGTCTTGAAGAAGTTTCCACAGTCTGGATTCATCTGCTTGCTTTCTCCTGGTGCCATTCACCTCGTCCCTTTTGACCAGGTATTTCCCGCAGCCGGAAGGTAGGTCCGGAGGTTTGACAAGATTCAGGTCACACATCTGGTGTGAGTACTTGCATAGGTGACCTGTACACGTCAATTGCATCTCATCAGGAGTCACATAATGTCAGGGTGTCCTACTATGACTGACACTAAATGTGACCACTAGGCTAAGGTGGTAACTGCTAGAACTTTCCATTGAAATGCTATCCCCCCCCACGCTTTACAATTAGAAACCAGTGGGAGATACCTTAACACCCTGCCCATACCCTGTGGGCAACAATCTTTCACTCAATGGCTTAGTCCATCCTACACACTTGAGAGCAACTCATGATAGCTTCATAGCTCTATTTCTAGAACACCTTCAACAAACTTTTTTTTGTATTTCTTATGAATTCTAGGTTATAAGTGTTCACTTGGCTGTTCTTCAGAAACAACAAAATCTTGCTAAATGCTGATAGAGAAATTCTGCAAATACATGTAAACATTCCCTGTCGGGGACAGCGGGAAACATTCACACTTCAACATTGCCACTGGTAGTGGAGGAATCAGCTTGGCTATGAAAACCTCCTTTACTCTCCACCAGCAACCAAAGTTTTCAGATTCACAACACAGATGGGCTCCCAGCTGGCTAGTACCCCTAATACAGGGACTTTCAACCCTGATTATGCATTTGAATCATCTGGGAAGCTTTAGATTTGTGTTCTGATCCATTTGGATCAGAATCTATGAGGGTGAGGCCAAGCATAAGTATATTCTAAAAGCTTTCCAGGTGATTCTATTGGGCAGCCCAGGTGGGAACCACTGAAAAAGAAATTACAGTTGACGCTTGAACCATGCGGGGTGTGGTGGGGAAATGGTAGGGGCGGTGACTCTCTGTGCAGTCGAAAATCAGCATATAATTTATAGTCGGCCCTCCCTCTCCATGGTTCCTCTGTATCAGCCATTCTGCGTCCAAGGATTCCACAAACCCTGGAGCAGATTGTCTTGGAGTATCTGCTACTGAAAAAAATCTGCACGTAAGTGGACCTACACAGTTCAAACTGTGTCGTTCAAAGGTCAACTGTACTTCAAAAAAAAAAGTAATCGTAATGTCACCATGTAACATCAAGACACCATATACCTTCTTCCAGAAGGGTGGTTGTCAAAATTTGGCTACATATCAGAATCATTTGGGGAGATTTTGTTGCTTCTGATAGCCAGGTTACACCCTGTACCAATTAAATAGGAATGTCTGGGCATGGGAACCAGGCATCAGAATGTTTTCAAGATATCAGGTGGTTCCAATGTACAGCTAAGTTTTGGAACCACTGCTCCAGAGACTTTTCCAAAGAGAGCTTTGGCTTGCTCAGGAAGGCAAGTATATTAGTTGGAAATGTTTTTGGCAAAAATTAGCAGCAAAACCAGTTGACGGCAACTAAACTTGTGCAAATTTTACTTAACAAGAAGTCTGGAGGTTGATGTCGACAGCTCAGCTTCTCTGTACACTGGTGCCCAACCGAAGACAAGAGTTTTGGGTGAAGTAGAAAAGGATAGCTTTATTCCTTTGCCAGGCAAAGGGGGACACAGGGCTCCTGCCTTGATGAGGAGTTTTATAACCTACTTCAAGGGTGGGGTTGCTGACAAGGTTAGGGTGTGTGCAGGGAATTCTCTGGTGGCACAGTGGTCAAGACTCTGTGCTCCCAATGCAGGGGGCCCAGGTTCCATCCCTGGTCAGGGAACTAGATCCCACATCGTGCTGCAACTAAGCGTTTGCACGCCACAACTAAGGGGCCTGAGAGCTGCAGCTAAGACCAGGCACAACCAAATATAAGTAAGTAAATAAATAAATACTAACAACAAAAAAAGATTCGGGTGTGTGCAGGGTCTCAGGTGGTTGGGTCTCCTAATCTTGATGAGTTTCTCTGGTCCCTTTAATCTTGCCTCAGGTGGTTTCTTGATTAGCAACAGTTTGAATCTGCCCTTTGGAACTCAGGGAAGATCATGGAGGCTGGAGTCTTGTCTACAAGAAATGGGACAAAAAGGCCTCTGTGCCCGGGAGCCCCGCAGGGCCCCACTCGGTTTCAAGGTGACTCCAGGGTTTGTTCTGAGGCTCCATGATGTCATAAAGGACTCCTGCTCTGCCCCAAGAAAGACATTCTCAGCTACTGGCTTCTTGTCCTGTTTTTCTTACCTTGTGGTCACAAGATGGCTGCCGCAGCGTTAGGTATTTTGGCTTCACATCAGCTTTCCAAGGTAGAACAAAGGTGGGGTGGTACATAAAGGCTTTATTCCTCTGAGGTTCTGTCATTTTATCTGAGACAGAGACTCTCCCAACCAACTTTCTCCTGCATCTCTTTGGCCGGAGCAGGCTCACATGTCTGCTTCTAACCTAACTCTCTCAAAGGAAAATGGGACAACATGATGGTTTAGACCAAACACCGTTAATCACCTATGCCTGGAATGCCTATACCTCCTTCCCTGAGAGGAATGGATTTCCACTCCTTGATCCTGATGTTCTGTCACCAGGGAAGAAGTGGGGTGACTGCTTGTTAGGCAGTCAACAAACTGTCTGCAATAATCAAGCAACGAAATGACTAAATGGAGGAAGAAGAGGAGAAATAGGACTTGGGAAACCACCGACTTCAGTTTTGCAAGACAGGAGCTCTAGCTATGCCTATTGCAGCAGCTCTGGCTGAGGCTGCTGGCATCGCACTGGAAATGCAGTTTTTGTTTTTTTTTCTGTAATCTGAAGGAATCTTCCAGGTACTCGTTTAAAGGCCTTGCCTGGGATTCATCTTCAAATGCCATTTGAGGGATTTCGAGGGTGGCACAGTGGTTAGGACTCCGTGCTCCCAATGCTGGGGGCCCAGATTTGATCCCTGGTCAGGGAACAAGATCCCGCACGCGTGCCGCAACTAAGAGTTCACCTGCCGCAGCTAAGGAGCCTGCCTGTTGCAACTAAGACCTGGTGCAACAAAATAAATAAATAAACAAATATTTTTTTAAAAAGCCATTTGAGAAATTCCTGTTGGTGGCAATGGAAAGGGTCAGTTAAACAAGTTTGAAGCAGGGGACAGAGTTTGGCACCTGTCTTTCTCCTTTCTTCCCCACCCCAAGTTATTTGAAATAAATACAAAGTTGAACCCACAGCAGCCAAAGTTTTCTACATGACTAGTACCCACTTTAATGGTTCTGTTTATTTTTAAAAATAACAATAGCAACTTAAAAATATTTTGGTGACTGCAACTTTTCTGATGCCCTAAAGTATGTGCTTAGTCTCTGTTCTGGGTAAAGCATCCTTGTTCATGAGAGTTCTCTAGTCTTGTAAATCATCACTGGAACCCAAGATAATATAAAAAAATAGTCTATGATCTCAATGCTCTGTGAGTTAATTCAGACCATCAAAGGGTAACTCTCCCAAGGCACAGCTCTAATCAACTTCAGTAACTAAGTCAACAAATGTAAAGCACATAAAATACTGCTTGACTTATATGAGCTCTGTATAGTGTTTGTTGTTATTGATCTGAAAACTCCTTTGAAATTAAAAGAGACCACACAATTTACACAAAGATAGCATGTTAATGATCATCAGTGGAGAGAGGGAAAGGGTAAGAGAACTAACACCTTTTGATCACCCTCCCTATTCCAGGTTCAGGAAAGACAATATATATACATGTGTTGTTATATTTAATCCTCACAACTAACCCCACGGGGTAAGGATTATTACAGCCACTTGACCAGTGAGGAAATTAAAGCTCAGAAAGTTGGAGTAACTTGTGCAAGATGATAAGTTAATAAGCAGCAAAGCTAACTTAGGTCTGTCTCGACCAAGCCATGCTTTTCTTAAGAAAACATGCCTCTTCTTTTTTTTTTTGACAGAGTCATAGGATGAAATATATGGTGTATGGGTAAAAGCTTTAGTTATTTGTGGAAAAGGGCACAGCCATGTGCCCTTACAGCCATGGAGTTACAAAGGTATAAAAATGTGAGTCTTGTCTTCAGAGAACTTACAGACCAGTGAAGAAACATAAGTGCCAAAAAATGATGACTATTCATAATGATAACAGTTACGATGGTCACATATTTAGAATAAGGTAGATCTTGGAAAAAGAAATTCCAAGCCAGAAGGGGATTAGAGAAAGATTCACGGAGGACATAATTTTGACACGAGCCCTGGCTCCAGGACAGGGGGGAGTTATCCAGGCAGATGGTCTGTGGGAGGGCATTCCGGGGAGAGAGAACAGTCTGTGAAAAGGCAAGCAGATTGAAGAGAGCTCTGGGAATTACAAGCAGTTCGGCTCGTGAAATTTAAAGATAAGAGTGGCAGAAAACGAGTCCCTGGGGGAAAGAAGGTGCCAGGTCCTTTATGGTTTAGCTTTTCTTTCCTTTTCTTTTTTTTTTGATAAAAATAATAATTATGTAGCGATGTAATATCATCAAATAAGAGATGACTATGAAAACACAGAGGTCCAAAAGCAATTAATATTTTAAATATTCATGCCTGCAAAAGATTGGAGATGACCTAAATGTCCACCAATAGAGGATTGGTTAAATAAAGTTTGTATATACATGAATGAAAAACTATACAGCTATTTAAAAAGAGTGAGGCAAATCTAGAGTGTCCTAGATCCGATTCTCTAGAAAGAAAAGCTAACAATTTATTTGGGTGGTACAAGCCCAGGATGGTAAGGGTGAAGCTAATGGGAAGTAAGGCAAGAGAAGGTGCAGTGCTATGTGTTCAACGAATTGCAAGGGGCACGGCGTTTCACTCAGCAGGTGGCTTGTAGGTAGGAACCATCTCAGAGTAGTCCACGGAGGAGAGAAAGGAGGGAGGAGTTACTGCTTGCTCCTCCCATTTCTTGTTTCTAATTGGTGGAGGTTTACACTCCCCAGTGATGTCATCTGGCCCTTGGCAGCACCCAGGAAGCTGGGCCATGTGCCTTGCAGGTGTGTTTCATCCAGGTCCCAAAGTGGGGGGCAACTAGTCTCAGGAGGAGACCAACCAAGAGAGAGAGGAGGAGCCTGTTGAGGAATTTTAAAAGGCATATAAAGATTTTTATCCCAACTACTATATTTCCTGGCTATGAAGTCTGAAACATAGATGTATTATTTTATCATATATTATATATTTTATCTTTTAAAAAATGTATTCCTTATGTTTCTAGACTGAATGGTCACCCTGTATTTTAGTGTAAAACAGGCTCCAAAATGTGCTCTAAATAAAAGACAAGGTACAGGACTTCCCTGGTGGAACAGTGGTTAAGAATCCGCCTGCCAATGCAGGGGACACAGGTTCGATCCCTGGTCCGGGAAGATCCCACATGCCATGGAGCAACTAAGCCCGTGCACCACGACTACTGAGCCTGAGCTCTAAAGCCCGCGAGCCACAACTACTGAAACCCGCGCGCCTAGAGCCCATGCTCCGCAACAAGAGAAGCCACCGTGGTGAGAAGCCCGCACACCTCAACGAAGAGCAGCCCCCGCTCTCAGCAACTAGAGAAAAGCCCGTGCGCAGCAAAGAAGACCCAACGCAGCCAAAAATAAATAAATAAATTTATTTATTTATTTATTAAAAAAACCCAAGGTACAGAACAGCATGTACAATACGCTAACATTGGTTCAAATAAAGAATATATGTATGTTTATTTCTGCATAGAATTTCTCTGGAGGGAGACATGAGAAACCGATAGCAGCATTTGTCTTCAGGGAGACAAATTGGGTGATTGTGGGATTAAGAGGAAAACTCCCTTTTTACCATATACCTTTTAGTGCATTTCTAAGTTTGTACCATGTCAGACTATTATTTATTAATGTAAAAACTTATATTATACTGAGAAAACCATTTTTAACGTTAGGAAGATCACACCGGAAGTAGTAAAGAGGATTCTGAAGGAGATCATTTCACTCAACAGCTGAGCATCAGGGTACCTGGATGGATGTGGCTGTGAAGGCGGCAGACCCTGCCCCTGCCTAGACAGAGTTTACGATCTAAGAGAGAGGACAGTTAGACAAGAGGTAAGGCAACCACATGGGCTCTGGAACCCTAACCAGGTGAAGACAACAAATCCTTGCTCTGAGTGCACAGTCCTTAGTGCCGAAGAAGCTTTTTATTTCTGTGGCAAACCTCCCACATAGCATGCCTCCGTTTCTCAATTTTATACTGTTGATGTAGAGCTAGAACAGAGGTGCACACATTTTTCTGTAAAGGACAAAGAGTAAATATTGTAGGCTTTGCGGGCCACACTGTTTCCGTCATAACTTCTCAACTCTGCTGTTACAGCACAAAGCAGCCGTGGCCAATACCTAAAACACGAGCATGGCTGTGGTCCAATAAAATGACTGGAAGTTTTGCAAGTCTGTTGGCGGTTCCAATAAAACTCTGAATGTCATATAATTTTTATGTGTCATAAAATATTATTCTTCTCCTGATTTTTATCCAACCCTTTAAAAATGAAAAATCCCTTCTTAGCTTGAGGGGATTGTTTAACTGATAGGGGTTCAAGGGAGACTTCCAGCGGGCGGGGGAAGGGTCTGGTAATGTTTCTAGTTTTGACCTGGATGATGGTTACATAGATGTGTTTACTTTGCAAAAATTAATCAATTATGGTTTGTTCATCTTTCTCTGTATACATAAGTTTTTCAATTAAAAGGTTTACTTTGAAAAAGGAAAAAAAAATCCCTTCTTAGCTTGCAGGTGGTACAGAAACAGGCAATGGGCTCTATTTCACTTGTGGGCTGCGGTTTGCTCACCCCTAAGGCAAAATATAGCTCCCATGTTCAAATTCCAATTCTGTTCCTGTAAAGTCTCAGCACCTCTCCAAACCGTTAGCTGGCTCTAGGAGCTAGCTCTGCTGGTCTACTAAACCTTTATGGTTCTGCTGCTGTTGCCCTGATTTGCATTTCATTTTGGTTTAACTAATTTGCATTTGTTCTCCCTAACGCTGCCACTCTTATTCTTGCCGCATCGTGTGCTGATTTGTAATGGTGTCCTGCGCGGCCATAAAGATCACTAAAGAAGATGTAATTCTTTTGTGACTGCTGGTTAATTCATTTCTGGACATTAGAACCACTTTTATGAGCCCCACACCATAAGCCATATGGAATATTATTATGTGTTCCCTAGAGCTTCTGTTATTGCCATCTGTCTGTGACTTCCTGTGTGGTTCCTCTGGCAGCAAGGAAATCATCCGTCAAAACGCTTCTATAAAGTAAGTTTTGAAAACCCAGTTCTAAATAACATCTGCCTCTGAAATGAGATGTACATTTTCAAGGCTTAAACGTTTGAAGCACATTAATAATGACCCCTATTGTGGAGCCGCAGTTGAAAATGATAAGAGTGTATTGTAGTCCGTCACCCGGGTAACATCCAGATACAAGCACTGCCAACGCGGCAAAACCCTCCACAAGTAAATCTCTAAAATCTCCCATTTTGAGGACTCTCACATGTTAGTCAGACCTTGGCATTCTGCCTAAGCTAGGCCTCTGTTCTTAAACACACCCAGAGTTTTCCATTCTTAACAGCCGTTGTTGTTTTTGTTCGTTGTTGTGTCCCTAGTATTTAATACAGCATGGAGCACTTAGTAGGAGTTCAATGAATTTGTGTGGATCTGAACCGAAATGTTGAATTACACCCCGTGAGTTTCTCGGTTACATCTCCACCAGTATCAATGATGGGGTTTTCACTCAGTGACACTGGTGATTGTTTGCAAAGAAAATGAATTGTCTGTTATGTTGTCTTGGTGGCTGATTACGAATGTATGTAAGATGCATATTTATATGAAGAATGTGGATGAGATATTCAGAGTAAAGAAGTTTTAGATCTTCAGATGAATGCATAGTACAGATTGCTCAGGATCACCAAATGTGGATGAAAGTGTCTTGACCTCTCAGTGAGATCTTGGTTTAAACACTCGTTTTGACAAGCTCTAAAAATATTAAAAAACAAACAAACATAGGAAAATTCCCTCCTACCATCTTGGATCTATTTTGGTCTCTGTGAAACAAGAACAAACATCCCTGCACCGGGGAATACAGATGTGAAAAGAAAGACAAGTAATTTTTAAAGGCAAACAAATGAGTGGCACCCGTAAGGAGAGTGCAGGAGTTCTCCTCAGCTTGAGTGGGTTTAAGAATCAGGTGGAAGGCGTGTTATACATGCAGATTCCTGCATCCCACCAGAGAGATTCTGGTGTGATAGGTCTGGGTTTGGGCAAGGGACTCAATGGATTTACTAAAGTTCCTAGGAGATTCCAATGCAGGTGGTGCATGAAACAGGCTGTGAGAATACCGACTTATGGTTTAACAGGGAAGATAGAAAAGAAAATCAATGATTAATTTCAGATCCCCCAAATAAGTCTGCTTAGTTTGTTCAAGTGGTGTTCACAGGCTGTGGGAAACTAGTGAGATGATGAGATTGAGGAGGGTACAACAGTGGTACAAGGGGTGTGTTCTCCCCTTACTTCCCACATTTCCTGTCCTTTCCACTGGTGACTCTAATCCTAGGTTTCTTTCCAGAGTTGGCATATTTGTTAGGATTCAGTTGGGTTCTGTGTGTTACCAAAAAAAAAAAAGGCAGTGCTTACACAAGGTAGAAGTTTATTTTTCTTACTTGAAAACAAGATCCAGAGTTAAGTGGTCTAGGGTTGGGATGGTGGCTTCACTAAGTTGCTAAGGATCTGCCAGGAGACTTTTAGTTCTCCATTCTATCATCCTGAGGGTGTGGGACCCTCAACCTCATGGTCCAAGATGGAAACTATAACACCATCAGTCACAGCATCGTTCCAGGCAGTGAGATAGAGATAAGAAAGAGTAAAGGGAGAACCAGCTATCCTTTAAGGAGGCTTCCTAAAATTTGTCAGGCCTTTCTGTATATATCTCATTGGCTAAAACTTATTCATATTGGCTCACCTAGCTGCAAGGAATGCAGAAATGTATTGGTTATTCCCCAGGCATCTATACGCCAAGATAAAGATCAGTGTTTCTATTAGTAAGGAGTAAGGGGAGAATGAATGATGGGGTAGGCAACCAGAAATATCAGGTCTAGGTGGGATCCTGGGGCTTGAAGATTGTTTCACTGGGCCTGGACCTCTGGCCACAATGACTCCTGCTGCTGCGTGATGTGGAAGCACCCCAAGAACAGACACAGCAGAGAAAATCCGGTGGTGCTGGTAAGTAACAGAATCTGGACTTATGCTGCAGGCTTCGTCCACCTTTCATTCATTCAGCAAGTAACCATTAAGCACCAACCATGGGTCAGGCCCTCTGATGTGTATGGGTGACACAGCAGTGGACAAGAAAAACCACGTCGCTCTCTAAATGGAGTCCCCTTCTAGAAGCTCTAGACAGGCACTGAAAACATAAGTAATGAGAAATGCTTTGCAGAGGCTTGAGAGAGAGGTGTGAGAGGGAGAGAGCCATCCTTTGGACTGAGTGTTGAATGAAGTCCTCCCAGAGGAGGACATTTGAATGGAATCTGAGGGTGCGAAGGAAGCTACGTCTTCAAGAACCGGTGGCAAGAGAGTTCCAGATAGAGGGAACCGAAAGTGCCTAGAGCCAGGAGAGCACAGGAAGTGGAAAGGGGACCAACATGGCTAAAATGGAGTAAACAAGGGAAAGCAGGGGAGGAGATTTTAACAACCACATTTTGGACTCTAGTTCAGATGCCATACTGCAAAACACCTTTGTTCAAACATATAACCACTGATACATGAGAAGCTAATGTATATTTCAAAAATAAGTTAACTGGAGAATATGGTACCCACCATCGGTTGATAAGAAAGTTTTGTCAGTTTTAAAGACAGGTTCCTTCCTGTTGCATTATATTTTAGAATATAATATTATTTTAATTATATAATAACTGGATTAACTGTCTAACAAGCCAAGACCCTATCAATAGTTACAGTATGAAGAAATATTTTCAGGACTCAGCTTGCCCTTGGTATATTTCTGCATGTCACACTACACCAGATGTTTTTCCATATTGTCACTTCAGTTTTAATTAACTGTAGGGAGTGGTGGCACTAGTTGGAATTAGTTTATTAATGCAAATTTTCCTTTATTGTGTCGAAAGCCTACTGGTGCAGATCATCTGAGTGTGATTAACTGCTTCAAGGAGTGTGCTGCTCACGCCGTTGGCAACGATGCTGATCTGTGAACTAGCGTTTCATCCAAAGATAATATAAATTTAGCTAAAATTTTACAGAATAACTTATTAACACTGGCTGCTAATGAAGCACTGAGATGAATTATTTTGGGTAAGAGTTAATACATATCTTGAGCTTACTAAAATTGCTTTGACATCTCTATTCCATTTCTGTCAACATACTTCTGTGACACTGGTTTCTCTGCTATGCGTGTTAGTAAGACAAAATACAGAAGCAGTTTAACTCATCCTCAAGAAGTAATGCTGTTACCACCTAACCCATATTGGCTATATTAACAAAAAGGAAGCAGCTTATTTTTCCCATCAAAGACTTCAAATATTGATATGCATGTAGGTGTTTGTTCAAAATGTTTGTTCATTTACATAGAGGTGTTTAACAGAAGAAATCATTTTTTCCTTCATCACGTTTTTGGCTGTGATTGCAGCGACCAGTGTGAGCGGGGGCTGCAAACTTTCGGGAGTGGGCGGAAGGATGAGGTGATGTATAAACTGAATCCAATCAAGTGAGCCATGTAACACCTTCCTTCCTTGAAGTTGAAGAGTTATGGCCCAGAAACTTCAAATGGGCTCAGAATGTAAGGACAAACAAACAAAACCAGAAAAAGACTGAGGGAGAGAAAGAGAGAGAGTATGTCCTGTCTGGGTCACCAACAAAATCCCAGGCAGCAGACCAGTCGGGTCATTTGACAATCTCGAGCAAAGCAAAGACAACAACTTCAAAAATTGTATGAAAAGGTAGTCACTCTTGGGCTTCCCTGGTGGCGCAGTGCAGGGGTTCTGCCCCGGTCCGGGAAGATCCCACATGCCGCGGAGTGGCTGGGCCTGTGAGCCATGGCTGCTGGGCCTGTGTGTCCGGAGCCTGTGCTCCGCAATGGGAGAGGCCACAACAGTGAGAGGCCCGCGTACCGCGAAAAAAAAAAAAAAAGTAGTCACTCTTTCCTTTCAAATTATGAAGAACATGGAGACATTTCTTAGTGGGTAAGCATCTCTCATCCTTGGGAAGATTTAGAATTAAGAAGAGAAATGTTCAAGAGAATGAAGCACTTAGTGCTAATATTTATTAAGGTGGAAGGATCAACACATGTTTGGGAAGAAGTCAGGGTCACCACCCTTCTCCACCTCTCTCTCCCTTTGGGTCAGAAGGATATCCTGTGGCCCTGGAGCGAGTAAGAGCTTCAGCTTCAGATCTGAATGAATATGGGACTTAACCCTACCACCATCACTTCCAGAGGTGTGATCTGTAATAAGTTCTTTGCTTCTCTAAGCCTCAGTTTTCTCATCTATATAATACTCCTCACCTGAGAGCATTGTAAGGATTCGAGAACACATGCAGAACATTGGTACAGAATAAGTGCCTGGTACAGAGCAGTGGCTCATTATCTGTTGCCGAGTAACAAACGACACCAAACTGTTGGTGTTAAAACAACAACTTTCTGGATTCTGTGGACCAAAAATTCAAAAAGGGCAAAGCAGAAACAACTGTTCTCTATGATGTCTGGGGTCTCAGTTAGAGCGACTCAGATTGGGGGGTGGGTGGGTGCTAAATCGAATGGGGGGAGGCTGGAATCGCTGGAGCCGGAGGATCCACTTTCATGATGGCCTCTTCGCTCAAGTATCCAGTGCCTGGACCTGAGATGGCTGAAGAATGGGCCCAGCTAGGGCTGTTCACTGCAGAGCTTACATACAGCCTCTGCACATGGCTTGGCTTCCTCAGAGCATGGCAACCTCAGGGTAGTCACACTTCTTACAGGCAGCTCAGAGCTATGAGTTAATATCAAAAGTTACTGCGGCACTTTTAAAACATGGCCCCAAATTCTTGATACTCCTCTCATCAAGAAATCGCTGATGAGTCTTTTAAGAAAGGAACGCATGAATACATAAGACCTCCCCAAATCTGTTATTTACTACATGAGTAATGCAGTCGTAGGAAGAGTGATAAATTACTAGAATTTCTTGAGGTGGGTAATGTATGAATTTGGGATTTGAAGATTTTACATCTGGTCCCTAATTCTCCTCCGCTCATAGTGATGCTTGGGTAGGTCTGTTCCAAGCCTGTGCCGGCCTCCTCCCGTCTTAGAGCTTCTGCCCCCTGGGGCAGCTTCTGCCCTTGCTCCAGTTGTGATGGCCACTGGTGAGCTCCTCGCCTGCCCCTGCATCCTCAAGCCTCCTGGCTACTGCTCTGACTCCTTCTCTGCCTTCAGTTGAGGGCGCCTGTATTCTTCTGAGGTCACAATAATGGGAGGCCGGGAAACACAGGTGACCTGTAGAGACTTGTGTGCAAGTGCAAAGAATGACGAGGAGGGTCCAGACTGTTCAGCCTTTACTGTAAGGTCAGCACCAAGTAAAACTGTGTATTTGTTTCTTAAAACGAAGGTATCTTGAAGACACTGAAGACTTTAAAAGCACAGCGCTATCACTGTGCAAATGCACACTCACATACATTTATGTACAGTGGTTCTCTTAAGAAGAAGGTCATTCACTCTATTGTTTTTTCTTTTCCCTGGCAGGCATCACTGGCTTATGCACTAGCTAGTTAACCATTAAAGGGCCTTCCTGCTGTGGTTTATTCAAAGAGTTGAGGTGTCTCCCTCTCTGCCTACTGAACTCACTGTGGGTAGGAGATAATGAGGATGCGGCCAAGGTCATGGGCATTTGACACTGCTGCCTCCTGGTCACTCTGGGCATTCCTGGCTCTTTTTCAAGTGACTATTTGTTGTTTAACCCAGAAGAATCAGGAGGCCGAGTGGGCAAATCTGTGCAAACATCACCACATCTGAGGTGCACTCAGGCCCTGTGTAAGCGGCATCTAACGTCAGGAGATAATTGGGCAGTGGGGAACCTAGAATTCAAGGGGTATCTTTTCCCTGAGCTTTGCTTTTTTGTGTCCTCTTGGTAGGCATCCATTTTGCCTCTCAGCTTGTTAAGCGCCTGTATGCTGAGCCTATTTCTTTACTTTGTAATTTTTATGGTGATTATAATTGAGCTTAATAGAGTCTCCTGGAATCCTACAGGCTTTTGAATGTTGTGTCTCCGACTAAGGTTAGATTTAAGAGTTTCTTCCATATAAAGTTTTTACTTTAGGAGTTGTTCTGGAATTTGTTTGGAAACCACACACTGAGTCAGAATGAAAGCATTTAAGAACATCTCCCTAAACTGAATACGGTAGGAGAGCGAATGCAACCAAGGAACATGCTTGAGGAACAAGGTTTGATTGCTGTTCAGTAAATTTTGGGATTTTGAATATTTTGTGTTCATCTTTTCAGGTTCCTTTGACATTATAATTTTTTGATAGACTGCCCTTGTCTTAAAAAATCAGGGAACTGGGATTTGCTAAGGAGAATTTAGTTTACAGTCAAATGTAGTTGTTGATCATCATGTTGAGGACATCAGAGCTTTAGTGAGGTGGTTCACTGGGAAGACCAAACATATAGGTTAAATGATAAACATTTCCTACAGAAACTGGCAGTTGGCAAGCATGTCAACTACCTGAATCCCATTCTCACTCGAGGAACTGGTAAATTTCCTCTGGTCCATGTGGCCATAAGTTCCTTTCTGTTGTTGATGGCTGCTCTGGTAATCATAGCTTCCTTCTGAACTATGACAAAGAAACTCTTAATCAAACTAGTCCATCTGTGTTTAAGACTTTCTCCAGTCTTAAAAACACAAATTTCATTTGCAGATTATCTATTTAGGCAGTTAATTTGCCACATTCCCTGTAACATACACCAATTCATGTAGCGTTGTTTGTTTTCTGAGGAAGGGTAACCCTGGAGAAGTCCCTGGATTAACAGATATTACATTTATTGTGGCCTTTTTATCACCTTAGTTCCAGCCCTGGGGTTGTTAAACAGAACTCTATTTTATTATTTATTATTAAAATTTTATTTTTAGTTCGGCTGTGTTGGGTCTTCGTTGTTGCGCGCGGGCTTTCTCTAGTTGTGGCGAGCGGCGGCTACTCTTTGTTGGAGTGCACGGGCTTCTCATTGTGGTGGCTTCTCTTGTTGCAGAGCACGGGCTCTAGGTGTGCGGGCTTCAGTAGTTGCAGCATGTGGGCTCAGTAGTTGTGGCATGCGGGCTCAGTAGTTGTGGCTTACGGGCTCTAGAGCGCAGGCTCAGTAGTTGTGGTGCACGGGCTTACTTGCTCCATGGCACGTGGGATCTTCCTGGACCAGGGATCGAACCCGTGTCCCCTCCATTGGCGGGTGGATTCTTAACCACTGCACCACCAGGGATGTCCCAGAACTCTATTTTATATTTACTCTTCCTGGGACCTCTATATGGATAGTTCACTTGGGAGTAAAGAAAGATTTGCCTGGGAGCTTTATCAAACCTGGATCTCAGAAGACAAAGTGGTCAGGCTGCTTCTTCAGATGGTTCATCTGTACCATTTTTCTAGATTCCACATATATACGTTAATATACGATATTTGTTTTTCTCTTTCTGACTTACGTCACTCTGTATGACAGTCTCTAGGTCCATCCACGTCTCTACAAATGACCCAATTTCGTTCCTTTTTATGGCTGAGTAATATTCCATTGTATATATGTACCACATCTTCTTTATCCATTCGTCTGTTGATAGGCAGTTAGGTTGCTTCCATGACCTGGCTATTGTAAATAGTGCTGCAGTGAACACTGGGGTGCCTGTGTCTTTTTTTTTTTTTTTTTTGCGGTAAGCAGGCCTCTCACTGTTGTGGCCTCTCCCGTTGCGGAGCACAGGCTCCAGACGCGCAGGCTCAGCAGCCATGGCTCATAGGCCCAGCCGCTCCGCGGCATGTGGGATCTTCCCAGACTGGGGCACGAACACGTGTCCCCTGCATCGGCAGGCAGACTCTCAACCACTGCGCCACCAGGGAAGCCCGCATGTGTCTTTTTGAATTATGGTTTTCTCGGGGTATATGCCCAGTAGTGGGATTGCTGGGTCATATGGTAATTCTATTTTTAGTTTTTTAAGGAACCTCCACACTGTTCTCCATAGTGGCTGTATCAACTTACATTCCCACCAACAGTGCAACAGGGTTCCCTTTTCTCCACACCCTCTCCAGCATTTGTTGTTTGTACATTTTCTGATTATGCCCATTCTGACCAGTGTGAGGTGATACCTCATTGTAGTTTTGATTTGCATTTCTCTCATAACTAGTGATGTTGAGCAGCTTTTCATGTGCCTCTTGTCCATCTGTATGTCTTCTTTGGAGAGATGTCTATTTAGGTCTTCTGCTCATTTTTTGATTGGGCTGTGTTTTTTTAATATTGAGCTGCATGAGCTGTTTATATATTTTCGAGATTAATCCTTTGTCTGTTGATTCGTTTGCAAATATTTTCTCCCATTCTAAGGGTTGTCTTTTCGTCTTGTTTATAGCTTCCTTTGCTGTGCAAAAGCTTTTGTGTTTCATTAGGTCCCATTTGTTTATTTTTGTTTTTATTTCCATTACTCTAGGAGGTGGGTCAAAAAAGATCTTGCTGTGATTTATGTCAAAGAGTGTTCTTCCTATGTTTTCCTCTAAGAGTTTTATAGTGTCCAGTATTACATTTAAGTCTTTAATCCATTTTTAAAAAATTAATTAATTTATTTATTTTTGGCTGTGTTGGGTCTTCGTTGCTGCACACGGCCTTCCCCTAGTTGCAGAGAGCAGGGGCTATTCTTCACTGCAGTGCATGGGCTTCCAATTGTGGTGGCCTCTCTTGATGCAGAGCACAGGCTCTAGGCGTGTGGGCTTCAGTAGTTGTGTCTTGTGGGCTCTAGAGCACAGGTTCAGCAATTGCAGCACGCGGGCCTAGTTGCTCCGCGGTATGTGGGATCTTCCCAGACCAGGGATTGAACCTGTGACCCCTGCATTGGCAGGCAGATTCCTACCCACTGCTCAGTTTTCCCAGCACCACTTATTGAAGAGACTGTCTTTTCTCCATTGTATATCCTTGCCTCTTTTGTCATAGACTAGTTGACCATAGGTGTGTGGGTTTATCTCTGGGCTTTCTAGCTTGTTCCATTGATCTATATTTCTGTTTTTGTGCCAGTACCATATTGTCTTGATTAGTATAGCTTTGTAGTATAGTCTGAAGTCAGGGAGTCTGATTCCTCCAACTCTGTTTTTTTCCCTCAAGACTGCTTTGGCTATTTGGGGTCTTTTGTGTCTCCATACAAATTTTAAGATTTTTTGTTCTAGTTCTGTAAAAAATGCCATTGGTAATTTGATAGGGATTGCATTGAATCTGTAGATTGCTTTGGGTAGTATAGTCATTTTCACAATATTGATTCTTCCAATCCAAGAACATGGTATATCTCTCCATCTGTTTGTGTCATCATATATTTTTTTTAATGTTGTCTTTTTCTTACTGAATTCTGGCTTGCTGTGTTGGTTATCTATTATTACATAACAAATCATATGAAAACTTAGTGCTTCAAAACAGCAATAATCATGTAAATATTCTCTCTCATGATTCTGCGAGTTTACAAGGCTCAGCTGGAAGTTCTCACATTGGGTGTCTTGTAAGGTTGCTTTCAGATGGTGACCAGGACTGGAATTATCTGAGCTCTCGATCATTTACATGTCTGATATCTGGGCTCAAACAGCTGGAGACTGGAATAGCTGGAGCTCCTCAGGTGTCTCTCTATAACTTGATGTAGTTTTGTCTCCTGGTGTCTTTAGTGTAGGGCTTCAGGACTTCCTACATGGTGGCTGGCTCAGAGTTCCAAAAGGCACATGTCCCAAGAGAATGATCCAGGTAGAAGTTGAATCACTTTTTATAGTCTAGCCTCCGAAGTGACACAGCATAACTTACACCATTCAATATTAATCAAGGCAGTCACAAAGGCCCACCCAGTTTTAAGAGAGAAAACAGACTCCACCTCTTGATTGGGGGAGAGGCAATTATTTGGAAGAACACATGGGGCTGAAAATATTGTTGTGGCTATTTTTGGAAAATGTAATCTATTGCAGTTTGCCATCTGGCACAATTCACATTCCTCTCATAAGCAAAATATACTACTTCCTTCCTTCCCAAAGATCCCCCAACATCTCATCTCATGACAATATCTGAAGCCTGAAGTCTATAAGACGAGCTCATCATCTTAATCTGGTGCAGATGTGGATAAGGCTCCTCAGGTACAGTTCCTGGAATACCAGCCCCCTCTACCCCCATCCCCATCTGAAGACTTGTGAACGAAAGTTACCTGCCCTGCATATTCCCAACATACAACAATGCAACAGTCATAGGCTAGTTGCATTAAACCCTCTCGGTCAAAAAGGGGAGAAATTGGAGGCACACAATTGTCGCTGGTCTGAATTCTAGCTGGGTACATGTGGGGCTCAGTCCTACTTCCTGGGAATGAATCTCTGTGGCTCTTTGTTCCAACCTCTGGGCTCTCAGTTCCACCCTCTGGATTATCCTTCCTCCTGCAATAAATGTAGCCTGTGTTTACAGCTGAGTAGTTTTCTCAGCCTTCTTCCTGTCCATAGATGTTTGAAGGTCCCCAAACCTCTTTTTATTGTGTACTGTCTTGGTTCATTTTAGTCCAAGCTGCTACAATTCCTTTAAAAAACTTTATGGATTTCTTACAAATCGTTTTAGAGTCCAAACATTATGCAAAACCATACCTTCAAGTCATTTCAAAACAAGCCCTTGCCTATCATTGGCTCTCTGTAAATCTGCTGTAAGAGTCAGGCTCCCAGTAAAACCGAACTCCCTGTAAACAAACTGAATTTCTGAGAAGCCCTATTACTTAAGATCCTCATCATTAAGGGCTATTTGTCAGTTTGCAAGGGTCTATGACATACTACCATAAGGTCTTAACAAAGACACTTCATGACACTCCCTCAGTTTCATCTTTAGACCATTTTTTCATGATCATGCCCTGGATGTGATCTCTGCCTGAAGCCATTTCTTAATTTTAACATTTTTATTTTCCAACTGGAGAGTCTGGGAACGAGAAATAATTTCATTTTTGAACCCAGTAAGTCCCAAGTCATTTATAATTACCAGTTTATTTCTCTCCTTACTTAGTTTATCTCTCTCCTCACCCATTTTACTGTAGGCAGTGAGAAGAAGCCACGTGACATGCACAACACTCTGCCTGGAAATTTCCTCAGCTATGTCACCTACTTCGTTAAGTAGATTTTCTATTTTCCAGGTAACCAGGTTACAGTGTTGTTAAATTTTCCATCACTATATCATAGGGTTCCTTTGCTCCCAGCTTTCCAAACATTTTCCTCACTTGCTTTAAGCTCTCACCAACTGCATACTCAAGGCCCTCATATTTCACAACAGCTTCAAGGCCCATCCAGCTTCTGCTCAATTCCTCCTCCCAAAGGTGCTGTCACATATTTTACGTTTTGTTATGGCAGCAGCTCACGTCTATGTACCAGACTTTTCTAGTTATCTATTGCTGTGTAACAAACTACCCTAAAACTTCGTAGTTGAAAATGACAACACTCATTCATTTCGTTTATGCAACTGCAATTTGGACAAGATTCAACAGGGAAGGCTTCTCTGCACCTCCCTCCCCCCGCACCCAGCATCAGCTGGGGCAGCTCAACAGTGGGCAGGAACATTTACTCTTGGGTGACTCACTCACATGGCTGGCAAGTTGATGCTGCCTGTTAGCTGGGTTGAGGGGTGGAGGCTTTTGTTCCTACCCAAATGGGCTTCATCATATGGCTTATATTTCTCTACAGCATGGTGGCTGGGTTCCAAGGGTGAATGTCCCTAGACAGGTGGAAACTATGGTTTTTTATGGAAAAAAACATAAAAAGTGGAAGTCCCATAGCATTGCTTCTGCCATATTGCATTAGTCAAAATAGTCACAAAGGTCCATCCAGATTCAAGGGAGGGACAGAAACTGTCCCTTTTGATGGAACGGTGGCAAAGTTCTGAATGAACATACGAGATGGGGAATATTATTACAGACATTCTGGAAAATATGATCTGCCATGCTTTCCTTTTCACACTGCTAATAGTATCTTACAGTTAATAAAATCTCTTGATTTTAAGGAAGTCCAATGTACCCACCTTTTCTTTTTCTTTTTTTAATACATTAAAAAAAATTGAAGTATAGTTGATTTACAATGTTGTGTTAGTTTCAGGAGTACAGCAAAGTGATTCAATTATATATATATATTTTATATTCAGTTATATATATATTCAGTTATATGTATATATTCAGAGTCTTTTCCCTTATAGGTTATTATAAAATATTGCATATAGTTCCCTGTGCTATACAGTAGGTCCTTGTTGGTTATCTCCATCTTTCATTTTATGAGTAATTCTTTGTGTGTGGAGAAAAGGTAAACTTCTTACACTGTTGGTGGGAATGTAAACTGGTATAGCCACTATGGAGAACAGTATGGAGATACCTTAAAAAAACCAAAAATAAAGCTACCATATGATCTAGCAATCCCACTCGTGGGCATATATCCGGAGAAAAACATGGTTTAAAAGGCATGCACCCCAATATTCATTGCAGCGCTGTTTACAATAGCCAAGACATGGAAGCAACCTAAATGTCCATTGACAGATGAATGGATAAAGACGATGTGGTACATATATATGATGGAGTATTACTCAGCCATAAAAAAGAATGAAATAATGCCATTTGCAGCAACATGGATGGCCCTGGAGATTATCATACTAAGTGAAGTAAGTCAGACAGAGAAAGACAAATATCATATGACATCGCTTGTATGTGGAATCTAAAAAAAATGCGAATGAATTTATTTACAAAACAGAAACAGACTCACAGACTTAGAAAACAAACTTATTGTTACCAAAGGGGAAAGGTGTGGGGGAGGGATAAATTGGGAGTTTGGGATTGATATATACACACTACTATATGTAAAATAGATAACCAACAAGGACCTACTGTACAGCACAGGGAACTCTGCTCAATATTCTGTAATAACCTAAATGGGAAAAGAATTTGAAAAAGAATAGTTGCATGTGTATGTATAACTGAATCACTTTGCTGTACACCTGAAACACAGCATTGTAAACCAACTACACTCCAATATAAAATAAAAATTACAAAAAAGAAAGTTTTGCCTGTTTTTTTTTGTCTGTGTAATGTGCAGGATCTTAGTTCACTGACCAGTGATTGAACCTGCGCTCTCTGCAGTGGAAGCGTGGAGCTTTAACCACTGGATCGCCAGGGAAGTCCACTTGGCCTGTTTTAAAGTTACATTATTGTACTGAATCCTACAAGGTAGGTATGCGTGGTGTTATGGGCCTTAGCTTTTATAGGAGAGAAAATTGAAGCACAGAGAAGTTAAACACTTACTCAAGGTCTGACTCCAAAGTTCATGCTTTTGTGTCTCATCCTGAATGTCTTGGCACCCGAACATTTAGAGTGAACCCGTATTCCCGCTGAAACTATTCTGATCGGGCTGGGACCACCTCAGAGCTGAGTCTTCCTCTGGAAGCCTGTTTACCTACCTGTATTTTCCTTCCACTCCTCCAGAACAAACAACCCATGGAAAGTAAACTTTCTTAAGTTCCTATATGATCTTGTAAGATGTCATAAAGGAGAAGGAAGCTTCTTAGATACATCTGACTGAAGTTAGGTACAGACTCAAAGCGTTTCTGCTTTGTTTTATATTTTTGCTGTTATTATTGTTGTTATTTGGTTAGGTTTGATTTGATCTCCAGGCAGAAAAATAGGATAAGGAAAAGAGGAACCACCTGGTTCTAGTCCAATTGGCCCTAAAAGCGGGTCCTACTTTTAGGGCTGAATATGAATAACTACACAATCTTAAGCCTAACAGCGAATGGGTCTGTGAGATATGAATATAAAACTACCGGTTCCACGTGCTTCACCATATTATTGTGAGGATAAAGTGAGCTAATGGACGGAAGTCAACTCTAAGAACAGTGACTGTAATGTTTCTTTACTAAAATCAACAAATCCCTGCAAGAGGCAAGCCTGCAGACAGAGTGGAGAACAGAGCCATTTGCTAGCCAGAGCCTATCCTAGGAAAACTTTGTGACCCCAATAATCTCATCATACATGAACACCTATATTTTTATGTCAACTGTGCCACCAGGCATTTGGGAGCCTGCCAGCTTTTTGCAGTTGCTCCTTTCCTCATGTGAACTACTAGATAATTCAAGTTAAGTGACTCACTGGAGGAGGGAAGAGGCAATTCAGGACTGTGCTAGTTCATTTTTCAGGTTTCCTGTCAATATAGGTAAGAGGTGAGAGGTAAGATGGTGCTTTCCAAGATAACCATCCTTCGCCAATTCAGAACGATTTCAGTCCTGAATTAGTTATGGCATGTGACAAAGAAAATAAGCTATTTCCTTTAACTTCTCGCTTTGCTTAAAGTGACAACATAATAGAGTTATTGTATTTACTCTCTAGTTACTAAATAGCAGGCTCAGAAAAACCTTGACATCCAAAGAAAGTGTAAGCTCTAATCAGGGACGAATTGAAAAATGGCTAATACTTATTGAGCCCTATGTGTGAGACAGTTTTCTAAGTGTTGTACAGTGTTAACCCATTCGACTCCCATGACAGCTCTGTGAGTGAGATATTATCATTTTCTCTATTCTAAGAAATATAGGAGGCGTAGGAGGGTGTGGAGATGCAGAATTTAACCAACGAAGTTGGATGCCAGAGTCTGCCCTTGGAATCTTACTATCACCTCATTTGATATAAATTATTAAATTGAGCTTCTTATTAAAAATGTATGTTTATCAAAGACAATGTCTATCATTAGACTAGATAATAGGTATGAAAGCGATTAGCAAGGTAGTTGGCGATTGCTATTGTTGAAACTAACAGTTAATGAGCATGTTCTAATTACCATATACTTTGGGCACTCTTTTGGTGTAAGATAGACTTGGGTTCATGTCATTTGCTACCTGAGTACTTTGGGTAAATTACCTGACATTTCTGAGGCCAGGGTTTCTCATCTGTAAACTGGTACACACTGTATTCCATTGAATCAAAGACGTCATTAGTTATAAGATGCACCATTATTTTACGCACAATTAAGAAATTTAAAAAGCAATTAAATATAATAATATGCTTTCTTATCACGTGGGTTTTAAGATGCATCCTGAATTCAGAGATGTTAAAATATGAACAAAGATACATTTTAGAGTCAATAAAATATAGAACAATAACTACCTTAGAAGTTATTCTTGTGTGGTTTAAAATGGATATTTTATAATATATATTATAGCACAATAATATACAGTAAATATGTATTACAGTTAAAATATGTAAAGCACATATAGAAGGCAATTAATAAATATTAATTAGTTCCTCCTCCCTTTAATTACTTAGTAAACAATTTAAATGTTTGAAAAACACTAATTTCATACTATTATATTCAACCAGATAGAGGAAAGGAAGTGTACAAATACTGAGAAAGTTTGTTTAGAAAACAAGAGCTATGCAAACAATTGAACCTTGATACGTTAGATAATTGATGAGGCAAAATAAGGGAGAAAAGAGCATTAAACTCTGAAGTGAAGTGAGAATCGTGTCTAATAAATTTAGAAACCAATTAATGAAGATTAGAAAATAACTGTGCTTTGCAGTTGTAAAAATACTAAAAAAAATCAGCAAACTGATTCTATTTTTAAATAGAAAGAAATATTTTACAGTTGAGGCTGCTGCATATTTCTCAGGGTTCTGAGCCAACCCATTGGAGCAGTGATGTCATGAAGAAAAGAAGACATAAGAATAAAATGTTAGGAGCATTCCCTTTAAAATCAATATCAAAATAAAGATGCCACTAACACCACTTATAGTCTATTCAACATTGTACTTGAGGTTGTAGCCAGAATAATAGGACAAAAGTTTAAAAGTATAAGAATTAGAAAGAAAAAAACAAAACCATATCAAAACTATAATCATAATATGATTATCTGCACACAAACAAACAAAAAGCACCAAAAACTCACAAGGAACTATAAAAATCAGTTATATTTTCATACACTAGCGACAGTTAAAAAAAAATCATACTTAAAAAAAAAGAGAATTTGCAATAGCCACAGAAAGAAAATTAAGGTAACTATGAAAAAATCTAACAAATGTGGGCAAAAACTTTAGAAAGAAAATTATAAAAATTTATTGAAAAACACAAAATAAGGCCTAAATAAATGTAGTAGTATACCATGTTAATGGCAAGGAAGACATAATATGGTATTTCCCCAAATCTGATCTATGGGAAACCCCAATTTCAATCCAAATTCCAATAGGCTTTTCATGAACCTTGACGACTGGATTCTAAAACTTAAATGAAAAAGCAAATTGCCAAGAATAAGAAGAGCAAAGTGTGGAAACTTGCTATAATAGATACTAAAACTTAATGTAAAGCTACAATTTATAAGAGAGTATAATGCTGGCATGGAGATTGACAAAGAGATGAGTGGAACAGAACAGAAAGCCCAGGTACAGATAATACACAGATGGAAACTTGATATATGATAGTTGAGGTAAGTCAGATCAATGGGCAAAGAAGAGTGTACTCCATAAATGGTGCCAGGATATGGAGTTTTTCCATATGGGGAAAAGTGAAAGTTGGATCCCTATTTCATATTAGATACAAAAATCAATTCCTGATATATTAAGGACCAAAATGTGAAAAGCAAAACTTTAAAAATATTAGGAGTGAATATAAGAAAGTATCCAAATATTTGGAATATAGAAAGATGTCATAAATAAGGTATAAAAAAATACATATACACCAAAAACACAAGAAGAAAATTATGAATTGACTGTAGTAAAGAAAAACGTAAAAAGAAGGATAGAAACTGGAAGAAGAGTTGAAACACACATATACTTGATAGAGGGTTAACATTTATAATAATAATAATAATAATCTCTTCTGAATGAATAAAAAGACAAAATCTTGGTATAAAAATGAACAGAAGACATGAAGACGCATTTCAGAAGAGAAAACACAAATGGCCAATAAACATATGAAAAGATATTTAACCACCATACTAACCAAGGAAATACAAATTAAAACCACTTAGAAAGACTGGGTGTACCAATGGTCCCAAGTTTTCATGCCTCCCGGTGTACACACTCTTTGGCACTGCCTTCCCTTACTGAATCTGGACTTGACCACGTCCAACCTGACAATAGCAAACCTATTGCAAGCAGAGCTTATATAAGCACTTGTGTGTTTCTGCTCTTTCTCTTGTTTGTTTGTCTTATCCATGAGGACAAGTCTAAATTTTGCTATTGGAGGGTGAGAGACCCATGGAACAGAGCTGAATCATGAGGCCATTTTAGTCCAGCCAATGCACTGATGACCTGACAGTTGTCCGCAGGCCATGAGCAAGCCCAGGTGAGATCAACTGAGCATGGCCCAGATCAGCAGAGCCAACCAGCTTAACCTTGACTAGTGAGAAATAATAAATGGATATTGTTTTAAGACACTAAATTTTGGGATAGTATGTGGCAATGACTAGCTGATATTGTTACTATTTTATAGCCATCAGACTGGCAAAATTAAGAAGTTGACAATGTCGAGAGTTCGTGGGAACTCCTAACACACTAGTGGCACAAACCAGTATAACCACTTTGGAAAATAATGTACCGTTATCTTATAAAGATGAAAATACCTCAGGGCCCAGCAGTTACATTCCTGTTGTATGTGCGTTTCCATGTACATCTTAGAAAAATGCACATTCCAGAGATGTGCATAAGAATGTTCATAGCAACATTGTTTGTAATAGCAAAAAATGCCAAGAATCCAAGTGTCTGACGTCATAAAGGACAAATAATTTGTAGTAATTACATAAAATGGAGTACTGAAGATGAGTAAACTAAAGCAAAATGTATGAATATGGATTAATCTTACAAACATAATATTGAGTCAAAAAGCAAGTGGCAGAAGAATACAAGCAATAGGATACTGTTTATATAAAATTCAAAGAGGTACAAAACGAAATATACTGTTTAGAGATACATACAAATGTAGTAAAATTATCACGAAATTATTGCAAAATTCAGCATGGTGGATTCATTGGGGAAGGTAGAAAGATTTCAACAGTTTTGATAATATTCTGTTTCTTAAGCTGGTTGGTAGGTACACATATATCCATTTTATTAATCTTTATGTCTTGTATACTATACATCCATTCAAAAGAATTTATCTATCTATCTATCTACCTACCTGTTTAACTAAGGAACCACTCTTTCAAAACAAAAAATGTAAAGAGAGAGAGAGAGAGTTGGAAGTATTCCTCTATTACTATGTCCACATAGTTGTCAGGTGTACAGAGCAGAGTCCAGGGGATTTCGCTAACACTGTACTTCTTTGATGTCCTCACCAGGGAAAAATGATGGGTATATGCTTTGTTTCCTGCAATTTTTTTTTCAAATCAACAGTTTCCCAAATATTTTACTTTGTTATTTTAAGCACATGCTCTTTCACTGTGACCCCAGATGACATTTTCTGAGCACATGAGCAGCGGGCTGCTTCCTGCACTAACACTGATGTGGAAAAGCAGATGACTATTAACTATCTGGAAGGATGAATGTAAAGAGACAATGGGGATCAAACAAAGGAGAGCTACAATTCTTTCAAGTGTCCAAATTATTCCCTGACGTAAGAGAGCCTTTTCAGAGGCTAGGGTTGCTTTTAACTTGCAATCAATCGATTGATATCCACCATAAGCCTTGAACTGTGCTGGATGATTAGGGTACAAAAACATATAAGTACACACCCAAGAGAAGTGAAAACATATATCCACACAAAACATATACAGGAATGTTCATAGCAGCCTTATTCATAAGAGCTAAAAAAATGGAAACAACCCAAGTGTCTGTCAACTGAAGAATGGATAAACAAAATGTGGTATATCCATACAATAGAATACTATTGTCCTAGAAAGAAATGAAGTACTGATACATGCTACAACATGGATGAATCTTGAAAATATTATACCTAATGAAAGAAGCCAGACATATACTGTATGATTCCATTGATACGAACATCTAGAAGAGGTAAATAAATAGAGACAGAAAGTAGATTCTTGGTTATCAGGGGTGGGGATAAATAGGGTAGGTGATAGGAATGACTGCTAATGGGTGTGGGGTTTCTTTTAGAGGTGATGAAAATGTTCTGGAATTAGATAGTGGTGATGGTTTCACAACTTTGGGAATATATTACAAGCTACTGAGTTGTATACTTTAAAAGATAAATGTTATGGTGTGTGAATTAGGATGAAAAAAAGCTAATCCATTTTGTTAGGCAGGAGAGTGGTTACTGGTGATGGGGGAGGCAAGCGATGGAAGGGAGAGTGAGAGGAGTTTGGGGTGCTGGTCATGTTGTTTCTTGATCTGGGTATTGGTTACATGGCTCAGCTCACTTTGAGTTAGGACAGCACACTTGAGTAAACATTTTTTTTTTTTTTTTTTTTTTTGCAGTATGCGGGCCTCTCACCGTTGTGGCCTCTCCCGCCGCGGAGCACAGGCTCCGGACGCGCAGGCTCAGAGGCCATGGCTCACGGGCCCAGCCGCTCTGCGGCATGTGGGATCTTCCCGGACTGGGGCACGAACCCGCGTCCCCTGCATCGGCAGGCGGACTCTCAACCACTGCGTCACCACGGAAGCCCGAGTAAACATTTTTTTGATATATATTATTATGGGTTGAATTGTGTACCTCAAAAAGATATGTTCAGCTCCTGCTATCTCAGAATGTGACCTCATTTGGTAATAGAGTCGTTGCAGATGTAATTATTTAGTATGAGGTTATGCTAGAGTACAGTGTGACCTTCATCCAATATGACTGGTGTCCTAGAAGAAGAGGAGAGAAAGACACATAGGGAACACAGCCATGTGGAGGCGGAGGCAGAGAGTAGAGAAATACTACCACAAGCCAAGGAGCGCCTGAGACTACCAGAGGCTGGACGAGGCAAGGAAGGGTCCTCGATAGAGGCTTAGAGGAAGCATGGCCCTGCCAACACCTTGACTTCAGACTTCTAGCCTTCAGAACTGTGAGAGAATAAATTTCTGTTGTTGTAAGCCACCAAGTTTGTGGTATTTTGTTACAGCAGCCCTGGCAAACTAAAACATACATTATAAATAAAGTCTTTAGAATGAAAGGGAAAAAAAGAGCATGTAAGTCTCATTTCTTCAGCAGATAGAAGTTACCATAGATGGAGCATGGAGGTAGTACTTGCTCTGGTTGGTGAGATCAGGGAAGGCTTCCCTCAGGGGGAGACACTTGAGCAGAAATTTTTTTTAAAATTAATTAATTAATTAATTTATTTTTGGCTGCTTTGGGTCTTTGTTGCTGCTCGCAGGCTTTCTCTAGTTGTGGTGAGAGGGGGCTACTCTTTGTTACGGTGTGCAGGCTTCTCATTGCAGTGGCTTCTCTTGCTGCGGAGCACGGGCTCTAGGCGCGCGGGCTTCAGTAGTTGTGGCTCGTGGGCTCAGTAGTTGTGGCTTGCGGGCTCTAGAGCGCAGGCTCAGTAGTTGTGGCGCACGGGCTTAGTTGCTCCGCGGCGTGTGGGATCTTCCCAGACCAGGGCTTGAACCCGTGACCCCTGCATTGGTAGGCGGATCCTTAACCACTGCACCACCAGGAAAGTCCCTTGAGCCGAATTTTGAAGCACTGGTGGGAGCTTGCCAGGTGTGAAAGGAAGAACTGTCACTAGATTGCCATGCTCCTTGACATGTGAAGCGAATATTTTAGTGAGGGTGACAGGTAGAAAACAAACAAATGAACAAATAACGAATTAAAAATTGTGGTAATTATAACATAAAGCTCCGTGTACTGAGAGCATTCTCATGTTTCTGGATGGATAGGAGCTGTGTCGTAGGTGGGCACCCCTCTGCAGCCTGGTGTCTGAAGATCACTGGAAGAGTGGATGGACCACCAGGCAGAGAAGCATGATCGTTTTGTTCTAGCCCTAGTGCTGTGTGTCTTGGGCACATCTTTTCACTTCTCTGAACCTCACTTCCTACATCTGAAAAAAGAGAGGGCAGGAAAAGTATGTATCTAAAATCCATTCTTATTCTAATTTGGTGAAGTAAGTGTTTTTACAGTCATCCGTCTGAGTCTTCAGGTTCTGCACCCACGGATTTAACCAACCATGGATTGAAAGTATTTGAAAAAACATTTCCAGAAAGTTTTAAAAAGCAAAACCTGAATTTGCCACATGCCCAGCAACTACATACATAACATTTACATTGTATTTATAACTATTTACATAGATGTACATTGTATTAGGTATTATAAGTCATCTAGAGATGATTTAAAGTATACGGGAGGATGCGTGTAGGTTACATGCAAATACTATGCCACTCTATGTAAGGGACTTGAGCATCCTCGAGTTTGGTATCCGTGAGGAATCTGGAAACCAATCCCCCATGGATATCGAAGGATGACTGTATGAAGAGCCATGTAATTTGGTTAATTAAAGCTGAATCCATGGGACAGTAGCTTTATGCTAATTACAAAAGTTTCACAGTATTCCACGTGGATTTTTTTTTAAGGTGGTTAAATTGAGCTGTAATATCTATTATAAAGAAACAGAGCTGAAGTCTGTGGCCTTATTTTTTCAGACTGGAGACAGCATGGTAATTCACCATATAATGAGAAGAGCATTTAGCCCTAGAGGCAGCTTCATTCTTGCATTTATCTCTTCTGTGGCAGCAGCTATTTTCTTTGCAACCCTGTCCCTACTGGAATTGCTTCCATAGCGCATGTATCTCTTTGGCTAGGGAAATAGAGATGAATGTTCAAAGCCACCCTAGAGAAGGAGAATGAGAGGGCAGCTCTCAGGTAATGAAAGAACTCCAGACTTGGGGTTAGAGACCTGGGTTCAAATCCCACTTCTCTCACCTCTCAGCCATGAGACCCAGAGCAAGTGTTGTACTCTCTGAGCCTCAGTTTCCTCGTCCACAATGGGACTGAAAATACATTCTTCACATGGCAGTTGTGAAGATTAAATTCACTCATGCATTCATGAAATATTTATAGAGCACTGACTATATCTATCCCTATCCAAATACACACACACACACACACACACACACACACACACACACACATATATATATAACTCTATCTATCTATCTATCTATATGTATCTATGTATATCTATCTATCTACCTATTTATCTGGCACTGCAGTTACAGCAACGAGAAGACAACGCAATCCACGGTACCCAACCTCAAGCAGTTTTTAGTATAGAGGAGAAGACAGGTATTGAATAAGAAGTAAGGAGTGCAATGAATGATACTAACTTCTGACTTTATAGGGATTCGGAAAATGAGTAGAAATCATCTTGTTGAAGACAAAAATGGTAGGAGGCAGGAAGAGTATTCAAAATGGGAGCATGTACGACGATTCTGAGCTATTTGCTGGTGTTGGCTGAGTCAATAGTGAAGAAGTGGGTGATGGGACTGAAATAAGTCTGAATTAGGTAAGATCATAGCTCAGAGGAAATTCTTCCTGAAAATGTGTAACTTGGTAAGTTTCGTCCCAAAAAGGAGCCAAAATTTCATTTAATTTTTTTCAGATATGAACTAAGAACCATAAAGTGAGCTGATTTTTGTGCTTCCTTTTCCAGAACATGGAACACTTAGCAACACTCTGGGCTAATTTGTCTTCCAAACCTCTCTGGTGTTCTGAATCATGTCATATTTTTATTACACCTCAAGCTACTTCTGAAAAACATAATTGGTCTTCCTCAAACAGAATTTCTGAAGTGTCTGTAGTTCCTTTGTGGTAATTAAAATCACACAACTTCTGTAAAGATACAAGTTGTCTAGCTTGGTGGATATCATGTGTATACTGCCATTTATCAAAGCCTATTGTTAAACTAAATAAGGGGCAAAGGAGAGGTGCTGTGGCTAAAACATTAAGGTTTCAATGCCAGTGATGAGAGAAAATGTGGATTTTGCACTTAAAGCAAAATTTAAAAAATCCTATTTGGTAAATTCCAGGGACAATATCAGTATATTCTGCTTTTTCCCATTATGCTGTCCAATATGGCCACCACTAGCCACTTGTAGCTATTTTAAATTCTTTGAAGGCGGGGCGGGGGAGGGAAGGATTGGGAGTTTGGGATTAGCAGATGCAAACCATTATATATAGGATGGATAAGCAACAAGGTCCTACTGTATAGCACAGGGAACTATATGCAATATCCTGTGATAAACCATAATGGAAAAGAATATGAAAAAGAATGTATATGTATGTATAACTGAGTCACTTTGCTGTATAGCAGAAATTAAACACAACATTAATTAAATTAATTAAAATTTAACATGCAGTTCTCGTTCTCACTAGCCACATTTCAAGTGTTCAGTAGCCACATGTGGCTAGTGGGGAGCATATTAGACAGTGCAGATATGGAATATTTTTGTCATCACCGAAAGTTCTTTTGGACAGCACTGCCTTAGAAGGTCTATTTAGCAAAAAGAACTATGAAACGTTCTCATACAAGCCTGGAAGAAATGGGCTTTCCTTTATTCCTAGAGGAACATTAAGAATCTTTACAGTCACTTCTGGAAATGCATCCTTTAAAAAGTAGATACACAGCTAATGGTTAATGAACAAAACTGTTTCTCATGCCATTATTATAGAAATTAATTAATGTAGATGTTCATGGCAAGAGAACAGTTAATGGTCTACAGTTACCAAAATCATATTTTTAGGGAGCCTTTAATGACATTAGTTGGAAAAAAAAGCCAATACGATAAGATACCCAAATGTACTCAACATGGTAATTTCTTGGCAATTAGCTTATGTTGGCTTTTTCAATTTTTTCACATTTTTTTTTCCCAATGAGCGTGAACTATTTAGTTGCTAGAGAAAAAAAGTTTTGTTTTTTTTTTAAACTACAAATATTTCCGGTTAAGGGCAGATAGATAAGTAAAATCCAAAGCAAAAAGCAAGTCATTGGTGAATTGCTTTTCTGTTTCAATGGTAAATTGAAAGGTTGGTGCTATTGAAAACATTGTGATGGCAATCTCAAAGTCTAGGACCTGTCTTCAGTCTGTGTTCATTCTTATTACCCATCAGGGATCTAATAAGTGTGATTTAGAAGATAAGTGTGTGGGCTGGTGTCATTAAGGCAGGTGATAATAAAGTGAATTACAACACGGCAGGCCATCTGCAGACGGCAAGGAGGAAACCGTGCCAAACACAGAGAGATTGAAATGTCACGGCATAAAAAGCAAGTTAATTTAAAACCTCATCTTTCTTCAGTTAAAACGATCAAGTCATTTGAAAAGTCATTTTCTTATCTTTCATGATTTTAAAATGAAGCTCTCAACTTTTTACAAGTAATTTTGATACAATCAGTTTTTTCAAGTTCTTTCTCAACACTCAGGCAGTTCTTCCCTATCATTTTGCAGATGAATCAGCCTAGCTGAAATTTTAGCAATTTTATAAATGCTTCCTAATGTCACACACTGTACATTTTATATATATTTGTAATGTGCATACACATAAATAATGATTTCTATAAAGACAAATGGAATATGTACAAGTAGTTTAATATTAGCTATTATATATCAAACTTTATATAATTTTGTCCAACTTTTTCTTTTCAGGGACTGTATTACATACATGGACATTTTGTAGTTATCTAGTGAATGTGAAAAAGTAGTCAATTGAGAACATTAGCAAGGGGCTGATTTACCAGTTAAATTCTTAGTGAAAAATAAAAATACTTAAACGTAAGACTGGACACTATAAAAGCCTTAGAGGAAAACATAAGAAAAACACCCTTTGACATAAATCACAGCAAGATCTTTTTTGACCCACCTCCTAGAGTAATAAAAATAAAAACAAAAATAAACAAATGGGACCTAATGAAACTGTAAAGATTTTGCACAGCAAAGGAAACCAAAAACAAGATGAAAAGACAACCCTCAGGTGGGAGAAAATATTTGGAAAATATACAAACAGCTCATGCAGTTTAATATTAAAAAAAACAAACAACCCAATCAAAAAATGAGTGGAAGACCTAAATAGACATTCCTCCAAAGAAGACATACAGATGGCCAAGAAGCACGTGAAAAGCTGCTCAACATCACTAATTATTAGAGAAATGCAAATCAAAACTACAGTGAGGTATCACCTCACACCAGTTAGAATGGGCATCATCAGAAAATCTAGAAACAACAAATGCTGGAGAGGGTATGGAGAAAAGGGAACCCTCTTGCACTGTTGGTGGGAATGTAAATTGATACAGCCACTATGGAGAACAGTATGGAGTTTCCTTAAAAAACTAAAAATAGAATTACCATATGACCCAGCAATCCCCCTACTGGGCATATACCCTGAGAAAACCATAATTCAAAAAGAGTCATGTACCTTAATGTTCATTGCAGCACTATTTACAATACCTAGGACATGGAAACAACCTAAATGTCCATTAACAGATGAACGGATAAGGAAGATGTGGTACATATATACAATGGAATATTACTCAGCAATAAAAAGGAATGAAATCGGGTCATTTGTAGTGAGGTGGATGGACTTAGAGACTGTCATACAGAGTGAAGTAAGTCAGAAAGAGAAAAACAAATATCGTATATTAACGCATATGTGTGGAATCTAGAAAAATGGTACAGATGAACCTATTTGCAAGGCAGGAACAGAGACACAGACGTAGAGAAGAGACATGTGGACATGGGTGGAGGGGAGGGTGGGATGAATTGGAAGATTAGGTTTGACATAAATACACTACCACGTATAAAATAGATAGCTGGTGGGAACCTGCAATGTAGCACAGGGAGCACAGCTTGGTGCTCTGTGATCACCTAGATGGGTGGGATGGGGGAGTGGTGGGAGGGATGTCCAAGAGGGAGGGGGTATAGGTATACATATAGCTGATTCACTTCGTTGTACAACAGAAACTAACCAACGTTGCAAAGCAATTATACTCCAATTAAAAAAAATTTATTGGGAGGACTGAGAGTCAATCTGTGACTTACTTGTCATCTGGCAGAGGCCAGTACATTGGCTTTTGGGCTGGAGAATGGGAAAGACATAATTTTAGGCTGGGGGACACCTCTTGAGTAGGGGAAGAACTGGAAGAGAGTGAATTATACAATGTGTGAAGGCACTAAAAGCAAAGTTCATCCATTTTGCAATGTTGTCCATAACCATGGTGGATGCCGTGATCCTAAAAATCATCTTGCCATGGCCCATATGTGTTAGTCTGCTTGGAGTGTTCTGCAGACCAGACAAAGGACCCTTCTATCAACTGAGAGCTTGCCAAGTCACCTTTGGTTCATTTGATGATCAAATAATTTGAAACTTTTACATTAATCCCCCTGTGGAGATATTCGTTGCATTTCAGAGTACAGTCAGCCCTCTGTACCTACATGTTCTGCATCCATGGATTCAACCAACCTGGGTGGAAAATATTAGAAGAAAATTCCCGAAGGTTCCAAAAAGCAAAACTTAAATGTCACACTGGCAACAATTTCCATAGCACTTACACTGCATTAGGTATTATAAGTAATCAAGAGATGATTTAAAGTATAAGAGAGGATGTGTAGGTTATATGCAAATACTACACCATGTATATAAGGGACTTGAGCATCCTTGGATTTTGGTAACCACGGGTGGGGGTGAGGGGCTGAAACCAATCCCCTGCAGAGATGTTGGGGACTCTATTTGGATTCTGCATATAAAACAACATTCCAGCATTCCCTCCCCCTCTCCCCCCATTTGGCTGCCAACTGCTTAAGAAGGGTCTAGAAATAGGTTTCTCCAGGTGACATTTCAATCTACTGTTTTGCTCCTTCATGTCCATGACCAGACTGCTTATCACTTCTGACAGTCCTCAACTCCAAGGGAGGGAATAAAAAAAAAGACTGCACTAAGTTTCCAAATGTTAATTTTGAATGTAAAGCTTTAATCAGCAAAATGCGGGTGTTAGAAATATTGGAATTGATCTTTTCATTATGCTTCCAACTCAGAAATTATGATAAGATTCATTAGAGAAAAAAGCATCATTCATCTGTTCTTTATTTCCCTGGAACTTGGCATAATGGTTTGGCTTAGATTGTCATTTAAATTTATGTGTCTTATCATAGCACAGCTGAATTTATTCACATCACAAAGAAAGTCTAAGATACTATGTCAATACATTTACTGAGTGTGTAATGAGTATATGGTTAATGCCAGACTACAATGACAGATATAACCAGCTTCAGCATTTGCAGCCTTATGTCATTTTTCTAATAAATTGTATAACACAATATGGAGACTGTCCTACTTCGAATTCGCTGGGAGAGAGAGAATGGGGGAGGGAGGGTTTGGTCAGGGCACCTGTATCTTTATTTTGGTCCCTGCGCCAGTGCTGATGACGAGTGGAGTCTCTGAAAGTTGTAAATTCTTTTTCAGGACTCTGTGATCCCTTGCTGGTCTAGACCCTCAGCATCACATTGGACTTGTTCAAAGGTTATAGTTCTTAATTCATGTTTACACACCCAGACATTATTTCCAAAGTAAAACCCATGGGGCTGGATTCAAGAGGTTTACAGTCTTGCCTCTCTCCACTAACCCTCCAAGAGCCATTATATGGAGGCTGGGTTACCCAGTGGTATTAGTTTCCTATTGCTGCTGTAACAAGTTACAACAAAGTTAGCAACTTATACAACACAGATTTATTACCTTACAGTTTTGTAGGGTGGATGTTGGAAATGGGTCTCACTGGGATTTGTTTCTTTCTGGAGGCTCCAGGAAAGAATCTGATTCCATGCCATTTCTAGCTTGTAGAGGCCTCCCACATTCTTTGGCTCATGGCCTCCTTCTCTCTTCAAAGCCAGCAACACTGCATCCCTCTGTGTCTTTCTTCCATAGTCACATATCCCTTTGGTTTTATTGTTCAGCCTCCCTTTTCTGTGTTTATATCCCTTCTGACTATGTTGAGCCCCCCCAGCTAATCCAGGTAGTCTCCCTATTTTAAAGTCAGCTGATGAGCAACGTTAATTCCATCTGCAAATTTAATTCCTCTTTGCTATGAAACCTAATATATTCACAGGTTTCAAGGATTAGAACTTGGACGTTTTTGGGAGGTCATTATTCTGGTTATTACACTAGCTCAGACTCTCTTCCCTGAGGGTCATCTTCTCTTTGAAGCCTATTCCAGTCTTTCTTACTGTGGCAGGCAGGCTCTTAGAGACCCATCAATGATTTCTGTCTCTTGATATTCATGCCCTTGTGTAATTCCCTCCCACTGAGTGTGGGAGGGACCTGTGACTTACTTCTAACCAATAGGATGGCAATGGCAGTGGAATGACATGTCCATGATTATGTTCCATAAGATTATAGCTTTCATCTTGATACAGACTCTCTCTGTTGCCTTCTCAGTTTACATGCTTTGATAAAGCAAGTGGCCATGTTAGGGAGGCCCACATGGCAAGGTACTGAGGGCCGACATGCCACAAAGAACTGAATCCAACCAACAACCACATGAAATTGAAAGTGGATCTTTCCTCACTTGAGTCTTCAGGTATGACCTCATCCTCCATCAACACTTTGATTGTTGATGAGAGACCCTGAAGCAGAGGATCCAATTAAGTCATACCTAGATTCCAAGCCCACAGAAACTACGAGATAATAAATGTGTGCTGTTTTAAGCCACTAGCTTTGTGATAGTTTTGTTACAGAGCAATTATTGTCTAATGCACTTGCCAAAGGACCTGAGTGGGGAATATCGTAATCCATAAAACAGTTGCTCATAAAGTTGAACCTCAAAAGTGTAGCTTGGGGCTTCCCTGGTGGCACAGTGGTTAAGAATCCACCTGCCAATGCCAGGGACACAGGTTTGAGCCCTGGTCCGGGAAGATCTCACATGCCACAGAGCAACTAAGACTGTGCGCCACAACTACTGAGCCTGTGTGCCACAACTACTGAATCCACATGCCACAAATACTGAAGCTCACACGCCTAGAGCCTGTGCTCCACAATAAGAGAAGCTACCGCAATGAGAAGCCCGTGCACCACAACGAAGAGTAGCCCCACTTGCCACAACTAGAGAAAGCCTGCGTGCAGCAACAAAGACCCAACACAGCCAAAAATAAATAAAATAAATAATTTTTTTAAAAAGTGCTTGGAAAAAATAATTTGTTAAAAAAAACACAAAGTGTAGCTTGAAGTGTAGATGCTTGTTACTCAAAGTGTGACTCTGAGATTGTTAGAAATGCAAAAACCCAGGCTCCATCCCAGACCTACTAAATCAGAATCTGCATTTTGACAAGATCCTCTGGTGTTATATATTCACATTAAAGTTTTAGAAATATGGGGATCCCTTTCTCCCCAAGAAGCTCTCCTCTGTGAACTTGCCTACCACCTTTGTAGTTACTAGCCCTGCAACCCACAGGCGTTGGAGGGCACCCTGGTTCAGGCCACAGAAGTCTAGTCACACCCTTATCCTGGATCAATGGGAAATACTCAAGTTACCCCTTCCATGTTAATAGGGAATATCTATTTCAAAAGGACTTATTCCCTTAATATCTAGGCAGAGAATGTGCTGGTATCCTTTTTAAAATTCTACTTCTCTGGGCCCCTGTTGCTCACATAAAACATTGTTGGTATCCTCAGCAATCTTTCAGTCTAGTTGGGAGGATGGGGCATCCCACAGATCTGTAAGTAACAAAACACAACAAGAGAACCAGCTTGCTCAATTTGGGGATAGAATGGCAACTGATGACAGGTGTGGTCAAGAATAGGGTTTACAAAAGAATCAGGACATGAATTGATCCCTAAAGGTGAAGAGCACACAGGACACTGAAGGGTGAGAGATGTTGAAGACGGAGCAGGTAGAAATATTTCTGGGGCCTTTGGTGAAGGTGAAAGTAGACCCACTTGGCTGGAGCACAGACTCTAAGTAAAGGAATAATGAGAGATCAAGGAAATAGAGGTCAACATTGTGGAGAGAGATAAAGAAAGGAAAAAAGAGAGAGAAAGAAATGAAGGAAGGAAAGAAGATGGATTACAATAGGGGCATATTGCTGTTTCAGCCAAGTCATCAAGCTATAACTGATACCACGTTCCAAAGTGAGGTGTGGGTCACTGATTTACCAATGAGGTCCTCGAAAACCAGTAACATGACTCTGAGTTCCTCACTCATAATTGAGGTGTAAAAAGGTTGGAAATAATTGAAAAGGAGTGAGGAGCTTTACAAAGAGTTGCTGGTATTCTTGGGCATTAACCACAGCCCCCATCACCATCAAGGAGGAGAAAGAGGGGTGTGCTTTATCCTTTACTTCAAGGCAAGGGGATCCTTTGGCAACACTGCTCAGCTTAGTGTGCGTCCCCTTCCTGGTGCCTGTCTTCCAGCTGAAAAGTTTAAATGGTGAGGAATGGCCTGGTCAACTGCTTTGACAATGAAGAAAAGGAGAAGTGGCTTCACTGGAGGAAGGGGTGACTGATGCCCACAGTTTTTTTTTTTTTTTTTTTTTTTTAACATCTTTATTGGGGTATAATTGCTTTACAATGGTGTGTTAGTTTCTGCTTTATAACAAAGTGAATCAGTTATACATATACATATGTTCCCATATCTCTTCCCTCTTGCATCTCCCTCCTTCCCACCCTCCCTATCCCACCCCTCCAGGCGGTCACAAAGCACCGAGCTGATCTCCCTGTGCTATGCGGCTGCTTCCCACTAGCTATCTACCTTACGTTTGGTAGTGTATATATGTCCATGCCTCTCTCTCGCTTTGTCACAGCTCACCCTTCCCCCTCCCCATATCCTCAAGTCCGTTCTCCAGTAGTTCTGTGTCTTTATTCCTGTCTTACCCCTAGGTTCTTCATGACATTTTTTTTTTCTTAAATGCCATATATATGTGTTAGCATACGGTATTTGTCTTTCTCTTTCTGACTTACTTCACTCTGTATGACAGACTCTAGGTCTATCCACCTCATTAAGAATAGCTCAATTTCGTTTCTTTTTATGGCCGAGTAATATTCCATTGTATATATGTGCCACATCTTCTTTATCCATTCATCCAATGATGGGCACAAGTATGAGATTAGATCACTCCCTAACACCATACACAAAAATAAGCTCAAAATGCATTAAAGACCTAAATGTAAGGCCAGAAAATATCAAAATCTTAGAGAAAAACATAGGCAGAACACTCTATAACATAAATCACAGCAAGATCCTTTTTGACCCACCTCCTAGAGAAATGGAAATAAAAACAAAAATAAACAAATGGGACCTAATGAAACTTCAAAGCTTTTGCACAGCAAAGGAAACCATAAACAACACCAAAAGACAACCCTCAGAATGGGAGAAAATATTTGCAAATGAAGCAACTGACAAAGGATTAATCTCCAAAATGTACAAGCAGCTCATGCAGCTCAATAACAAAAAAAACAAACAACCCAATCCAAAAATGGGCAGAAGACCTAAATAGACATTTCTCCAAAGAAGATATACAGACTGCCAACAAACACATGAAAGAATGCTCAACATCATTAATCATTAGGGAAATGTAAATCAAAACTACAATGAGACATCATCTCACACCAGTCAGAATGGCCATCATCAAAAAATCTAGAAACAATAAATGCTGGAGAGGGTGTGGAGAAAAGGGAACCCTCTTGCACTGCTGGTGGGAATGTGAATTGGTACAGCCACTATGGAGAACAGTATGGAGGTTCCTTAAAAAACTACAAATAGAACTACCATATGACCCAGCAATCCCACTACTGGGCATATACTCTGAGAAAACCATAATTCAAAAAGAGTCATGTACCAAAATGTTCATTGCAGCTCTATTTACAATAGCCCAGAGATGCCCACAGTTTTTTGGAGCAGAGACTGTGAGGGGGTCTAGGGTCCTGTCTACAAGGGCATCTGGAGAGGCAAGCAGCCCTCAGGGAAAAGAAGCCAGAAGTACCACCGGATGCCTAGAGCCTGAGGAAGGAGTGAAGAGACAGCCAGAGAAGACGTCCCCCCTCTTTGATGAGAATTGAGGAAGATAGATTCCTGGGCTGGAAGGCGATATGGTGGCTGCAGATGTCTTCAAAGAACCCTTGAAAATTTGTAAAAGAGCAAAGTCTGCATTTAACCCCTTCCTTACCAGTTAAGCTCTGATGAGCGCTCTAAAGTGGAACTTTCTTGTCCTCTCTTCTCTTCTCCCTCACAGCCCAAGCCTGTGAAGGTAAAAAAAAAAAAAAGTGGTCAGCAGGATGAAGCTGTTGAACAGAAGGACCTGACAGGGAACGAGAGGAAAAGGCCGAGCTCCCCAGGATGCAGACACAGATGGAGACTTGCATGCACAAGGCTGATTAGGGAGGACCCCCAAGACTGACTCTGCGGGGGGTGGTGAGTGGGATGGGGCAGAGGAAGACGTTGAACTGGGGTACAGTTGTTTGTTACAGAGGCCGCAGCCTTGCCCATGGGGTACTACTAGAGCTGGGTTGCCCTTCTGAAGTCATCCCTCATTGGCAGAGGGGCTCTATCCTCCTTTACCCCACTAACCCATCACTGGATAAGGGCTGCCCCTGGGGAGGAGGCAGCTCTCTTTTGCTGAGGCCAATTTCCAGAGAGCCTCTCAGCTGAGAACTCTCAGGACCAATCCTCCGGCAGCTCTGGGACAACTGGGGGGAACATGCCCGTGGATGGCAAACACAGCCATCACTACACTGACAACACCGTCCTCCCAGTGCATGCATCCTGTCTGCAGGAGCGTGGGCAGTGGAGAGGGAGGAGTTTTGGGTTTTTTTCACATCTTTATTGGAGTATAATTGCTTTACAATGGTGTGTTATTTTCTGCTTTACAACAAAATGAATCAGTCATATATATACATATGTTCCCGTATCTCTTCCCTCTTGCGTCTCCCTCCCTCCCACCCTCCCTATCCCACCCCTCCAGGCGGTCACAAAGCACCGAGCCGATATCCCTGTGCTATGCAGCTGCTTCCCACTAGCTATCTACCTTACGTTTGGTAGTGTATATATGTCGATGCCTCTCTCTTGCATTGTCACAGCTTACCCATCCCCCTCCCCATATCCTCAAGTCCATTCTCTAGTAGGTCTGTGTCTTTATTCCTGTCTTACCACTAGGTTCTTCATGACATTTTTTTTTCTTAAATTCCATATATATGTGTTAGCATACGGTATTTGTCTCTCTCTTTCTGACTTACTTCACTCTGTATGACAGAGTGATACAGATACGGTATTTGTCTCTCTCTTTCTGACTTACTTCACTCTGTATGACAGACTGTAGGTCCATCCACCTCATTACAAATAGGTCAATTTCGTTTCTTTTTATGGCCGAGTAATATTCCATTGTATATATGTGCCACATCTTCTTTATCCATTCATCCAATGATGGACACTTAGGTTGTTTCCATCTCTGGGCTATTGTAAATAGAGCTGCAATGAACATTTTGGTACATGACTCTTTTTGAATTACGGTTTTCTCAGGGTATATGTCCAGTAGTGGGATTGCTGGGTCATATGGTACTTCTATTTGTAGTTTTTTAAGGAACCTCCATACTGTTCTCCATAGTGGCTGAATCAATTTACATTCCCACCAACAGTGCAAGAGGGTTCCCTTTTCTCCACACCCTCTCCAGCATTTATTGTTTCTATATTTTTTGAGGATGGCCATTATGACTGGTGTGAGATGATATCTCATTGTAGTTTTGATTTGCATTTCTCTAATGATTAGTGATGTTGAGCATTCTTTCATGTGTTTTTTGGCAATCTGTATATCTTCTTTGAAGAAATGTCTATTTAGGTCTTCTGCCCATTTTTGGATTGGGTTGTTTGTTTTTTGTTATTGAGCTGCATGAGCTGCTTGTACATTTTGGAGATTAATCCTTTGTCAGTTGCTTCATTTGCAAATATTTTCTCCCATTCTGAGGGTTGTCTTTTGGTCTTGTTTATGGTCTCCTTTGCTGTGCAAAAGCTTTGAAGTTTCATTAGGTCCCATTTGTTTATTTTTGGTTTTATTTCCATTTCTCTAGGAGGTGGGTCAGAAAGGATCTTGCTGTGATTTATGTCATCAAGTGTCCTGCCTACGTTTTTCTCTAAGAGCTTGATAGTTTCTGGCCTTACACTTAGGTCTTTAATCCATTTTGAGCTTATTTTTGTGTATGGTGTTAGGGAGTGATCTAATTTCATACTTTTACATGTACCTGTCCAGTTTTCCCAGCACCACTTATTGAAGAGGCTCTCCTTTCTCCACTGTACATTCCTGCCACCTTTATCAAAGATAAGTTGACCACATGTGTGTGGGTTTATCTCTGGGCTTTCTATCCTGTTCCATTGATCTACCTTTCTGTTTTTGTGCCAGTACCATACTGTCTTGATTACTGTAGCTTTTTAGTATAGTCTGAAGTCAGGGAGCCTGATTCCTCCAGCTCCGTTTTTCGTTCTCAAGATTGCTTTGGCTATTCGGGGTCTTTTGTGTTTCCATACAAATTGTGAAATTTTTTGTTCTAGTTCTGTGAAAAACGCCAGTGGTAGTTTGATAGGGATTGCATTGAATCTGTAGATTGCTTTAGGTAATAGAGTCATTTTCACAATATTGATTCTTCCAATCCAAGAACATGGTATATCTCCCCATGTATTTGTATTATCTTTTATTTCTTTCATCAGTGTCTTATAATTTTCTGCATACAGGTCTTTTGTCTCCTTAGGTAGGTTTATTCCTAGATATTTTATTCTTTTTGTTGCAATGGTAAATGGGAGTGTTTTCTTGATTTCACTTTCAGATTTTTCATCCTTAGAGTATAGGAATGCCAGAGATTTCTGTGCATTAATTTTGTATCCTGCTACTTCACCAAATTCATTGATTAGCTCTAGTGGTTTTCTGGTGGCATCTTTAGGATTCTCTATGTGTAGTATCATGTCATCTGCAAACAGTGACAGCTTTACTTCTTCTTTTCTGATTTGGATTCCTTTTATTTCCTTTTCTTCTCTGACTGCTGTGGCTAAAACTTCCAAAACTATGTTGAATAAGAGTGGTGAGAGTGGGCAACCTTGTCTTGTTCCTGATCTTAGTGGAAATGCTTTCAGTTTTTCACCATTGAGGACGATGTTGGCTGTGGGTTTGTCATATATGGCCTTTATTATGTTGAGGAAAGTTCCCTCTATGCCTACTTTCTTCAGGGTTTTTATCATAAATGGGTGTTGAATTTTGTCGAAAGCTTTCTCTGCATCTATTGAGATGATCATACGGTTTTTCTCCTTCAATTTGTTAATATGGTGTATGACGTTGGTTGATTTGCATATATTGAAGAATCCTTGCATTCCTGGAATAAACCCCACTTGATCATGGTGTATGATCCATTTAATGTGCTATTGGATTCTGTTTGCTAATATTTTGTTGAGGATTTTTGCATCTATGTTCATCAGTGATATTGGCCTGTAATTTTCTTTCTTTGTGACATCCTTGTCTGATTTTGGAATCAGGGTGATGGTGGCCTCATAGAATGAGTTTGGGAGTGTTCCTCCCTCTGCTATATTTTGGAAGAATTTGAGAAGGATAGGTGTTAGCTGTTCTCTAAATGTTTGATAGAATTCGCCTGTGAAACCATCTGGTCCTGGGCTTTTGTTTGTTGGAAGGTTTTTAATCACACTTTCAATTTCAGTGCTTGTGATTGGTCTGTTCATCTTTTCTATTTCTTCCTGATTCAGTCTTGGCAGGTTGTGCCTTTCTAAGAATTTGTCCATTTCTTCCAGGTTGTCCATTTTTTTGGCATAGAGTTGCTTGTAGTAATCTCTTATGATCTTTTGTATTTCTGCAGTGTCAGTTGTTACTTCTCCTTTTTCATTTCTAATTCTATTGATTTGAGTCTTCTCCCTTTTTTTCTTGATGAGTCTGGCTAATGGTTTATTAATTTTGTTTATCTTCTCAAAGAACCAGCTTTTAGTTTTATTGATCTTTGCTATCGTTTCCTTCATTTCTTTATCATTTTTTTCTGGTCTGATTTTTATGATTTCTTTCCTTCTGCTAACTTTGGGGTTTTTTTGTTCTTCTTTCTCTAATTGCTTTAGGTGCAAGGTTAGGTTGTTTATTCGAGATGTTTCCTGTTTATTAAGGTAGGATTGTATTGCCATAAACTGCCCTCTTAGAACTGCTTTTGCTGCATCCCATAGATTTTGGGTCGTTGTGTCTCCATTGTCACTTGTTTCTAGGTATTTTTTAATTTCCTCTTTGATTTTTTCAGTGATCACTGCATTATTAAGTAGTTTATTGTTTAGCCTCCAAGTGTTTGTATTTTTTACAGATCTTTTCCTGTAATTGATATCTAGTCTCATAGCGTTGTGGTCGGAAAAGATACTTGATGCAATTTCAATTTTCTTAAATTTACCAAGGCTTGATTTGTGACCCAAGATATGATCTATCCTGGAGAATATTCCATGAGCACTAGAGAAAAATGTGTATTCTGTTGTTTTTGGATGGAATGTCCTATAAATATCAATTAAGTCCTTCTTGTTTAATGTATCATTTAAAGCTTGTGTTTCCTTATTTATTTCCATTTTGGATGATCTGTCCATTGATGAAAGTGGGGTGTTAACGTCCCCTACTATGAATGTGTTACTGTCGATTTCTCCTTTTATGGCTGTTAGTACTTGCCTTATGAATTGAGGTGCTCCTATGTTGGGTGCATAAATATTTACAATTGTTATATCTTCTTCTTGGATCGATCCCTTGATCATTATGTAGTGTCCTTCTTTGTCTCTTCTAATAGTCGTTATTTTAAAGTCTATTTTGTCTGATATGAGAATTGCTACTCCAGCTTTCTTTTGGTTTCCATTTGCATGAAATATCTGTTTCCATCCCCTTACTTTCAGTCTGTATGTGTCTCTAGGTCTGAAGTGGGTCTCTTGTAGACAGGAAATAAATGGGTCTTGCTTTTGTATCCATTCAGCCAATCTGTGTCTTTTGGTGGGAGCATTTAGGCCATTTACATTTAAGGTAATTATCGGTATGTATGTTCCTATTCCTATTTTCTTAATTGTTTTGGGTTCGTTATTGTAGGTCTTTTCCTTCTCTTGTGTTTCTTGCCTAGAGAAGTTCCTTTAGCAGTTGTTGTAGAGCTGGTTTGGTAGTGCTGAACTCTCTCAGCCTGTGCTTGTCTGTAAAGGTTTTAATTTCTCCATCAAATCTGAATGAGATCCTTGCTGGGTAGAGTAATCATGGTTGCAGGTTTTTCTCCTTCATCACTTTAAATATGTCCTGCCAGTTCCTTCTGGCTTGCAGAGCTTCTGCTGAAAGATCAGCTGTTAACCTTATGGGGATTCCCTTGTGTGTTATTTGTTGTTTTTCCCTTGCTGCTTTTAATATGTTTTCTTTGTATTTAACTTTTGACAGTTTGATTAATATGTGTCTTGGCGTATTTCTCCTTGGATGTATCCTGTATGGGACTCTCTGTGCTTCCTGGACTTGATTAACTATTTCCTTTCCCATATTAGGGAAGTTTTCAACTATAATCTCTTCAAATATTTTCTCAGTCCCTTTCTTTTTCTCTTCTTCTTCTGGAACCCCTATAATTTGAATGTTGGTGCGTTTAATGTTGTCCCAGAGGTCTCTGAGACTGTCCTCAGTTCTTTTCATTCCTTTTTCTTTATTCTGCTCTGCATTAGTTATTTCCACTATTTTATCTTCCAGGTCACTTATTCGTTCTTCTGCCTCAGTTATTCTGCTAGTGATCCCATCTAGAGTATTTTTCATTTCATTTATTGTGTTGTTCATCATTGTTTGTTTCATCTTTAGTTCTTCTAGGTCCTTGTTAAATGTTTCTTGCATTTTGTCTATTCTATTTCCAAGGTTTTGGATCATCTTTACTATCATTATTCTGAATTCTTTTTCAGGTAGACTGCCTATTTCTTCTTCATTTGTTAGGTGGGTTTTTTCTTGCTCCTTCATCTGCTGTGTGTTTTTCTGTCTTCTCATTTTGCTTATCTTACTGTGTTTGGGGTCTCCTTTTTGCAGGCTGCATGTTCGTAGTTCCTGTTGTTTTTGATGTCTGTCCCCAGTGGCTAAGGTTGGTTCAGTGGGTTGTGTAGGCTTCCTGGTGGAGGGGACTAGTGCCTGTGTTCTGGTGGATGAGGCTGGATCTTGTCCTTCTGGTGGGCAGGTCCACGTCTGGTGGTGTGTTTTGGGGTGTCTGTGGACTTATTATGATTTTAGGCAGCCTCTCTGCTAGTGGGTGGGGTTGTGTTCCTGTCTTGATAGTTGTTTGGCATAGGATGTTCAGCACTGTAGCTTTCTGGTCGTTGAGTGAAGCTGGGTGCTTGTGTTGAGATGGAGATCTCTGGGAGATTTTCGCCATTTGATATTATGTGGAGCTGTGAGGTCTTGTGGACCAGTGTCCTGAAGTTGTCTCTCCCACCTCTGAGGCACAGCACTGACTCCTGGCTGCAGGACCAAGAGCCTTTCATCCACACGGCTCAGAATAAAAGGGAGAAAAAGTAGAAAGAAAGAATTAGTAGAAGTAGAAAGATAGAAAGAAAGGAGGGAGGGAAGGAGGGAGGGAGGAAGGAAGGAAGGAAGGAGGGAAGGAAGGAAAAAAGAAAGAAGATGAAGTAAAATAAAATAAAGATAAAATATAATAAAGTTATTAACATAAAAAATTATTAAGGTAAAAACAAAATGGACGGATAGAGCCCTAGGACAAATGGTGAGAGCAAAGCTATACAGACAAAATCTCACATAGAAGCATACACATACAACTCACAAAAAGAGGAAAAGGGGAAAATATCATATATCTTGCTCTCAAAGTCCACCTCCTCAATTTGTGATGATTTGTTGGCTAAAGGAGGGAAGGAAGGAAAGAAAGAACGAAGATAATGTAAAATAAATAAAGTTATTAAAATAAAAAGTAATTATTAAGAAAAAAATTAAAAGAAAAACAAAAAAAACCCGGATAGAACCCTCGGACAAATGGTGGAAGCAAAGCTATACAGACAAAATCTCACACAGAAGCATACACATACACACTCACAAAAAGTGGAAAAGGGGAAAAAATAATATATCTTGCTCCCAAAGTCCACCTCCTTAATTTGGGATGATTCGTTGTCTATTCATGTATTCCACAGATGCAGGATACATCAAATTGATTGTGGAGCTTTAATCCGCTGCTTCTGAGGCTGCTGGAAGAGATTTCCCTTTCTCTTCTTTGTTCTCAGAGCTCCCAGGGGCTCAGCTTTGGATTTGGCCCTGCCTCTGCGTGTAGGTTGCTGGAGGGCGTCTGTTCTTTGCTCAGACAGGGTGGGGTTAAAGAAGCCGCTGATTCGGGGACTCTGGCTCACTCAGGCCGTGGGGGAGGGAGGGGCACGGAATGCCGGGCGGGCCTGCGGCGGCAGAGGCCGGTGTGACGTGCACCAGCCTGAGGCGCGCCGTGCGTTCTCCCGGGGAAGTTGTCCCTGGATCCCGGGACCCCGGCAGTGGCGGGCTGCACCGGCTCTCCGGAAGGGGGTTGTGGATAGTGACCTGGGCTCGCACACAGGCTTCTTGGTGGCGGCAGCAGCAGCCTTAGCGTCTCCTGCCCATCTCTGGGGTTCGCGCTTTTAGCCGTGGCTCGTGCCCGTCTCTGGAGCTCCTATAAGCAGAGCTCTTAATCCCCTCTCCTCACGCACCAGGAAACAAAGAGGGAAGAAAAAGTCTCTTGCCTCTTCGGCAGGTCCAGACTTTTCCCGGACTCCCTCCCGGCCAGCCGTGGCGCACTAAACCCCTTCAGGCTATGTTCAAGCCGCCAACCCCAGTCCTCTTCCTGCGCTCCGAACGAAGCCCAAGCCTCAGCTCCCAGCCCCGCCCGCCCCGGCGGGTGAGCAGACAAGCCTCTCGGGCTGGTGAGGGCCGGTCGGCACCGTTCCTCTGTGCGGGAATCTCTCCGCTTTTCCCTCCGCACCCCTGTTGCTGTGCTCTCCTTCGCGGCTTCGATGTTTTCCCCCTCCGCCACCCACAGTCTCCGCCCGCAAAGGGGCTTCCTAGACACACTAGGAACCCTTTCCTCCTTCACAGCTCCCTCCCACTGGTGCAAGTCCTGTCCCTATCCTTTTGTCTCTGTTTATTCTTTTTTCTTTTGCCCTACTCAGGTATGTGGGGGGTTTCTTGCCTTTTGGGAGGTCTGAGGTCTTCTGCCAGCGTTCAGTAGGTGTTCTGTAGGAGCTGTTCCACGCGTAGATGCACTTCTGGTATCCGTGGGAAGGAAGGTGATCTCCGCGTCCTACTCCTCCGCCATCTTCCCGGAAGCTGTCGAGGGAGGAGTTTTTAACCATTGTAGGTTACCGGACTTTTTTTTTTTTTTTTTTTTTTTTTTTGCGGTACGCGGGCCTCTCACTGCTGTGGTCCCTCCCGTTGCGGAGCACGGGCTCCGGACGCGCAGGCTCAGCGGCCATGGCTCACGGGCCCAGCCACTCCCCGGCATGTGGGATCTTCCCGGACCGGGGCACAAACCTGTGTCCCCTGCATCGGCAGGCGGACTCAAAACCGCTGCGCCACCAGGGAAGCCCCTGGACTTTTAATTAGTGTCCAGAGTAGCTTTTATTACCTTAAAGTACTGGGAAAATCATGAAGCTTGCTCTAAATTTCATCCATGAGGAAGGAAAGAAATATCCCCATAGAATAAATTTACAGAAATGTGCATCTAGCTAACTAGCTGGGTAAGCTTACTTACATCCCCCAAACCTTGGTTATAACTGCATCAGTTTCTAGAGAAGCAGCATCAGGGGAGATAAGCTTTGCAGAGGAAAATTCCTCAGTAGGTGTGATTATGCAAAGGCAGGCCCTGGAGCAGGTGTTCTACACTTTCATCTGTGTGTGTTCGTCTTGCTCCCCTTTGGCAGTCTGGTATGGCTTATGGAGCCTTATCTCAGAATCATATTTTCAAATGCATAATTAAAATTAGTAATACAAAGGAAACCAACTATGTTGAAATCTTTTGTTATTGAAATATTTAAAAAATTGTGATAGCGATATGTGTGCTACTTCACACATTAAACAAGATTCTATTTTAAGTCTTGTTATTTAATGTATTATTGAAAATTTCAAAGTAATTTCCAAATAATAATGGGTATAAGCAGTATTTGAGATATCTGCACGACTATAATATGAAAATATCTGTGGTTTCTGTTGGTTCCAGTGTCACAGGCACTGTGGTTTGTTGCTACACTTATCAAAGGAGGAAATGCAAAATTTCACTTCAAGATCATTGAAAACAGTTTTGAATAATTTCAGAATTAATAAGGATGTAATGTTTTCCCCACTAGAAACAACCACCTCCCCTGAGTTCTATTTATAGTCCCCTTGGATTCTGGGTTAGAACCCCTGCAATCTGGAATAGGGTCATCTGATCCTCTACATGATAATAAGGTAATGAGAAGTTTTAGAGTGTTTTCTGGGGGAAGTGAGCTGGCAGTAGAGTGTATTGAAGGCCTTGGAATTCTAGGAGAGGAGAGGTAGGGCTCTTTGCTCTGACCCTAAGTGGTGGTCCAGTGGTTAAGAATCCGCCTTCCAATGCAGGGGATTTGGGTTTGATACCTTATCGGGGTACTAAGATCCCAAATGCCACGGGACAACTAAGCCCGTGCGCCACAACTACTGAGCACGCACACCGCAACTGAGACCCAACGCAGCGAAAAATAAAATAAAATAAATAAATATTTTAAAAAGGAAAAAAAAAGATTAAGGAAGTTTCCTTTAAAAAAATAAAAAAGAGCAAAGGGGTGAGTGGGGACCCAGGGAATGTGGTGGACTTACAGTGAGGAAACTTCCACGGCTGTGATGGCTGAGGGGATTCTGAGAAACACCTCATTTCCTGTTCCATCTGTGCTGGGTCCACAGATGATACTGACCAAACCTTCAGGAACAGTCTGTTACACAAAGCACCTCTGTGTTAGTATGTTTGGGGGAAAAAGAATGGGCAGTGTACATGTTTGGGGAGGGGGCAATGAAGAAAGTGGCAGCCATTCCTAGAGGCCAGGGTGGCCATCCCAGAATTGCACAGAGAGCCGCTAGGAGCCAGGTGACCATGAATAAGCAGCTGGCAGTGTGGACTGAGTCAGGATGGCCAAGAGGCCACCCTTTTTCAACCCAAATGTGCTAGAGGTAAGTGACCCTTGACTGAAAGAGAGAAGCTGGATTCTGCCTGCATGGATATGACGGTAGACACTGAGGTTACAGCAGATTAAAGAGTTGAACGTGACCCTGTAGGCAACAAAGGGTTGGGTCCTAGAAGGGAAATGAGCAGAGAAATGTCTGCTATCAGTGGGGTTTTAGAAGTAGCACCGTAGCGGTGAATGTGGGATCGGGTAGAACAGCACATGCTGGAGACAGACTGCTGAGAGGCAATTGCAGGACTTGGAACCACCAGGAACACAAAAGAGGATGCGTCCCTTAGAATTGTGCCTTTTAGGGAGAAGCAGTTGTGGACATAGCTGTGCCTTTCCAAAGTCAAACAGAACTGTACTGTTTCTTCAGCAAGAAAAAAATAAAACAAAACAACTTGTGTGATTGCTTTGCAGCAGATGGAACTGGCCACCAAGTTCCTCCATCTCAGTGTGTGCTCACAGAGGAAAAGATTGTTCAGAATGTCAGCACTGAAAGTTCCTCATTAAGTCTGAGGGTGGGGAGTGGTTTGGGGGTGGGGTGCTGGCAGGGGAAGGGATGTCAACTGCCCTGAGGCTCCCTTTCGGGCCAAGCGGGTTTCTGGTAAAAGAGTCATTCGTGAGTGCTGGGCGCCAGCCACAACTGTGAAGCTCTATTTAGTTCGTGCCATCCCTGCAATATCGTTAGTTTGTACTGTTGCTTCTTCACCGTATCAGCAGAGAATGGAGGGTCAGAAGGATGGAGGAATCGTTTTTTTTAATTTATTAAAATTTTTTTTTTTTTACTGAAGTATATAGTTAATGTACAATATTATATAAGTTAAAACAAGAATGGAGGAATTTTTTTTTTGGCAGCCTTCAAGTTTTTATTTTATTATTCCATATTTCTTTTGAGTCATTTAACAGGTTGAAACAAAGTCAAAATATTCCAGAAATATTTTCCACTTTCTTTTTTTTTTTTTTTTTTTTTTTTTTTTTTTTGCGGTACGCGGGCCTCTCACCGCTGTGGCCCCTCCCGTTGCGGAGCACAGGCTCCGGACGCGCAGGCTCAGCGGCCATGGCTTATGGGCCCAGCCGCTCCGCGGCATGTGGGATCTTCCCTGCAGGGCACGAACCCGTGTCCCCTACATCGGCAGGCAGACGCTCAACCACTGTGCCACCAGGGAAGCCCTCCACTTTCTTTTGATTGCAAAACAGGACCCCTTTCTACCAAAGGTTAGTGCTTATCCCACCACCGTATATTAAAGTGGTTAAAGAAATGATAAGTGAAAAAGCCATTAAGCTTATTCTATTTTAAAAAATCTCCCCTTTTCCTAGTTTTATTTCCTAAAGTCATGCAAAAATGTTGCTTAGATCATGTGAACAGGGGATATAAAATGGCCCTCTCCAGATTACGGTGATTCTGAACAACATGTTATCAAAGAAGGTATTTATGGCTGACAGAGTAATGGGAAAATTGATATTTTAAAACAATAGATTATTCATGCAGGGATCACAATAGCTCTATCTGCCTTTCGCACAAAGAGATATAAGACCACGCATGGGGTTGTGATCAAAATCAACAGCTGGATCAACGTGCATGACCAAGCAGGCCCTTCTCCCGGGCACTCTGTACCCTTTTGGCAGAAGGCATGTTGTGACTCTTCACCGGTGGAAAATGGAGCTGCTACAACCTTTAACCTGCCTGCAAAATGAGCTGCCACGGGTTCATGCACAGAAGTGCATCTACCCTCAAGGAATAGAGGAGTCTTGATAAGCATGACCCTCGAGTAAAAGCAGACGGGAGTAAAAGCAGACAGAAGAAGACCAGAGGCCTTTTAGTCACCGCCTCAGGAAGGACTTAAGGTCTCTAGCCCAGACCTACATGGTACTAAAGGTCTCATGCAGAGGGACAGAGTTGGTGGCAGCTGGTATTAAGAGCTGACCAAGCAGACTAACTTTTTGGCCGGGCCGAAAGGAAGACGGGGAGAATCCTTGTTACTGACCTGGGTCTTGGCAACAGAATGGCCCATATGGGATTCTCAGAGTCTTGGACTATGTTGAGAAAGGGGCCTTCCCCTCCTGCAGCTCTCTCATCCTCTCCACCCCACTGCTCTGGTGGTACACCTGAGGCACACCAGACCCCTAAGTTCTCTCCGTACATCAGCCCTTTGGTGTCCTAACCAGCCTACACTGAAGCTTATCACCTCAAACTCTTATCCTTCAAAACTGCCAAATGCCCTGAAAAACCTCTAAGATGTCACGCTTTTCCCTAAACTGGGATCCATCTCCTAAACTGCCTCCTTCATTCCTACCCCTGGGCCACTAGGCACAGTTACAGAGAATCACTCAGTCAAGTAGATTGGTCCATGAAAAATTCATGGGCTGCGGCCCCAGCTGCACGCTCCAAGATGTGCAGCAGCGTATATACTGGGCAGCTCTCCTCTTCCCTTCAGTGACTTCTACTACTCTCAGAATCTCTGAGAGTCAGCAAAAAGTGCCCCTCCTTCCAGTTAGTTTACTCTGATATTATTGTACAATCTGGACAGCTCTGCCCTGGGGGTAAGGGGAAACGGGATTCCCAGAGTCCCAGGGGGAAGCATCCCTGGCTGCACACATACATGTGCCCAAATTCTGACAACTCGGCCGCCACCCCCCCTCCAGACTTTGGGTCCTCACAGTGTCAGCAGCCTGCACACTCCACACATCCCCAGGGAAAGAGAAGTAGGGTTGGAGTCTGATTGTCACAAATCAGGCTTCTGCAGGTGAGAGAAGAAACCTCAAGGGACGCTCAGCGAAGACTGACATAGGACACAATCATGCATGCGTGTGTACGTATGTGAGTGTGAGCACCAATGACAGTGTGCATGTGTACTCTTCCAAGTGTGTGCATGGCCTTGTCTGCCGTGTGGGCTTATATGCATGAGGCTCTCCCCTACTTTTCCAAGAGTTGATCAGGAGGCCAGAATCTCTTGCCTTCACATTCTGGAATAAGTTCATATATGGTGCCTAGTGTGGTACATGACTCGGACACCTGTCCTGATGGCTCTGACCATGGTCTCCTCAAAGCCCTTGCATCATTCCCACTCCTTCCATTGTCAAAGGATGGTTTTGCCTCCATCAATGTGAATCTCCTTGACTTTCTTTCTCAACTGCAAATATATTCATCTTGGTGTGTTTCTTTGGCCTTTTCTCTTCAATTTTAAAGCATGAGGTGTCTGCCTTTTATTCAAGGCTAACAACCCCTATGCTTCTATCAGGGGTCTCCTCTGGACCTTGTGACATTAGTTATGCCCTTCTTCACTTCTTCATTTCTGTCTATTTTCCAGTTGTCCCATACAATCAATTCCATTCCATAAAAACCTTCTCTTGGCTCCCAAGGTCCCACTACCACTCCCTCCCTCTTCTCTCTCAGCCAGGCTTCTGAGAAGAGAACTCTCCACAATAATTTCCACTTCTTCATCCTCTACACTCTGGTATTCCCCCATCATTTCCTTAACGTTCTTTCACAAAAGTTCTCAGTAACCTCCATGCTGACTTGGAGGCTATCTTCACCTTGCTCTTTCACCTGCTGTGTGCTTTTCTGTCTTCTCATTTTGCTTATCTTACTGTGTTTGGGGTCTCCTTTTCGCAGTCCGCAGGTTCGTAGTTCCCGTTGTTTTTGGTGTCTGTCTCCAGTGTCTAAGGTTTGTTCAGTGGGTTGTGTAGGCTTCCTGGTGGAGGGGACTAGTGCCTGTGTTCTGGTGGATGAGGCTGGATCTTCTCTTTCTGGTGGGCCTCTCACGTCTGGTGGTGTGTTTTGGGGTGTCTGTGGACTTATTATGATTTTAGGCAGCCTCTCTGCTAATGGGTGGGGCTGTGTTCCTGTCTTGCTAGTTGTTTGGCATAGGGTGTCCAGCACTGTAGCTTTCTGGTCGTTGAGTGGAGCTCGGTGCTGGTGTTGAGATGGAGATCTCTGGGAGATTTTCGCCGTTTGATATTACGTGGAGCTGGGAGGTCTCTTGGGGACCAGTGTCCTGAAGTTGGCTCTCCCACCTCAGAGGCACAGCCCTGACGCCTGGCTGGAGCACCAAGAGCCTTTCATCCACACGGCTCAGAATAAAAGGGAGAAAAAATAGAAAGAAAGAAAGAGGATAAAATAAAATAAAGTAGGATAAAATAAAATAAAAATAATTATTATGAAAAAAATTCTAAAAAGTAAAAAAAAAAGAAAAAAAGAACGGGGGGACAGAATCCTAGGACAAATAGTGAAAGCAAAGCTATACAGACAAAATCACACACAGAAGCATACACATACAGACTCACAAAAAGAGGAAAAGGGGAAAAAATAATATACTTGCTCCCAAAGTCCACCTCCTCAATTTGGGATGACTCGTTGTCTGTTCATGTATTCCACAGATGCAGGGTACATCAAGTTGATTGTGGAGCTTTAATCCGCTGCTCCTGAGGCTGCTGGGAGAGATTTCCCTTTCCCTTCTTTGTTCTCACAGCTCCCGGGGTTCAGCTTTGGATTTGGCCCCGCCTCTGAGTGTAGGTCGCCTGAGGGCGTCTGTTCTTCGCTCAGACAGGACGGGGTTTAAGGGGCAGCTGATTCGCGGGCTCTGGCTCACTCAGGCCGTGGGGGAGGGAGGGGCACGGAATGCCGGGCGGGCCTGCGGCGGCAGAGGCCGGTGTGACGTGCACCAGCCTGAGGCGCGCCGTTTGTTCTCCCGGGGAAGTTGTCCCTGGATCCCGGGACTCTGGCAGTGGCGGGTTGCACAGGCTCCCCGGAAGGGGGGTGTGGAGAGTGACCTGTGCTCGCACACAGGCTTCTTGGTAGCGGCAGCAGCAGCCTTAGCGTCTCCTGCCCGTGTCTGGGGTCCGCGCTGTTAGCCGCGGCTCGCGCCCGTCTCTGGAGCTCCTTTAAGCAGAGCTCTTAATCCCCTCTCCTCGAGCACCAGGAAACAAAGAGGGAAGAAAAAATCTCTTGCCTCTTCGGCAGGTCCAGACTTTTCCCGGACTCCCTCCCGGCTAGCCGTGGCGCACTAACCCCCTGCAGGCTGTGTTCACGCCGCCAGCCCCAGTCCTCTCCCTGCGATTTGACCGAAGCCCGAGCCTCAGCTCCCAGCCCCTCCCGCCCCGGCGGGTGAGCAGACAACCCTCTCGGGTGAGTGCCGGTCGGCACCGTTCCTCCGTGCGGGAATCTCGCCTCTTGCCCGCCGCACCCCTGTGGCTGCGCTATGCTCCGCGGCTTCGAAGCTCCCCCCCTCCGCCACCCACAGTCTCCACCCGCGAAGGGGCTTCCTAGTGTGTGGAAACCTTTCCTCCTTCACAGCTCCCTCCCACTGGGGCAGGTCCCGTCCCTATTCTTTTGTCTCTGTTTTTCCTTTTTTCTTTTGCCCTACCCAGGTACGTGGGGGAGTTTCTTGCCTTTTGGGGGTCTGAGGACATCTGCCAGCCTTCCGTGGGTGTTCTGTAGGAGCTGTTCCACGTGTAGATGTATTTCTGTTGTATCTGTGGGGAGGAAGGTGATCTCCGCGTCTTACTCTTCTGCCATCTTCTCCTGGTCCTCTTTTTCAGTCCTTATTTTACTGGACTACTCTGCACATACGATGCTGACCATTACTTCTTTCTTTAGGACAATCTTGCCTCTATCCTGCTTCCATAATACTTCCCTATGTAGAATCTATCAGTCCGCGTGAGGACCACGCCCAACATACCCGACTAGAGGCTACACTCAGAGTTCCTACAGGTGGCAGCCCCATGTTCTCCTGAGACATGGGAAACCAATCCACAGCCAGCCTGTGGAGATCAAGCTAAGCAGGGCCTGGGTGCAAAGCAGCCATGGGAAGGCCCGGCCAAGATGAATAAGCCGGGGGGGGGGGGGGGGGGAGAGGGAGAGGGGGAGAGAGTATAAACTTGCTAAGAAGTAGAAATGAGAACAGTGTGGTAGCGCAGAGATAGAGAAGGAAGCACACCCCCTACATTTACTATCTACTGTTCTCAGTTCTGATTTGTTTGAGGGCTTGAGACTTGGCCATTTTTATATCTGTGAGTGTTTTACCTTTATAATAAATTCACTGTTTATTCAGCTAGTGTTGATGTTTCTGTGTATTGCAATCAAAAGGAACCTTGACTAAGACAGATACCTGGTACTTTGTAGAGTTTCTTCTCCAAAATGTGCATTTGTGGGTTTTATTGGGCTGAAACCATGGGGCTCATTACTATAATTCTCCCTTGCTCTTTACAGGGAATAACCATATCATTGTATGTCCACCCGATTTTGAGGCTCTAGCAGTAAATGGTCTGGGTCACTTATGTGCAATGTTCAGGGAACTGTGTGCCCATGAAACGAAACTTGACCTGGTGGTCAGGAATGAGGCAGAGATTATGGACACCACTGCTAACCCAGCAATCAGATTCCTCTGATGTCCTCCAATGAACATGTTGGCAAAACTGGGACTTCTCTATTTGCAGCTTCCTGACAGATGATAAAAAATACTTAATTGAAGAACTGAAATTCATCTCAACCTCCCTAAAACAATCTATTTTGGTATAATTTATGACAATTCCTGGGCATTTGAAGTTCTCAGTTCTCCTTTTATTGACCACTGCTCAGCTCTGACCCATAGTTATAGCTGACCTGTTCTCCTCTCCCTCTTGCCCTCATGTGTACTCATCACTGTGCAGCCTACATCATGCTAAATTCTGTACAGGTACTTATACCCTTCCCCCACCTCTCCACTAATCCCTGTACTTCCCTCAATTTAGCCCAAATTGCACCTTCTCCATGAAGGCTTGCTCAGAGCCTCCGGTTGCAATCCTTTTGGTTTTGGAATTCCTATAGCCCAGAGGTTTTCAACCAAGGGCGATTTTGCCCCCAGGTAACGTTTGGTAACATCTGGAAATATTTTTGTTTGTCTCAATCAGGAAAGGGGAGAGCGCTATTGGCATTTAACTGGTAGAGGCCAAAGAAGCTTCTAAACATCCTACGGTGCACAAAACAGGCCCCCCGACAAAGAATTATCTAGTCCACAAATGTCGATAATGTTGAGAAACCCTACAGTCAGGCCCAACTTTGGCACCATGCACCCTATCATTTGATTTTACTCATTATGGTGTAGAATCTTAGGGCTGGATGGGAACCTTTAGAAATCATCCTATCGTCTGCCTGAATTTTCTGGGTAAGAAGCAACTGGTGAAAGTCATAGAGTGGGTCAGTGGCACAGCTTTATCCTGATCCCTGGGCCTTTGACCATTTCCGTTTCATGATGCAGTTGTTTCCTTTCTTCCTTTCTTAACCTGGCTTCTATAAGCCAAGTTAAGATCTATTATGACACATGTAGTAACTCTCTTCTCCAATCTCCTCCCCTCAGCCCAGTACTAGGAACACAGTACATACTTGTCAGATCAAAATAGCCTCAGGTTTTATAAAATATCACTTGATATCCCTGCAAACGTATTTTTTAGAGAACTGAAGGCTTCTTTCCTAGATGTAACCTCTCAAAAGGAAAGACGACTACATCTAAATCACAGAAAGAAGGAATTCTACAGAGACCTTCTGCAGAAGTATTTTCAACATTAATTAGAGTAAATACCAGCCAACTGAGCCTTACACATTTAAATGATGGCGATGAAAATTACCCCCTTACAGCACAGAGGAAAACAGGAAAGGTTTCTACTAAGGGGAAGGATTAACTGAATTTTATAGAGAAACTGGGGAAAAAAACCCAAAATTCGACAAAACCCAGAAAGGACAGAAGATTGTATAAGTTTGTAAATTTGATTCCTAGAAGCTCTTCCCATATATAAATAACTAATTTTCCCTGAAAAAAAGTGCATTTAATCAGTTGTTGACACAGAGTTCAAAAAGTCCAGGTTAAGTAACAAATGACAGTAAGACTTTATATTGAAAAAGGAGGGCTAATTGGCTAGTATTCTGCATTTCAGAGGCAGAGCAGTATAAGCAGAAGTTCAAGTGTAGGCCTGGAGTGAGCTGATTCCGGATTTGAGTCCTGGCAGCACCCAGCGAAGCTGTGTGACTTTGGTGAATGCCTTATCCCACAAATCCTAGTCTTCTCGGCTTTGAAGTGAGGATCAGTACTAATACTTCCCAAAACATAAAATTGTGAGGATTTGATGAAGTAATACAGGAAAAGTACTTGCCCCAGGATCAGGCTAAATCTAAGAGCTGAGTAAAGAACTAATGTTACAACTATTTCTACCTATGATCCTTTAATTTTATTTCTGAAAAAATGGGAAGATCGTTTAGTCCTGTGATGTTAAATTTTTATTTCCTCAGAAGAAATATGACACCCCCTTGCTAATATGAATGAGAACTTTGATCACACTGAAGTCTTCACATTGAAAATAAAACAATAAGCAATAGCTTTTAGATATGCATATGTGGGGCTTTTTTTAATCAGCTGAACAAATCTGTAGGGTTAAGTACCTAGAAAATAATTTAAGCTTCATTTATTTCCTTCCTTCCTTCCTTCCTTCCTTCCTTCCTTCCTTCCTTCCTTCCTCCCTTCATTCCTTCCTCCCTTCTTCCCTTTCTCCCTTCCTCCATTAACAAGATGTGCAAATGCATGTATATGAAGTTTTGTGAGAGAGTGTGTCAAGCAGCTAAGTGTTATGGAAAAGTCTGAGAAGGGAAATTTTAGAGCCTCGGTTCCAACCCTGGCTCACACTAGCAATGAGATAGCAGGCAAGTCACTTAACTATCTCTCATCTGTAAAATAAGTGGCTTGGTAGATGATTACTAAGGTTGCTTCTAGCTTTAATTACTGGATTGTACTCTTATTTCTGGAGAGCCACAGACATCCAATTCAAATAGGTTGTTAAAAATGGTCCTGTCTTTTTTTTTTTTTTTTTTTTTTTTGCGGTACGCGGGCCTTTCACTGTTACGCGCAGTCTCAGCGGCCATGACTCACGGGCCCAGCCGCTCCGCGGCATGTGGGATCTTCCCGGACCGGGGCACGAACCCGTGTCCCCTGCATCGGCAGGCGGACTCTCAACCACTGCGCCACCAGCGAAGCCCGGCCCTGTCTTTTTAATAGTAAGTTCAATCTGTGAGAAAGAGTGAAACACTATTCATTTTTAAAATGATATTTTACATTTTGAATAGATATCTTAGTCCAATCATTTGGCTACATTCTAAGTTCCAAAACCAGGACTGGCTTTATAGGTGTGTGTTTAATTTCTAGGCCCAGGACTCTTTCATTTTTTTTTAGTTAGAAACCCACATGGACCTCTTTCCCCTGCAGCCACTCTGTATTTGTGTTGGTATAAAACTGCTTCACCTGCCAGACTGAGGATGTGCAGACAACTGTGCAAAGGAAACACAGTGCCCTCCTTTGGCTCCAAAGGGCAGAGGCTCCATCCTTCGGCTCCAGCCATCTGTAGTGGCCTGAGCTTCTGGGAATTCCCACATCAGTGCAAATGTGTGTAAGAGTCTAGTGGACTGTGTAGAGAACTCAGCGAGGAGATGAGAGTACTCCTTTGAAAATCTGAGGCTGACAGGCCAAGGAAGAGCCTGGTTCTGTGAAAACCTCCAGTGCCCGCTCCCTCCTCTTGCTGGTGTTCTTGAACATTTGTTCAAGTCCTGACCGCCTTATTTCAGAAGGAATCTCTAAAGAGCAGTAAATAGGGAACTATGCATAGAAAGACCCTGACTCCAATTGCTGCTCGTCATGATGATTCAACTTCAAATACCACTTCTGATCTCCTACTTAGTGTATGCTGTCATTGAGCTAGGCAGGGAGGACACAGTGGTGAGCAAACACAATGAAGAGCTAATCCCAATTTATCACGGTGGCCTGGCCATCGGGGGTTTACTCCCTAGCCTGTGAAATAAGGATACTACTTACCTCACAGAGCTGGCAGGACGATACAAGGAGATAAGTGACCAGGCACTTGAAGAGTTACTTCATAGAAGTATTTGCAAGGTGCAATGTGGGCACAGTATTTTTTAAAATAGGCAATTTGTTCCTGGAGGTATGTAGAGGTTTTTTCCCCCAATAGGAACAGCTTAAATGGAAGTGGAGATAGGAAGAAATTTAAATGATTTGGCTTTTCTCATTTTCAAACATTGGAACTTGACATCCCGCGCAGCGCCCCTCCCCGGACCAGTCACCTAGGGGAATGCCAGCTGAACAGATAACGCCAACAGAGGAAGAAGATGGTGCCCATCCCAATGCTGGCCATGTCCACCCGTCCAGAGCTTCCTGACCTGCTCTTTTTCCTCTTCCCACACCCGCCTAGTCCCAGCGCCCTGGAGGACAAGCCCCGGCGACCCTGCCCCGACCCCGGCCTCCCGCACTATGTGGGCGGCTGCTGTACAGAGGGTCTGGGAAAGAGAACGAGCGAGCGGACAGGAGGGGCCTCGCCCAGTGGGCGGGGTACGGGGCGGGGCCATGGCCTAATCCGGGAGGCGGGAGCTGCGGACGGACTTGGAAAGGAAGCCGGGGCGAAGCGGAGAGGCTGGACCAGGCTGAGGTGGGCGGGTCCGGGGGCGGGGTCACTGGATGTGCCTCCTGCCAGTGCGGGCGGAGCCGGGGGCTAAACTGGGAGAGGCAGGGCCGAGAGGAGGTGGGTGGGGCCTGAGGGGAGGGTCCCTGGTGGGGCGGGGTGCACAGCGCGCGGGGGCTGAGCCCAGACAGTCTGTCAGCGCGCGGGCTCCAGAGCTGCTCTTCGTGCCGGAGCCCGGGACGGGGCGCCCCGGGGAAGGAGGGCGAAGGGCCGCGGCGATGGCTCCGCCGGGACTCCTGGAGTCCGCTGTCCTCGCCGCAGCTGTCTTCGTGGGAGGCGCCGTGAGTTCGCCGCTCGTGGCCCCGGGTGAGTGCCCTGTAGCAGCCGGGGCGCGCAGGAGGAGGCGAGGGATCGGGACTGTAGTCCCGCTGCTCCTCGAGATGCCCTGGTCCTGGCACAGCCGTAGGATCCCGGCGCTGAACATCTGGCTGTCTGGGGGTGGCCCGGGCCGGGCGCGGCGCGTGGAGATGGCTCCCGTCCCTCCCAGCCTGCTCGGCTCCCGCCTTCCCTCCTCCGAGGACCTGTTACCCCCCGGCCCCACCTCTGAGCTGTCTGGCGTGTAGGGACCCGGCCGGCTCTTGCCTTCCTCGGGAGCCCTTCCGCCCGGGCCCAGCAACCTGGAGCCCTGCGGACCCCTTTCCTGCCCTTGTCCTCAAAGGCCCCGCGGGCGGAAGATCGTGACACCGGGCACCGGGTGCGCTGTCGCCGCCTTCCCCCTCCTCCTTTTTTTTTTAAAATCTTAAAACCTTGAGGAGTTACAATTTCTTTCCTTTCCAAGTTTTAATTTATTTTCGTGGTTGATGGATTCTTGTAACAGGTTGGGGATTTCTGGTTTCCTCCCACATATCCTGGATAAGTCAGGCTTGGAAAAACGGAAGGCGTGTTTGTAAACTTACCTTTTTGTTTTTCTTCTTTGAGTTGATTCCTGTCACCACAAAAGGAACTTTCTGTGGTCAGAGCAGGAAGCCACCAGCAGAGATGATAAAATGCTGTCCCCAATGATGAACTTGGAGCAGTTTTTAATTGAAATCTAAGAGGAGGTGTAACTTTTACGGAAGTCCTTTCTCACACTCTTGTTTTTATAATTATAGACACCAGGGATTCCTTACCACCGAGCCCCTTCTTAACTGCCACCTTACAGCAGTAGTTTAAAAAAAAAAAACGTATACCTTCTTGTCCAGCTGGGGTTCCTAGAGCCTGGAATCTTACGTCAGCAAGCTCTTCCAAGCTTGAGCAGCTCCTCTTCAGTCCAAATAATAAGCAATAACTGGAAGCCTTCCAACCATAACTATCTCCTCCATAGAAACACATATACTGCTCTTCACTCCTAAGAAGAATCCACTTGCTTACAGCTTTTAAACTGGCTTATCACTCTGGCCTTCACTTTTTCGTAGAAATCAGAATACGTTAGGAAGGGAACATAAGTCTCCTGAGTCTTTATTAGCAGATCTGTATTTCCTTCAGCCATCCACCCTGAGGAAATGGCCGCTAGTGACATGTATTATTGGATGGGAGATTTTGGTTTTCACCCTGCATTTCATTGCTGAGACAGGTAGATGCATCATCAGGTTCCAATTGGACCCCAGGTTGTAGACAGTACTTAGAGGTCTAGAGTCAGTTGCTCCAGAATTTGAAGAGCTTGACCTGGGAGGGAAACTGTTAATAATTCAGCACATGATGCATGTAATCAGTCAGAGCAGGAGAAATCATCTGTAGAGTGAGTTTGTGTTTTGATGGACCTTTGAGCAACACACAGCTTTCAGGACTGGAATGTGATGACAAAACTCTTAATTACACAGTATAACACTTTAGAAGAATGAGGTATCTAAAAAGGAAAGGGTACGGAGTACAAATATGCCAGTGTGACTTGAGACCTGTTTTGTGATGAAAAGATGCCCTGACCAGCCAACATCTGGTCCCCGTGGAACCTAAGATGGTGTTAATGTTTGTAGGGAATGTTTTAGGGAAGCAGGGAGAAAGATGGGGAGTAATGTTGAGTGCCTGCTATGTGTCAAGCTTTGAGTTGGGCACTTTATATTCATTTTTATACTTATTTCTCAATTCTGTGAAGTTATTTCCAGTGAGGCACCTGAGGCCCAGAGAGATTAAACAATTGGCCCAACATCACATAGCTAGTGTATCCGTCAGCATTCAGTCCAAGAAGCAGAATCACTAGGAGGGGAGTGTGTGTGTATGTGTGTCTATGTGTATCTTTATCTTTGATAACCCAGCCTGCTTGATTCCAAAGTTCATTCTCTTTGCACTGTACTGCACTGCTCCCCAGAGAGAAAATAGAAAATAAATCACCTTCAGCTGTCTTGTTGAGATTCTAAGATAGGGAGTTTAGGACATCATAATATTGTAAACATTGGGTTATCAGAAGATGGGAAGTAGAGAAAAGAAGGACAGTTAAGTGCACAGTGGGTAGTGGCAAAGTCTCTGACTTCCTGCCTAGTAGAAGAATCTCATTAAGCTTAAGAATCTCATTAAGCTTCTCATTAAGCAGCATTCGAAACTATATACCACCAGCACCAGAAGGGATGGTTTTCCACATCTTGGCTTATTTATGTCTTTTAACTTCTCTGGTTACTTAGGGCGTAGTTTCTCTGCAGACAGTGGGCATGGCCTTTGAGTAAGGAGTGGGCTGAAAAGGACCAGGGGCTGGTGAATGAGAGGTGCCCTCTCCTGGGGCTCTGTGGGCTTCCATCCAGACTCCTGACTCCTCATTTAGATGCTAACGATAAGCTTTATTAAATTCTGGGTTCTCCTTTGGCCAGGTAGCTGCCTAGCTGTATATTTACATTAATCTTAGTCAGTGGACAGAATGTTTTGAGAAGGCACTCCTTGGAGCTTGGGCTTCCCTGCCCAAATTTCATTTAAAGAGAAAATGCAAAATTCGAGGCGTGCCTGTCCTTCCCTATCTCCCCATCCCCACCCCATCCCCACCCCCAAATAAATCAAACTATTTGGGAGTTTCAGTAGTCGCATTTGAATGAGAGAAACCAAAGCCCCAGGTGATAGAGAAAAAAGTTTTCATTGTTACTTTTTAAAAAATTGTCTCTGATGTTGAAGTTTAATTACACGTTGGGGCAAAAGAGTTGTTATTTGACACCAAAAAAAACATGATGTAAATTGTCATTGGTTAAAACTATTATGTTGAGTTGTTTCTGAGAATTTTAGGGCAGTTACTTCGGAAATTCTAAGGATTTGGTGGGCTGCTGAAAGCAGGGAGAACAGTGAGTCTGGCTAAAATTGGAATCTGCAGTTAGTACACTGTGGGCCCTTTTCAGAGGAAGGAATGCAGTGTTTATGATACCTGTTTTGTGGCAGGCTCTGGTCTAAGTACTCAGATCATTTAATTCTTACAACATCTTGTCAGCTATATAGTTTTATTCCTCCATGTATAGATGAGGAAGTTGAATTCTGAGAAGTTAACTTGAAAAGGTCACTTACCTGTGTAAGTTGGATTTTGACGTGGACTCACATGTATTCAATTCTGAGGCCTATTATTGTTACCAAATCATTTTGTTTTCCTTTAGAGTGAGGAATTTCTTTTTACTGTAAGATATTTATAAAGAATCATTAATAGGATAATGGCATGATAGAGTAGAAAGAGCACCAAGCTCTAAGTCAGAACCCTGGACTTGAAATGTGCCTGCCGCTTTCTGGAGTGTGGCTCTCTCTGCCTCCATTTTCTTGCCTGGAAAATGGGTGTGTGCCAACCCCTATCTTTTTCTGCCTTACTGGCTGCTAGTGAGGAGCAAATGAGCTGGTGTCTCTGAAAGGTCTTGGCAAATGGCAGAGTGGTATATATCTTCTATCCTGTGTATCTTTTTTCCTGTATTTCTTACCCAAAGTGCCCATTAGACTAGACTTATAATGTCAACCAAACAACTGTCTAATAAATGTAGACCACACATGTTTTCATTCTGGAAGTGGTGAGGGTTTTGCAGTCATAGGTTCATTGTAAATATATAAAGTCTGGAGTGACACCTCAGATTCATGAGTTTGCTGCCATTGACTGGGAGTTAAGTAGCCAAACCTTTTTTTCCCATTTCTCCTCAGCTAAAATACAGTGCTCTTGGTATTTCTGGATAATTCCCCAAAAGATCTAAAGTTTTGGGGGAAAGGGAGAGAATAACACTTGATCTCATTACTCCAAGACACTTGTCACTGTCAGCCTATTTCATTCTGGTCTTCTTTGTATGTATTTTCTACTTGGAGGGGATCATAATGCAAAGATACTTTTCTACCTGGCATTTTTTACCTAATGTTATACTTAAAGGCTTCTCCATTTCCCTACACACCCACAAAGTGGCTGCATAATATTGCATTACATGGTTCTCTGTCTTCTATCTCACTGTGCTTCCATTTTAGATTTTAGATTTTGCTAATTTTTTTCCACTCTGCGGCATGTGGGATCTTCCCGGACTGGGGCAAGAACCCGTGTCCCCTGCATCGGCAGGCGGACTCTCAACCACTGCGCCACCGCTAATTATTTTTAAACGAATTTTAAAAGTCATTGTTTAGTGAACATCTATGCAAAACTTTGTCTGGATATCGATGACTTCCATAGAAAATGGGTTCCTGAAAAGGCAATGTTGGGGTCAAAGGTATTCATGTCTGAGGCCATTGATGCCACCAACCTTAGTGACCTGAAGGTTGTTCCAGTTTACATTCTCACAGCAGTGGTCAAAAGCCTCACTTTTCATACCATTGGCATTTTCTCTGAAAAACACACTTGCTAAATTGTCAGGCAAAAATTTATACCTTGATTGTTTAAATGTGTATGTCTTTGATTACTAATAGGTTGACTATTTTCTTCTAGTATAATATTTGAGCCATTTGCACATGCCTGTAATCCTTTACGGACAATTCTGAAATCTGAAAAACTCCGAAAACCAGAAGATTTTTGAGGCTTTTTGCATACTTCGTTGGTGGGTGAAACCTAACCGGAACCAGTGTGAATGTTGCTAAGTTTTGGCTGCAGTAATAATAATGAGTTTGATTTCTGAGTGTTACATAATGTGTGCTAAATGCATTGTTACCTTTCTAGAATTACAAAGTCTGAATTTCGAGGCACATCTGACCTCCAGGCTTTCAGATAAGGGATTATGGTCCTGCATTTCCTCTTTCGTGACTCATCTGCTCTTGTTTGCGGGCAGCCAAGTGTAAAACTGCTCAAAATAGTAAAATACCCTATGGAGAAAAAGAACTCCTCAAATGCGTGGCACGTCGTGAAAAGAAGCACTGCTTTGGTATTTTAGTGGGGAACCTAATAAAGCAAAGATACTTTGGCAAAGCTGAGGTTTCGTCTGTTCTAGGTGGGTTTAGGGATGGGAGCCCATTATAATGGAAACTCTGCTTTCCTCTGCCAGTTATTGACACAGCTTTCTTTGTAAGGGAGAAAAGAAACGGAATCCGCCCAAGGGACTTTTTGGGGAGGGAAGGTTGGTAGAGGGTGGTGGATACCCCAGGCAAACTGAGTTCCGTGCCCAGTCATCTCACCTTGAGGATCCTCGTGCCAAACTTGTTGAACTCAGGGATCTTCTATCCCCCCTTTGCCGTGCCCCAAGTTTCCTGCCTTCTTGTCTTTGTTCATCTCAGGATCCCAAACAGCTTCCAGTTCTTCCCGACTCTCCCCTCCCCCCATTTTGTTTGCACACCCCTGGGTATAACTGCATTCCAACTACTAAGAAAGTGCCTGTTGTACAGAGGGCGAAGAAATCTTTGAGCCACTTTCCTCATCTGTGTTGAGGAGAAAATATGGCAGAGTTGCCTCATTGGCATCGTTGTGACAATTACATGAGATAAAAATGTAAGGGTGCCTTGCGCAGTGTTTGGCATGTAGTAAATGCTAAAAAAATATATTATTATTACTTTGTCCTTAACCAAATACTACCTGTCATAGCTCTCAGATGGGACAAAGTTGCTGGCCGCTCCAGAATTTTCCTTTCGGGCTCTCTGCCGTTGCCTGAGGTGTCCCCTGACTCATATGGCTCCTGAGCGCAGGCTGCTGAGGCTGCGGTGTCATGGGCACGAGGTTGAGGAAGCAAGTTGGGCAGCGCCAAGGTGCCAGGGGAGGAGTAGGGACCAGTGAGCCTGGCAGGGAGCTCTCTCAGGGTGCAGGGGATATGTGGGGCTGAGCCATTAGCTACCAAAATTAGGCAACGAACGAGAAAAGGAAAAAAAGAAAGAAACCGTTAATCTTTATAAGGGTAGATAGAATGTGGCAGTTTCTTTGGGAAGAATTTTGAAAAATTCACCAACTGGTTTTTCTTTATCCGGTGGATTTGTAGCTACAGTCACAAAGTTTTGACAGTTTTCCCCTAGGATTGGTGTAATCATCCCATTGACATCCTGTTTGATTATCCAGGGTTGAACTGGTCATTGTTCATCTTCTCATTGTTCACCAGTGAATGTTATGTTGAAGTAGGATATAATTAGAAATATATATAATATAAATAATAATATATAATATATGATATATATAATATATGTGTAATAAGAAATATATTTAGTCTCTGTCCTCAGTTCGTGATGCAAAATTCCTCAGACGCTTGGGATTTCCTAAATGATAGGAGTGTCTTTTCTTTGTGAGGAGCCCCCTTTGAGCAAATGCTAATGAGGGGACTTAGGGTGGTACCCCTGATACCCTCAGGATGGGGCTGGTCACCTGAAGGAGGGTGGGAGTAGAGGGTTGAAACTTTCAGCCTCACCCAGCCACCTCTTCCCAGAGGGAAGGGGAGGAGGCAGGAGGAGGGCCACAGATTAAGTGCTTTAAAAATTTGAATAACAAGACTTGAGTTTCTGGGTTGGTGACTGTAAAGAGATGTGTGGAGAGTAGCGCACCCAGAGGGCACGGAAACCCCACCCCTTTCCCCCGTCCCTTGCCCTGTGCACCTCTCCCCTCTGTCTGTTCCCGAGTTGTGTCCTTTTATAATCAACTGGTGATCTAGTAAGCAGAATGTTTCCCTGAGTTCTGTGAGCTACTCTAGCAAATTAATTGAACTCAAGGAGGGGGTCATTGGAACCTTCAGTCTATAGCCAGTTGATCAGAAGTACAGGTGACAACCTGGACTTAGCATTGGCGTCTGACGGATGGGGGGCTGGGGAGTGCGGTGGGGAGTCTTTGGGTCTGAGCCCTTAACTTGCGGGATCGGATGCTCTCTCCAGGTAGTGTAGGAAATTGAGTTAGTTGCTTGGTGGTGCGGGGGAAACACATGCTGGAATGAGGAGGTAGAACCCTGTAGCATTAAGGCTGACGATCTCCTCAAAGCTTATTGAGCAGACGAGGATACTGAGTCAGCCTAGCCAGGTCTTAAGGGGGTTCTTTACTCTGTCTAGGACGCTTCCCACTGTATGAAAGCTGTCTCTCCACCTCAGTGGACCCCGCTTTGCTGCTTCTGGCAAGGTCTACACTTGCACTTGGTCCTTACGCTCCGGGGCCTGGTTTCTCAGCTCTCTGGATCTGGGGTGAGCAGGCCCTGAGGAGAATGACTTTGGCTAACTGACTCCTGTGAGTAATTGTGTTGTTCTTAGTCACGTAATATTAGCGTCAGAGGGGACTCAGTGTTCCTCTTATAGTTCGTCCCTCCCTTTGCAGATGGGGAAGCTTCAGGTTCAGGAGCCGGCGGGAATCAGGAAGGGCCGTAGCCCATAGTCGAGGAGCGGAACGTTAGATTTGGTGAGGGAGGGCCTGTGTGTGTGTCTTGGTCACTGTCCAAGGCCCAGATCCAAGCACAGGACCCGGAACAGAGCAGATGCTTAAAAACATTGGAATGAAGGAAGGAAGGAAGGAAAGAAGCCAGGGGTGGAATCCAGGTGTTTTGACTCAGCTCAAGGTGTTTTCTTCATACTAAAGTGAAGACTTATGCTTTCCAAAATCATCCCTAAGTCTTAGCTGTAAGTCTCCTCCTCCATCGCCCTTCCCGAAATGGAAAGAGACTGCTTTGTCTGTCAGCCTCCACGGGCTATATTGCTCCGAAAGCCTGAGGCAGAGACTCTGGTTAAGGAGAAAAAAAGTATGACAATAAAAAAGTAAGCAAATACTGCCTTATCAGGTGAATATGCTGGAACATCAACACATTTGAATGTGTTAGTGAAAATTTTCAGTGCAAAGGTTTTCAAAACTCAAATCCATTCGTGAAGTTCTTTTCAATGACAAACTGAATTCAGTTGTGTTGCTACACCAGTACTTTAAATGCATCTATTAGTTTTATGTATATATATATCATATTCCCAATTTTATAATACTTTATACCTTTCCTTTATACCTTCGTTTCACAGGTTAATTCTTTAAGTTATTTACTCATTCAGCAAATATTAGCCAAGTGCCTTACTGGGGTGCAAGACACTAGGATGAAGTGATGCGAATAGAATAGACACAGTCTGTGCCTTTACGGAGCCAGCGCAGGTTATCAGGGAGGATGATTAAACAAGCAATAATGATAAAATGTCATTACTACCTCGATAAGGAAAGTATGGCACTGGGTCAGAGTACCTGACCTGGGGCTGGAGGTGGGATGAGAGTTGAGTACAGGTTGAGCAAGACTTTCTGGAGGAAATGAAGTGTGAATTTATAGTCGTAAAAGTGTCAGCATTAGTCAGGTGAAGGGGACACGTGGTTGTGGAACAGAGGAGGTGAGAACGAGCAAAGCCATAGCATTGGTCCCTAAACTTGAGCATGCATCAGAATTAACTAGAATGCTGGTCAAAACACAGGTAGATCGCTCTCCCCCTCCTCCAGTGTCTGTAGGTCTGGGAAAGAACTGGAGAATTTGCATTTCTAACTGCTTCCCAAATGATGCTGTCTAAGTATCTTTTTTTTTTTTTTAACATCTTTATTGGGGTATAATTGCTTTACAATGGTGTGTTAGTTTCTGCTTTATAACAAAGTGAATCAGTCATACATAAACATATGTTCCCATATGTCTTCCCTCTTGCATCTCCCTCCCTCCCACCCTCCCTATCCCACCCCTCCAGGCTGTCACAAAGCACCGAGCCAATATCCCTGTGCCATGCGGCTGCTTCCCACTAGCTATCTACCTTACTACGTTTGTTAGTGTGTATATGCCCATGACTCTCTCTCGCCCTGTCACAGCTCACCCTTCCCCCTCCCCATAACCTCAAGTCCGTTCTCTAGGAGGTCTGCGTCTTTATTCCTGCTTTACCCCTAAGTTCTTCATGACATTTTTTTTTCTTAAATTCCATATATATGTGTTAGCATACGGTATTTGTCTTTTTCTTTCTGACTTACTTCACTCTGTATGACAGACTCTAGGTCTATCCACCTCATTACAAATAGCTCAATTTCGTTTCTTTTTATGGCTGAGTAATATTCCATTGTATATATGTGCCACATCTTCTTTATCCATTCATCTGATGATGGGCACTTAGGTTGTTTCCATCTCCGGGCTATTGTAAATAGAGCTGCAATGAACATTTTGGTACATGACTCTTTTTGAATTTTGGTTTTCTCAGGGTATATGCCCAGTAGTGGGATTGCTGGGTCATATGGTAGTTCTATTTGTAGTTTTTTAAGGAACCTCCATACTGTTCTCCATAGTGGCTGAACCAATTCACATTCCCACCAGCAGTGCAAGAGTGTTCCCTTTTCTCCGCACCCTCTCCAGCATTTATTGTTTCTAGATTTTTTGATGATGGCCATTCTGACTGGTGTGAGATGATATCTCATTGTAGTTTTGATTTGCATTTCTCTAATGATTAATGATGTTGAGCATTTGTCTAAGTATCTTAACCTGGAAATCCGTCCCCTCTTCATGGGCTAGTCGTCCTGTTTTCCTGCCCATCCTTGAAGCTGAGATATAGGATAACACTTCCAGGAAACCCTTCCTAGGCATTCTCAGTGATTTTATCTCCTGTGAATATACATCTCGAGTCCATGAATACATGTTGGATCTATTGTATGTTATTTAACATAGAATCATAGGCAGTTGTTTCCACTGTGTTTTGTGTTAACTAGACAGCAGAGCACATAAGACACACTCAAATATTTGATTACTTGATCAGGTTTATTTCTTGCAACCTCTATGAGGAGCAGGTTGCTCTATTCTGTTTTGTAGAGATGAGGAAACAGATGTACAGAGGGATAACCAAGATGAAGAGAAGTGAAATGTCTCATTCAAGTCCTAGATGAGGGGAAGCCAAAGCTATATATATGTTAATTGTTCTCAAATGTTCTTTGTTGTTATGTGAAATTACATGTACTCCATGCTCAGCGCTACTGGTGGAAGGATGGCCTTATATTTATTTACTATTATTATTTTTTTACTTTTTCATTGTAGGTCCATCTACTGAAAGAGAAAACTAAGGCAGTTTATTATTTGAATGTAGATTTTGTTCTTAGTGGAAAATGAGTGATTATCCAAGGAATTCTTCAGGAATTGTCTATTTACTTTTAGAGTATGTATTTGAAGGGACTAATTCAATTTACATGTCATTAGATTTTGAGATGATTTTTATAAAGTTTTGGTATGAGGGAGATATTTTAAAAAATCTATTTCAGTTTCCTGAAAAGACACAGATTAAACAATTATGCCATTACCCTTCTTAGGTGGCCAGCTAAGTTTAGCTGAGTAGTCGGAGATTTATAAAGAACCTGTACGTAACATGTCACGTGATAGGTAAGGGTCACAAACAAACAACAAATTCTTTTCAATATCAGTAACATGCCAATCCTTCCTCCCGCATGCATATTATGAACATAATGTGGTTCTCTGAGATTCCTGTAACGGGTAGAAGTTGGAAGAATTCACTGGGTTTTCTGTCTCACAATATAACTCGGGAACACTAATTTTCAAATATTCCAATGGCTCTTCATAGCTGGAAGTCTCCAACACAATCATGTGAATTATTCACATTATAAGAAACGGCAGCCCGGAATTTCCTGGCATTGGTGAAGTGGCAGATGGCTAATGAACAGGCATTCCTTCATTTTTCTTTGCATGTTTGTGCTATAGAGTTGTATGGCCTGAATGCTTCTGAGGCTTCCTCAATTCTTTCCAACCTCCTCCTCCACTATTAAAGCAAAACACAAAACAACCACCCACAGGAAAAAAAAAAGAGGCATGGGCTATCGCTTAAAGCCAGATGATAGGGCCAAGGAAGCTGGGTTTTGAAGGTAAAACTCATTTCCCATGCATGATTGCCAAGTCAGTGTCTTGATAGTCTTTGCGGGTAAAACAGGTAGATATTCCATACAAACAGCATGCAATTCATTTAAAAATGAGGGCCTTCTTTGAGGTACTGTTAGGTATTGTGTAGGTATATAAAATGAACAACAAACTTGGTTTCCATTCTCTACTAACTTGTGATTGAGAAGGGAGAGGAGATAAGCTATGAATACAAATTGTTATAGAATAACGGAGGATGTATTTGGTATCATCAGAGACCTACAGACGAAGTGCCACGTGGGATCACAGAGGAGAGAGACTTTCCTTCTGATAGAAGGGATGGAAAAGCCTTGAGAGCCTAAAACTTGGCATTTTAAGCAGACCTTAAAGGGGAGTGTGGGGATGGCAGCCCAGCAAAAGGAACAGTTTGTGCAGAGGTGTGGAGATAGGTCAGTGCAGACCTGGTGAGACTGCAGAGGGTGGGTTGAGGCTAGGCTCTGGGGCTCCTGAAACTAGGTGCTTGACTGTGCAAGCAGTTGGGGGCTAAGGATGGGGTGCAGTGGAGGACAGGGGACCAGAAGGGCCCTCAGGCATTGCAGTGTGATGGAAGAGCTCCAGATGCTGAGCTGAGTAAGACCTGAGTACCAGACATGGCCCCAGTACTTTCAACAAGGCCATTGAGATTGCTGTGCTGTTTCCTCATCTGGAGAAAAGGGGGAGGGTTGGGGGTGGGCAGGGAGAGGGGGAGGGAAGGAGAGGGAGAGAGAATGAATATACCTGTTCTTTATACATCTCAAAGTTGTTTGCAGGATCAAACGAATAATGTAGTCCTTTGTAAGTAATACAAATATGACCTATATAGTGTATAGGTTTAATATCATGCATATGATATATAGATAGAAACAAGTTTTCCAAGTTTGTTGGGAAATTAGAATTATGAAGTAAGTGCAGTGAATCGTCTTGGTGGTGTGAAGGCCAGAAAGTGCTCATGAATGGTAAAGGCTAGAGTAAATCCTCTGAAATTGTGTAAATCATCTTGCCTCTTGAATTCTTCATTGCTTAACATTTATTTTTAGAGGACTGTTGTGCATGTCCAGCTTTTGCGCTAGCTATTGTTGGTCAAGTTCTCATTGTTTTCTTCTCTCTCCAGGCGAGCCCAGGTCAGGAGGGCAGTGCTGGCCATCAGTGTTTAGGGTCGTGTCTTTAAATAAAACATGCAGATCAACACTGCGTTGATTTATAAAACCCTGCTTGGCTAAAGGCTCTATCTCTCTGTCACTTCTGGCAAGTCCGTTTTCTTAGTCCCTTGATTTCTTATAACGTGACCGAATAGATTTGGGGGAGGAAAAATAACTCACTTGAAAGTAATTTAGTGTACCTTAGGTGCCTTCATATTATGGACATAGTGCTTACAGAGACAGAGGACTTGGTGTGTCTTAGTGCCTGGGAGCCGGTGGGATAGGAAGCGGGGAGTCTTCAAGGAAGGAAGAATTCTTTTGCTTGAACCATATGATAAAGTAGTTGATCTTTTCCATGTCATTCAGTGATGCACCTTGATATATAAATAAGACTCTTGACTTTGAGTCAATGTGGTATAATAAAGGCTATATATATGTGTGTGTGTATATATATATGTGTGTCTGTGAATATATATGTGTGTGTGTGTATATATATATTTGGTTTTTGTCCCATGTTCCTAGCACAAAACTCATAAACCCTTGGAATTTTCTGAGTGATAGGAGTGTCTTTTGTTATTCTTAATGAGGCCTTTAGACTATATCTGAGTTCACCCTAATGAATGACTCTTGGTGGGCACTTAGATAGCTTCAGGATGAGGGCAGGTTGTCAGAGGAAGCAACTTCATGATTATAGCGGGTTGGAACTTTTAGCTGTATCCGCTGAACTCAGGGAGGGGTGAGGTTTTGACGACTGAGTTAATCACCAACGGCCAGTGACTTAATTAATCATGCCTATGTAGTGAAATTTCTTAAAACTTTGATACAAACTCTGAAACAAGGAGGCTAAAGGAGCTGCTGGGTTGGTGAACCCATGGATGTGCTGGGAGGGTGGTGGGTCTGGAGAGATCATGGAAGCTCTGCGCTACTTCCCCTCCCCACCCCCAATTCTTTGCCCTACACATCTCTTCCATTTGGCTGTTCCTGAGTTGTATCCTTTATAATAAAATGATAATAATAAGTATAGCGCTTTCCTGAGCCATCATAGCAAAGTGTCGAACCTGAGGGAGATGATGGGAAGCCCTGACTTTGTAGTGGGTTAGCCTGGTTAAGTGGTTAGATGCCATTTGCAGCCCGTGTCTAACGTGGGGTTTGCACTAACTCCAGGCAATTGGTGTTAGAAATGAATTGCATTGCAGGACACCCAGTTGGTGATGGAGAATTAGTTGTTGGAAAATGAAGCAGTCAAGTCTTTCTTATTGTGAAATATCAATGCATAATATTAAAACATTGTGGCTGTAATATTCTCTGAAATTATGATAGTTTACTATTTAAAGACTGAAAAGTCCTTTAAGAAAAAATTATAGTGGGAAAGAAAAAAGTTATCAGGCCAGTGCCTTATTATTTATGTATTTACATTGTGTTTTATAGTGTAATAAAGTAGAAGTTACACCACTCTGTGGTTTCCATTGACCCGTCTCTCCTAAGGTGTAGACCAAAGATTTCATAGCCTTTTCTCTGCCTTCAGTCAGTGGAAATATCTAGTACGTAAGTATTATGCATTGCAGTTACAGGTAGTCTCCTCACTAAGGGATTTTCAGTGCTTTGGTTTACCTCCACAGCATTAATATTACTATTAGGATAAACCACAGGAAATTACCAATATTCTACTGTTTTTGACCTACAGTGACAACAGTTTCATATGGTTCAAACTTAATAGGAATTAAGTTCTTATTGACTTTCTATCTGCAGTTTAGGAAAAAAACCAACAACTGTCGTGACTGCCATCAAGACATTTAAGGGACTTCCCTGGTGGCCCAGTGGCTAAGACTCCGTGCTCCCAACGCAGGCGGCCCGAGGTTCGATCCCTGGTCAGGGAACTAGATCTCACATGCCACAACTAAGAGTTAGCATGCCGGCAACTAAGATATCCTGCATTCCTTAAGGAAGATCCTGCACACGGCGACGAAGATCCCATGTGCTGCAACTAGGACCCGGCGCAGCCAAATAAATAAATATTAAAAAAAAAAAAAGGCATTTGAGAAAATACTCAAAGGCAAAAAAGAAAAAAATATGTACTCCCAAGTTCCACCAACAAAAGATACAAAATACTAAAAAGAAAATAAAAATAACTTGTAATCTCACTACTCAGAGAAAACAGGCAATAGAGCATAGAGTATGGGGCTCTGGAGCCAGGCTGCCTGTATTAAAATCTCACCTCTGCTATTTGCTAGCTGTGTGACCTGGTATAAGTTACTTGACCTCTCTGTGCCGTAGTTTTGTGTAAACATTTTCGTACTTTTTCTTTCAAAAAACTGAGATGGGACTTCCCTGGTGGCACAGTCGTTAAGAATCTGCCTGCCAATGCAGGGGACACGGGTTTGAGCCCTGGTCTGGGAAGATCCCACATGCTGCAGAGCAACTAAGCCCACGCGCCTCAACTTCTGAGCCTGCGCTCTAGAGCCCATGAGCCACAACTACTGAGCCCACGAGCCACAACTACTGAAGCCCTCGCGCCTAGAGCCGCAAGCAAGAGAAGCCACTGCAATGAGAAGCCCGAGCACCGCAACAAAGAGTAGCCCCCGCTCGCCGCAACTAGAGAAAGCCCATGCGCAGGCAACGAAGACCCAACGCAGCCAAATAAATAAAGTAAAAAAAAATTTGTCTCAATAAAACTGAGATCATGTTAGCTCAGAATACTGCTTTGTGTTTATTTCTTCCCTTAACATTTTTTATTAACAATTTCGATCATTTTGGCAAAGGGATATGGCAAATCTGATCCCTTCATACAAATAGTTTCCTAAACAAAGGGAAGTTTAGGATTTTCAATAAGTAATCAGCAATTTCAACAGTGTGGAGTGTAGATCAGATGGCTTTTTGATTTTGTTTCTTATAATGGTAGCAGGATTTTTTCTTTTGAAATAGATATTTAATGCCAAAAAAATAGATAAATTGACCTGGAGAGACTATAACTTAAATGCACCTTCTCTTCCCAATAGTTGACTCGCTAGGGAAAACCATTCTCTCATTCTAGGTTTCTTATTGAAATAGATGAGTAATGATTACTCATAGATTATTCTACTCAAAACACTAACTCAACATAGAGATGAGCTATGGATAATCCCGTTTTGTGGAACTTTACTGAATATCAAAACTGGTAACTCTCACAGGCAATTGAGCACAGAGTATGGGGCTCTGGAGCCAGGCTGCCTGGATTAAAATCTCACCTCTGCTACTTGGCTAGCTGTGTGACCTGGTATAAGTTACTTGACCTCTCTGTGCTGTAGTTTTCCTATCTGTAAGATGGGGTTGAAAACAATAGTGCCTACCTCATAGGGTTATTGTAAAGGTTGAACAAGTTCATACCTGTAAAGTGCTTGGAATAGTAATTATTACAAAGTATGCATCGGTACATGACTAATATTAATAGTATTTTTCTAGGTGTCTTACCCTTGCTACTGGTTTTCAGAGTTCTTATTTGAGTTTCAGGCTACTGACGTTCATTTATTCCCCTTAAATCAGGTTCTCTATATCTAGGGTTTTCCTAATTACTTCTGTTTAATCTTGCCGTTGTTTGCCTTTTCCGAAATGGTCTTTATTTTCTATCTTAGTTCCTGTTCCTTTGCTCTCTCTAACAGCCCCAGGGGAGAATTCCCGGCAGGCAGAGGACTTCATGACTTCCCCAGGAGGGGACCATGGCCCTCCACATATACCATCTCTGCTCGCCAGTTTCCATATTCGCGCGAGGCTGGCCACGTGCCTGTCTAGCAGGAACACTGCCTGACTTAACCTGTGACTAATTGGAAAACCCTGCATTTAGGACTTTTGTAGTTTTCTGTTTAATTGTTACCCCTTCCTGTTCCTGGAAGGAAGAGAAACTGGACTGAAGTCAGCGTTATGGGAGCTACAGACTGGCCCCCGCAGTGCTGCCTTGGGCAGCTGCTCCCTCACCTCCAGGGTTTAAGGTATTTCTCTGCCCCCACATTTAACTCTGTCCCTCCAGTTGGGCTCACACGCTTCAGTGTCTAGTCCTATCTGTTGGCTTTGTATTCCCAGCTGAGCTGGAAGCTTTGTGAGGATAGCAGTGTTTACACTTATTACCACTGATAACGAGCATCACAGCAATGCTAGCTCATGTTTATTGAGCACTTACTCTGTGCTAGGACCCCGGCTAAACCCAAGTTCATATCATTACTGCTCAGAAACCATTCTATTATTATCTGTATTTTATTTATTTATTTATTTTTTGTTTATCTGTATTTTAGAGATGAGGAAACTGGGGCACTGGGAAGTTAATGGACTTGCCTGGGGTCTCACAGGCAGGAAGCAAGAGAAAGCTAGCTTCTGCTTTTTGCCTTCTTTCTTTCTGGGGAGCAGCTTTGGTTGAGAGCTTGAGCCCTGCCTGCAACAGACCTTGGTTCAAATCCTGGCCATTCCCCAGATGAGTGACCTTGACCTCAATACTTTGTTCTTTAATGTCTCCATCTCTAAGATGGGACCTATCTAAGAGTCCTGAAGGTTAAAAAAAAAAAAAAAGATAACGGGAGTAAAGACGCCCAGCTCAGAAATAAGCACTCGGTAGAGATTTGCCGCTCTTAGTGAATGGTGGTAGAGTGGTTGAACTCCCAGAGGCCCTGGATGTGGGATGGTGAACCCCCAACACACCCCTGGAGAATCAGTCACTAAATCCCTCTCTCCCTCTGTAGGGCCGGTCACCCGGCAGTTTTCCTTTTTGAAGCCCACCCGGCTCGGCACCGCACCTAGATTTCCCACGTGGGTAGTTTGTGTTGTCTTCTGCATGGTAGAAATTACTTGGCTGTACTCCCACCCTGGCAGGGGCGGGTTGTAGCCAGAAACCGGGGACCTAGGTCCTGGTGGCCTGGTCCTCTGAGTCAGCGCCCTCTCTGTGGAGCTCCAGGGCAGTCACCGGTTCGTAAGGGAACCCCCTCCTCCCTGGGCCCCCCTCTTGCAGTTTCTGCCAGAAACAGACTATCTGGGCCTGTCCTCTCCCCATTTGGTGGTTTTGTCCTGGCCCTTGCTGGTGAGCGTCCTCCCGTAGTTTAAATAATTTCTAACCTAGTCCCTGCTTGGCCTCTTGTGAGGAATGTTCAGGAACAGATCAGTTAGGGATTGCATCCCTGTGACAAGAGGGCAGCGCCTTTGGTGAGGGTATGTCAGCTTCGCTCCTTGACGGACGCAGCAGTGTGGAATATGATGGAGCCCTGGGAAAATCCAGTGGAGGGCCAGTTCCCAAAGCTGGGCTTGGGAACATGCTGCCATTCGTGGCCTTCCTTTGAATCTTTGCTAACTGGAACCTTCTGTTGATTTTGATGAATACAGGGGTTTGCTGGTATATTTACATCTTTTGGAAAGGGCTTACCCAACAAGTGGGTAAAGCTATGGGATGTATCAGTCGTCCAGCTCTGAAAAGAACTTATTTATAGAAGTTTTTAAAAACTGTCAGCATTTGGCAAATGAAGGTACAAGTGCATTGGACATTCTGTCCCACCAAATAGCATCTTAACAAAACTGCTGATCCAGTTGCAGTGAAAGTGGACACTTGATCAGTAATCGAGGAACCCTTCTGGAAGGATGGAATCTGCTTTCACAATTCACAGGTTGCATGTGGCAAAAGTTTAAGGTGCTCCTACCATGTTCCAGGAACTGTGACAGGGGTTCAGGGTACAATGATAGGACATTCTCCTTGCTACTTGGGGAAACAGGAGTGTTTGGCTTAAATCAGGCTTTTCCTGCAAGTTCTGTCGCCCACGTTGGGTTTCCTAACGTTGACCACAGTATGCCCGAGAGATGTGCTTGTAGTGAAGTGTGTGTGTGGGGGGCTGTCAGTGGCTCCTGAGTGTTGGTTCTTCTGCCTGGCTCATTTCTGTATCTCCCCAGTGAAGTCATGTTAGACCACTGATTTATTTGCAAAATGAGGATCTCATCCACCCTCTTGTCTACTTCCTTGGGATTAGACGTTTCAGGTAAGACAATGACAGCGTCAAGTGTCATCTGAGTGGAAACTTTTATATCTTATATGATGTCTCTAGCTAATAATGTATGTGATTGAAGATTTTCTTTTTCCTTTTCCATTCTTTCTTTCCCTCCCTCCCTTCCTTCCTTCCTTCTTCCTTTCTGAAAGATTTTTAGATGCCATGCAACTAACATTGTTAGCACAAATTATGTTTGTGACAACTATTGAATTGCTTCGAAGTATAATAGTTTGTGAGTAATAATGTGAAAACATACCTGTGAACAAGATGCTTTTCAATAGATAGAAAAAAGTCTTCCTTTTACTTTCATAATAGTTATGGAGCAGTAAGATAGAGTTCTACTTTAGAGTGATCTTTTGCTTTTTGTAGTAGAAATTAATATTGGGAAATTTTGTGCTGCTGAGAATATTTTAAAAAATGACGTCAATACAAATTTATCTTGCTGTAGCTGACTTTAACACTTTTTCATGAAGATGATTCTTACATTTAACAAGATGCATGCAGATTCCAATGTTTATCACACATGACAGGGTCATTTGGCGAGAGGCACCTTTTTAGTGTTTAAGGGCATTCGAGGGGGTGCAGACCTGGGCTCCAGCCCAACTCTGTGGTCAACTGGTGATGGTTTAACCCACCTGTTTACTGTGAGGCATGTGTCACTTACTAGGTAAAACTGAAAACCCATCTCCACTCTTACAGACGCTGCTAAACAATGTGGATAAGTGTGCAGGGCTCTGGGGTCTCAAGGCTTGGCTTGAATCCCGTCCCACTATATGTTAGGACTTGTTATTGAACCTCCACGGGCCTTATTTTCCTCATCTGCACATGGGGGTAATGAGACAACCTACCTTAAGATGTGGAAATGAAATGGAATTGTGCATGAAGCACTGCAAACACTCGGTAAATGCTGCCCTACAGTTACCTTAACGGAGCAACTCATTCTTTATAACACACCACCTTTAGAAAAGAATCTGAAGTGATTATTGAATCTCTGAAGTCCATTGCTTTGCAGACATATCAAGCAAATGTCTTTTAAAAAATTCTAATTTTTCTTGAGTTGATGTAATTTACAATTTGAAAGGTGAGGAAGGGTCTACAGTCAAAGTCTCACTCCACTCCTGTCCTCCAGCTACCCACCCACCCCATCTCCAGGAAACTGAGAGTGCTACAGAACTAAAGACAAAAAAATCCTCAAATGGACAACACTGAAAATAGCAAGAGAAAGAGGAGAGGCAGAGGAAGGGGTAGGAGTATAGGAAAAGAGGAGGGGGAGGTTCAGCTGGGGTCTAAACTGCTGAGCTCTCCTGCCCTGCAGCCCCTTAGGCATCGCCCTCGCTTATACCCCTCTCTGAGGACCCCACGATGTGGGGTTCTTCTCCCCTTGGGACTCCTCAGCCTTTTCTGTCTTAGAGGCATGGTGGGTGACTTCCTGGCCTGTGTCCCAGTGCAGACACTGGCAAGCTGACCTTGCCCCATGTTGGGTGAGCTCAGGTCAGATAAGCCTTCTGTGTCATCTGAATGCAAACCACTGTTTGAGGTATTCTGGGAGATTCAGGAAGAGTCCAGAAGTTGAGATCCTTGACTTCTCAAAGCACTGGTGTCCTAAACTGAATCCCTTCCCAAGGAGTAGCTGTGGGGCTGTAGCTCTTTTCTGTTTTTTTCAATCTTTTGGTGCTCTTGAAGAATTGGTAAATCCAAGACAGTTGTGGAGAATGCTAGGGATTTTCTCTTACTCTGCAAAGTTAGTTTTCCCCTTCTAGTCTGAATGGAAACCTGAGATGGTAAATATTTATAGTTTCCATCATAATTTTTGTGTCTTTGTTTCTTTATATTGACATCACCCCAGTTTCAGTTCTCTGTTCTGGTAGCTACCTGGGGTTCAGGAGTAATTCAGTTTTGTCCCACAACCTCCTGCCCGTCAAGAATGTTTGTTCTCTTTTTTGTCCAGCCAAATTAAGTTTTTCTTTTGAAACCTAATATAAAGTCCTTTTGCTTCCTGGATCCACACTAATTACTTCCCTTCTCAACTCCTAAGGTACTTATACAAAGGAACTGCAGCTTAGGGAAGGGTTGTGCTCCAGACATTCCTTTTTGAGTAATTGGGTTGGAAATTGAAATGCATTTTCCCACTAAAAATAATAATTAGGCTCCCATAAAGGGTATTTAAAAAATGATAAAATGGGACTTAGTGAACTTTTATTACGGAAGAGTTGAAAGAATAGTAAAGTGGACTGCTGTACACTAACCACTTGGTTTCAATATTTTGCCATATTCACTTGTTCACCCTGTCTATCTATCTGCCCATCCACCCACCCACATACCTCTATCTACCTACTTTTTTTGCGGAATTATTTGAAATCAAGTTGCAGACAGTGTTACATTTCACCCTAAATCCCTCTGCCATCACGTTGTAGGATTAAGGACTTCCTTCAACATAACTGCAATACCATGATCATAGCTTAAAAAAATAAACAATAAATTTGTACTACTGTCTACGCCATTTTCCTGTTGACCTCAAAATATCCTTTGTTGCTGTTTTAAAATTTTTATTATTGTTTAGAATTTGGAATCAGGCTCCAATCAAGGTTTACTAACTGGATTTTGTCCTATTAGTTTCTAACAAAAGCTATTTGAAGCCACATTTAGCCAAGTACTGGGGGAGGGAAGGAACTTTTCTGGGCATAGGTAGTATGTTGAAATCTTTGTGTACTCGCCCCTCCCTGTTTTCCTCTCCCATGCTTAATGCCTGTCTCTGGATCCTGGGGTGCCCCTGCTGCCCTGAGCTCTCCATTTTGGCCAGATCCTCAGCCCCAGGGTACAGGGACCTCTTAGCCAAATGCATCTGTGAATCAGGGGTTCATAGCTGGACATTGCTGATTTATGCATGTTTTGCTGGGGAAGCTTTCTGGGCCTCCATCTGTTCCCCTAGTGGTTTTTGCTGTCCAGTATCAAGAGTTTTCCAGCATCAGGGAAGCATTTCAAGGAATTTGACAAGATAGAGGTAACTGAGTAGCTGTATACTTCGGGAGGGACTTTGTATCATGGGTGAGTAGACTCTGGGCAGGTGGGTCCTGTCTGGATGTCCCTCCCTGCCTAGTCACAGCTGCGGAGTTGGGGAGGGTGGGACAGTAGCAGCTGCTTATCTGGAAGTTGGCAGCTGCCTGAAGTTCCACTACAAAATTTAGCACTTATTTATATACTGACTTCCATTGTTTTCCAGTTTCCATATAAGCTCGTTTGTTCTCTTCATACATTTTAAGTTTTTAAAATTTGGGCAAATGCTGTGTCTCAGTCACTGGCACTGGGGGAATATCTTAAAAGCTCTACGGTTTCGGTTATCCCCACAGCTAAAACCAGAAACAGTTTGGGGATGATTTTGTTTTGTGGAGTTTGCTTTGCATTCTCCCCTTTCATTAGTGTTCATAATTGATTTAAAACGTGTTTAAACAATTAGCTTAATAAAGGGTGTTGTTTTTCAGGAGCTAGTAGATCTTAGCTCTGCCAGGGTAGGATTGAGAGGCTCTGTCCTGAAACAGTATCTGCCTGGGTTTTCCTCCAGGCTCTTACCAGTTTTCAACCATGTGACCCTGGGCAAGTGACATACCCTCCCTAACCTCCAGCTTCTCTCTCTAAAATAATAGTACACACCTCATAGGGTCGTGACTGTCAGAAACCCTTGGGGCCCATGGCCTAAACTCTAAATATGTAGGTCCCCCTCGAGAGATCTAATCAAATATATTAATGATTTTGCAGCAGACTCAGCGGAATAGGGGTTGCAAATAGCCTCACGTCAGATCAGAGCAGGTTTTGCTACCAATGAATTTGTCAGATTTGGTTTTGCTATGAAATGAGGTATAAAACTTTTTGTTTCAGAGCTTTTTGGGTTTTGCCTTGTGGACACGGGAGGGTGGGCTTGCGTTTTCCTCTCCAGTAGCATCAACCCAGAGTGAATGTGGATAGGGCTGGAAAAGGTTGGGGAGTATGGAAATTTGAGAACCAGGAAGGACATTGGTTTTAGCACATAATATTTTTTTAAGTGGTTAATAATTTTCTTTTCTTTTTTCAATATTTATTTGGTTGCGCTGGGTGTTAGTTGTGGCTCGAGGACTCTGTAGTTGCGGCATGCGAACTCTTAGTTGCAGCATGCATGAGGGATCTAGTTTCCTGACCAGGGATCAAACCCAAGCCCCCTGCTTTGGGAGCACGGAATCTTTTCCACTGCACCACCAGGGAAGTCCAGCACATAATTTTTCAGCTGAGCAAACCAAGGTGCAGAGGGGTGAAGGGACTTGTTTAGTATCACAGAGGTAGCTGGGGACAAAGCTGGAGGAAGAAAAACCCCTTTAGAGAAATGCATATCTAGCTATCTTAGTCAGTAATCTAAATCAAAAATAGACTACTTTTGGGTACTGTGATTTGAATGTTTGCTGAAAAAAAATAGGGTGTGTATCTGTGTGTTTAAAAGCAAGGTTCCAGCCAAGCTTAGTGGGTTATCTACTTACCAGCCAAGTCCTTTTCCCATCACAGAGTTGTTGGGTCACTGCTGGGAAACCCTAGCTTCTGAGAATGTACACCCTTTCCTGATAGGAGAGGAAGAATTGCTATCAGAACCATCAAAATGCTCTTGGCCCTGGTTGGAACAAAGCTGCTTGGGAGAAGTCACAAGGGCCTCCTTATCTGGAGTCTCAGGTTATTACCGTCATCCCCATTATGTGTATTTTAGCAACCCTCGAGCTAAGCCCACTGGGTTTAAGGAATGCCATTTCTGCGCCATTTCTTCTCAGCTCCTCTGACCATTGGGGTCAGTTGGAAATGCAAGTATTACTTGGAATCCAAGCTAGAAAACTGCTTTTGGTTTTTTGGGTTGACTTTGAGCCATTCCTCATACCTCTTCCTCAGTTTCTTGCTGTCTTAATGTTTTTTATGTAACATCTTCTTTTGTGACTTTGTCAATAGGATCTTGGCAAAACACAGTACGTAGTGGGTCTTCAAAATACGGTGAATTAACCAAACCTGGCTGGGTCTAAGAAAAACGCTAAGGATTTTGATAACCGCTGGCTTTTGCTGGACCTGTTTTACTTGTAATGTGGAGGAGAATCACTTTTATCAGTAAGAGCTGAGAACTCTCTGTTTCTATGGCTCTTGCTGTGTGCAGAGGATACTGGAGACGAGGTGATGGGCTTGTTTTGAAGAGGCTGAGGGACCCGAGGTTGTGGTCTGCATAAGGTGGGCTGTGATTTGGGAGTTGGAAGGGAGGTCAGAGAGGGGGGACAAATAGAGTTTTGCAGTTGTTCATCGGGTAAGCTGCTCTGAGGTCTGGTGGTGGGCATTTTCAAAACATCCTCCTTCCTGCTGTGCTAATTGGAATCCATAGTTTTGCGATGTGGGGAGCCTTTAATCTAAGTTGTGAAATATAAGAGCAAACCAACATTTAGCATTTTAACAGAAGAGTTGGTAAATGATGACCTCAGCTCAGGTAAGAGGAAGCAGCGTCCAAGCAGGCAGGATCCAGACTGCCTGGTTTGAATCCAGCCACTGACAGGTAGTAGCTCTGTGACCTTGGGAAGGCTCCTTGACCTTTCTGTGCTTCCTTTCCACATCTGTGACGTGGGGAGAATACCAGTAACTATGTCATAAGTTTATTGTGAAGATTCCCTGCTTGGCTTACTGCTGGATTGCAAATGCTTCATAAATGTGGTGTTGCTTATTGTTAGTAGTTACAGAGGTATAACAAATTAGTCTGAGCTGGACTTCCATCACTTCTGGAAAACTCCCACCTGAAACCATCCCCTTCCTGCCTCTGGTTCAGCCTACTTTCCATTCTGACCCTGATCCCTCGTGTCTGATTCCCTTGGGTCTCTTATTCTCTTTCCTGCTCGGTGGCCCACCCTGCATGAGTTAACCCAGTTACAGGTTTGGGGTGCACATCTCAGCTGTGCCCCGAATGGCCTTGCAGTCCTTTCACTGGCCTCTCACATTCCTTCTGTTTCTCCACTAAGCCTCACTGTCTCCGTCAGCCCCTCTTCTTCTCTGGCCCCTCTAGTTTTCAAGAAATGCCATCTCTCATCTTCAGGCATCTGTTTGCTCACCTTCCCTCCATCCACGTAAAGAACAAACTCATGGACACCCTGCCTCAGGACGAAGTATCTTTTTTCCTATTCAAGTTTTTAATCCGTCTCCTTTTTGCTCCTTGGCTTCTTCTGCATGTAAATAAACACTTTGGTTTCAGCCACTTTAAAAAAATTCAAAACTCCAAATAAAAATTTCTTCCCTTCACGCTGAAAGTGAACTCCCTTACTCGTAATGCCCATAGTGGGCTTCTAGAAAGAGCAAACCGAGCTGTTTCTGCTCTTCAACGCAGGGAATCTAGCCTCACCTTCTGGTCTATGAAAAACTGGTCCCTCCAAGGCCACAAAGATCTCCTGCCAACCGTTTTTTCCTTCCTATTTTATTTTATTTTTTTTTCATTTTATGTATGATGTATGTATGTATTTTAGGATTTTAAAGATTATTTTAGGATTTTAAGTTACTTCAAGAAACTATGGGGAAACAGAAAGGGAGCAAAGTGCAACAAGGGGAAAGTTAAAAAAATTTCAAGTTACTTTCTGATTCAGCAACTAAAGGCTTTCTGTGTATTCTCTGGAACTTCTATGTGGCCCAATTTGTCTGAGTTTTTCTCAATACTGTTTCTAAATATTCTTCTTAGGGTGTTTCTCTCTTTATTTTTTTTTAATTGTGATAAGAACACTTAACATGAGAATTACCCTCTTAACAAATTTTTAAGTGCACAATACGGTATTGTTAACCGAGGGCACAATGCTGTACAGCAAATATCTGGAACTTATTCATCTTGCATAACTGAAACTTTATCTCCGTTGAATAGCAACTACCCCCCCACCCCGGCCCCCGCCAAAGCTGGCTCCTGGCAACCGCCATTCTACTCTCTTTCTATGAATTTGACTACTTTAGGTGCCTCATGTAAGTGGAATCATGTAGTATTTGTCTTTCTGTGACTGGCTCATTTCACCTGGCATAATGTGTTCCAGGTCCATCTTTGTTGTCCTTTACGGCAGGATGTCCTCCTTTTTTAAAGCTGAATGGGATTCGATTATACGTATATGTCACATTTCTTTATCCTCTCAACCATCAGCGAACATTTACGTTGTTCCCAAGTCTTGGCTATTGTAAATAATGCTGCGGAGAACATGGGAGTGCAGCTATCTCTTCAAGATCCTGATTTCATTCCTTTTGGATAGATACCCAGAAATGGAATTGCTGCATCATTTGGTAGTTCTATTTTTAGGTTTTCTGAGGAAGCGCTATACTGTTTTCCATGGTGGATGTACCATTTTATGTTTCCTTCCTATTTTAGCTACTTTCTCTTGAAGCATCTGACCTAGCTGACTGCTGATTCCTCCTGGAAACTTCTTCTCTGTTCTAAGGTAGAACCCTGGCTTCTCTTCCTCAGGTCCTCATGGAGTAGATCCAGTTGCTCAATGGATATTTCCATCTGGGTGTCTCCGTGCTTACCTTTATCACTACATGTTCAAAACCGAACATGTGCTATTGTCTTCTCCACGCAAGTATATGAGCTAGGGCCCCTGAAACAAAGTACCACAAACTGGGTGACTTAAAAAGGAGAGATTTATTGACTCACTGTTCTGTAGGCTACAAGTCCAAGATCAGGGTCAGCAGGGTTTCTTCTCCTGAGGGCTGTGAGAAAGAATCTGTTCAGTGCTTCTCTTCTAGATTCTGACGGTTCGCTGGCAATCTTTGATGTTCCTTGGCTTCTATAAAGCATCATCCTGACCTCTGCCTTTACCTTCACATGGTGTTTTTACTTTGTGCTTGTCTATCTCCAAATTTCCCTTTTTTTAAAGGACAGCAGCCATATGGGATTAGGGCCCACCCTAATGACTTCATTTTATACCTTTGTAAAGACCCTATGTCCTAATATAGTCACTTGGGGTTAGGACTTCAACATATGAATTGGGGGTGAGGCAAAATTCAACCCATAGCACCATGCAGACTTGATTTTTTTTCAGGTATTTCTCATCTCAATGAATGGCACCAATGTCCACCATGTTACTCAAGCAGAAACTTGGGAATCATCCTTATCAAATCACATGCCTTTATATGAACCTAGCATCTAGAGCTTGTAGAACTTGGAGGCACAATTTTGGACAGGTTTACAAAGGGATCTGTGACTCCCAAATGGCTGACAACCTCTGCTCTGTATCTTTTTCTTTTTTTTAGCGTCTAGCGCCTTGGTACAAAAGTAATACATACGTAAGAATTTTAGAAAACTACAGAAAAGCATAAAAATAAAATTAATAATTATCCTATTATTCAATTACCCAGAATCACTTATTATTTTGGTCATTTCTCGTACGTTTTATGCCTTCATGCATTTTTTTTTTTTTACTAGTTGGAGCATACTGTATGTAAGATTTTGAATCCAACTTTTTAAAATTCAACACTGAATCATGTGTGTTTCCATATCTTCACAAAATCTTCATAAATAGTTTTAAATGGTGTGTGTTATTCCATCAAATGGATAGATAATGATTGACTTAGATATTTTATTATTATCCCATTATCAAATATGCAGGTCGTTGCTGTTTTTTGACTTTTATAAATAATGCTATGACAACCTTTACTATTAATTTGGACTCAAATAAATATGTTTTTCAGAATTCAGGTATGAGTCAGCACGGGATAAAGAAAAAAGGTGGACACAGTATCTCTAAGCAAATTATTAGTGTAAATTGAAGGAAAGCTAAGCCTACCTCAGTTAACAAATATCTTAGGTGTTAATTGTGAGTAGTTACTTTGTGATTTAAAAGTTATTCTTAATTAAATTGTTGAGGTAGATCACAGTAGAGTCTCCAGTCAACATTTTGCTCTTCAGTGATTCTTTACAGTCTATAACAGGGTTGTACAATGATGGAAATGTTCTTCATCTGACCTGTCCAATATGGAAGCAATTAGCCACGTGTGACTATTGAGCACTTGAAAAGTGGTTAGTCCAACTGAGGAACTGAATTTTAAATTTTATTTATTTTTAATTGATTTAAATTTAAGTAACTATTTGTGGTTAGTGGTTACCTATTGGATAGTGTAGTTCTATCAAGGTGATGCCTAAACACTTTTATAGTGCTTATCTTTTCCTACATACCCTTTTAAATGTTTTACATGTTAATGTATTTAATCCTCACAATGACTTTAGGAAGTAGTCTTCCAGTTACTATTGCTATATAAAAAATTACCACAAAACTCAGTGGCTTAAAACAATAACAATCATTTATTTTGCCTGAATCTACAGTTTGGGCAGGGTTCATCGGAAATGGCTCATCTTTGCTCCATGCAGCATCAACTGAGGTTATAGAGTCTACTTCTAAGATATCTCAATTACATAGTTGTCATGTTGATGACTATTATTGATTTTTCTTCTTGGGGGAGCTTGGGTTTCCTCACAGCATGGTGGCTGGCTTCCAAAAGCAAGTGTCCCAAGAGATAGGAAGCGGAAGCTGTCAGTTTCTTAAGGCCTGGGACTTAGAAACTGACAAAATATCACTTCCAACATATTCCATTGGTCAGGCAAAGCACAGAATATATCTTCAAGGGGAGGAGATATAGACCTCACCTCTCCACGGGAGCAGTGCCAAAGAATTTGGGGACATGTCTTAAAGTCATCATAGAAAGGTACAATCATTTTGATTCTGTTTTACAGATGAGGAAACTGAGCACCTAGCAGTTAAAAAACTTGCCCAAGGTGACATGCCTAGTAATTGGCCAAGCTGTTATTTATGCCAGGCAGTCTGACATTTTTTTTTTTTTTTGCTGTACGCGGGCCTCTCACTGTTGTGGCCTCTCCCGTTGCGGAGCACAGACTCCGGACACGCAGGCCCAGCAGCCATGGCTCACGGGCCTAGCCGCTCCGCGGCATGTGGAATCTTCCCGGACCGGGGCACGAACTCGTGTCCCCCGCATCGGCAGGCGGACTCTCAACCACTGCGCCACCAGGGAAGCCCTGACCTTTTTTTAACTACAGTGCATCTCTGTAATTCATGTTTCACTAATTTAGATTCATATCTTCTTCAGTTTTTTCCATGGTGCAATAATTATGAAATTAAATGACTGCTAATATGTTTGTAAATCACAAACTGTAAATACATAGTATTTGCAAGGGTTTGCTAGATGTCAAATTAATGATGAACACACATTCTCAACCACCTGATTCAGGAGGAGCTGTTTGGCTCCAATTTGGAGCCCCTCTGCTTTCATCTCTGTTTCTACTGCTTCCCAAAGAGAATTTATTATCACCTCCAGATTGAAACAGACCACAATTCTGAGTAAAACTCTTTCAGTCTTAGCATGTTGCCTGCTTTACCTATTCCTGTTGCATGGCATATGTGTTTTTAAAAAGGAATTAATAAATAACACACTTAGAATTATAAAAGGAGTTGAATATTCTGGGTTTTACTGAAAGTAAATCTTGAGGTTAAACCCTAATTTAGATGATATATTTGCATATGTTTAGGGAAGTGTGTGTGTGTATTCTCTTATTTATTTATTCATTCATTTATTAATTATATTCTTGGAAGAGAAATCAGAAAAAATATATAGATTATGCCAAATTCTAGAGGTTGCATGATAAAATAATGAATGCAACCTTTTACAAACCTGAGAAACCAGCAGTTTCCTTTCATGTTCAAAGATAATGGATAGTTCCATGCGAGAGAGAGAGAGAGAGAGAGAGAGAGAGAGAGAGAGAGAGAGAGAGAGAGAGAGAGAGAGAGAGAGAGAGAGAGCGCCTTTTGTCCTGTGGCTTCTGTTTGATACTATTTGCTGCAGTAAAGAAATGTGGTCACTTCACACCTAGTCTCTGTCCCCATGTAATCATTACAACATGGGTATTTTTTGGTTTTTTTTTTTCATCAAAATACTCTTGAGAGAGTTTATAGTTAAATGCATCTAGCTTTCCAGTTTCTGGGTTTCTCAAGCAATATGTGTGAATCTCCATGATGTAGAAAAGCTTATTTTATTACTTCAGAATCTGAGTACCCCAAATAGTGAGACTTCACTTCAGTGAAATCCCACATTTTTCTTTAGTCCACATCCTACCTGACCCACTCCTTTGTTTTTGTTTTTTTAAAGTATTTATTTATTTGTTTATTGGGTTGTGCTGGGTCTTAGTTGTGGCAGGCAGGCTCCTTAGTTGTGGCATGCATGTGGGATCTAGTTCCCTGACCAGGGATCGAACCTGGGCCCCCTGCATTGGGAGCGTGGAGTCTTATCCACTGTGCCACCAGGGAAGTCCCTTCTCCTTTGTTTGATAACTCCCTTCTCATTTTATGTGTGTGAACTGGTATTTTGTTGATTTTCCACACAGTCGGCTCTTTCTCCGTTATCTTAACTGGCCGTATCTTATGATTGTACGAGCCGGGCTCACTGTTTTTCCGTCTCACTCCTTCATAGATGTGACTCAGTTCCCCATATATGGGAACTTCTTGAGAGCCTACGTAGCATGCTCTTGGGCCCAGATATCCGGCTGCCTCTGGCGTAAGTCCATGTGGCATTTTGACTTGTCTAAAAGCAAATGTCTCCTTCTCTCCCAAAGATGCCCCCTTCCCAGCTGCCCCATGTCATAAAATAGGTCCCCACTATTACTGTTTCTTTTAATGCCCCATGCATACCTTCCTCGGCCTTTCTCCCAATCTCTCATGCCTGCCCAGCTGTTCACTTGTTTAGTGCCTGTTTCCGATACTACCCTACAAGCTCCAAGATGGCGTTGGTCATGCTGTGTTATTTTCCACTCTCTCTCCAGCTCCCAGCTGGTGCTTTTCATATAATGGGCATGCCATAAATGCTAATTTGGGTTAGTAAACAAATAAACAAATGCATGTGCTTCCATTTTTATGTTTGTATCCCTGGGCCAAAACTTGATGCCGTCGTGGATTTTTCTCTCTTTTTTCATACACTAGATCTGTCAGTTTACTAAATCTTTCTGGGACATACACTCCATGAGGACAGGGATCTTTGTTTTGCTCAGTGGTATGTCCCAGATGCCTGGAATGGTGCCTGGCATGTAGTTGAGCCAAGCTGAGCATTTACTCTGTTGTAGAAATGGTTCTGGATGTTTTACATGTATTCATTTATTTAATCTTCATAACAAGCCTAGAAGGGTGGGTAGCTACTATTAGTGTGCCTATTTTACAAGACACCAAGGCATGGAGATTAAGTCATCATCCAGCGTCACACAGCTGCTAAGCGGTAGAGCCAGGATGTGACCACACTGTCTCCTGAGTCTGTGCTCTTAACCACTGGGTAGTCTGCTGTGATACCACCTAGTGATGGTGTGTTTGCTCTGTGTGGACCCTTCACTGAAACTCTGTACATTCACTCCACGCTGTGTAGGTACTCTTTTAGAGGAAGAAGCAGAGGCTGGTTTGGAGAGGATTAAAAAAAATTACCCAGGGTGGGACCCAGGTGCTGAGTAGCAGGGACAGGATGGGAACTCAAGACTGTTTCAGCACAAGCCTGTGTGCCTGTCCTGCCAGACCTGCCAGTCTCTGCGTGGCCCGTGGTTTTGGAAGCAGACTGACATTTAACAGGAACATTTCCCAAGGTTGTCGGAGTTTCCTTGTCCCCAGTAGACGTCTGATGCAGCTGTGCATGTTTCTTCCTCAGACAATGATGGCAGCCGCCCGTTACACTCCAGAACTGAGACGACGCCCTCGCCCACGAACAATGGAAATGGACACCCAGAATACATTGCGTACGCACTTGTCCCTGTGTTCTTCATCATGGGTCTCTTCGGCGTTCTCATCTGCCACCTGCTTAAGAAGAAAGGCTATCGTTGTACAACAGAAGCTGAGCAAGACGTGGAAGAAGAAAAGGTTGAAAAGATAGGTAAATCACCTGGCTTCTTTTTATGGGAATGTGAGTGCAGACGATTTTTAAATCAGAAACCAGTAACGTATATTTTCCATCTCTATAAGGCAAATGATCCATCTTTTTTTATATATTGACATTATGTAAATTTAAAGTGTACAACACGTCAATCGGATACATTTGTGTATTGTAATATGATTACCATTGTAGCGATATTTAGCACCTCTATCACAGTACGTAATTGTCATTTCTTTTTAGTGGCGGAAATCATTAAGTTCTAGTCTCTGAGCAGGTTTGATGATTATAATACAATATTTTTGCCTATATTCACTATACTGTGCATTCGATCTCTAAGGCTTATTTACTATTTGTTCTAAGTTTGTACCCTTAAGCAACATCTGCCCTATTGTAACCGAAGGTGGTGTCTGGCTGCTCGCTGCTCAAAAGCCAATAATAAGGCCACGTTGGTGGTTTATTTTGGGTGCTGGCAACCGGGGGGTGAGGGGAGAGGGTTAATGGACTCCTGTCCAAAGGCTGACTACCCCTCGCCCCTGACCATCAGGGGGTAAAAGAGCTTTTATAGACGAAGGGAGGGAGCTACATGAAGAAACAGCACAGTCAGCTCTGACAGTCATCTTGAAATTGGTCATGTGGTGGTCTGACCAGTGTCATCTTGATTGTTTTTTTGTTTTGTTTTTTATAAATTTATTTATTTTATTCATGTATTTCTGGCTTCCTTGGGTCTTCGTTGCTGTGCGCGGGCTTTCTCTAGTTGCAGAGAGCGGGGGCTACTCTTCGTTGTGGTGCGCAGGCTTCTCATTGCGGTGGCTTCTCTGATTGCGGAGTACGGGCTCTAGAGCGCAGGCTCAGTAGCTGCTCAGTAGTTGTGGTGCACGGGCTTAGTTGCTCCGCGGCATGTGGGATTTTCCCGGGCCAGGGCTCGAACCCGTGTCTCCTGCATTGGCAGGCGTATTCTTAACCACTGCGCCACCAGGGAAGCCCATCTTGATTGTTTTGTTTTTTTTCGGTACCCGGGCCTCTCACTGTTGTGGCCTCTCCCTCTGCAGAGCACAGGCTCCGGATGCGCAGGCTCAGCGGCCATGGCTCACGGGCCCAGCCGCTGCGCGGCATGTGGGATCTTTCCGGACCGGGGCACGAACCCGTGTCCCCTGCATTGGCAGGCGGACTCGCAACCACTGCGCCACCAGGGAAGCCCTTGATTGTTTTAAGTGCAGTTAATCTTTCCAGGGTCAGTTTTTTCCCATTTCCTTGAGGCCAATTCTCAGAATTGTGGCAGCTTATGTCCGTGGCTACAGCCTGGTCATCATGTAGTTAACTTCTTCCACCTGGTGGGGCTTTCAGTATCTACAAGACAGCTCGCAGGATACGGCTCAGAATATCTACAGCCCTTGAGAAGGAACTAGAGGTCCTTGCTTTAGCTTGACTTTGCTTAGTGACTATTATTGTCTTGTCCTGCTTGACTGCTTTTCTCTGCTTCTGCATTTTCTCACTTCTCTGATTAAACTTATTCTTTGGCTAAAGTTTTTCCACAGGCAAAAGGCAGGCAGAGGACGTGGGCGTATAGACCACAGGGCCCTGCTCCATTTCACTCTCTCCCCATCCCTTATGCCCTGGTAACCACTCTCTATTTTTACAACTTTGGCTTTTTTAGTTTCCACATACAAGTGATAACATACAGTACTTGTCTTTTTCTGTGTGTGATTTATTTCACTAAGCATAATGTGCTTAAAGTCCATCTGTGTTGTCAAAAATGGCAGGATGTCCTCCTTTCTCATGGCTGAATACTATTCCATTATATATATATATATATATATATATATATATATATATATATATATATATATCTCACATCTTCTTTACCCATTCATTCCTTGATGGGCAGTTAGGTTGTTTCCATATCTTGGCTATTGGGAATAGTTCTGCAATAAACATGGGAGTGCATATAAATCTTCAAGATCCTGTTTTCATTTCCTTTGGGAATGGAATGACTGGATCATAGGGTACTTCTATTTTTAATTTTTTGAGGAACCTCCATATTGTTTTCCACACTGGCTGCACCAGTTTACACTCCGACCAGCTGTGCAGAAGTGTTCCCTTTTCTCCACATCCTCGCCAACTTTTACAAAATGATCCATCTTAAAGGCAGATGGTGTGGTATAGTGTCACTGTAGATTTCACAGGAAGCACACCTAGAGTTATAAACCTTGCTTTCATTTATTAAATACCTACTAAATCATTTATTCTTATTTGCCTTGTGGCCTCGGGCAAGTTACATATGTTATATATGCTGCTATGTATAATTTAACTTAAATTTAATTTCATTAATTTAATACTAATTTAATTAAAATTTTAATTTAAGTGAGAACAGTAATCTCCACCTTGTAAGATTATTGTGAAATTTATAGAGAATATATATTTGGTGTTTGTCACACATGGCCACTCAGTAAATATTAACCCTTACTATTATTGAAGTAGATTCCAATAAGAACAATGGGAAAACTGAATACGTCTCACCAGTTTTGTGCTGTTACTTTTGCTGGGGGAGTTCTATCTTAAATCTACGAGGTTAGAGTCTATGTTTATTAAGTAAGAGGTTGTGTGAACATTGCAGTGAAAATGTGGCAAGAGCTGGTGCTTTCGTATTGACTTCAGACCGTCTCAGCTTTTCCTCTTAAAGTGGAGTTGCTGGATTGTGTTTGGAAAACGCTGAGAGATGAAATCCTGTTTTCTCCACAGATGTTACTTTCCAACCACCCTTTAGGGCCTTGGGGAGTAGTAGGTAACTCTCCTTATCCCTTTCAGCCTCTCAAAGGATAGTTTTTGCAGAAAGGTGACAGTTGGAGTAGGTCAGCCTTCAAGCCGGCCCCAAGGGCAGAATGCGGGAGCTTCTTCATTCCTTGCCAGCTTGCCTGCCCTGTTGGTTTTTCCCACCCCCACTGACCTTTGAGCCAGAGAGAGAGCACGGTCGCAGGATGAGTCATGTTTGAGCTTATGAGCAAACCAAGGCTGAGGGTTTGTCAACAGAAGGCGGGGCCTCCCCCTCCTCCTTCCTAGATGCTCTGTCGGTCGGCTTAGCCATTAGCAAGTGCACTGTGCAACCAAACATGCGTATTCACGAGAGCAAGCAGCTTGGATGGAGAAGACCATTTTCCAGATACACGGGTAGGACACCGCACACCTTGATTCATTCTTTGCGAGCTAGATCAACCCTCCCTCTTCCTTCCTGTGTTATGGAAGCAAATTATAAGGATCAGTTCCAGAGTGGAGATTTGATTCTTTTTTTTCAAGGACTATCCTATGTGCAGAGTCTCTCAAAGTAAACTGAGTCTGTAGGCAATTAACTGCGACCAACATTTAGATCATTTAGAAGTACATTTAAAAGAAGAGTCTTGTAAAAACACAGACGAATAATTACCCAATTTTTTTTTTTTTTTTTTTTTTTGCGGTACGCGGGCCTCTCACTGTTGTGGCCTCTCCCGTTGCGGAGCACAGGCTCCAGACGCACAGGCTCAGCAGCCATGGCTCACAGGCCCAGCTGCTCCGCGGTACGTGGGATCTTCCCAGACCGGGGCACGAACCCGTGTCCTCTGCATCGGCTGGCGGACTCTCAACCACTGCGCCACCAGAGAAGCCCAATAATTACCCAATTTAAGAAATGAATTAATTTTCTAAATTTATATAGTACATCTGCAATTAAAATAAAATCCAAGAAGTTTTTCTTTTAACTGTCTTTTTTCTTTCCATTTCCCTTAAGGGTTTAACAAAACGATGAGAGAGAAATAATAGTTGTAAGGACTGATATAGATACATGGAATTGTTGTCTTAGAAACTGAGTGTGTGTTTGGACTTGAGATCGATGGACAACTCTGATACTTTTTATGCCTCTTATGCCAGGGAAGTCACTGTGTGCTTTCAGTCAGGCAGCTTGGGGTTAAAGGAAGAAAGCAGAGCTCTTAGCACCATGGGGATCAGCTGAACTTTCTGGACGCTGTTCAGAGAGGTCTTGGGCTCTAAGACTGCACGTCTTGTTGACCTGATGCAAGTGACCAATTGTAACCTGTCGTCCCCTCCCCTTTCTCTTTCAGAGTTGAACGACAGTGTAAATGAAAATAGTGACACCGTTGGGCAAATTGTCCACTACATCATGAAAAACGAAGGTATGGTTGTTTTAGTGTCCAGAACAATTCAGTATTCGTATGTTTTATTAAAAACCTGCTTCAAAGAGTCATGATTTGTATAGATTGTCCTGTCAATGTTTCTGAAGTTATTGACACCTTTTACCTAAGCTCACAAATAGCTCAGCTTCCCGCATTATCTGACCAGGGGAGTTTCATAGAAGTGTTTTCTAAGAGTCAGTCATCGTAGAGTCAGCCCCGGAGGCTTACCTTTTATTCCTGGCCTCACCTCGATGTGGGGAAAGTCATATTACATCATGGAGCCTGACTTTCCTCCTCTAAAATAATATTTACCGCATAGCATTGTTGTGACATATTGCACATAAAGTGCTTGTATAATAAGCACTCAAATATTATCTATTCCTTTTTTTGTGCTTTTAAACATATTGTGGTAAAATACGCATAACATAAAATGGACCGTTATACCCATTTTAAAATGGACAATTCATTGGCCTTGAGTACGTTCACAATAATGTACAGCCGTCACCACTATCTAGCTCCAGAACTTTTTCATCATCCCAAACTCTGTACCCACTAAGCAGCCACTCCCCATTCTCCATCCCCTTTCCCTTCATCCTCTGGCAACCCCTCCTCTGCTTTCTGTCTCCATGGATTTGCCCATTCTGTGATCTATTCTTAAGTGTTAATACTTTTAAAAAGTCTAACCTTTATGGCTTTAAGCACTTTTTCCCCCTCTGAAATGTATTCTAAACCCCCATCTTCCTAATCTTCCCCATCTTCCTAAACTAATCAGGATGAGTTTAATCTTCATTAGATAAATCAGGGTCATTGTTTTGAAGGTGATTGTCTCCATAAGATTCCACACCCCGAGTGACTTTTGAGGTGTGTGGCACTCCTACCCACATACCTGTGAACTAAAAATGTCACCTGTCATGTCAGTAAACAAATGATGTTGCAGCCATCAAGCCATCACATCTGCCCCAGCGGGGCACCCTGAGGAGACTCAGGGTGCACAGGATACTGGCCCCAGAGGGCTGAGGTGCACATCAAAGGAATGACTTCAGTGAACCCAGACTCTTGCATCTTCCCGTACATAGAAAAGAACTACATTCCTTAACTCGAGATGTCTGGTTTTCTTTAATTAATAGTCATCTTTTGATGTTCCGACTACCCGGTCTTTGTTGCAAAAACCCCTGTATATCCTGGGGTTGCCTCTGCAGAGCGCTCCCTCAGAGCTGTCTGAGACGCTGTGTCCCGGCCTTAGGTCCTCAGATTTGTCCACTGAATAAAACATAACCTCTCAACTTTTAGGTCGTGCATTATTTTCAGTCGACATCTCCCGTATCCGCAGATCTCCATACTTTGAATTCTCATGAGAATTTAAAAGAAAATGTTTTCCTTGGGCTCTGTCTGTGCCCTGGTCAGTGCTGACACATGCAGCCTGCACTGCTGCACCTGAGCCATTTGTCCAAAAGTAGAAATACCTCCGTGCTGCTCAGTAAATACACGCTCTTCCATCCCCAGCCGCTCCCCGGGGCTCCTCTGCCCCCATATCCTCACTATCAACTGGAGCATCTGCCTGGCCCAGGCTGCTGGTCAGTTTTTCTGACTAAGAGAAGCAGCAATTTCACATGATTCAGCATAATTTTCATTGTTCTTTACAGAGTGGGTTTTACGTATTTGGCATAGATCTAGGTGCATTATGTGCATAATCTAATCCTCAAAATATTCCTCTGGAGTTGATATTATTATACCCATTTTACAGATGAAGAAAGGAATACTCCAAGTGGTTGGTCACATGGTTAAGGAGCAGCCTGGCCCTACCTGGGTCTCTTTCATCTATACAACATTGCCTCGACTCTCTTCTACTTTGTAGCTTTCAGTTTCTATGGGATGGAAAACCAGATAGCCAAACTTAATAATATGGTGTTTAAAATAACAAGACAGCAATCACTTGGATTTGATGTCTGTTTTCTAAAGACCTTCGTTCAGGGAACAGTATTTGTTGATGCTATCCTTGAGGACTCAGTGGTGCATATTTCTTTCACATAAAAAAAGTGGATTTTAATTTGCATAAGAAATGCACAAATACGTTCTTGGCATAGAAGCTCCAGCCATGACAAAAGTGCACAGGGTAAGGTTGCTCCTGTAACCTTGTGCTTTCGAAACTGCCTTCAGGGCTTTGGGGAGCTTGGAGGCATTTGGGACCTGGGCTTCTGAGAGCTGGAGCGGTTGCTGAGTTAGTGAGTGCTGCATGAGGGAGTTACTGACAGGTGAACTGGTTGAAATAAGTCAGCTGTGAAAACTTTGCCGGGGGCTGCAGTTCTCGCGTATAACTTCATAGTAGACATTGAGTGCTTGCTATGCGCCAAGCTCATTCCAGGGGCTTTCTGGGAACCCTGTGATTCAGATACTTCGTTCCCAATTTACAGTTGAGAAACTGAGGCCCACAGCACGTAACTAACTTGCCAATGTCACCCTGCTGCAAGTAGCAGACCTGAGATTTGAACTCTAGCATCTGACGTCAGAGTCTATACTTACCCACGTGCTGTCACTGCCTCTTTCGTGGTAGCAGGAAAGACGGATGATAAACTTCCTCCTTTCAAAGAGACAACGTATACAGCTGGGGTGTTTTATAGAACTCTTAAACATTAACTCATTAAATTCTCCAAACTACCTTATGAGGTAGATCCTGTTATCACCCCATTTTGCAGATGAAGAAACAGAGGCCCAGAGGGTAAGAAAATTACCCAAGGTCACACAGCCAGCATGTGGCAGGATGGTGCCAGCAGTGGGCCCCTTCTCCTAATTACAGCAGACGAGAAGCCTTTGGGTCCTTGGAGCAAGCAGACTATATAATTTCCTCACCTTCCACACTCACAGACTATAGGGCTGTTCTTTTCTTTTTTAATTATGTCCTTTTCCTTTCAGAAAGTAGCCTTTTGGTTTCTGCTGCCTTGATTACCAGTAGGTATGTTGGAATAATACCAAGGCACTGATTTCATTCTTTCTCCTCTGCTCCCCTGTTCTTTCCCTTCTGTCTTTCTTATTCTTTACCCTCGTCCCTGTCAGGGCCTTCATCTGTCTGCCTGTGATTTCTCCAGTGACCTGTGAGGAAGGCTGGGGGCTCTGATCCTTCGTGTGGCCTTGGTTCTCCTTGGCCACCAGGAGACATCTGATCTCACTGGACGCCCCTCTTCCAGCCGTGGCCCTCTCTAGCTTCCAGCCTGTGCCAAAACAGCAGCTGGGGGATTAGATACATACTTGGGTCTCTTACCAGCTGATAACCTAGCTTTTTTAGTTTGCCTTTGAGACTTAAATTCTCTATAGAACAAAATGTATTTTTCTTTGCTTTGTCATTAACAGACTCTGAACTTAATATCAATTAAGACCTCCCTGTTGAGGTTAATTTAACTATTTAAAAAAAATGATCAGCACACTATAACATAATTTTTCTTTAAACATTGAAGAAAAAAGGAATAAAATTGAGTACAAACCATTACCATTTTTCCATGTTTATTTATGTTTTCTTTGCCTACATTTACATATTTTAAAACATTTGCAGTCACGATATATGACCCGTCTTCTGCTTTGCATTTTTAATTTGGCTAATGGGATAATATTTCACCTGTACTCATGGTGACATTCTTGTTTATGGTTTAAACCTATCATGTCTTGAATGTTGCAAATCAAGTCTTGTTTAGATAAATATCTCTTGAAGGATGAATTTATTGGCTGGCCTGCAGACTGATTATTTTCCCCCTAATCCTTTCTAAATAGAGCTGAATTGAAGAGCGTTTGGGTCTTCAATTCAGTGGCCTCTGTATGGAAGTTTGGAAAGTACCTGCAACTCCACTGTATGGAAGTTTGGAAAGTACCTGCAACTCCGTAGCTGAGCTTCTCTGCCAGGCCCTGACACTGTCTGAAAACAGCAAAAATTCAGAGCATTGCGATTACTCTCCAAGCGCCCTGGTTATGGTTATTCACACTAGGCAGAGAGAGGGATCCCTTGGTGACATTCTTACCTTGGGGCTCAATTTGTGTGGTGGCAAAAAGGATTCCTTCATAAACTACCATCATTACTGAGTAAATCTCTGGAACTTGCTATAATGGTTATGCAGACATCCTGTGAACTGTTAAACTACTCATCATTTAGGTAGAGACTTGGACATTGAAGGAGTAGGTCGGGGTGAAAAGCACCCACCCCAGAGTCAGATAGACCAGGGTTTGAATCTAGGTCTGTTTCTAGCTCTGTTTCTAGCTGTGGGACTCTGGCCAGTCAGTTACAGTCTTTAGGCCTCAGTGTCTATCTTTAAAATGGGGATGATAACTCTGCCCGCTCTTGGGGAGAATCAAACATGATGGGGTCTGTAAAGCTTTTAGCCAGTGACTGGTACATACCAGGATCTTGCCTTGAATGTAAGGGAAAACTTTGAAAAGAGTAATAGTGGGAGAGAAGACAAGGCATTTTTCTTGTCTGATTTTGACTGGTCTATGCATATTATCAGGCAGAAATTCAGGAAAGAAGAGAGGAAGCAGTTTCTGGAAATTACTGCCCACTGGAAAATTTCCCCTGTCCTTGACCGGCTTTGCTTGCCCTATAATTGACTCCTCCCATCCTTTGGATGCCCATGAAGGGAAGAATAGTTGGACAGAATGTTGACAACTGTAGGAGAAACCATCTTTTGCAGCGTTTTGGAGTTATGAGTAATCACAAGGAGGAGAAATATATTCATTAGAACTTAATTGGATTATTGCTCTTTTACAGCCAAATTAAAGCATGTGTTTATGTGCTCGTGGTGGTGTTCTGTTAGAGTTTTCTCATCACAGGAAACCCAAAATGTTCCCAAGGGTTAGTTTACTGAGATTTACTCCCTGGTATGGATTGCAGGGTAGACTAGAGACAAGGACGTATGTGCGTGTGTATGTGTGTGTTGGTCTCACACACCCACCCTCAATGGGTATGAATGATCAAAACTTGAGTCTACTCTTAAAGCATCACTCATAGCAAACAAAGGGGTTGTTTACTATTGTTTCTAAGAAATAGGGGCAAGATACAGGAATACATGAATACATGAGAAACAACACAAGCCCATAAAAACAAGTTTTAGTAATGATTTTAATATATTTTCCTAATCTCTCTGGCAGCATTTTATCATCTGATGTTTCTAACAGAGGTCATCATTTTGATTAATTAATTTTCTCAGGTGACTATTTAAACTTCTGTTTTTGAAAAGCTCATTCTTATAAGTGAATGCTATTAGTGTTATCTTTGTTTTCATACCTTTTTTGTTGTTGTTATTTTTCCCTCTTTTCTGTTTATAGTTTTGAAGTTTAGTAAATGATGGCAGAATATAAATCTCAACTGGCAAATTATTGTGTATTCCCTAAACTCTTTATCTGAAAGAAAATTATTGTCCTGAATTCTTAGTATTAGTTAAAGGGAAAATGATGAGACTGTACTTAAATTTGTCTTACAGAGGGTAATGTGCCTTTTTTGTCACGTGGGAAAAGATACTGCTGATCCATTTCAGCACTGTTTTTGTAATGATAAGAGTCTTATTTAGATCAAACCTTGTGTTTGGATATGCATTTGTGCATCTTCACAGATAGTCATGAAAGGCAAAGAAAATATTTCTTTTTGAAAAGGCTGGTATGCTCCATCAATATGTCTTCAGAAACCCCATACATTTGCAAGGGTTGTGAAGGGGAGAAAATTAGATTGTAGGGGGCAAAACCCCCTTACTATTTTATATGTAAAACACAGATATGCGTATACTACATAAACGTGTATATCTGCAGTATTATAGTTTCATGGGAGGGTGATTAGGAAAAAAATGTAAAAAAAAAGGCCTCTGGGTGGAGCAATAATGAAAAAAAGTTGAAACACTGGATACATCCTTAGCTATTAGCACTTAAAAGCAGCAGTGTTGAAAACAGAGTTAATTTTCCTCCTCTCGGATTTCATCTGAGATGATAATGTTGGTGTTGGCTCACATGATAAATAGTGATTTTTAAATTGTTTCATTGTCTCTGGGGAATTTGGTGTGGTTAGTCCTGAGGACAGTGCTTTAAAAATCAATGGGAATGGGTCAGGAGTCGGTCATCACATCTGGCCTTGCCCGGAAATACCCAAGAGAAACTTGACCACTCACTTCAGTCTTTTATCCTTAAGACTTTTCACCCTACAAAAGACGAAAAGAACATGTGTGTCTGTGCATGGCGGTGGGGTAGGCACCCAAGAAGCTTAGATTCAATTTGCTTTAGTGGACAGCCTAGGCACCCCCTACAAACTTGGATTTTTTTTAAAAAAAGTTAACATTAGAAGTCTAATTTAACTGATGGGTGTGACCAACATTTGAAATTTAAAGCTATCTGGCTAGAGTTAAGGTCTTGTATGGTCTGAATGGCCCACCTAGAAAATTAATCCTTTCTCATCCCTGGTTCTATGTGGGATAGACTTGATACTACATGGGTATCCAGAATTTAGGGCTAATTCGTTGAGCATGTATAAGGTATTAAAATACAGGTCTCTTGAGACATACATTTTATGACATATTTAGCAAAGTGAGTTAAATTCAGTTTCCTTTTGGTTTGAGAAGGGGAGAAAGATATGGCTTCTGTGTTATATTGCTAATGACGTGTAGGAAACAAAGCTCTGTGGTAGATCTGCTTTCCTTTGCATAGATTCTCTGTCACTCTCCCTAAATTCCTGCGTGGTGAAAAGTATTGGCAGATGGTGCCACATCTGGGTTTTTCTTGGGAAAGACCCTCCCTTCTCCAGGGCCCCAGGGCCTCATTTGTGAACTGAAGGAAATCAATTAGGTGTTTTCCAAACAGTTTTTCTGATATGATAATTCTATGATCACTCATCTGATTGATTCCATTTTAATTCTTTTTTTAAATTAATTAATTAATTAGTTTTTGGCTGTGTTGGGTCTTCATTGCTGCAAGCGGGCTTTCTCTAGTTGCGGTGAGCAGAGGCTACTCTTTGTTGTGGTGCGTGGGCTTCTCATTGCGGTGGCTTCTCTTGTTGTGGGGCACGGGCTCTAGGCATGCGAGGTTCAGTAGTTGTGGCACGCGGGCTTCAGTAGTTGTGGCTTGCGGGCTCTAGAGCGCAGGCTCAGTAGTTGTGGCGCACAGGCTTAGCTGCTCCGTGGCATGTGGGATCTTCCCAGACCAGGGCTCAAACCCATGTCCCCTTATTGTCAGGCGGATGCTTAACCACTGCGCAACCAGGGAAGTCCCCCATTTTAATTCTTGACCTTCTTTTTTTTCCTTAGCAAATGCTGATGTTTTAAAGGCAATGGTAGCAGATAACAACCTGTGTGATCCTGAAAGGTGAGTGCTTTTCCCCTGATTTTATGGGGCTTTCGTTTTCAGTTATCCGCTAGAGCAGGTTTCTGTACTTTGGCACTATTGACATTTGGGCCAGGGAATTCTTTGCTGTGACGAACTGTCCTGTGCATTGTAGGACATTTAACAGCATTCCTGGCCTCCACTTACTGGGTGCCATCGTCCCTTTCTCCTGCTGTGTGACATCCCAGAACCAACGCCTCCACACACTGTCAATGTACCCTGGGGGCAAAGTCGCCCCTGGCTGAGAAGGGCTGCATTAGAGAACGGTGTTGAGAGGGAAGAGTAGCCCTGGAGCTGGGGACCTGGGTGAGTCTTACCTCCACCACTTCTGGATCCCCTCTTCTCTGGCAAGTTAACCGAGCACCCTGAGCTCAAGTTCCATCATCTATAAACTGGAGATAACCACTGTACCAACTTAATTGGAATATTATGAGGAATACCGAATACCTCGGGCATCGAAAGACCTCTATGAACAATGATGATTAAACGAAAAACCAGGCTGGTTTGGGGGCACCTGCTAAGTTCTGTTCTTGTATTACCAGTTTTAGGTTATGGTGGTTGAGTATCATAGTCCTTCCTAATTAATTACAGGTAACTGTATTTCTATGTAAGTTTTCATGCTTCATGGAGCATTTATTGAGTGCCTGCTGTGTGCTGGGCATGATGCTGGAGCCGGGCCTTCACAGATCCTTGCCATGGAGGACGAAGTCTAGTGGGGAGTGGAGACAAGAAGCAGGGGCTGCTTGTAGGCAGAGAAAGTCCAGGACAAAAGGCCCGGGAGAGTGAAAGTGTGGGATGCCTCTGGGTAACGTTCAGTCTGGGGTGGCCCGAGTTCATGCTATGGACAGAAGCAAGAAAGGCCAGGAAGGCAAGTTGGGTTTGAGTGACATGGCAAGGAGTTTGGACCTTTTCCTGCTTACTCTGTGGGTGGTACACCCAGCGCATCTTAGCTATTTCATACATGTTTGTCAAACTGGCCACGTTAGATCTGCATTTTAGCGAGGTGACTTAGTGCCAGAAGGCCAGTGAAAGGAGCTCTGGTGGTGTAGTTTATAGAAACATACGAGCTGTGGTTTCCGCCACACTCCAGCCCTGACCACAGACTCCTTGTGTTAGGACCATGTCACCTCATCGAATCTTTGCCTCAGTCATCTTAGGGCATCCTATAGTCCCTGTCATTGGGTTTTGTGTGCAGCGTGTACTAGATAAATGTTTGTTGAATGAATGTTGTTAAATTTTTTTGTCTACTTTTGAAGTGGGCAAGTGGGCTGGTTACCAGCGGCATAAAGGCTGGCTTATGCTGTCATGAGACTTCTGTATGCCTTTTGGGCTCTCAGCCCAGTCTCAGGAGTCAGGCTCTGCTGTTATGTGCTGCCCTGCCCACCCCACCTACACCAGGTCAGAGGACTGATTCCTGGTTGGGCTGGCCGTGTCCTGTCTTATTTCCTCCTTTCCTAGTGGACCAGAGCCTTGACACGTGCCTTTTGAAAGCAGCCAGCATCTGACCTATATATACTTCTGCTTTTTGTGTTTTGGATGGTACGGCTGGGTTTCTTCCAGGTTATCAGAGTGATCTCCCCTGTTTCTGAAGCACTGTAGCATGATGGTTAAGATCATGGTTTCTAGATTTAGTCTTTCTAGATTTGGATCTCAGCTGTCGCTTACTAGCTGTGTGACCTTGGGTAAGTTACTTAACTGCTCTGAGGCTCAGTGTCCTAGTTTCTAAAATGAGGAAACTAATAATACCTACCTCAAGGTTTTGTGAAGATCAGTGGAATTAATATATATCAAGTGCGTAGACTGCTAAGTGTTAGCTATTTTTGTTATTACTATGATCAACATCTGTCTTGAGCATCACTTTTGATGTCTTGACCTAAAAGCTTTCTTCCTTTGACACAATAGTCAGATTGGATCAAATATTCTATCTTAAGTCATCCGATAATTTGATTGGAATTTAAGTTTTTCTCTCCTCCAGGGCACATATATTCGGGGCATCTCTTAGCTTAGAGACCTAGGAGGAACTTGGGTATGTGTGAGAAATTAGTTTACTTGAAATTAGACTGCATGCAAAGGGAGATCAGCCATTTGGAAAGAGATCTAATACTTGAAAGACAAACAGTGCATCATCATTAGAAGCAGTGGTTTATTTCCGGCCAGTTAATTCCATACTGGAAGTGATAAATCACATTGTTACTGTTTAAAACGAACTGTCATTGTCTAGTCATAAGAGCTGAGTACCTGCTGCCTGAGATCAGTTCACGAAGCCCATTTGTATAATTGGAAGAGGCATTTTTTTTCTTTTGATTTAAACCTGCTTCTTATAATGCAGGGGGAGAGAATGCCTTAGCTGGTATTTCTTTTAATAACCAGTTCGACCTTTTCCTTTTTTTTTTTTTCCCCACGTTAGCCCGGCGACCCCTAGCACTCCTGGGAGCCCACCTGTGAGCCCCGGGCCCTTGTCGCCAGGTGGCACCCCAGGGAAGCACATCTGCGGCCACCATCTGCACACAGTGGGTGGCGCTGTCGAGCGGGACGTGTGTCATCGATGTAGGCACAAGCGATGGCACTTCATAAAACCCACCAACAAGGCCAAAGAGGGCCGCTCAAGGCGCCAAGGAGAAGTTACTGTCCTCTCTGTGGGCAGGTGAGTCCTGGGGGTGCTTTGGGTTTGTGTAACACAGTTGCTGCGCTGTGTGGATTTGTACACCCGCTAAATGTAGAGTGTGTTCTCCTGAGCCTGGCTCGGGTCCTATCTCTGGGCTTCTTTGATGTTTTCTGGTCTGAGTCCTGTATTTTTCCAACAGCAGAAGAATTCTAAGAGGTGGCTATTGCAAGATCAGGTGTGACTTGTATTAATTAAGGTAACAAATTAATTACTTGCTGTATTAGGGTTCTACAGAGAAGCAGACTCACACAGACACACATGTAAGAGATTTATTATGGGAATTAACTCACACGATTATGGAGGCCAAGAAGACAGGAAAGCTGGTGGTAATTCAGTCCAAGTCCAAAGGCCTGAGAACCAGGGGAGCCGGTGGTATTAGTCCTGGTCCCAGTCTGAAGGCTTAGAAACCAGGAATGCTCATGTCTTATGGCAAAAGAAGAGGGATGTGTCAGCTCAAGTAAAAAGAGCAAATTCAGTCTCCCGTTGCCTTTTAGTTCTGTTCAGGCCCTCAAGGGATTGGATGATGCCCATTCTCATTGGTGAGGGTGATCTTTACTCAATCTACCAATTCAAAGGCTAATCTCTTCTGCAAACATCCTCACAGACACACCCAGAAACAATGTTTTATCAACTCTCTGGGCAGTCCTTAGCCTGGTCAAGTTGACTCATAAAATTAACCATCACACTTGCTCTAACAGATAAAACCCAAATCTCAACTGTTAGGGAATGTAAATTTGTATTTCACTTGTGGAAATCGAAAGATCAGTGGTGGCTCTTCAAGCAGTCACCCAGAGCCCTGGATCCTTTCCATCTTGTGCCTCTGCTGGATTTGCTAGCAGGAGAAAGTACGCAGAGCATTGTTCACAAGAGGTTTTTCAGGAGATGGGCCTGAAGTGGCACATTTCAGTCTTGCTCACATTCCTCTGTCTGGAACTCAATCACTTGGCCACACCTAATGGCCAGGGAGGTAGGTAACGTCGGCCAGGAAGAAGGGAAGAGATGGAGCCTGGTCCACTGCTCTCCAGCCTCTGCCGTGTAAGATCCACGTGGACCCCTGGGACTGCTCGCTTTTCCTTCACCTCCTCCTTTCCCAGTCCTAAAGTTCCATTTACCTGTGACCCATATGTGATGTAGAGATCTTGCAGTTCAAGTGATAAACAATTTGACGATACTGTATGCAGAGCATTTTTGGTTGATTTTGAGCCTCCTGCAGGAACTGCAGGGCTCATGCTGCACGTGCCAAGGCAGTAGAGAGTAATGGTCGAGAGCATGCCTGCCGGCACCAGACTGGGGAAGCCCTGAGCAAAAGCTGACAGTGTTGCCTACGTGATCCTTCTCTCCTTACTGACAAACTCTGGGAAGAGTAGCCTGGACTCACTGAATCACCCTCATTTGACTCCTGACACCACTACTTACAAACTGTTACTTCTCTCTGTGCCCCAGTTTTCCCCTCTATAAAATGGGGATGACAGTAGCACTCACCTTATCGGGTTGCTGTGAAGACGAAATAAGGTGACTCAGGTATAGGTCTTAGAGCAGTTTTTGGTGCTTATTATATACTCAAGAATTGTTGGCTATTATTATTACTGTTATTTGAATTCCATTGAGTTTCATCATGTGTTGCACAAGCAACAAGGAGAAGACTCCTTGGCTCTTTGCCACTTATAACAAAACAGTGCAACTCATGACCACACTGTTTTATTCAGAGCAGAGTCATGGGAACTTATGAATGTGGAATGCGGTGAGAACCTGTAACTTGTTTGGACAAAGTGTATTTTGTTTGCTTTAAAAAAAAATCTGCTGAAACTTTCAACTCAGATTCAACATGGCTTTTTTAAACGCCCCCAATCCAACTCTCTGTCTTGGAGATAGAATAAATACTATGACTGCTGAGTGATTACAGGCTGCTTTTCAGCAAGTGTTGCTTAAAGAGAGTCTTAAAGTTTGACCGAATAGGTTTGTGGTGACAACTTTTTTCCTGATCCTCCGTTCACTGCTTCAGAGTCTGCTTCCTCCTTCTGGTGGGTGAGCTCATTTTGGACAAACAAAGAGAATTTATTTTAGATGGTTTTGAGGGAAATGAAGACCAAGACTAGAGAGAAACTGCTGTGAAAGATTTTCGGGTTTTGATGGTGATGGACGAGAAAAGCAGTCCAACTGAGTACATTTCTTTAACTTCTCTCTTAATTCTTAAGGAAAATCTCTTTCTTAAATTCCTTAACCCTTAATGAAAACCCAAATTTGCTTCAAAAACAGAAACAAAAAAACCCAGACAAAACTCATGCAGACACAAAAACTCTGCCACCCGACTGATGCTGATAAACGTGTGTCTGGGGCCCTGTTTAGAGAGGTAGACCCTCTGCTGGGTGAAATTTGAGAAGACAGTTCCCTAGTGAACATCAGATTTGCAAACTGGTCGGGCTTTTATCCAGCCTTCTGTTGTTAAAACAGCTGATGTTTAAGCCCAGGTCCTTGTTAGAAACCACAGCTCTGAGGCTGTTTCATATTTGAGTACCTGTGTTTCTTAGTGCATTTCCCATGCTCTGTAAACTGTGCAGCAGAGTCTGTGATGTGTTGAGTGAACATCAGCTGGGAGGTTTGGCAGGACGGTTCCTCCTGTTGAATATGGTGGTTTTCTTTTCTTTTCTTTTCTTTTTTTTTTTGTGGTACACGGGCCTCTCACTGTTGTGGCCTCGGATGCGCAGGCCCAGCGGCCATGGCTCATGGGCCCAGCCGCTCCGCGGCATGTGGGATCTTCCCGGACCTGGGCATGAACCCGTGTCCCCTGCATCGGCAGGCGGACTCTCAAGCACTGCGCCACCAGGGAAGCCCTTCTTTTCCTTTTAAAAAAGTTTTTATTGAAGTATAGTTGATTTACAATGTCGTGTTAATTTCAGGTGTACAGCACAGTGATTCAGCTATATATATATTAATATAATACGTATATATTAATACATATATATATATTCTTTCTCAGATTCTTTTCCCTTATAGGTTGTTACAAAATACTGAGTATAGTTCCCTGCACTATATAGTAGGTTCTTGTTGGTTATCTATTTTATATATAGTCCTGTGTGTATGTGAATATGGTGGTTTTCATTGCTGTCCTAACTTTTGGCTGAGTTTGTTTGGGATCCTCCAGGTGGATGATTTTTACTTCATTCATGATTCTTGTTCAGTGGAAAAGCAAAACCCGTCACATGTCCTCTTTCCTCCACTCAGGTTTAGGGTTACGAAAGTGGAACACAAGTCAAATCAGAAGGAGCGGAGAAGTTTAATGTCAGTTAGTGGGACCGACAGCGTCAATGGGGAGGTGTCTATGACACCCCTGAAGAGAGAGCGAAGTGGCACAGAGTAGCAGGTAAGTTGAAGTTGTGGCGACATTGGGGGTGGGTGGTACATGGCAGAGAGAAGGTGCCCAGAGCCTCCCTGGAGTCTGTGGTAATACGGGAGTGACTTGGCAGGGAAATGAGAAGTACTTTCCTGGAGCTGGTAAGGCTGTAGGGGTCGGAACACCATTACTTGTCTGCCCAGAGCTTTTTGTGAAGAGCCCATCAACACAGGTGCCTCCAGGGACCTGGCCTATATAATAATGAGTGGGGAGGATTACTTAGGGGGTAATGTGGAGTGGTGGGGACTGGAGCAAACTAGAAATCACATAACCCATCTGTTAGGGTTTGCATTACCACAAGGCAGGAAGCACTTAGTGTGGCTAGATCTTAGGCAAAAAAGGTGGAAATCTAGACTTTTTTTTTTAGCGGTACGCGGGCCTCTCACTGTTGTGGCCTCTCCCGTTGCGGAGCACAGGCTCCGGACGCGCAGGCTCAGCGGCCATGGCTCACGGGCCCAGCCGCTCCACGGCATGTGGAATCTTCCCGGACCGGGGCACGAACCCGTGTCCCCTGCATCGTCAGGCGGACTCCCAACCACTGCGCCACCAGGGAAGCCCCTACAGGTGAAATCAACAGGTTTTTAAATGTTGGCGGCCTGTTAAAAATCCTTTAAATGACCACGCAGGCCAAATGAAATATAATCTTGTCGCCATTTCTAGGTAAACTGTGATTCGAAAAAGGCTTGAGCAAGCAAAGCAATGCTTTTTTCCTTTGAGTTGGAAACCAGTTTTGTTTGATGTGTCACAGTTCTAAAATACCCCCAGTAGAAGTATTACTCCTTCCACCAAATATTTTGAAGCAATTCAAAAGCAAACGTGAATGCTTCTTGGCTTGGCACTTTTAACTTTGGGAGATATTACTTAAAAAAAAAAGCCTGTGATAATTTGATATTGGCTTAGCCTTTATCTTCTTTGCTTTCTGTTCTGGCTTGAGTCCCATTCATCCCTTTCATGTTACTTATTATATGTAAAAGGATGAGTGTGAGGACTCAGGAGTGACCAGCTCCAAAGTCTCCAATGGAACGGTCAGAGCCTGAATGCTAAGGCAGAAGAGGTTCCACTTCCAAAGGGAGGGGGAGGGGGGGTAAGGGGGGGAGGAATAGCCAGGTCCTAGAAGGTACAGGGAAACAGCAAGGTTGAACCTGAGCCTTGGAGTCAGGCTGCCTGGTTCAGGTTCCCGTTCCCCACTCACTAGCCCTGGGACCTGGACAAGGTGCTTGGGCTTTTTTATGCCTCACTTTCCTCACCGAGAAATAAAAATGATGCTGCTTGCCTTGAGGGATGGCAATGCGATATCAGGGAAATAACATGGGAAGCCCAGGGCCTGGCAGATAGGAAATGCCCAGTTAGTGCTACTGATTATTTTAAGTGGCCAGTTTGGCGGAGAAGGGGCTTTTGAGTGAAGCTTCTGATAACCTGCCTGGGCTCAGAGGGGTTGAGGATGATCCAGAAGTCATCTGGGGGCTTCCCTGGTGGCGCAGTGGTTGAGAGTCCGCCTGCCGATGCAGGGGACACAGGTTCGTTCCCCGGTCTGGGAAGATCCCACATGCTGTGGAGTGGCTGCGCCCGTGAGCCATGGCCGCTGAGCCTGCGCTTCCGGAGCCTGTGCTCCGCAACGAGAGAGGCCACAACAGTGAGAGGCCCGCGTACTGCAAAAACAAAAAAACAAAACAAAAAAACCAAAACAGAAGTCATCTGGAAGAGTTGTGCTCCTGAATTCTGTAAGACGTAGGGGCTCTGATAGCTTTCCAGCACTGGTTCTTGCCATTTCGCCCTTGGGAAGATCTGGCCGCTTCCCCTGAGTTGAGGAACCCAACAGAGGCTTTCTTTAAAGACGAGACATGGAGCAGAAAAGTCTGTCTTTGGCTTCTCAGCCAGTTACTGGTGCCTTGGGAAGGGAACCCAGAGGAATTTAGGAAAACGAAGAGGATGATGATCATAAAAGCAGCCAATGTCAATTCAGTATTCTAGTCTTCTGGGTGTTGTACTGAGATGTGTCTCGCATGTCACCATTATAAACATCTCCTAATGGGATGGATACTATTACCCCAGCTTTATAGATGAGGAAACCAGTGCACGGAAAGGGTAAATTACATGTTATGGATCACATGACTGGAAAGAGGAGCTGATTTGAACTGAGGTCTGTGACTGTAAGACCAGCTGCACTCTTCTGCCGTCCCGGGGTGCTCACGAAGGGGCAGCCCTAGATCCATGAATGAGGAACATCTCCACCAATGATCTGGAACCTGGTGGTCTAATATGGTAGCCACTAGTCACCTGTGGCTACTTAAATTTAAATTAATTAAAATTAAAAGTTTCATTCTGCAATTGCACTAGTCACATTTCAAGTGTTCAGTAGCCATAGATGACTGGGGTCTGCCAGATACAGACATTTTCCATCATTGCAGAAAGTATTACCCACAGAGTAGATGGTACCTTAGATGTCAGAATTGGAATCCTGAGTGACTTTGGTAAATTAGAGAAACATTCTGATTGAAGTTGCGAGGACTTGGCTTCTGGGACGAGAAGTATGTGGCTATTCAGGTCTAAGGTGAGGAAGGCCCAGCCAGTTTAGCTGCAAAGAAAGAGAAAGCATGAGCTGTAATGACAGTTCTGCATATGAGTCATCAACCTGGCAGTGTGCTGAGAGACAGAGCAGAGGTGGGTAAGAAGACACTGCTTGCCCTCGGGCAGGAAGCGCAAGGTGATCCTGGGTTAGGCTCAGCCAGATTCCAGCCTTGCTGAAGTGCCGTGCCCGGAGGGAGGCACTCAAGGTCTGGGAAGGTTAAAAGAATTAGGATTGCTCAGGTAGTTTTCTTGGTCCAAATTCTGTCCGTATCTGGATTTGATCCAGTCATCTGAAAATCCTGACCACATCTGACTGGTTTACAACTTGATACTCTCTGCAAAGCACGCAATCTTCTCACCGGGATTTTGTGAAAGAGCATTGGATTTGATTAGAAGACCTGGGCTCTCATCATAGCTTCGCCGCTTGGAAATTGTCCTTAACTGCCCTTACTCCAGGTTTCCTTGAATGTGAAATAGGATATTAAATCCATCGATTGAAGGCGAGTGCCAGGAGAGCATCTGGCCTGTCATTGGCTCTAAGTGGTGCTGTGCCGTCCAAAGGTGCAACGAGCACGAGTGACCTCAGAAAGGGGATGTGTTTTCCGAGCCTTCAACATAATTGGAATTAATTTTGGAATTAAAAAATAATTTTTATTATGGAAAATGTCAAACAGACTCAAAAGTAGAGAGAATAATGTCACAAATGCCGATGGACTAATTTAATTATAAGACGTACTGCGTATTGAGTATCTACTATGTACCGGGCATGCTTTAGAAGGCATATTCCATGTATTAACTGATTTAATCCTCACAACAGCAATAAGTAGGTGCCAGTTTAAGCAGAGAGAGTTGAGGCAACTTGTTTAGAGTTACCAGCAAGAATGTGGTAGAGTTTAGAGCCCAACCCAGGCAGTCTGGCTCCCGGAGTCCCAGACTTCACCACTCAGCCGGGTCCAAGGAAAAACAGGTCCTGTGGTTACAGCCTGCTGAGGTTGGGACCTGCTGAGTGATGATGTCTGATGAGCCCAACAGAGAATGGACTCTGCGAAAGGAGGGAAAGGACTAATCACTGACACTCAAAACTATGTATGTACTTACGAAAATTTTTCTTGCTTGGTTTCTTAATATTTCTCATCCTCCGAAAAAGTATGTTTGGGCGATTTAATGTGACTTGATTTTCCAACAAGAGAGATCCTGAAGTTTTTCCTTCTAGGCCCAGAAGATCTCTGGTTCTGAGCTGAATAGGAAGATCTGCACTGGGATGTAACTAATACAATAAGACGGGAGTGTTATATACCTTTTGTGCTGTCTAATACAGGTTTTAGAGTTGTGTTTTTTTCCTGAAAAATATTTTTGTTTAAATTTGAATTTTTGGCCAAGCTATTTTACTGGAATGCCTTGTTTTAATATAGAACTGATTCAAATATTCAAATGCAAATGCATATCTACTCATTGGTTAGGTTTCCTTCTTTAAAAAAAAGAAAATTCAGTGGCTGATACCACCAACTAGACTTAGGATTTCTCTCTCTTTCTCCTTCTCTTTTTAAAAAACAAAATCTGCTGTTTGGCATTTCTTCCCCCTTTTATTATTTCCCCCCTGTTTCCTTTGCCTGAGTTCTTTTTTGTAGCTAGATCTGACTTGCACTCTGCCTGATTTATTTTGGCAATGCAGTTAAAATGGTTTCTTTTTTCCACAGAAAATGTGTTTTGATTTCTTCTTAGAAGAATAAGCTTTTGTTCTTCAAAGTTAAATAAATCAAATTGCTTTCAGCCTCCAAATGCCACTGCCTTGTCTTCATTATCATTGGGCTTTTGCTTTTTAAAAATGATGCCATCGTAAGCATTCTCTCGCACATGTTTCTGAAGTATCTACCCCCCTTTCCAGTTTATGGTAGTATCTTATTGAAAACGTTGATTTGGTAAGTTTACAGAAAATATTTTTTTATCAAAACAGAAATTCATCATATTAGATATCTCTGTTTTAAATCGTTTTATTATTGAAGCTATTCTATTAATTCTTATTTCGGTCATTTAGTTTAGTGATTAAGAGCTGAGTTTTAAACTGCTTAGGTTTAATTTTAACTGTGCCACTAACTACCGGTTGTTTTCAGCAAGTTACTTAACCTCTCCAAGCCTCAGGTTCTTCATCTTTAAAGTGGTGTAGGGTGTAGTGGTGGATGTAAATGACATAATACATGTGTACAGTTCTTAAATCAGGCTTTGGCACAGAGTTAGTATTCACTAACTCACTATTCACTACTCTCAATAATTTCCATCCCATTCTCAGGGGTCCTAGTTAGTTATTAGCCCATTCCTCAAGCATCACTTTTAGATACTGTAACTCACTTTTTCCTTCTTAAGAACATTAGAGCTTTGGAGTCTGATGACATCTCAGAAATAGATATTTGGCAAGTCCCTTAGGAATTTGGGCCATTTTCTTGTGTGTGTTAAGAGGGCCTTAGAAATAACATGCCCCTCTTACTGGAAGTGGAATCAGAATTAGTAACAAGGCAATTGAAAAGTGTTGCAACTTAAGTTCTTTTTATTATACAGATCAGAGGAGGGGTTATATTAAGAGCTAGTGTGGACTGAATTTTCTTCACCTCACCGTGCTACTGCTGGGCTGGGGCTTTGCTCTGGGATAAAAGTCTCCTTTTTGCCAAGACTCATGGATCACCCTCCCTCCCTCCTCAGGACCACTGCCGGGCACAAGGTCAGCTCTCCAGATCTTCGGGGCCTTTTCATTTCCTCCTCTAACAGTGAGGAAAGGCAAGCTTTTCTCCTTTTTGCTTTTGAACTCTGGTGACAGGCAGTGCAGTGATGGTCCGGTGGGGGCCTCCCCTGATGATGTGTTGCTTTATTCGCAGTCCTCTGCATGGCTCGTTCTTTTGTTAACTCTCCATGGAAGGAGAGGATGGTGAGAAACTGTAGGTATCACGAGTTAATTTTTCTCCATAGCTTATATTTTTTTCAGGGCAAAACACACATATATATATATTTTAAGAAAAAGGATCACAAATTTGATGGAAGCCCCTTAATGGGATTCATTGGCCTTTATAAACAGAAGCTGCACCTCAAATAGGCATGGATGGGACCACCTGGCTTGATTTAGAAATGGCTGAATACATTTCTAAAGAGTAAAAGCAGTACTTTGATACTTGTGTTGTTCTTACATGGAAGACCAGTCCCATTGAGTCCATCTTAAATATGGAAGTGGAGGGAAGTTAATGCCTGTCCTTGACCATTCACTGTCTGTGCAAAGCGTAGGCAGTAGAACCAGGCAGATGAGAAGAGCTGAGTGGGGGACAGAAATTTAAATGCAACCTGATGGATCATGGGTGATCATCTCATCTCATCTCTCCAGTTTACAGTGGAAGAGCCAGGCTCAGAAGGATGACGTTTTCCCAGATCCCTGGGCTGGGGAGGGAGAGGGCTTAGGTGGGAAGAAATCTGATGTCTTTTGGCTGTTAGAGCTGCGCCTGGATCAGTCCAGGTTTGTGAGCTATTCTGTTTTCTAACAAGTCGACTAAGATTATAGACTTCGAGATCTCAGAGGAGCTGTGATGGCTAGTTCAGGTCAACTCAAGTACAATTAACGTCTTTTAAAAGTATTTGTTGGGCCCCTACTTTGTGCCAGACCTTAGGGATGCAGCAGTGTGGAAAAGGGACAGACAAGGGCCATGCTTTCATGGAGCTTCTGTTCTAGTTTTCGTAGTGATTTTTCTCCCCATGCCCCCTTGGTCCCCTAGTTTTAGAGTAAGGAGGCCCTAGGACATTATGTACGTTGTTCAAGGTCATGCGGATGGTTTATTCCAGAGCCTGGACTTGGGCTTCCTGATAGTTCAGTCCTTTCACTGTCTCTGAGGTCCTGGATATTGCAAGTGTTTGAAATTGAATCATTTTTAAAATGGAAAAATAAGGCATGAACACGATACAATATTTAAGCACCATAAAAGGCTGCAGGATGAAAAAAAAAATGTCTTCACCCTGTCTACGCCCCTTCTACCCACCACACACATGTCATCTCTCAGTCCCCTTCCCAACAGGGGACCACGGTTGTCCGTGTCCTCTATATCCTTTCAGGATTATTCTATGCACATACTTACTTAAACAACATATATACGTGTCTACAGCCCCCTCCTTTGCCCTTCCATGAATGAGAGCTTAGATACTTGTCTGCACCTTGCTTTTTATTGAAATTGATGACTGATAAGGTCTGTGGACTATTTTTTATGCTCCCACATTGATTGAGCCATGAGGAGTGAAAATGCTGGATACGTTTAAAATGCTGTGTGTCCTTTTTGTTCTTTGTTGTTGGGAATAGCCCCGAAACATTTACAGACATAATCTGAGAGTTTCGGGTGGACCTAAAAACATATTTTGCTGTCATCAACACTGATGTTCTGAGTTATTCTTCCACAGCCTTGTTCTGTGTACAGAAGAGACTGAAACGTATTTGTGAGTATTCCCAGAATTTAGCTAACATGAGGGCCCAGAGGGTTTTGTTTTGTTTTGTTTTGAGTTGCCACCAAAGCTGTCTCCTCTCCTCAGTTATCTCCCTCGGCAGGGTCTGCTCCAGGGCACCTCCCTAGTGCTGACCAGAAGGTGACCCCTCAGGGAGCTTATCTGTCCTCCCCGGTGGCCCTGCCAGCCCTCTGACAAGGCTTAGGAAAGAGGGCTGTAACATCTCCCTTTTTGCCGCGGAGACTGCAGCACTGGAGGCTCACGGAGACTTCGGAGGACGAAAAGGCAGACCTAAGGGGCTCGAGGGAGGCAGAAAGCGAAATGCCTTTGGAGACATTTTGGCCCAGAACGAGATAGAAGAGGGAATTAACAGTTATAATCAGGATTTTTCTTTTTCTTCATTTGTAACTCGAGACTTTGAATCTACTAACATTAAATAGCTAAGGAAATAGTAGTCCCTGTTTTCTGTAAGCTGTCTATTTTCTGCAAGGATGTACGATGCTATAGCTCCACAGTATAGGTTCTGGAACCAGACTCCTTGTGCCCAAGTCCTGGCCGGGCACTTTTTAGCTGTGTAATCTTGGGCAAGTTCCTTAGTCTCTGATGCCTCAACTTCTCCATCTGTAAAGTGGGTTTAAAATACCACCTACCTCATAGGGATGTTGTTCTTTGGTGCTTAGCAAGTGCTAAATAGCCAAATACTTGATGTTATTATCATAATATTATGTCAGGTGAGACCTATTTAAACACTTAGCAAATAAAAGTGTGAAAAATTAATGGTTTTTGATGTTTCTTAATTTTCCTGAGGCTCAGAGAAGCAGGTTAGACATAACCTATAAGATGCTGTAGTTTTGTTTGACACTAGGGTAGAGGCTTACTAAATGCAGGTAGCTGGACTTGCTCACAAGGCAGTCAGGAGGCAACGTTTAACTTGTTTTGTTTTCCTTATTAGAAAGAGGTGGGACCATTCAGAGTCTTAAATTATTCTACCTGTAGCTAGCGTAGACGTTGAATCAGAGGTTTATTGAGACTACGAGGGAACTGCCGAATTGCATTTAAATCCTTCCCAGGAGAACCCTTGTGTTTCCAGATACAGAATAACTTTTGATGTCAATTACATTTTACTTGGAATAAAGTGCTCTGATTCTCACCATCCCAAGGGTTGGTAAATCACAAACGTTCAGCTATTGTCACTTGGGAAGCCCATTATTGCTAAATATATGAACACATTTAAATTGTTGTGAAGCTATAACTCAGGAAAGAGCAACCTTCAGACTTCCCAGTAAGATCTAAATCTCATGTGAGAAAATTCAAAACTACAAGGAGCGCACACTTTCCCATCGGCGTTATTCAGGAAAGAGCAGAGGACAGCCGCAGACCTCATGGCTCGGTGGATATCTCCGCGTGACTGGTGTGGCGGCGACTGTGGCTTCCAGGTGATCTGCCTGGGCTGGAATCACTGCTTTCTTATTATTAATGGTGTGGCCTTGGGCAAGCTATTGAACCTGCAAGCCTCAGTGTCTACTTAGGAAAATGAGAATCGTCGTTGACTCATGGAGTCCTTGAAAAGATTGAGTTACTGAATCTGGCCCGCTTAGCACTGCAGTGCCTGGTGCAGAGAAAGCACTCCGTAAATGTCAGCCACTATTGTTATTAATCAGATAGCCTTCCTTCCTTAATCCCCTGTCCTTTGAGGTCTTAGTGTTCACTGTCCGTTAATCTGTTTAGGCTTCTAGTTTCTTAAGACATGGTTCTCATTTTTAAAGGGACCAGATCCTTTTTTCTAGAGAATCCTTTTTTAACAAGGCACATATGCGTCCTAATCAAAGCTCTGTGGTGGCTCCTGTGGAAACTTAACACCATAATGGAATTCTAGCTTTATCTAATTAGCAATAAAGTCTAGAGAAAAAGCAATAAAAAGCAATTAAAAAAAAGCAATAAAAAGCAATAAAGTCTAGAGAAAAAGATGACCTTTTCTTTCCAGATAAATTTTTTCTGAGGTTCTTAATTTCTCTCCATCAGTCTTGTTATATGATGGACGTGGTCACACTTGGGATTTCTGAATCGTCTTTTCAATGTAAAGAAGTTTTGCTTCATTTCTCCCAGCTTGAGCACTCACTTGTGTAAGATGGTAATCACCAAATTTCCCCACCCTATCCCACTCAGAAAAGATAGATCAGTCTTGTTAAATATGGTGGGGTCCCCTGGTGATGTGACCTGAGAACAACAGGTGGGTGGAGTGTTTTCTCTCCCTCTGGTCCGCGCTGCTAGCCTTCCCTAGCGTTCATGCCAGCCTGCTCCTAGTTTCTGACTGCTGTGTGCCTGTAGAGGAGGCACCTTTTAATATTAATGTGTTGTGGTAAAGAAATACTATTTTAAAGTATGTGTTTGTTTATCAATACGGTCATATTCACAGCTGTAGAATGAAATGAGAAGAAATTTAACATTGTCAAATGCACCATGACACAGTCCCAGAAATAAGCTGCAGTTGGAAATTTACAAGCTGTGCAAAATGTGGTATCTTCTTTCCTCTAGATTATCACTCAGATAAGACAGGTATTTATCTGGAAATTGAGAGCTGCTGTGCTGGTCAAAGCTTCCCTTTTGTTAAGTGTGTGTGAAGACAGAGAGCCCAGAACTGTGAATCAGTGCTGGGTAGTTTTCAATAGAGCCTGAAAAGGTTAACTTTCCTTTTTTCTGCCTTGTTTCTCGTATTAGTAGTGAAGACTTTTAGGTAGCATTTTGTATTTCTCATATTCTCTTTCAAAGATATTGTGTGCAGTACAGTTTTAACCAGCTGCAGAAGGCTATTGTGGAAGAGAGCCGCTGTGCTGGGATGCTGTTAATGGTCACGATAGCTAACTTTTAGGAGGGTGCTGACTGCTTGGCCCTGTATTAAGCATTGTACATATATCATCTTATGTAAAACCCCCAACAGCCCTACGTGGGATGCTGCAGAGAGGCCAAGGCTCAACAGCTAGTCACAGGGGTCTGCGTCTGGGGACAGGCCACAGGCTCCAGACCCCTCCTTCGTAGCCCAGCCTTGGTCTTACATGCCCACTCCTTAAAGTTGGTCAAACCTGTGCAAAGAACTCTAAATGGGAAGTTCTACTATGTTGGAATGAACATTCTTACTGTGATGAAACATTTCATTCTGACATCCCTTGCTCTTGACCTTCTTGTTTTCCTTGATGCAAAACAGTCCAGGTCTAAGGGAGCCGCTGATAAAAAGAGGAGACATAAAAGTAGTTGAACACCTTTTTTCTAGATAATGGCCTAGTTTGAAGTTTTACTGGGAAAATTCTCTCCTATCTTTTAGCTTTTTTTTTTTTTCTCTTAGGACAATTTTTCTATTTTTCCATCTCTGGCTTTTCTACTTTTTTCCGTGCTAGTGTCTTCCACATGAATCGACTCTCAAATGACAGTATTCCCAGACTTGACTTTGTTCAGTTTTCTTGTACAAATCTGTAGTTTAGCCATGCTCGGTTGTAGCAATGCAGAGCAGGGAATTACTTATTCATTTATAATTAAGAACTTGGTTCTTGCTGTTTTCGAGGACAATGCTTTATTTCCTTTTCAGCTAAGGGGGTAAGGGTCCTTTCCCCAACCCATTTAGTTTGGGAGATCCCTCTCTGTCTCTCTCTCCTTCACGTATATATATATATATATATATATATATATATACACACACACACACACACACACACACACACACTATGATTATTATAAATGACATAGTGACAGAAAAGGATAATATGGATAATATTAGGCTACATGTGAAGGATGAGCTATAAAATAAGTACAAAGTAATACTTCAGTGAAGACAACCTATTGACTTTTTGCTGTTTCTTCATATTTCTGTAAGCTGGTTTCATCTCTGTTTTTGTTTAGCATTTATAGGAAACACAGTTTGGGGAGACAAGAGAATGTTTTGTTCCTTAACCTTGTGTAGGTTTGCCTGCATTGTATATTTCAATACACAGTCAAGTGTGGAATTTTAATCCTATCCTGGGTCTTCAAAACAGGAAAGTAAAGGGGTACATAACGGTCACGTAGATGAGACCACTGTAAAAAAACAAAAAACAAACACAAAACTTGGAAAAATAAAAAATTATTTTGCAGGTTTATAGGGGGCTTCATTTGTAATGTAAACACAGATGTTGACATGGGCCACTTGTTAGAAGAACTTAGAAATATAATACAGAGCCTTCGAAGGTACAATGAAGACTGAAGACTGAGCATTTTGTCATTGTGTTCTTACTTGCCCAGTGAAGTCCCAGCCAAGCTGCACCCTGTGCTCAATGGAAATGCAGAGTTAACTCAACTTGGTGTGGCCTGGGAAAGTCACGTTACCTGACACGTACAGGCTTCCTTGTGACTGACCACGTTCACCCTGTTGCTCATTACTTGACAGAATGTAGCTGAAGAGTTAAGGAACAGGTTCCTGAGAACAAGTGCTAAAGGACTCACAGGGAGAATGCCCACCAGTCACCCCAGAAACTTGTATTAAACCAGACTGATGCCGTCAGCCTACTGTGGTTCTCAAGTTCTGTTCTTTCTTGGTTTATAAAACCTCAATAAAGAGGTCCTTTGGAAATTTTCGTGCTTAAATTTCCTTAGACTGATTTCAAAGAAGAAATGTGTAGTGGGGGAAGGAATGCAGTGGGATGGGGTGGGACGGGGTGAGGATGGATTACAATTCCTCTGTGTTCTTAAATATTTAGGCCAGATTAACATGTGATATGATGCTTGCCAAGCTTTACCTTTTTTATTTTCTCTTGCAGGAGTGACTTTATTTGAAGAGTTCTAAGAGACTGAAAACTTATGACATATAAAGTTGCCTAGGGAATTATTTTTTTATCTTTTATACAATTTCTATGGTGGAGTCTGCAGACATGTGGATGAAAGCTAAAAGGGAATACTGTTGCTATGCTGGATACAGAATTCAGTTTGCTTTGAAACAAGTTTTGGTTTAAAAATGTCTGATGAAAAATTTATTATCTTTCCAGGGAGGAAAAGAGCTCATGTTTTTGTCTTCCCAACCACCACCCCTCCCAATCCCCCATCTGTGGCCTTGGTGTACACACTGCAATTTTTCCAGTATGCTAACTATGTACAGTGGAACTATATGTGTATAGTCTGAGCTAATGCTCAGGGTGTGTGTGTCTGTGAACTGTATGTGTATAGTCTGAGCTAATGCTCAGGGTGTGTGTGTCTGTGTGTGCGTGTGTGTGTATGTACACACATGTCTGTGTGCCTGTGCTTCTGTTCCCCCAACCCTTAGATCTCATTTTGCTACTGGTTGTAAGACGATCCCCTTACAGTTTAACTGTTACAAAAGATAAAAGATGAATCTTTGGTGGTGAAGCCTCCTTGAAGATATAGTCTAACCCTGGGCAGTTGACCCCCCAAGAGATCATGGAGTCAGAGGGAACCAGATGCTAGACTTTGGATTCAGAGACGAGAAATCAGCACTGACCTGCTACCAGCATGCCACTCCTAGGTCACTTATAAAATATTGAGAGTTTTGGTTGTTTTTTTGTTTGTTTGTTTTAACTCAAGCTAAGCAAATCTTATTTAGCCATTGAATAAAGGGGGAAATGGTTTAAAGTCACTAAAAAAAAAAGTCTTGTTTTGACAACTCAAGGCTAAAACAAAACAAGACAATCTCCACTTCTGGTGCAAGATGGACCCACACCTTCCTCTGGTATGTTTTCCTTGGTGTTCTTCCTGTTCTCCATCTTGTAGCTAGTGTCTGTTATTTAAAGGATTCTTGAGGGTTACTTTCCCCTGTAGGTGTGGAATACCCCACTTAAAAAAAAAAAAAAAAGCTTTACAGTTTACAAAACACCTCAAAGAACCCAGAGGTGAAGGTAGTAGTACATTTATGGGAGGTCTGGGCCAAGAGGTTGGGGAGTCCAGGTACAGGGAAATCTTCAAGACCTGCCTCCATGTTGGTAGGGTGCCTTGGCACTTCCTTTATTTCAAAAAGAAAGCACAATTCTCATTTGACTCCCAAAAGATGATTCCCATGAAAATGTACTTTTTTTTTTTTTTTTTTTTTTTTTTTTTTTTTTTTTTGCGGTACGCAGGCCTCTTACAATTGTGGCCTCTTCCGTTGCAGAGCACAGGCTCCGGATGCGCAGGCTCAGCGGCCATGGCTCACGGGCCCAGCCGCTCCGCGGCACGTGGGATCTTCCCGGACCGGGGCACGAACCCGTGTCCCCTGCATCGGGCAGGCAGACTCTCAACCACTGCGCCACCAGGGAAGCCCGAAAATGTACTTTAAAGTATCCATTCTTTTTCTGGCACCAGACTAAAAATGTCTAACCTTTTAAATGAATGGTAGGTTCAATTTCATGTGAATTTTTGCTGACAACTAATTAAAAGCTGTACATGTGTACGTGCATACACGCAGTAGACCCGAGGAAGGCAATATGGAAATAAATTTCCCGGTGGTCCAGAAAGTAGCAATATAGGAATTTTGGGGGTGTGTATTAGTGTAAATAATATGCGTGCAGTCTAGACCAATAGTTTTAGTTTTATAAAGAGGAATCATTTTTTTGTCTTAAAAATATTATGCCCCCGGAATGGTGAGGGATAAAGTGTAAGATATTCTTCAGCTTTAATTATTTTATAATTTTATTCAGGTCAGATCGCTTTTTTTTTTTAATAGCAATACAACAGGCAAGAGGATACTCAAAATATTTAAATTGTATTTATACCAAGAGTACGTTTTAACTATTTTCTAATACTTGAGCAGTTGTTGTCTGACTGGCTTCCAAATATGCCAAAAGTTAAGCATTCAGTATTTTCAACATGTATGCTTTTTACTGGTTTATATTACCTAATGAGAATCTTTAAGTGTTCCCAAAGCAACAGATGTTTACAGGCCTTTTGTGTTTTTCCTCCTTTAGAAGGCTTGGAGACCCACAACAAAGTTACTGTATAAAACACTAATGAGGGACTAACTTCTGATGTCATACATGAGTTGGCTACCACCTCAATGTAAAAATTTGTAAAGGAAATTTTTCACCGAGTGTCAAATGTATTTTTAACTGTCTGGTTTGTACCTCTATGACTTTTGTACTACCAAAGCAGAGTTAAAAATAAAAACGTTAAACACAGTGAGTTGTTTTTGAATGATCCAATTGTTGGTGCCTTGGGTACTGAAAGTACAATTGTGGTTGGTATAATTTATCGAGCTTAATATCACAGTGCCTGATTTCTTAACGTCTGAATTGTCAAGTGATCATTTGGCTGACTTTCCCCATTGGATTCCTCCTTCCCCCCATAGTAATGCCATCCTCACCCCCGATTAGTATTTTTAAAATTTGGAGATAATTTTGGATGTAAGGAACAGTTGCAAAAGCAGTACAAAGAGTTCTTGTATACTCTTCACCCCACATTCCCTTATGGTATCATCTTACATAACCGCAGAACAATGATCAAAACTAAGAAATTAGGGCTTCCCTGGTGGCGAAGTGGTTAAGAATCTGCCTGCCAATGCAGGGGATTCGAACCAGGGTTCAAGTCCTGGTCCAGGAAAATCCCACATGCCGCGGAGCAACTAAGCCTGTGCACCACAACGACTGAGCCTGCGCGCCACAACTACTGAAGCCTGTGCGCCTAGAGCCCATGCTCCGCAACGAAAGAAGCCACTGCTCACCGCAACTAGAGATAGCCTGCATGCAGCAACAAAGACACAACACAACCAAAAATGAAAATAAATAAATAAATTTATTAAAAAACAACTAAGAAATTAACATCAGCATAATACTACGAATTAAGTCACAGCATTATTCCAGTCTCACCAATTATCCCACTACCATCCTTGTTCTGTTCCAGATTTCCCACTGCATTTAGTTTCGGCCTCCTAAATCTCCTGTGACCTGTGATTTTCCCTCCGTCTTTTCTTATTTTTCATGATCTTGACGTGTTATAGCATGTACTGGTCAGTCATGTTGTAGAGTGCCCTTCAATCTCAGTGTGCCAGCTGTTTCTCCTGACTAGACTGAGGGTTTGCATTATGCAAAGGACGCCCTTCCCATTGCTCCGTATCGGGGGCTGGTGGGGGAGGCCATGATGTCGGTGTGTATCGCTAGCGATGTCAACCTCCACCATTTAGTCGAGGTGGTGGCCACCAGCTTTCATTTTGGTAAAGTCACTATTTTTCCCTTTGTAATTAATAAGTATTTGAGGGGAGATATTTTGAGATTAGGCACATACCCTATTTCTGCTTCACCCTTTAATTTTACCACCTGTATTATTTTCTTTGGGCTCCTGTAAAAAACAAACTGGGTGGCCTAAGACGATAGAAATTTATTCTTTCACAGTTCAGGAGGCCACAAGTCTGAAATCAAGGTGTCTGCAGGGTTGGTTCCTTCTGAGTCCCAAGGGAGAACCTGTCCCATGCTCCCTCCTGCCTCCTGGTGGTTGCTGGCAGTCCTGGTGTTCCATGCTGTGTAGCTGCTTCCCTCCAATTGTCTGCCTCCGTCTTCACATGACCGTCTTCCCTGGGTGTGGGCCTCTGTCCTCTCGTCTTCTCATGGGGACACTAGTCATTGGATATAGGACCCACTGTAATCTAGGATGACTTCATCTTAACTTGATCACATTTGCAAAGACCCTAATTCCAAATACGATCACCTTCACAGGAACCTGGGGTTAGGACTTCAACATACTTTTTTAGGGGACACAGTTCAACCCACTACACCATCCATTGGTGGGTCTTGCCTGCAGCTGTTTTTACTGTGGGAGGGGCTCTTTCAGGTTGGTGCCTGTGTCCTTTCGACATGGCTCCTTCTCTTTATTTCTTTCTCCCTTCCTCTTTATCCCTTTTGCCCTTTCTTACTTTCTAGAACCACGAGAGGCTCCAGGCTCATCTTCTCATGTTGTTTTCCTAGTCTTAGCCTTGGAATCCACCACTAACTAATCAAGGAGCCCCGGTTCCTTTTATTGGAGAATGGTGTTTAGAAATAGAGATCAGAGCACTAGGTGTGCTCATTGATACTGGGGTGTTACTGCTTCTGGGCACACATATACACACACACACACACACACACTACTAACCCATTCATATACACACATCTTTATTTATGTAACTATCTTTAGAACAAAAGCATGAGTCATGACTGCTGCCTCTGACCCCAGTTTAGCTCCACAGGGTTCCCTCTAACCTTCCCACTTTCCTTCTTTGTGACTTTTCTCCAACAGTAAAGAAACCTGGCTCTTACAATCTATAATATTTTTATACAATGTCTCAGCCCTAGCATACATGTAAAGTAGTTTGAACACATACCCCTGTGAGAAATAGGTTTCCAACTAGAGCAGTATGCTGTGTACTTATTCTTCTAGTTGTGAGCCTTAGAGAATCCAGCCAGAAGCCTGTTTGCCAAATTTACTTAGGTCAGCGCCTTTTTTCCCCACACCTTGGGCGTGCTTGTGTGATTCAGTTTTAACACAGAGTCATTTGTCATCATCTGCATTCCATCTTTCCTTCATGTTCTGGTTAAATTTCTTAAAATTTATATGCAGCAGGGTCGTGGCGGCAGTCACGCGGCTCTGTCGGGTTCAGGGCGCCTGCCTCGCCGCATGGGTTGCCGGCTGTGAGGCACAGCGCCCCTCTGATCTTCCTGCACAGCTCAGGTGATTCTGGACAAGGATTGAGAACGTGGATCAAGCAAGTTTTAAATCAAGATTTAACATTCCAACACATAAAAGTTATCTAACAGCTCCTCCCAGGCCATATACTTCTTTGAAAGGAGGACTCTCCAATGTATGGTTTGACAGATTTAAAATATCTAATGACTACCCAGAGCACCTTGAATCAATTGACGTAATGTGTCAGGTGCTTACAGATTTGATTGACGGTGAAGTAAAAAGTGGTATCAAGAAGAACAGAGTATCAGTAGGAGGATTTTCTATGGGAGGGTGTGTGGCAATGCGTTTAGCATACAGAAATCATCAAGAGGTGGCAGGAGTACTTGCTCTTTCTAGTTTTCTGAATAAGACATCTGCTGTTTACCAACCTCTTCAGAAAAGTGATGGTGTCTTTCCTGAATTATTTCAGTGTCATGGTACCGCAGATGAGTTAGTTCTTCATTCTTGGGGTGAAGAGACAAACTCAGTGTTAAAATCTCTAGGAGTGAGCACAAAGTTTCATAGTTTCCCAAGTGTTTACCAAGAGTTAAGCGAAGCTGAGCTAGAAAAACTGAAGTCATGGATTCTTACAAAGCTACCAGACTGAATGAGTTGATTGATTTGTTAATATATAAGTAATGTCTTTATGAAAAGTGATGTTTACTGCCAAATTCTAATTTGATAAACAATAATTAAAATAGTAAAAAAAAATTTATATACAGCAAACTTCACTCTTTGGGGTGCCTCATTGGATTCTGAGTTTGAATTTTCCTCTATGTGTGTGTGTGTATGTGTGTGTGTGTGTGTGTGTGTGTGTGTGTGTGTGTGTGTGTGTGTGTGTGTTTGCCTTGAAAACAAGATGATCTGCTAAGGAAGTGGAAAAGCTGATTTTACAATTTTCAGCTCTTGAAAACCAGGAAACCCAGAATATATGCACCAGGGAGGATGTTAGGAATTCCCCCAAATCTCACTTTATAGTAGAAAGGGGTCATTTGGGGTTACAGGTTTTGTTCTTAATCAATCAGCCTTTTTTTTTTTTTTTTTTTTTTTTTGCGGTACGCGGGCCTTTCACTGTTACGCGCAGTCTCAGCGGCCACGGCTCACGGGCCCAGCCACTCCGTGGCATGTGGGATCTTCCCGGACCGGGGCACGAACCCGTGTCCCCTGCATCGGCAGGCGGACTCTCAACCACTGCGCTACCAGGGAAGCCCTAGGGAAGCCCTCAATCAGCCTTTTGATATCCTCTCTAAGATCCTCCCTAGGATTCAGCTTTCCACCAGCAGGTCCAGGATGAACTTGTCAAGGGGATTGACAGTCCATGGCCTTGTATGCTCCTGCACTTCCTTTTCAAATCCAGATATCAAGCTTTCCTCCACCCTGATGATCTGATATAATGGAAGTGTGGAGGAACACTTCCTTCCCTCCCACTGAGGACAGCAGGATGTTGGTGCTTTGGAAGTGGGGTCCCACCATTCAGGGCTTGGCTGTGGTCAAAGGAGACTCCGTTTTTCACCCGAGGTCCTTACCAGTTCTTAAATCCTCTGAACCCTTTTGTCTGCAGGGCAGGTTCTATCCAGGGCTTCCTTTGTTCATTCCTCATCCTCCCAAGACCATTCTTCAGGACTGTTCTCAGATCTTCCTGGAGATCCCTCATGGTAGCTCCAAACACCCGAAGGGGCACCTGGGACTCTGTCCCCGGCATTCTGTGGCCGCCCAGCTGGTGTCGCTGCCCACCCGCTTCAGCTGCTGCCCAGGCGGGCGGTTGTCCGCCTCGCACAGAGCTGGCACTTGCCCCCTCTGCCGGCCGAATGCGAGAAGTGCAGGAAGCTTAGCTCCTGGGCCATTTATTGGTGGTGGTGTGTCTTTCAGGGCCGGGCGCTCAGAAAGTACGTAGGCATGATTTCACGATGAATGAATAAACAAACAAAAGTCTACCTTTAAAAATGAAAGATTATCATCAGCTATTTTATGGGAGTAAAAATTGAAGTTTGGATTTTTCCTAACTCATTTTCTGACCCTACTAGCTGGTCTCTATTGTCTTTCTCATAGGAAATCCCAGTTTCTCACCTGGGAACTTATTTCCCTGTACGTGTGGATGCTGGTAGAAATAATTGAGTTCTAATTTGGAGGAGACCTCCATGCCCTGAATCCTGCCATGGAAGTGGTGTGGCTGTGAGAAGCAGTGCGGTCTCAGAGCAGTGGCCCCCGCCTTTGCTGTTGGCTCTGAGTCATGGCTCTGACACTCACTGCCTGTGCAATGTTGGGGAAATTATGTTACCCTCTTTTTAAAAAAAATTTATTTGGCTGCACTGGGTCTTAGTTGAGGCTTTCAGGATCTTTGTTGCAGCATGCGGGATCTTTAGTTGCAGAATGCACACTCTTAGTTGCGGCATGTGGGGATCTAGTTCCCTGACCTGGGATCGAACCCCGGGCCGCCTGCATTGGGAGTGCGGAGTCTTAGGCCACTGGATCACCAGGGAAGTCCCTTACCTTACCTTCTGAGATGCAATTTCCTCAGCTGTAAAATGACCTATCTCTCAGGACTTTTAAGAACTAGGAAAATGCAGGCAAAGTCATGGTGCCTGCCGTGGTCTCCATGGCAACCCTGATGGAGTGCACTGTCATCGTCAGCAGCCAAGCTTGGTAGCTTGGTAAAGGGTCTGTGTGTATCTGTCCCACCACAGCTGATCAAGGTGGCTTGTGAAGAGGCCGAGCACACACAGCTCTGTCCAAGTGTGGAGCTGAGCCAGGACACCTTTTGCTGAACCACAGTAAGAGTTCAGAAGCCTCGTGGAAGAACCACAGAGTAGAGGAGAGTCCAAATTTTGGGGAGGCAGAAGCACAGAGATAGAAAAAAGAGTTGAGGATGAAGAGGTAGTGTGTGCAGGGGGCAGCTGAAACTCCATCAGCCCAGTGCCTCTCCCTTCTGGGATGATGCCCCCTCCTTTGGAGAACTCTTCTCCCTCTTAGAACCCAGCCAAGCGCCCCGCTGCCCTGACTGCAGCTGGATGTGACCGAGGCCGTGCCGAGGAAGCTGGTCTGAAGAAAGGAAGGGAACATGCAGAGGGAAGAGAGGCAGTCCTGGTTTGTTGTCAAGGCCTAGATTCATTTGACCCTGAGGCCCAGCTGCCCTTCCGAGCTTTATGAACATTCCAAGGACACCCCTCTTTTGTCTTACCGCCTTTGGGTTGAGTTTCTATCACTTCTGACAACAATCACAAAACCCCACTGTCGGTGCAATTATTCTCAGAAAAGTAGATACACAAGGAATATCAGACATCCAGCCCTACAGCTGAGGCTGCCCAGCGCTGCCTCAGATCCACAGCCAGGGGCCCCGGCCCTGGTGTGGCATCTGCTCTGAAATGCTCTTGCAATCCCTCTCCGGACTTCGTTGCCTTAGGATAACCTCCATTCCATCATCTTTCCTTGATTTGCCATAGGGCTTGAGACTGTAGCTCCTGTCAGAGCACAACTTTGGCATTCAGATGACTCTGGCCATCTGTGACCTTAATGTTTTCAGATCCCAATCTTCTAACTGAAGATAATAGACTAGACTGAAGATAATATGTGCCTTTTAGGGAGGCCGTCAGGATTATAAGAGCGTGGGCAGGTAGTGCATGTAGCATGGGGCCGGACACAGCCAGCGCTGACTCAATGAGCTGCCTTGGAGTTGCCAAACTCAGCCCCTCTTTAGTGAAATAAATGATAGAGTGATGAGTATTTGGCCATTTGAGTGTGGGTTCTTGGTGTTTTTGCCACATTAAAATTGCTTCACATTCAAGATGGATCCAGTGTGGGGATAGGGGCGATTGGAGAGTAGGAGGGATCAGGTAGAAGAGGCAACTTCTAAGATTCTGTCTGGGCCTGAGATTCTTCTGGAACCAGGTCAAATACCTTAAGTGAGAGGATGATCTCATTGCTCCAATGTTAAATGGAGCCGGATCTACAAGACAAGGGGTGTGTTCTTTCTCTGCAGGTACAGGCTCTCATTTTATCTTATCACTCTTAGGATAAGACATGAATGTGGTATAGTCTTAAAAAGAACTTGACTTCTTTTTATTTGCAAGTCATTCTAACTGAGAAATGATAGAGAAAATGCTCTTGGAATCATAACATGAAACCTAAATTACAAAATTTCTGGGTTTGATTATGGATGAATATCTTCATGTTGGCCAAATAAAAAAAACATCTAACAAAACAATTCCTCTGAAATAACTAACCAACCCTACCAAACCCAAGATTTCTATCTTGCATTAAAAATGCATTTTATTTAATAAAAATGTATTTGTGGCAAGGGAGGATTAAAGAAATAGGTTAGTTTTAATGCCTCAAATATTCATTTCAGACATAGCATGACAGAATTGTGACTAGGCATAAATTACTGTGTATCCTCCAATGGTTAAATGAGGAAAATAAATAATAACGATGAGAATACAAAAATAATAATAATAATAATGAGAATACAAAAATAATAATGATGAAAATACAAAATATTAAATTTGAAGTGCCCCAAGATGCATGTTTACCTTGAGATGATTGTTAATAATGTGGGTAGAAAAGGACTTACCTAGTTTAGAAATAATTCAACACGATTAGAAGTGGTGCAGAAAGCTTTGGTGGTCTTAGAAATCAACATTTAGTTATTAAAAGGAAGTGTCAATGCTACTCATAAAAAAATGGTCCAGTGTGAGATGACCTTCACTGGGTGATAGAATCACATCTAACGTTTATTATTTACCCGGTGCTGGGTATGCGCTAAGCACTTTATATTCTGTATCTCCTGTAAGTTGCATTACAGCTCGGGGGAGGCATAGCCACCACTTCCATTTTACAGGTGACAATACTGAGGAAAGGAATTTCAAGATACTTTGCACTGGCCGTTCATGTGATCATTGTAAAAACGCAAATATCATTGGTCGGAGACCATCTCAGAGATTTTACAGATAAGGCCTTGACTAACGTTTCAATTCTTTATGAAAATCTTCCTCAGAACCAGAAAAAGAAAAAAACAAAACAAAAACCAAAAACCTTTCTTTCCCAATTGACAATACATGTAAGTTTACTTTTCCAATATTGGATTTCTTTTTTTTTTGGCGGTACGCGGGCCTCTCACTGCTGTGGCCTCTCCCATTGCGGAGCACAGGCTCCGGACTCGCAGGCTCAGCGGCCATGGCTCACGGGCCCAGCCGCTCTGCGGCATGTGGGATCCTCCCGGCCCGGGGCACGAACCCGTGTCCCCTGCATCGGCAGGCGGACTCTCAACCACTGCACCACCAGGGAAGCCCTGGATTGTTCTTAGCTCCACCACCTTGGTTTAAAGTTCCCCCAACTTTCAGATCTCAGCATTCACTTGATTGTTATGATTGCTGAATTCCCTGCAATAATGGAGACCAAAGGCTTTTTTTCTTAGAAATTCCACATTTTGATTCAGCCCTTCCTTTTTTCTGATGGCAACATGGCTGTCTCCACAGAGAGGCTGTATTACCTATTCCTTAAAAGGAAGCTTGTTGTTCAAACTGAGTTCAGTTGAGATTCTGCCACTGACTGTCTGTGTGACCATGGATGAATTAGATAGCTTTTTGAGCCTCCATTTCCTCATCTGTGAAATAGGGATAATCATACCTACAACTTATAGGGTCATGGTGGACTTAAGGAAGATGATGCTTATGCAGAACTGAAACTGTACTAAATGCTTAACAAATGGTAGTTTTAAAAAAAGTTAAGCTATATTTGCACCTATAAAAACAAAAACAAAAACAGGGCTTCCCTGGTGGCGCAGTGATTGAGAGTTTGCCTGCCGATGCAGGGGACGCAGGTTTGTGCCCCGGTCCGGGAGGATCCCACATGCCACGGAGCGGCTGGGCCCGTGAGCCATGGCCGCTGAGCCTGTGTGTCCGGAGCCTGTGCTCCGCAATAGGAGAGGCCACAACAGTGAGAGGCCCGCGTACCGCAAAAAAAACCCCCAAAAAAACAACAAAAAAAAGTAACTTGCTGTCTCTCACTAGTTATTACTGAATAAAATTTCTATATCAATAACTGTATTGTTTGGCAAATTATTTTGAAAGTGTCTGCAGATATGTTTTTCTTGTTATAAAATTTTTCTCTATAAATTTTAAAAAATAATTTTAGTCTATTTCTTTTTTTAAAATTAATTTATTTAATTTATTTCTGGCTGCATTGGGTCTTCGTTGCTGCATGCGGGCTTTCTCTAGCTGTGGCGAGCGGGGGCTACTCTTCGTTGCGGTGTGCGGGCTTCTCATTGTGGTGGCTTCTCTTGTTGCAGAGAATGGGCTCTAGGGGTGTGGGCTTCAGTAGTTGTGGCTCACGGGCTCTAGAACGCAGGCTCAGTAGTTGTGGTGCACGGGCTTAATTGCTCCATAGCATGTGGGATCTTCCCAGACCAGGGCTCGAACCCGTGTCCCCTGCATTGGCAGGTGGATTCTTAACCACTGAGCCACCAGGGAAGTCCATCTCTATGAACTTTTAATTTAAGTACTGTACAGTTCTTGGTTTGTCTCCTGGACAATGGCTGACATCATGAAAATCTTAGGGCCTATGATCACATGGCTTCATAAATGGGTAATTCAAAACTTTTGATTCTGTTCTAGGCATGAACATTTAAGACAGGGAGAGCACATTAGTTCATGAGAAGAGACCAGCAACTCTCCTTGGCCTGTAAAAATCTTCCCTTGTTTATACGAGGACCGAAGTTGATATGTACCAATCTTGATAGCTTTGGAGCTACTTTGGAGAATGAAAAAGGATGAGTAGAACCTGGAAATGAAATTATTTTTGTGGGATTTTCTTCTAAGGTTGGTAACGGATGTCAAGAGAAAACTTTATGGCTTTGTTTTCAAAACAGCAAGAGCCCCACTAAACAAATATTCTAATCAGCCTGTCCTCCAACTGTCTCACTTATGTGAATTGGGAATGTGTAGATTTGATAAGGGAAATGAGTAAAATTCTTTGTCTATCTTCTGCTCTCTGGGTCATAGTTTACCCTTGTTTTGTATTAACTATTCCAAAATGCTTAAAAGCCGAAAATACAGAAGTCTCTTAAAAAATCAAGCTCAAAGTGTGAGATGAGGGTGAACGGTAGCGATGAGTGGTATTGGGGAGGTATTTTCACGTTTGCTTGTATTCTAAGTGTATGGCTCACATGCATATATAGGCCATGTAGCTTGTCGAAAATCTTAGTCTGGTTTTGTCTATTTAGAGTGCTTTTATAGATAGTTCATCTGAGCTTCTAAATCGGTGGTTTTCAAAGTAGGTTTCACATAACCCAGGGGTATGGGAAGAAAATATTAAAACCCGATTGATATCTGTTATGTTAATACTGCTCTACAAAGTATATGACATAGTACAAGAGGACCGGTACATTTATTTGTAAGCATACTTCTATTAGGGGTAGGAGTGGACATTTGTTACTGATAACTGGTGCAAGATCAAAAAGGTGTGGCAAGTCCTGCTCTAGTCTCAGAGTTTCTCCAAGTGTGGCTGGAGAAACACCCACAACAACTATGCAAATGCTGGGGCCCCACCCAAGACCTGCTGAATCCAAGTCTCTAAGAGCTGAGACCCAGAAACCTGCTTTTATAAAACAAGCACCCTGAAATTTGAGAATGTCTGCCTTCCACTTGGGATGTAGGAAGGATCCCCATTTTACAGTTGAGGAAACTCAGGCTCAGGAAAGTTAAGAAACTTAAACCCAAGGTCATACAATGAGCAAGAGGCACAGGCTGATTCCACCCCAGGTTGATGAGGGCTGAAGAGGGGCACGAGTGTGAGTGCCCGGCCCATGCTGTGTGGTCAGAATCTCCGAAGTCCTGGAGGTCGCCACGCATGGCTGCAGGGGTTAATCGTGGAGCCAACCCCCATGTATTTTTCTACCGTGAGGCGCCAAGAGAAAAGTGACATCTGAGTCTCATGTCACAAATACACACCCTTTCCTTCTTTCCCCTCCAGGATTTGAAAGATTGAGTTCAAGATGACTGAAAAATGTGGTGAGCCAAGTTTCCCACTGCTTGGCCCCAAACATTGGTTTCCTTAAGGTTGTTGTCTCAGTTTGGGAGTAAGCTCCTCGGGGTAGCATGACCTCGTGATGCGGACCAAACCTCCACTGGCTACTCAATTCCACTCTGTGCCCATCTTACCACAGACCACCAGGCAGCCTCCTTATTCAAACGGAGCAGGGCCGCCGGAGTGAAACGCGTGACCAATACATGTAATTTCTTTTCTCTCATATTCATCTAGACTGTGCTTCCACAGCCCTGCATTTATACCTTTATCACAACATATTCCAATCTCACAGTTAGCACTCGGAATCTTAATCAGCTGCATGACTTCTCCTCCACTACATGTGAAAAGCTTTTAGTCTTTCATTCAACAAATAATGTCTCACCTGTGCCGCACACCATCCTAGATCTAGGCAAAAGGTGCTTGTTTATCATAGTCACTTTAGTTGAAAAAAAAATTGCTAATGGTCAACTCCAAGCATATTTAATAGATGTGCCTAGCATGTTGTTTCTTAGAGTGGCTGAGAGTGCTTCAAAAGTCAGCCTGTTATATGTCTACTATAACCTAATACATTGGAGGAACTTATAAATTTAGTACATAAATAAATGAGCAACTTATTTCTGTAAGTTAACAGAGAAAGCGTTTACCGTGAAAAATAAATGTCAGCTTGTCTCTGTTTAATTATCACCAGCTCTAAAATAGCACGTTTTAAAAGGAATGAGGTTTACTCTAGAAGAAAAAATAAATAAACAGAAAGCAAGAATTTCCACATTTTCATTGAAAGACTCATTGTACAAATAGGAGTCCCCTTGATGAAGAATAAAGTCCAAGTTCAAGAGCAGAGGCCACATTCCTGTGACTGCACACAGAGGACAAAACTAAGGAAGTCAGATCTGTACTCATGTACTTGCATTTGGTGCTTCCTTCCGTCTTCCTAAGGCCTCCTGCTGGGAGATACTGATGAAGAGTTAAGATGAGAATGGGTGGGGGAACAGGCGGGCAAGGTAGGCCTTGGGGATCAAGAGATACAGACTACTACGTATGAAATAAATAAGCTACAAGGAGGTAATGCACAACACAGGGAATACAGCCAATATCTTATAATAACTATAAATGGAGTATAACCTTTAAAAATCACTATGCTGTACAAATAAAACTTATATAATACTGTACATCAACTATACCTCAATTTAAAGAAAAAAAAAGAGGAAAAGAGATAATCTTGCCCTTAGGGTCAGGGCAGAGGAAGACAGAAAGAGGAAAACGGTGACTGGCTAAAAGTTACTGAACATGGACAAATGGGTGTGTGCTGAGAACCTGATATCCTCTTTAATCCCTTGCGGATCTGCTTTGACAGTTATAACAATATGCTACCATCTGCCTTGGAAACCAGGGAAAAACGTCTAATGTCATATTTATATGATAGTTCAACTATCAGTAAAAAGTGAAATGTAACTTCCTAGCTCAAGAAAACTACCTGTAATATAGAAATAATCTTATATCAAAATCAAGATTTAACATGGTAAATATCCATGCAATGCAGTTTGCTAAGATCAAGGAGACTGTGATGTCCACTTCTTAATATATCTCTCTCTCTCTATATATATATCTATTTAATTGGAGTATAGTTGGTGTACAATATTGTGTTAGTTTATACGGTACAGCAAAACGAATCAGCTCTACATATACATATATCTCCTCCTTTCTGGATTGTGATGTCCACTTCTAATCACAGCCAGTGCCTTACATTCAGAGTGCATCTATGCTGTCAGACTGTCCAGAATGTTTGAAAAGCATCACTATCAACAGCACCACTTTTGATAAGGGGTGGGACCAGGTTGCAGAAAGAAGACATTGCACAGAGCAGGATTCTCAGCTGCTAGACAAGCTGCGGGGAAAAAGCTAAAATGTGGAGTTTCTTCTCAACCTAAAGATTCTGACATTTGCCCTGATGTCCTTTAGTGGAGCCTGGATATTGGGGCCAGGGCTGCTTTTAACAAAACACATGAAATTCTGTTAACCTTTTTGAAGCAGTTATTCACATATAAAGAATATAAAGAATCTTTATATTCTTTATATAAAGAATTTTCTAAATATATATAAAGAATCTTTAAAAGTCGAGAGTTTTTAATCATGGTGAACTCTCTGTAGCCGTCCTAAAATGTAAAATTAGGTAAACATGTAAATGTAGAAGTGTGTTTCTGTGCCAGGGAAAGAGACTTGTCTGCAGGAATACCTCACTTTCCCCTTTCCTTGTCCGATTTTTCTTCTTTCATCCTTCTGTTTTGGAGATACCCATGGGAAGCTGGGAAGGCTGTAGCTGTCCAGTCCTCCTTGGACCAAAGGTTCAGACTCCTCCTTTGTCACACTAACTGTAAATATCTTTCAATCTCTTTCAAATCAGCTCTATCCCGGGCTTTTGTGTTTTGAGGACCTGGTGTGGCAGACTGTAAGCAGACCATCTCATAACTCAGCGTCCATTCTCCCCCTTCCCCGTAACTGAATCCTGAATTTAGTTGGGAAAGCCATGCTCATAGCTAGAAAGGTAAGTCTTCCTAGCCTTTCTGGCAGCTGGATGTGACCAAGTAACCAGATGTTGACCAATGAGAAACAAGTGGAAAGGTTGAATTACACTTCTAGAAGGTCCTTAACAGAGAGGGAGTGAGATCTTCTGACCTGTTATTCTTTTTCCTGCATGGAAAGCAAATGAGTGACTGGAACCCCAGCAGCCGTTGTGGACCACGCAGTAACCTTGAGACGGAAGCCAAATGATAGAAGGAACATAAGTCGCTGATACCATGGCATCCTCTACCAGCCTGGACTGCTACCTCCAGACTTCTTTTACATAGAAGGTAAATAAATCTCTATTTTTATAAGACATTTATCACATGCAGCTGGACCTGATCCCAACAGGTACACTTAGGAAATTGTTGAAGGAACCACTTTGAAATATTAAGCATCTGGTGTACTAAACAGAACAGTAAACCAACAACGCAATTAGCGATGCCAACAGTTTAGCCTTTAAAAGCTCTGAGTGACCTTGTATGTAGAGGTGGCTTGCCATCAAGCAAACCCAGGGAAATGTCAGTCTGTTAGGCTCAGAAATCATGTTTATGTTAAATAATTACCAAAATGGAGCGATGACATTATGACAATCTCTAGAAATACATATTATTATTCTCACTTAATTAATGGGCAAATAGAAGGGATACATTCCTTGCCCAAGGTCACATGCAAAGCTGGAAATCCAACCAAGGTCAGATTTTAGAGCCTGTGTTATGAAACACCATAATAAATCATCCTCCATGTTGGTATTTTTCTAAATACTCTTGACCATCCTCTAAATTCTCCATCAAGCCATGTCTAAATGGCTGTCCTTGTTTATAAATTAGAAGGCTGAAACCCAGAGAGGGCTATTCATCCTAAAGGTCAGATCTGCACAGGTAATCATGGTGTCAAGAGTTTGAACTACAGGGACAGAGAGTCAAAGCCATTCTTGGCAAACCAACCTAGTCTCCTCTTCATCTGTAATTTAATAGTCTAGCTGTTTAAATGGAAAGAAACATCAAGGGTCACTCATGCTCAGTCTGGGAAAATTAGAAGCACTTTTGAGTTAAGACACACAGACACATATGTTGCTATATTTTAATCACAATCAGACATTAACATGGCACAAAACACTCCATCTATCTCTTTGCTGTTCCAAATCTCATGAAAACCTGAATTTGACACAAGCAGTTTAAATAATTATTTGGACCAGACTCCCCAATCCCACAGGAGATTAAAAAGTAATAATGTAAAAAAATTAAGGTCAAGGTGTCCTGATATCACAGCTAATGACTAACCATGTGTTTACGGGCGGCTCGTGCTCCACCCTGGAAGCTGCTGAGCTTCACCCCCGGTCCAACAAGTGGTTAGTTATTAGTTCCCTGGGTGATTGTCCCTGAAGGTAAACCATACATTAGGCACTTTAAGTGGGGGTAGTTACCTTTCTCGGGTTGGGTATAACGTTTGGCTCTCAAAAGCAAGATAGAGAATTTAGAGTCAAACAGAATGTTCTGTGAACCTTAAGCCCTTGGGATTAAGCGCTGGGACGTCAGCGCATCCTCAGGGACATCTGCACCAGATGTTCTGGGGGAGTCGTGCGGGGTGCCGAGCAGGGTGTTTAATGTCTGCATGTGCTGTGGACACGAGCACTGTGGCCCACTCTGACTTTTATTCTCGTGTCTCGAGTCTTAGCCCATCTAGACGGTGGTACTCTCCATGTTTAACAAGCGGTGTGGCCCAGGCGCTCACAGCCATCAGAACAGCTGCTGGGTGTCAACCACCGGTAAGGCTGCCACCCATCTGCGCTGCGGTCATCAGCTCTGTGTCTAAGGAGCAAACCCAGCCCCATACGCCCAGCGCAACGCTGGCTTCCTTGCCGGCGCAAAGCCGCTCCCCTACTCTGCCTCGTCCACATCTTCTCCCGCAGTAGCTGCCTCTAAAGCGGCCAGGGCTTCGGCCACCTCTGCGTCCTCATCCGCCGTCTCCCCACTCACATCTCCAAGGGAGCCCTGGGTCTCCTCCCACCCGTTTCTCGAATCGACCACAGGTACGTCCTGTGCAGGATCCTCTTCTTTAAAGTATACACTTAGAACTTCAGTTGCCACGGCCTCGTTTAACGAATCCCAGCTTCTCTTCACCGAGAAGGGCATATTCAAACCACGCTCCCCGGCCCCGGAGGGAGCGCCCTGCCCAGGCTCCTCCTCTGTGTGGCTCTTGAAAAGGCAGTCCTTTTCTTCGCGGTCAACGTGATCTGCGTCGTCGTCGGCTGAGCCCCACAGCTGAGGGTAATCGGGGGCGGGTATCTGGAGGACGTGGTCTGGGATTTCCCAGGCGGGATGCCCTGCCGCGCAAGACGCGCTGGAGTCGCCGTTTCCGATGACACGGGTCTCTCCTGAAGCCAGCAGCACGCAGTCCGGTTGCCTGGCGCTTCCTCCTCCAAGGAAGGGCCGAGTCGTGTGACCCTTGTTTGTGGCACTGGCCCAGGAGCCCCTGTCCCCCTGGGGGCACCCGGGATCGCCAGCGAGCTGCAGGGCAGCAGCGGGGCCGAGGCCATTGACGGCCCCGCCAGTCTTCTCAGCGCAGGGTCCCCCGGCCATGTCCCCCGGGAGAAGCGGTCCTTGGGGCGGCCCGCAGGGCTCCTGCAGAGCAGCCGTTTGGTACCTGCTCGTGGTCCTCTTGGAGCTCTCGCTCGGAGGGTCATCCTTGTGTACCAGCACTTCGCGGCTCTGTTTGCCTTTTAACTTAACGGCATCGTCTTCATCTAACTTGCAGCTGTTTACTTCGTTGACATAACCAGGGGAGGGCACTTGAACTGGATCCAAGAGATAGCTGGGGTGAGAAGAAGGGAGACCAGTCGGGTTAAGTATTAACTTTATTAATAACTAACTTTCATTATTAATATATCTACTACAGGCTCTGCTGTTTTCTACAATTCCTATAAATTTCCATGATTACTCTTTTAAGTCTATATGTGTGCCTCATTAAATATATATAGTTGGTATAAAAATGTTCTACCAACTGGAAATAGATCTTAAGAAGGGATTCAAAAAAGGGCAGGAAGAAGTTACAGAACAAAGTGGGTCATGAAATTGAAAAACAAACAAAAAATGTAAATAAATAAAACAAATATCCAACAACAGGAAAATAACTGGTTAAGAACTGATGGTTCAACCCCTCAATGGAATATTATGTAGTAATTAAAATATGAAGTCTGGACTAGCAGGAAAGATACTTACAATAAATATTTTTTTGAATAGAGCCTAACATCAGATTATAATTATAGTGGAATAAAACTTATATATGTATGTAGGGGTGTGTGTGTGTATATACCTGTATCTATCTATCTATAGATCTATATATAGATATAGATACGGAACAGAACTAACATAATAAAGATAGTTTTGTCAAGGAAGCAAAATCATCAGTTAATTTTTCCCCTTTATTTTATACAGAATTATATTCATGTTGCCCAAATTTTTATGAAATAGAATCTGGACAAAATTAAAAGCACATATGTGACTGGGGTGTTTTCAGTGATGCCATTTCAGGCATCTTCAAAAACTCAAACTTTCTTTGCATTGAAGCTCTCTGGAGGAATGTAAATTCAACCCAAACCAAATTCAGCCTCAGAGAAAGACAGCGTTCCCAACACACTCTGAGCATTGCGCAAAAAATGTTTAAAAATCCAGGCCTCGTGTTCTTTTAAATGACATTAAAGTGGTTCCAAACTCTTAATTTCCTGGCAATGGTGGTCATGCCCCAAGCTGGGTGAATGCATTGAACCCATGCAGGGTGTTTAAAGTGCTTGCATAGTAATCACAAATTCCTCCATTCGGATGGGACGTTTTGTTCAATGTTACCTTTGTAGCATTTTACAGCACCTGCACCCCATCTGGATTGCTTTTTGTTATCATCTGGAAAAAAAGGCATAAAAAGGAGAGAACAGAGTGAAGGACATTTTATTTTATTTTATTTTTAAAATAAAAAGTGTTCGTTTTATTGTAGGAAGATACATTAATTCTTTGAAATCAGAGTGAAAGTGTTGCACGATTTAATTCTATATAAATGACTGAATATACAAAGTGTCAAATATAAACAGTAGTGTAAAATAAATTGGCAGAAATAATTATTCAACCAGTAGCAATACTTAAGACTACCATTTGAAAGATCTTCTATAAACAAAGAATGGAAAAATACTGTTATAAGATTTTACAGCACAGAATTGAATTCCATCCTAATTCATTACTATTATACTTCTTCAGTATTAGTGGACCCACATTATCTCCAGTCAATTTGTTGTGTTTATCGTGTGAACCATCACAGGCAGGAAACGTCTTAGAACGCCAACACCTACAATTAGCTGCTTTAGTAAGACACAAATCTTCAATGGTTATTTCATTCACCACTTTGGGATTTTCCTTTTGTATTGTAAGATTAATCAAGTTATCCTTCTGCTGCTTTTTCTTCGGGAGGAATGGACGAACCGCAAGGTAGTGCAAGTACACCGAGGAAAGGCAATAATCAAAGCCATTCTGAAACTGTGAGCCGGGCGATCCTGGTAATGCTCTCGGGGACTGGGAGCTGCTTAAGATAACGCGGGGAGCTGCACCTTCAACACGCGGACCGTGGCCTCCAGCACCTTCCCGGCCAGCGGCGCCCGCTCCTCTCCCGGCCCCGCCGGCGGCTCCGCCGCTCTCCGGCCGAGCTTCGGGCGCTTGCGCGGAGAGCGGAAGCAGCAGGCGGGCGCTCTCGGCCTGGACTGGGCCGGGGAGGCTGAATGACATTTTAATAGGAATTAAGTTTGCTTTTTCTTTCCTAGATACACTCAAAGTTAGTAGAGTTACAATTTTTGGCAAAAGGATAACGCGATTCAGGGAGGGCACTGGTTACCCGGAATACCTTCACGTATCTAAAATCACAGATTCAGAGTTCTCAAACATTTATTTACACTTGTCTCTTGTGCCAGACCTTTCCCCAGCCCTGGGAGTTATGCCATCTCCACTTTGCAAATGAGGAAAAAACAGGTTGACGAATGTTAGGGAGAGAAAGGTGGGACTGAAAAGGACCTGTGCGTTTTCTCTTCCATTGCCTTCCACAGGGGACGTGGGCTTAACCGGGGTGCAGCCCACGTGCAGCAGCAGATGGTGTAAGAGAGTGGAGAGGTTTCCGCGGCAGGGGATTAGCTACTCAGCATTAAAAGATGTCAGGGTACGGCAGCTGATCTCTACGTTCCATGTTACAGACCTGAGGAGATTAGAGCTGGAGGGATCATCACAAGCTTTACTTGGACTAAACTGCTTCTGTTTTGCTTTTCCCACCACGAGTCCCATCCTGGCTACGATCCATGGACTCCACTCTCTGGCAGTTCAAGGACACGCCCCTTCGGGCTTGCTGGTGGCAGATGGACTCATGTCTTTGCTTCTTTCATTTCCCACCTGCCCTCTGTCCCCTGGCCTCTCCCAAGTTGCATTTTCCCCTCATGATTGCCCTCTGAATAAAACCTTCTCTTCATGTAAAACTGACCACACTGTTCTGGTCTTTTCTGAAAATCCTAAAAATTAGTATGGAAGAAACTTTAAGTCATCTTCCATCTCTAACAGCTACAACCTTTAAGAAGACAAGCCAGTGACAGAATCTAAAACCCTAGTCCCTTTGTCTCCATGAGATGCATGTACTAGGGAGAGAGAGGGATTGCTCATCGTCAGCTGTGTCACTGCTTCCTCTGTTCTCTCTCCTTCTTTTCAATCATGCATGAATTTCCCAGGATGCTACTTCATAAGCCTTTAACCACAGAGAAAATTACTGGTGCCTTTTAAGAAGTATAGACTAGTTGGTTGGTTAGAGGAAACTAGATTTACACACCCCCACCCACACACACATACATAAAGATATCCAACATCCACATTCTAATCTCTGGAACTTGTGACTGTTACCTCGTGTGATCAAGAAAGAAAGTCTTTGCAGATGTTATTACAGATTTGAGATGGGGAGATTGCCTGGATTATTTGGGTCAGGTCCCAGCTCTGCCGTGTAACTTTGGGCCTCAGCTATTTCATCTGTAAATGAGGATAATGACGCATCTACCACATAGCATTGTTGGAGATTATATGAGTTAATATTCATAATAAGCATATACTTATTACTCAGCTTTGTCTAGATACAGCATGCTTAAAAAAAAAGACGGAAGCTTTGCACCTAAGAAAGAAAGAATCTAGTTGTCATGACGTACACACACATACAAACAAGAGCATTAACAATACCAAGTAATACTTGTTTCCAGAATAAGGGCCAAATGGTATATTTCTATCAACTGTGGCGCCAACTGAAAGACGCGCACCCCAAGTGCAACAAGAATTCCACAGAGAGAGAAATCACTGGTGGCTTAGCCAGCGATATGTGTACAACCTTTTCCTTTTTCAATGCACTCTCAATGAAATTACCCCATTTTCCAAGCCCAGGATTTTGTTTCCAGCCTCTGCTCCCCACTTATGTCCATTTGCTGCAAATAATTTATATATCAGCTGGATAACAGGTTCAAGAGCCCCCTGTGCGCTTCCTCCCCACCATCAGCCCCTCCCCTCCCCACTTGCGCCCTCAAAATCTGGCGTTTCCATGCTTGCAGTACCTTTGTTTATCTTGGAATCTGTTTTTAAAAAGTCAGGAGGATAGGAGGCAAGAAAAAAAGTCAAAGAAAAGAAAAAAAGGGCTTTGGAGTGTTTGAGAGAGGGGCACACTACAGGTCTTAATGATGTAATTGAAGCAATCGTGAGATGTGAATTACTGAAAAATGTCAGGCAGGTGGGTTCCAGAGTCGTAGGTAGGGAAGGTTTTCTTCTGGAAAGAAGAAAGAATGAAAGAGGCTTGTCTTGAGCGACACCTGGCTTTCCCAGCGTCTCTGAGGCTGATCAAGGTCATCCTGACCCTGAGGCACCCTCGCCAGGCTGGCTGGCTGTCCCCACCCTCTGCTGCTGGCGCTGTGGCCACACAAGCAACGTGCCCGGAAGTGAGATTACTGCTGAGATTTAAGAGCCCAACTCCAGAGCCTCTGCTTCCCTGTTTCTAGGAGAACCGACATGTCATCTGTGGCTTTCACCACCCGCCCCTTTCCCTGGAAAACCACAGGATCTGTATTTTTCTTCAAAGCCATGTAGTTATAAAAGGTGTTTTGATGACTCTCCCCTTTCAAGTCAAGTTTACAGTCCCCCCCACCCCCCGCTGCCTCCCTTTAGGGTGCACCCCCTGGGGTTCCTACAGACCTGGTCCCGTACCCAGGGCCACGCTCTGTGCCTCTCTCTCCCCAGCCCAGTGGAGGCAGCCTCTTCCTGGTTAGAGGTCCTGCCCTCTCTCACCACGCTGTGTTTTCCTTCCCCAGCGACATTCCTTCTCTCAGTGAGATAGGCTCCAACGTCCAAGGTTGAGTGACCGCTGACGAAAAGGGTGGGGACTAATGCATTTACACCCAACCCCTGCCCGCCTGTGTCTACAGTGATTCTTGTTTCTATGATGATTCCTAACATCAAACCTGATCTGTTTCTCTTTTCATGTGTCCCTGCCACACCACATCTTGCTTTTAGCGAGGAGGTCTCCCATCTCCAGGTGCAAAAAGGAAATACTCCAGGTCCAGCGTGGCACACGGACATGGGGAGAAAGATATATGCTCTTCTGAAGTAAAACCGAATTCAAAACGGGCAGTCTGTCTCTTTCTCTCCCACCTCACTTTGACAACATCTGGCTTAAAGGTGAGAACTCAGTTGTCTGGGGCCCTTTATTATGGAGCAGAATCAGAATTTGCTTTCTCTTTGGAGTGGAAAAGAGCAACAGAGAAGCAAAAGGCAAAGCCTTCGCAACCGTCATCTGGTTTGCACAGGAGAAAAGCAAACACCGTTAGGATGGTGTGTCCACCCACTGCTGGCGCCTGCCTGCTCCTGGACTCCTGTGTTGGACGTTGACTCTTGTCCTGTGTTCCGTGTTGAAATTACACAGTAGTGTGTTTGAAGACGGGCACGCTAAAGCCCCATCAGTTACTAGTCAAGTCCCCTTGCAGGAAAATCTGGTTTCACAAGGGAGTTAGTGATGAAGGTGGGGAGAAACGGGGAGACTGGGGGGAGGCAGGAGTTTTGCAACCAGACAGAGAATTTGACTGAGTATCCATCAGGAAGTCAAGGAATATAGAAAAAGGCTCAACCCAGCCGGAAAGGGCTGCCTCTGATTGTGATGATCTTAAAGAATGACACGGACAGGTCAAATGGACACAGGACCAGCTGGCAGGGGTTCTACTGGCCAAATACAGAACAACATGAACATGAGAATAAATACTAACATAAAGGATTATAATGCATTGAATAAAACAAGGGTCTATGAATCCTTAGGATATAAATCTAAAAAGGGGAAAGCTCTGACTTACAAGTAGACAGTCAGCTAACAAACATACAAGGAATAATGGAACTAGAGAAATCACCATTTGACAACCATCACAGGAACAGTTGAGGTAAGCAAGAATCATCAACAGATGCTGAGACCAGCGGGTGAAAACTTGAGGAGAATGGGATATTTAGTCTCAAAGTAGCTCCCCACCACACGCTTAGGGGTAAAACAGTATCCTCACAGTGGAGAAACCTGGTTCACAGCACCTAAATCAAATAATCAAGGGTTAACATCGTGAGTAACGAGACTAGTCGGCAGCCTTGGATGTGATGCACTGAGAACTTGGAGTCACTTCTGTGGTTTTTCTACCAAAAGAGTATAATCTGGATTGAAGCAGGAGGCAACGTCAAACCCAAATTATGGGCTATTCTGCAAAACAACTGGTCTGTGCTCTTTAAAGAAATGTAACTTTATGAAAAACAAAGACAGACTAAAGAACTATTTCAGATTAAAGGAGATGGACGAGACACAACAACCAAATGCAATCATGATCTTTTTTAAGAGGTCATTATTGACACAACTGGTGAAATATGAAAAGGTCTGTAGATTAGGTAGTAGTATTAAACCAATGTAAATGTCCTGATCTTGATTATTGTTCTGGAGTTATATAAAAGCATGCCCTTGTTCTTAGGAAATGCAGAGTAAAGTATTTAGGAGTAGAAGGGCATGGTACCTGTAACTTATTAAAATGATTCAGGAAAAAGATTGTGTGTGTATGTGTAGAGAAAGAGAGAAAAATAAAGCAAATGCTAACGTTTGGGGACTGTGACTTTATGAGGGTCCTTTGTACTTTTCTTGCAACTTTTTAGTAAGTCTGATATGATGTCAAAACCAAAAGTTAAAAGGAAAAAAAATAGTGGGAAGTTTAAAAAAAAAAACCACTAATCTGATGTCTGTTCTTGTTCCGCTTGTCTCCGGGCTAGGACCCATTACCTACAGGAAACCATTGCTACTAAGCTATTCCCTATAAGGAAGCACATGGAGAAAAGGAAAGGAGCTCATCAAAAGCCCACGGGCCTTTCTGGATTTAGCTGTCATTCTGAGTATGTACTAAAGACCTTTCCTCAATATCCAGCCCCAGGCACTAGAACACTGAAGGCAAAGATGCTTCCTGTCCTTGGGCTGCCCCATCTCAGAAGGGGACTTACAGTCTAGGGCATTGCTGTTCATCAGCTGTCGGCCTCCCTTACTGAACACAAGCCCCTCGCAGGCAATGCCTAATCCAGGGCAGCAGCCAGCTTGCCTGGAGCACGTCACACCTGTTATTCAAATAAAGGAATGATTGGTGAGTGACAGGTGTGAATGAATGAATGGTGAGTATGAGCTTTTTTTTTTTTTTTTTTTTTTTTTTGCGGTACACGGGCTTCTCACTGTTGTGGCCTCTCCCGTTGTGGAGCACAGGCTCCGGACTCGCAGGCTCAGCGGCCATGGCTCACGGGCCCACCCGCTCCGCGGCATGTGGGATCTTCCCGGACCGGGGCACGAACTCACATCCCCTGCATCGGCAGGCGGACTCTCAACCACTGCGCCACCAGGGAAGCCTGAGTATGAGCTTTTATAAATTATTCCAGTAGAAGGTCTACCTTTTCCATGATCAAATCTCACTCCACCCAGTGGTCCAAAACCAAAAGCCAAGTGCATGACACGAACTGAGAGAGACGGGAGGAACCGTGGGTCCTCTTCCCAGCTTGGGAATTACAGTTATGTAATTCCAAGGGTCAAGGACAACCTGCTTCGAGGGCTCTAGTCAATGAATGAGTTTTCAGAGCAGCTTCTGGCAAGTGGTTGGAGTTGATAGAAGTTGGAGTGTTTGGAAGAGACATAATAAAATTAAACACTTAAATTTCAACTCCGTTTTGAAAAACCAACTTGCCAGTGTTTAGAAAACAGTCCAGGATTTCACCTTAATCTGGCCAGCAGGTAAAATTGAAAAATATGTAGTGAGTCACTTCTGGGTACTGACCTCTTAGACTCAAGAGGGTTGGATAAAAATAACTACCACACACTGAAGAGACCACCAGGTGCTTTATAAAAGAAATTAAAGACTGCCTGCCCAACTCCATAGACAGTATTGAATCTACAGTGGAAAAAGGACAAGAAGATAATTCTTGACTACTACCCAATCTCTTTCCTCAGCAGAATCATATCCTCCTTTCTGGGAAGGCTTTGAAAACTCTCTGGGACAAAATTTTCTGGTGTGTTCCCTTTTCTCCTAAAGAGGTTGAACTTCAGTGATTTTGGAGAACTGGAAAGACTATAAGAAGACGGTTATTATCAGCACCATCAAATAGTTCATTTGATGCACTCCCAACAGTCAATGTGCTACCATATGTGTATCAGCATCACTTAGGACTGGGTTTGATGGAATATTTGTGCAGAGGTGTGTTCAAACCCCTGCCAAAGGGTTCCCTGGTCAAACAGGTTTGGAAACAGCAGAGATGAAAGATGAACACATAAAAGAACGATTTCACCTTGTTTAACTCAGTAGTTTCCAAAATTATTTGACCACAGAGCCTTTTTTTTTTCCCCATAAAATATTAACAACCAACAGAACTTGTGTTCTGTGGAACTTTGGGAAAAACAACTGTCATGACAGTCTAATTATCAGGAGGGGTTTTACGCCCCAAACTAATTATTGCCAGGTGGTGGTTGGTGTTTTGGTGAACTCAGCCAGGCAAAGTCTGTGCCAGGTGTGAGAAATCCACTTTCCAGCAGTGGCTTCATCATCAACCATGTGGATGTGGGAAAGCTGTGTAACCTCCTGATTCCTCAGTTTCTTTATCTGCCCAATGAGTCCATGACATCAAAGCTCTCTTCCAAATCTAACAATTGAAATGGTGAATCAGCGAAGGAAGGCTCCTCGCCTCATGACCCTCTCTCTGACTCGGCTCACACACCGTTATCATTGAACACCGAGACAAGGCAGGCACCAATATCACCGTTTTGCAGGTGGGGAGCTCTGCTCAGTGGTGTGTGAACTACCCCATCCCAATACTGATGGGCTGCGTTTGGGTCCCAAGTCCACAGTCACCCCAACCCATGATCCTGACTGAATGCACAGAGCTTCTCCTCCTGTTTCCTTCCTTCAGGCCCCAAGTTCTCATCTCATTCCCTTAGGTCTGCAGTTCTTTGAAAATGTCTCCTTGGCTTCTTTGCCATAGGGTCCTGCTGACCAATGCCCTGGAGCCTTGAGATGGGGAGAGTGTGTGCAACAGCAACTTCCCTGGGAGGGGCGAGGACTCAGGTCAGGGGGACTCTGAGGGAGGAGGAGGTACACCTGCTGGACCTCCTTCACTGGGATGTGCTGGGGGAGTGTGTGTGTGTGTGTGTGGGGGGGGGGCAGGGCTGGGGTATGTGCATGAGGCGGGATGTAGAAGCATCTGAGAAGATTTATCACACCAGCAAGTCAGCACAGCGGTTAAATGAATAATTTAGGGCCAGAGTTGTGGGTTCCAATTCTACCTCCACCATTTATTAGCTTTGTGACCTCTAGGCAAATTTCTTAGCCTCTGTGACCTTTAGCTGTCTAATCTGCAAAATGGGAATAATAACAGTTCCTGCTTATCAGGATTGTTTTGAAATTTAAATGAGATAAAAGTATGTATGGCATTTACTGTAATGTTTGGCATCCTGCCAGTACTTATTAATGATTACAAGGAGTTAACATTTGAGTGTTTAATATGCATCAAGTACTGTTTTAAGAAATTTCATTTCTCAAATGAAATTTAAGATTGAATGAATTGAATTGAATGAATCTTAGATTATTACTTTACAATAATCTTTTAAGGTGGAAACCAGTAATTATTATTATTATTATTTTGGCCGAACTGCGTGGCCTGTGGGATCTTAGTTCCCTGACCAGGGATTGAACCCGGGACACGGCAGTGAAAGCACTGAGTCCCAACCACTGGACCACTAGGGAATTCCCTATTATTTTTTTAATTGAAGAGTAGTTGATTTGCAATATTACATTAGCTTCAGGTGTACAGTATAGTGATTCAATATTTTATAGATTGTACTCCATTTAAAGTTATCACAAAATAATGGTTATATTTCCCTGTGCTGTACAATAGATCCTCATTGCTTATCTATTTTATACATAATAGTTTTAATCCCATACCATTGTCTTGCCCCTCCCCCCTTCCTTCTCCCCACTGGTAACCACTAGTTTGTTTTCTGTATCTGTGAGTCTGTTTCTGTTTTGCTATATTCATTTGTTTTATTTTTTAGATTCCACATATATATGACATCATATATATCACATTTGTCATATGATATGTCATATGATATCATATTTATATATCAGTATTTGTCTTTCTCTGACTTCTTTCACTAAGCATCATACTCTCTACATCCATCCATGTTGTTGTAAATGAGTAAATGTAAATTTCATTCTTTTTTATGGCTGAATAATATTCCATTATGTATATCACACCTTCTTTATCCATTCTTCTGTTGATGGACACTTAGGTTGTTTCCATATCTTGGCTATTGTAAACAGTGCCACTGTGAACACTGGGATGCATAGATCTTTTCGAATTAGTGTTTTATTTTCTTTTTTGGATATACACCCTGGAGTGGAATTGCTGGGTCATATGGTAGCTCTATTTTTAATTTTTTGAGGATCTTCCATACCGTTTTCCATAGTGGCTGCACCAATTTACATTCCCACCAACACTGCACAAAGGTTGGGAGCCAGTATTTTATAGATAAGTAAATGGACATAAAAGTTGAAAGTGGTATAGTGTGGCTATTATTAATGCTGTTGTTATTGTTTTCATTATTAATACTTCCTGATTATATATTAATTATATAATATTTATATATTTCATATTATATTAATATAATACCTCTTGTAGGTTTTGTTGTTTTCTGAGTCCACTGCTTTACACAATAAGCAGCAGCTTGTGATCCATTAGCTTTTGCAAAAGGGAACTGGATCCTCTTGATTTGGGCTCTGATAGAATTTCATAGGTGTGGTTTCATCTATTGGCCACCAGATGGCAGTATATAGTGGTTATTTAATTTAATTTCAAGGGAAGGACTTGGTATGGGAAAGGCCTCAGACACAGAATTAAAGGCACAAATAGTGTAGGTGCTTTGCCAGGTGGTGAAGTTAGGGAGTACGTGATGTGGTAAACATTCAGACAATTATTGTGTTAAGTCCTGGTGGCCATAGCACCACCTTACGGCAGGGCTTCCTCCAGCTCTGGCTGGGCATGGGATTTATTCTGTAGTCTGGCCAGACCATGGCGGGGTCAAAAAACTCTGGCAATTCTATAGACACCTCTTTTCACACAAATGCGATCTGTCTTTCTGGACAATAATTCTGTGGAAGAGGCTTCAGGAGGAAGGAGCTGTGGAGGGGTTCAGTTTCTCCCATGTTAGCTCTGCTGCTGCTGGGCCTGCCCATTTCACTGCTCCTTCTCTATGGCCATCCTTGTGCTGCCCCAGGCCCCGTGGGCTGCCCATGGTGTGAGCTGGTCTTGGGGCCCCATCTTCTGGATGAGGGTAAGTGGCCATGAATTAGGAGGTAAAGATAAGCTATAAAATAAGTATGGCCCAATTTGAAAGTTTTTGTGGAGGAAGCTCATTATTTTTGATTTAAAATAAATTCAGAATATTGTGTTTGAAAAGGCAAAATTTGCATGAATTATTAGAATTAAACAGAAGGCTTTTTTTTTTTTTTTTTTAGAGAGGAAAATGAATGTAAAGAAGGGAAAAAAACCTGATATAAGCACGTGACAGTAGCTATAACAGAAGAAGATAGGGAATAAGACAGAAATTCCGTGAGGGCTGTTGAATAGAGTTATCATTCATCTTTTTGTTGTTGTTTACTTTAAAAAACTATTGATAGCAATTATGCCTGCAAAGTTTATTTAAATTTTGTGAGTTTTTTACACTTATCTGCAGTAATGTTTGTGTAAAAAGTCAAGTTTCCATTTATACTTAGTGCTGATACTAAGCTCTCTATTCTGTGTCATTGATCTACTTTTGCCAAAACCACTGTTCTTATTACTCTAGGTTTGCAATAACAGAGAAAGTTCTTCTATCTTGTTTTCTTAAAAGATGTTTTTGGATATTTTTAGTTCTTTGCAATTTCATATAAATTTATTTTTTTAATTTAATTTATTTTTTTATACAGCAGGTTCTTATTAGTCCTCCATTTTATACACATCAGTGTATACATGTCAATTCCAGTCTCCCAGTTCATCCCACCCCCACCCCCACCCCCCGCCGCTTTCCCCCCTTGGTGTCCATACGTTTTTTCTCTACTTCTGTGTTTCAATTTCTGCTCTGCAGAAAATTTCAAATTCTGTTGGTAGCTTATGGTCAGCCCTCTAGACCAGTTCCTTCTTCCTGTACTCTTGGTGGGAAGAGTTCTAGGGAAAGTTTGAGAAGCTATGCCCCTATTCTCTGGACTGTAAACTCCTGGGAGTAGGCTCCTGTCTGGATCAGATGAGATGCAGCTCATTATTGAATAAAGACTAGGGTGTATGGGTGACAGGGGCGGGGATCCTCGTGAGCACTTTGAGAGGCAGAGGGCACGGGGTCCATAAGACATCCTCCTGGGTCTGTGAGGGCAATAACTCTCATTTCTAACAAGCTCCCAGGGTGCTAATGCTGCCCTCTGGGGACCACACTTTGAGAGTTCCTGCTTTACGGCTTTATGGAAATGAAGGCAGGCAGGCCTCTTTGTTTTGCTATGTTGCTGGTTGGTCTAGGTGAGCTCTACTTAAAGGGGAAGGACTAACACCCTAAGAACGCTTGTGGCTTGGGAAGTTCCTGGCAACAGTGAGGTGGCTACAATTACCACTGGCCCTTTTTGGTGACTGATGATATGGCCCAAACCAAGTTGGCCAAAACTAATACCTGTAGTCATTACTGCCAATTGCACTCCCAATTGGTGCAGTTTACAATCCTGTTAGGTTTCTACAAATTCTGTCTGTTTTTCAGAATTTGCTTTTTAACAGTTTTTAATTTATGTTATTTTATCCTTCTCTATGGGCGTTATAACAGGAAAAAGTTAAAATAAACCACGTGTCCAATAATAGGGGGTCAATCTGGACAGCCTAAATGTTTACTAACTGAGGAATAGATGAAACAAACCCAAGACATTGGGCTGGTCCACTGCCTGTCTGCTCTTAGACTGGTCCCTGCCCCTTGCCCACTCAGTTTCTCAAGGCACCGTAATGCTGACGAACCCTTGCCCTCTGGATCGGGGTAGTCCCACCAGTGGAAGGTGCTGGTGGAAGACTAGAGGGGGAGGATGGGGGATGTCAAGGTATGTTTCCCTTTCTCTCTACTTCGGACAGTATGCTGTTCATCCTGGTAGTGGCCAGATCTCCTCCACAGCAATAGATACCCAAGAGCCCCACCCTCCATGGTGCCAGATAGAACCATGGTGCCTCACCATGGCTCCAGCCATTACCCCAGCATCTGGTTCTGTGTCTCATCCTGGGGTGGTAATGTCTCCCTGCCTCGACCATCTCTGTGTTGCCTCACCATCTCATTTGGTTTCCCAGCTCTTCCAATACCCACATAACCCACTGATTATAACGTCCCTCTGTCTGAAAGGAAGAGCTCCCATTCCTGGCTGGACCTTGCCTAATACAAATAATATCCTGGTCAAAGGCTTTCTAGCTAAGTTATTAAGTAATATACAATAACAGTACTGGACTCTGCAAAAATTGGTATTATCTATTGTATAGGTTGCTGCTTGTAACATACCTGACATGGGAGGGGCTGTCCACAGTGGCTGGGGAAGGGACTTTAGCCCCTCCATCAACTCCATCAAGTTCTCTTCCCTTTCCCACCCAAAATCAGTTTGTTTGCTGTGTAATGTAACTTCCAGACAAGTCTCCTATCTTCCCGTCCAAGCTCTTAAACTCTTCCTATATATATTCTAAAACCGCCACTGGAGAATGTGTGGGGGACACATGGACCTTCGCATAATCTCGTGAAAGTACTCAACATCATTCCCGCGTGTGGGTGACGGCGGTTAATATACGTTTCGATGTTCCTCACGTCTACTAAAGTACGAAGGGTATCTCCTATTATTCACATGGGCACCTGGCCGTATTAACCCATTCCCCATTATCAATGTAGTGGCAGGAAGTTTATTTTTAATATGCCCCTAAAGCCTTCAGTGAGTCTCTAATTCAACAGTTTAAGACAGAGTTGGTAATCCAGATATCACCAGGTGCTTATCAATTGCTTTTGAAGTATGCCTTGAGGAGGTCAAGCAGATGATCACAGACAGCTCTGAAGTGAACGAGACGTTATAGAGAGCTCAACTAATCACGTACGCAATCTCACTTAAAATGACAATTTATCATCAATGATACGGGCTTAGGTATTTACCCTGAACTCGACTACTTGGGTAGAATCTTGTTCACTGATGAACCAATATACCGTATCACTGAACACCAAACCAAACCAGATCATTATCGGGGATACATGACCACAGCACCAAGATTCAGACCCAACTGAAGAGGGGGGCAGGCCATGACCTTCTGGGTGATTTTTAGTTTCAGGGAGTATGAACAAGTACACTTTGGAGAATCTTCAGATGGTACAAACAGAGTGCATTTGAGAAGAGGATTTCAAAAATTTGAAGTGAAGATGATGTGTTTTCACTTAACACGTGCAGTTCTATGTCTTTTTCATGTGGGATTCAGTGGCCGCCTTCCTTCATACTCTTGACCACCATAGTAACCGTATCATCTGACAAAACTCATCTCAACTCAGCTTGGGGCTGATCTTGACTCTGGCTGATTGGAAGCTCAGCATCACCAATCTTTAGTAGAGAATCTGCTTAAAAACATCCGAGACACTCTTGCATTAGTGTGTGGTTGATTTCATTTTTACGGCCACGTTAACAGAAGGACTGGTCAAAGTACATGTATAAAATCATATATGGGTTCAGAAGAAGAGGAGGAAGAATTTTAAGATCCAGGACACAGAAGACAGTCTATTGTAATGAAGGGAGTGGGCTCTGGAGTCAAAATCTGGACTGGCCTGTTCTAAGCTGGATGACCTTGAGTAAGCTGCTTAACTTCTCTGAATCTCAGCTTTGCCAACCATTAGACAGGGGAAACAGTAACATCTAATTGTGCAGGGTTCCTGTGAGAATCACATGGCTTACACACGTGATGGGCTTGGCAAAGTATGACTGGCAAGTAGTAGGTTCTTAGTAAATGTGGGCTGCTCTCATCTTCACGGCCATTGTCCATGAGAATATTATGTAACCACTGGCTTAATGACTTTTAGACACTGTGAATAGAAATGGGTGATGTTCTGACCAAATTCTCCCTGAAACCGCGTGGGAATTAGGCGTGTCTCCAACACACAGTATGTCTCCAACACTGATAAGCAGCCTTATCTGGGAGGTGGGAGAAGTCTGGGAGAAACCTGAAGCATTTAGAAAAAGTTAAGTTCTGGAAATGATGAGGAAGTTGCAGAGGAGGCGACGTGGGGAGACGTTTATATAATACAGTCTTGTAAAGCTATAAATAATGATAGCTTTAAAAGCAAGCACAGCTCAGGGCTGGATGCTTACAGTGAAGTAGTTCTGGGTCATTCCCAGTATCCTAGATGCCCAAACCTCAGCGAATCTTAGAGAACATCCTACCACCCAACCACCTTATTTTATAAATGTGCTTCTGGACTCAAGGCTGGAAGCATGGACTGGTCAGAGGACAAGAAAAAACAGATTGTCCCATGTTTGCAGAAAACCCTATATGTGCAGAATTGGGTCGCCAATGTTTCTTTGAAGTACAGTAAAAATAGTTTTTGCACTTGAAAAGACTGAGCATGGTTCTGAGGTCTCCAATATCCCTGAGCACTTAACTGAGGACAAGACACTCTGCTAGTAACTAGGACACAAAGAGGTAGAGATCTCCTCAGTTTGTTAAAGGGCTCACCACCCATCATTCATGCGCCAAGTGTTTCCTGAGCACCTATTACGTACAGGTACTGAACTCGATTCCAGGGAGCTGAAAAGAGTTCACAGTCTAGCAAGGAAGACAGACATATAAATACATGACTAATAGAGTATTAAAAGTATGAGATTAAACTATGTCATGTAACATGTTACATAAGGCAAGGAGCACCTGAGTAATCTTGGGAAAAGACTGGAGAAGACTTGTGCCACAGGTGAGCAGATAATGGGGCTGGTGGGGTTCCGGACCACATTCCAGGGGATGCTACCACTTACACTCTCTTTCTTAGTAAGCCCACTCTTTTCTCTACGTGTGCACCACCCTTGCCTCGTCCTAAAACATTATCACTTTTTTCTTACCTGAATTTACTGCAAAATCCTCTTGTCTCCTGCATCCACCTGTGTCTTCTAAAATAATACATTTGCCACATGGAAGTCACATGATCTAAGTCACATAAATCTGAATCTTATCATTTCCCCGGGCCTAAAACTTTTCAAAGGTGTCTAAGACCCTCAGGATATTTAATAACATAGAATAATGAAGATGATGATAAAAACAGCAAACTTACACAGAGCTTCCTATGTACTAGGTGTTAATCCACGTGCTTTAGGCGTACAATTGGTCCTCATCATTTGTGGATTCCATAGTTGTGAATTTATCTACTGGCTAAAATTTAACTGTAAGTCCCAGATGAATAATTGCTGTGTTTTGGGGGTCATTTTTGGGCATGTGCGGAATGGTGAAAACTTGGAGTGGCCTGAGGTGCACGTTTCTAGCTGAGCTCAAACAAGGTAACACTCAGCCTTCTTGATTCAGCCCCATATTGTAAACCTTTCAGTGTGAAGACTTGTATGGTCATACCATTTGTCCCGTTTTAGAACTGTATCCCCTAAACAACAAAAGTAAAAAGGAAATAACAGAATTCTACTCAAACCTGAATGAGTCAGAAAGAATAGACTTTGGGGATTGCTCTGTCTACTGGCTTTAATGTTTCAGGTAATAAGAACTGTAGTGGAAGACCGAATAATATAAAATGTAATGGAAAGTGGAAAGAACAGACTTTCTTCCCAAAGCACAAAAAAAAGAACAGCTTACCTGTTGTGGAGATCGTCCATTAGGTTTCTCTAGAAGTTTAACTTCTCCCTGCAACCGAAAAAAACAAAAAAGAAAGTTGAAAACTGAGGTCTACAAGTTGCCTCCTTTTCACAGCCAAGTTGCATCTTGAAAGCCACAGCAGAAAGCATTTCCTGAGAGGCCCAGGCAGTGATGTGCGGGAAAAGAATTCCTGGCCTAGAACATTTAGCCCAGGCAGCCAAGGGCTTTGAAATTTGCCAGCCTGAGTTTGCAGCCCAGCTTCTGATACTCAATTAATGATCAATGAACAATTTACCCAAATGTCAGTGTTGCATCTATAACATATTATAGTGAGATTTAAATGGCACAACGGGAAAGCTGCTTATCACATGCTAGGCATGTTGGAATTGTTCAATAACCAGAAGCTATTGTTAGTTGTTGCTGTTGATAAACATTACATGACAATACACTCTTCTCTGATGGGTAAAGTTTCAACTAAGCAGAAAAATAATTCAAGGAATTTACTTCTTGGAGACATATCAAACAATCAAAGTTTCAATGAATATATGCATAATATTTCAATAAAATTATTAGAATAATTCACTATACATAGACAAAACTTTTCAGAGAAATGCTCTTAGCCCACTTCCAAGTAAACTACCTTTTGGGATAATGAATTCTGCCTTAAATGTATCATATAACATTAGAATGGTTATATCCTTTTGGAAATTCAATTTCATTTTCTGTCAGCAATGTCTTTTCACTCAGTATTACTTCTTACTGTTTCCTAATTCCTTAAAATCTAATACATTGCTCAAATGTCACATGAATGTTATTCTTAATTTTTACCAAGTACTTATAATTCAACTCAAATATTATTTGAAAAGGAAGACACAAGAAAGACAAAATCCAGGCCTTCAGAGAGCTAGCCATCCGTTGGGAAGGGCAAGGAGACAAGAAAAGGTTAGGTTACAAATCACTAAAATATTAGTGGCACATAATGCCACCGAAGGAACACAAGAGCTGAGGGGGTTCAGGATTGGGAGGTTGTGTAACTGGGCTGACAGCACCTGAACTATGCATTCATAGAAAGATGGGAAGAACTGTGGCAGATAGAAAAATGATGACGGTGAAGTGCGGAGGGAGGGCCTTCTAGGCAGAGGGAATGTGACAAAGAGAAGCCAGGAAAGGATGGGGTATTATTTAGTCACCAGATAATTCAACCCCTACTGTGTGTCAGGCACCACTAAACTGCAGTGAATGGGACACCATGCTGTGTGCCCTACAGAATGACAGCCCTATGTGCGAGAGAGTGAATACTCTGGATTGGCTGGTGTTTAAAGAACTTGGAACTTGCCACGTGGTTGCTAGACAGATATTACAACTTTCCTACAAGTGTTTTGTAGGAAACCAACGGGATGTGGCAATTCAGAGTTGCAGGTGAGAACCTCCTTAGAGTGAGGGATGGAACTTTGAAGAGGGAGCATGTAAACTGGGACCCAAAGAATGAGATGGAACCAGGCATGCAAAGAATAGCTCTCAACAAGTCACTCCCCTTTAAGAAGCCTTAACTGGCTCTGCATTGCCTACCAATCATTAATGGCCCCAGCTAGGCATCCAAGACCTGCCACAATATGGTACCAATTGGCCTTCCTAGATTATCCCTGAAACTCCTCTAGCCACTACTATTTCCGGCCAACCTGGATTTTTCACTGTTTTCTAAACATGTCTATATACACTTTTTCTTATTTCTATACCTTTGCACGTATTGTTTCCCCCAGTTGGCATGCCTCCATGCCCATTGGTATTTTGCAGAATTCTACTGATCCTTCAAAACTCCTTCAAAGCTCCATGAAGATTTAAAAAAAATCCCACCTAAAGGTAATTACTCCATTCTTTTAATTTCCACAGAAACTGGACGGCTCTGATCACTTTCTGCCTTGGATTACAGTGTAGGTACACCTCGTTTTATTATTATTATTATTATTTGTGGTACGCGGGCCTCTCACTGCTGTGGCCTCTCCCGTTGTGGAGCACAGGCTCTGGACGCGAAGGCTCAGTGGCCATGGCTTACGGGCCCAGCCGCTCCGTGGCATGTGGGATCTTCCCGGACCAGGGCACGAACCTGTGTCCCCTGCATTGGCAGGCGGACTCTCAACCACTGCACCACCAGGGAAGCCCTCGTTTTATTTTTATTATTATTTATTTATTTATTTTTGGCTGCATCGGGTCTTAGTTGTGGCACACGGGATCTTCTGTTGCAGTGCGCGTGCTCTTCATTGCAGTGCATGGGCTTCTCTCTAGTTGTGGCATGCGGATTTTCTCTCTCTAGTTGGTGGCACACGAGCTCCAGGATGCGTGGGCTCTGTAGTTGTGGTGTGCGGGTTCCAGAGTGCGTGGGCTCTGTAGCGTGTGGCATGCAGGCTCTCTAGTTGAGGCGCGCAAGCTTAGCAGTTGTGGTGTGCAGGCTTAGCTGCCCTGCGGCATGTGGGATCTTAGTTTACTGACCAGGGATCGAACCTGTATCCCCCGCATTGTAAGGTGGATTCTTCACCACTGGACCACCAGGGAAGTCCCGGTACACCTCGTTTTATCGTGCTTCGTAACTATTGCATGTTTTTCTGTTTTGTTTTGTTTTTACAAGTTGAAGGTTTGTGGCAACCCTGCGTTGAGCAAGTCTATCGGCACCATTTTTCCAACAGCATTTGCTCACTTTGTGTCACATTTTGGTAATTCTCACATTATTTCAAATGTCATTATTATTATATTTGTTACAGTGATCTGTGATCTTTTTTTTTTTTTTTTGTGGTACACGGGCCTCTTACTGCTGTGGCCTCTCCCGTCGCAGAGCACAGGCTCCGGACGCGCAGGCCCAGCGGCCATGGCTCACGGGCCCAGCCGCTCCGCGGCACGTGGGATCCTCCCAGACCGGGGCACGAACCCGCGTCCCCTGCATCGACAGGCGGACTCTCAACCACTGCGCCACCAGGGAAGCCCCTGTGATCAGTGATCTTTGATGTTACTACTGTAACTGTTTTGCAGAGCCACAAACCGCAGCCATGTGAGACAGCGAACTTAATTGATAAATGTTTGTGTGCTCTGTTTCACCAACCAGCTGTTCCCCATTCTCCCCTTTTCAGGCCTCCCCATTCCCTGAGACACAGCAATATTGAAATTAGGCCAGTTAATAACCTTGCAGTGGTCCCTAAGTGTTCAAGTGAAGGGAAGAGTCACACGTCTCTCACTTTAAATCAAAAGCTAGAAATGATCAAGCTTAGTGAGGCAGGCATGCCAGAAGCTCAGAGAGGCTGAAAGCTAGGCTTCCTGCACCAGTTAGCCAAGTTGTAAATGCAAAGGAAAAGTTCTTGAAGGAAATTAAAAATGCTACTCCAGTGAACACATGAATGATAAGGAAGTGAAACAGGCTTATTGCTGATATGGAGAAAGTTGTAGTGGATTGAGTAGAAGATCAAATCAGCCACCACAGTCCCTTAAGCCAAAGCCTAACCCAAGGCAAGGCTCTAATTCTCTTCAATTCTGTGAAGGCTGAGAGAGGTGAGGAAGCTGCAGAAGAAAAGTTTGAAGCTGGCAGAGGCTGGTTCGTGAGGTTTAGGAAAGAAGCCGTCTCCATAACATAAAAGTGCGAGGAGAAGCAGCAAGTACTGATGTAGAAGCTGCAGCAAGTTATCCAGAAGATCTAGCCAAGACACTTAATGAAGGTGGCTACACTAAACACCAGATTTTTAACATAGACGAACAGCCTTACAGTGGAAGAAGATGCCGTTTGAGACTTTCATAGCTAGAGAGCAGCCAATGCTTGGCTCCAAAGCTTCAAAGGACAGGCTGCCCCCCTTATTATGGGCTAATGCAGCTGGTGACTTTAAGGTGAAGCCAATGCTCATTTACCATTCCGAAAATCCTAGGGCCCTCAAAAGTTATGCTCAATCTACTCTGCCTGTGCTCTATACATGGAACAACAAAGCCTGGATGACAGCACATCTGTTTACAATATGGTTTGCTGACTATCTTAAGCCCACTGTTGAGACCTACTGCTCTGAAAAAAGATTCCTTTCAAAACATTATTGCTCATTGACAATGCACCTGGTCACCCAAGAGCTCTGATGGAGATGTACAACGAGATTAATGTTGTTTTCATGTCTTCTAACACAACATCCACTCTGCAGCCCATGGATCAGAAAGTAATTTTGACTTTCTAGTCTTATTATTTAAGAAATATGACTTGAAAGGCTGCTATAACTCCCATAGACAGTGATTGCTCTGATGGATCTGGGCACAGTCAGTTGAAAAGTCTGGGAAGGGTTCACCATTCTAGATGCCGTTAAGAACACTTGTGATCCACGGGAAGATGTCAAGATATCAACATACACAAGAGTGTGGAAATAGTTGATCCCAACCCTTGTGAATGACTTTGAGGGGTTCAAGACTTCAGCGGAGGAGAGGGTGCAGAGAAAAGGGAACCCTCTTACACTGTTGGTGGGAACATAAATTGGTGCAGCCATCATGGAGAACAGTATGGAGGTTCCTTAAAAAACCAGAAATAGAGTAACCATGTGATCAGCATGGAGCATATATCTGGAGAATACTCTAACTCGAAAAGATACATGCACCCCAATGCTCATTGCAGCACTGTTCACAATATCTAAGACATGGAAGCAACCTAAATGTCCATCAAAAGAGGAATGGATAAAGAAGATGTGGTACATACAGTGGAATACTATTCAACCATAAAAAATGAAATAATGCCATTTGCAGCAACATGGATGGACCTAGAGATTATCATACTAAGTGAAGTAAGCCAGACAGAGAAAGACAAATATCATATGATATTGCTTATATGTGAAATGTCAGACAAAGATCATATGATATCACTTATATGTGGAATCTAAAAAAATGATACAAATGAACTTATTTACAAAACAGAAAATGACTCACAGACATAGAAAACAAACCAAAGGAGAAAGGGAGGGGAGGGATAGATTTGGAATTTGGGATTCCAAATTCCAGACTACTATATATAAAATAGATAAACAACAGGGACCTACTGTATAGCACAGGGAACTATATTCAGTATGTTGTAATAACCTATGATGGAAAAGAATCTAAAAAAGTATATATATATATATATATATATATATATACACATACACACACACGTGTAACTGAATGTACACCTGAAACACTGTAAATCAACTATACTTCAATAAAAAAATAATGAGAGAGCAACAATAAAACGTTCTTGGAAATTAAAACAAGACAGCAAACATGAATATTTCAATGGAGAGTCTAGAAGAGAAACATGAGGAAATCTCATATAAATTCGCAAAGGAGATAAAGACATGAAGAATTAAATAGAACTGACATAAAAGTAAAGCTCTTACAGGCTTCAAGAGAGAAAAAAACTGATCATATACAAAGAGCTGGGGATCAGAATGGTTTTGGACTTCTTAAACACACACACACACACACACACACACACACACACACACACACACACACACACACACATTATTCTGAACTTGGCCAAACCACCAATGAAGTGAGAGGGTACTATAAAGACATTTTCAGATAAGAAAGGTCTCAAAAATTTTACCATTCATATACCTTCCCCTCCTGGGAAGGAGGCTATTAGAAGATGTAACAAACAAATGAGGTAGTAAACCAAGAGCGGAGGACAAGGAATACAGGAGATAGGGCATTAAACACAGGAGAGGGACAAAAGTAACCCCCAGGACGATGGTGATGGGAGACCCCAGAATGCCAGCAACGTGCACAGCCTGGAGGACAGCTCATTCTGACTGGAGAAGATGAGAAGGCTCTGGGCAGTTTTCTTTTAAGAGATGAAACTGATAGAATCACTGAAGTGTCCCAGAGAGAAAGATATATATACAATAGGGAAAGACTTTGGGGTCAAATCAGTGGTAAGGATGTAGAATACTGAACAGATGAAAAAAATGAGCCATTTGCTACCTTCAGAGAAAAAGATGTTCAGGAAAGGAAATTTAATTATACTTCCCTACCTGGCTTAGCTGCGAACTGCATTTACATAGTTATAATAAATACTAGTTATTCATCTAACTAAAACTGGAGGGGGGCGTTCAGTAGGGAGTGGGAACATTTCTTACGTGTGGTGGGGCAAGGGGTGGAAGCTGAACCATCTTTTACCACACTGGAAGATATAATGTCTGAAACACTAAAAAAAAAAAAAAAAATCAAGAAATGGTAATAGAAACATTCATTTAGAGAAACTGAGGCAAATAACCAAAATAATCAGTGAAAGAAGTGAGTTCCTTTGAGGAAAGAAAGATGTGTTCACGAGTAAGCAGTCTGGGCTTTATCTGAAGATTTGGGAACCAATTTAGTCCTAAGAGCAAAGTCATGAGAAAGGGTAAACCAGATGATAGCAAGCAATAACAATGATGCTTTTGAAAAAAGCTGACTCCCATCCATTTATTTAACCTACATTAATTATTTAATGCCTAGTACCGTGGGCCAGGTCATGTGCTAAAAAGAGATGACTTAGCAGGATGAACTGCTTACAGCCTGGTGGGGTGGGCAAAACAAAAACAAATAATTACGATCCAGTGACACAATAGAGCTTAGAGGCAAAGCATCATGACAAGGTGGGGACCAGCAGTCAACCTGTCAGAATACTCTAGAGCCACACAGCCCAATATGGTAACTACTAGCCATAGGTGGCTATTTAAATTACTAAAAATTAAGTCCATTAAACGTTCAGTTCCTGGTTACACCAGCCAGCCACATTTCAAGTGCTTGAAAGCCACATGTGGCTAGTGGCTATCGTATCAGACGGGGTAGACACAGAACATTTTTCTCATCACAGAAAATTCTGTTAGATGGTACTGGTCTACAGGTTCTTAAATGGTGATTTTTATAGTGTTTTCAAGTACATCAAACCCCTGAAGGGATCACATTCCATGGGTCTATTAGTAAGTAGAGCCTTGCTGAGTTTGATATTTAACTAGTTATCTGTACACGGAGTAGAATTTTTACTCCAAGTTTAGTTTTCAATTGGAGCCACGGGTGGAACTAGAAACGGGTCTTTCTTACATGTCCTGATACTGTTTGATCACAGATGTTGGGGGCAAGTGCTGCTGGTGACTAATAGTCTTTGAGCCTTTGGGAAAGCACTTCTGTGTCGTGAAAAGAGGGGAGAGTTCTGGAGAACTCAGAAACTCCTGAGTTTGAATTTTAGCATCACTACTTATAGCTGTGTGGCCTCAAGCAAATCTCTCAACCTCTCTGGGCCTCTGTTTTTCCAGATGCCAGGTTTATAGATAACGCAGGAATCAGGATAAGCCGGTGGCAGAAGCACAAAAACGGCAGCTGCTATTCTTCTCGTCATTCTTAATCTACAGGTGAAGAGGGGCCCTCAATGAAGACGAGGGCTGACTCTCCGCACCTCTCATTTCTTCTCATCACTGCCCTGATTTCTGGCTTTTGCGGAAGGATCTATCATTGACCAGGAACTTTAGTACCTATGAGAGGAAGAGGAATTTAAGTTCAAAGAAGGGCAAGAGGAAGAAGGGGGAAGGGTACTGGCATTTACCCAAAGCCCAGGACATGCCAGCGTCCACCCGCAGGTACTACGTGTCATTCTATAAACCCTCCCAAGGTCGAGGGGAAGCTGAAGGGCATGAGAAGGTGGTTGGAGGGGAAGAGGCTTGTGGGTGGTGAAAAAGGAAGCATGGTCACACGTAAACCCACAGGAGTTAGGTAGAGGAGGGCTGCGAATGCCATGCTCAGGGCCCGGCTTGATGAGATTCGCAGTTCACAATAATAAACGGCGGCAACACGTGGGACTCACGGTGGGCCGAGAGTACAGGTGGCCGAGGGGAACTGAGCCAGCCTGTGACTTACCCACAGACAGGTTTGCATTCAGAACTTACACCATACAGTCCACCTCTGTTGCCTTCTTTAACTTCCATGAGAAGAAAAACAAAGTTTCTCCCCAAGTGGAGTTAAATTCTAAACATGATAAGCCTGAGTTGGCACCAACGCCGGTTGCCAGAATTAACTTTTCCTTGTAATTTGTAAATGCAATTCAGGCTTGTTTTCGGGTTTCCTTTTATGGGCTTCCCCCCACCCCCACCTCTCAAGCAGGGCCAATATGTGAATAGAAAGAAAAGATCTCCAGCTGGGCTCCTTTCTCCGAACTAGCTTTGCAAGCTTTGCAGCATCTTCCTTGGATACGATTCAGCTGGGGGCCTTCCCTGTATTCCAAGACGAATTCCTGCATCCTCACACAGGGGCCCTTTGTTGTCTGAGGTTATAAGAAGCTAACCACTACTTTGCACAAGGAAATATCTTTTCCCAGTGCGAAGTAATGATCAAAGAGGAATGCCATTTAAACCAAGGGAAAACAAAACCGTGATTGATATCTAGAATCTCGACGGAAAAAAAGAACGACCCTAGTTACTTCACTAAAGCACGGTCATCTGCAGTATAGTGTAAAATTCACTCATCTATTGATGGATTTTAAAGTTTAGTCCTTGGTACAAAGTCTCAGTACTTTTTTTAAGTATAAAAACTTTTTTTTTCTTTTGTAGCTGCTCTGCTCATAAATATCTCCAATCTTTTCCAAATGCTTAAAGAACTTTTCTCATTAAAAAAAGATGTTTGTATGTGTACATATTTATATGTAAAATACATGTATATAAAATAGATGTGATTATACACAAACATGCACAAATCATACAAAGTTTGGGAAAAGGGAAGAAAAAAGCCAGCTGTAATCATAGCAATCTGACCTGTGTTAGATGCTCAGTATTTTCCCCAGGATTTGTTTTAGTTTATGTCCATCTGCATACCTGTTTTTTTAAACATCTTTATTGGAGTATAATTGCTTTACAATGGTGTGTTAGTTTCTGCTTTATAACAAAGTGAATCAGTTATACATATACATATGTCCCCATATCTCTTCCCTCTTGTGTCTCCCTCCCTCCCACCCTCCCTATCCCACCCCTCTAGGTGGTCACAAAGCACCAAGCTGATCTCCCTGTGCTATGCAGCTGCTTCCCACTAGCTATCTATTTTACATTTGGTAGTAGACATAAGTCCATGCCACTCTCTCACTTTGTCCCAGCTTACCCTTCCCCCTCCCCGTGTCCTCAAGTCCATTCTCTAGTAGGTCTGTGTCTTTATTCCCGTCTTGCCCCTAGGTTCTTCATGACCTTTTTTTTTTTAGATTCCATATATATGTGTTAGCATACGGTATTTGTTTTTCTCTTTCTGACTTACTTCACTCTGTATGACAGACTCTAGGTCCATCCACCTCACTACAAATAACTCGATTTCGTTTCTTTTTATGGTTGAGTAATATTCCATTGTATATATGTGCCACATCTTCTTTATCCATTCACCTGTTGATGGACACTTAGGTTGCTTCCATGTCCTGGCTACTGTAAATAGAGCTGCAATGAACATTTTGGTACATGACTCTTTTTGAATTATTGTTTTCTCTGGGTATATGCCCAGTAGTGGGATTGCTGGGTCGTATGGTAATTCTATTTTTAGATTTTTAATGAACTTCCATACTGTTCTCCCTAGTGGCTGTATCAATTTACATTCCCACCAACAGTGCAAGAGGGTTCCCTTTTCTCCACACCCTCTCCAGCATTTATTGTTTCTAGATTTTTTGATGATGGCCATTCTGACTGGTGTGAGGTGATATCTCACTGTAGTTTTGATTTGCATTTCTCTAATGATTAATGATGTTGAGCATTCTTTCATGTGTTTGTTGGCAATCTGTATGCCTTCTTTGGAGAAATGTCTATTTAGGTCTTCTGCCCATTTTTGGATTGGGTTGTTTGTTTTTTTGATATTGATCTACATAAGCTGCTTGTAAATTTTGGATATTAATCCTTTGTCAGTTGCTTCATTTGCAAATATTTTCTCCCATTCTGAGGGTTGTCTTTTGGTCTTGTTTATGGTTTCCTTTGCTGTGCAAAAGCTTTTAAGTTTCATGAGGTCCCATTTTTTTATTTTTGTTTTTATTTCCATTTCTCTAGGAGGTGGGTCAAAAAGGATCTTGCTGTGATTTATGCCATAGAGTGTTTTGCCTATGTTTTCCTCTAAGAGTTTTACAGTGTCTGGCCTTTCATTTAGGTTTTTAATCCATTTTGAGTTTATTTTTGTGTATGGTGTTAGGGAGTGTTCTAATTTCATTCTTTTACATGTAGCTGTCCAGTTTTCTCAGCACCACTTATTGAAGAGGCTGTCTTTTCTCCACTGTATATTCTTGCCTCCTTTATCGAAGATAAGGTGACCATATGTGCATGGGTTTATCTCTGGGCTTTCTATCCTGTTCCATTGATCTATATTTCTGTTTTTGTGCCAGTACCATACTGTCTTGATTACTGTAGCTTTGTAGTATAGTCTGAAGTTAGGGAGCCTGATTCCTCCAGTTCTGTTTTTCTTTCTCAAGATTGCTTTGGCTATTTGGGGTCTTTTGTGTTTCCATATAAATTGTGAAATTTTTGTTCTAGTTCTGTGAAAAATGTCAGTGGTAGTTTGATAGGGGTTGCATTGAATCTGTAGATTGCTTTGGGTAGTATAGTCATTTTCACAGTGTTGACTCTTCCAATCCAAGAACTGCATACCTGTTTTACACAATATATAAACAACTTCACATCCTGCTATTTTCCCCTTTAACATTATGTTTCAAGCCTTTCCCATGACAATCCATAATGTTCATAATGATTGTTTTATTTTTAAAATTTTTTTTAAAGATTTTTTTGATGTGGACCATTTTAAAAGTCTTTATTGAATTTGTTACAGTATCACTTCTGTTTTATGTGTTTTTGGTTTTTTGGCCACAAGGCATGTGGGATCTTAACTCCCTGACCAGGGATTGAACCTGCACCCCCTACATTGGAAGGCGAAGTCTCAACCACTGGGTCGCCAGGGAAGTCCCCACAATGATATTTTTATATGGCTGCAAATTATTCCAATTATTATATAATTAATAATGGAAGATATATTATGCCAGCTAATTAACCATTTTTCTCTATCGCTTAACATTTTTGGAACTTTCCTTTTTCAGTAAAGTTACCCTCCTTGCAGTTTCCAAGTTCAATGTCTATGGTGCTGACTATAAACTTTACATATCTGTAAGGTGTGACATGATTTTGATTTTCTTGCCTTTCCATTTCCTAATTTTCTTCTGATACAAAGTAAAGATGATCTATAGGACCTAGTCATTAGAGACAGCCAGGAGGCTGTTTCTCCATCATAAACCAGGAAATGCTGGATCTGCAAGGCATCACCGCTCTTCAAATTCAGAGCTCTATATGGGTAAAAGACCAAGGAAAACCTGCCCAGCAATTACCTATACAGGCAGAAATCCTCTCTTCCGAAACACTTAAAGACCCTGAACAATAGATGCCAGGGAATCAGACGCAAATTTTTAACTTCTATTAAGTTAATCTTTTTTTCTCTTTGTGGCACAAGCTCTTCCCAGGCAGAGGCTTAAGGTGCATCCCTCTTAACAGCAGGGACCCCAGGAGAAACGGCTGACAGTCATCCTGTAAACATGTAGGTGCTCCAATGCCCTTTGGATATTACCTTTTCTACTTATAAAGTCCTATTCTCAGTTTTCTCACATAAGTGGCCTAAGAAGTGTGTCTCAGAGCTGCATACTGTCTCTCACACCTTCATTCACCAAGGGCAGGTGAGGGGATGAAATGGAGGCAGAGCCTGTGGGCCAAGTCACCGCAACTGTGGGGCTGTCAGTTCACTTGTGAACGGGAGCTCAGGGAAGCTGTGGGCATAGGACTCTTCACTGGGCCCAGGAAGGCAGTGTAGTTACACTCAACAGATGTTCAAAACCCAAACTTGGGCTCTGGATCTGATGTGTGAGTGAGAGAGTGTGTGTGTGGGGGGTGGTGGTGCTGGTTGTGGTAGTGGTAGTGATGGCATCTGACACTTGAATATCCAGTATGTGTTTGGTACTTGACACTCATTATTTCATTTTCTTCCCAGCAACTCTGTGACATAAGCATTACTAGCTCCATCTTATGAATACGGAGACTGGTTTATTAAGCTTAACTAATTCATATAAGGTTACACAACTAGTAAATGGTGGAGCCAGGATTCAAAGTTCAAGCTTTTTTATTCACACCATAAAGTCTTCAATATGACAGGATTCATGTCATCAAGCCTATCGTCATGGGGGCAGGTAGGAAATGTGGGAATATGGGACACAGGAGGTCAACTAACCTGGGCTTCCCATTCATGAAGGGCCTCAATGTAGACTCTTGATGAGTATCTCCAAATATACGCCCAGAGCTACACGGGGAGGATTGAAAGAAAACAATGTTCATCACACAGCTTTGAACTTCAGCCCCGCGTTTCCATAGTAAATCACGAGCAGTTCCCTATGAACTAATACTTTACCTTGAGAATAGGAAAATTTTATCACCTTTATGCATGTGTGCAATATTGCAAATCTGTACAGATAAGCATTTAAAATATCCTTCAATGTTCATAATCCTGCTTTGTCATTATTTTACTTCTTTAATATATCAGTAGCCTTGGAAACAACAACAACAAAGTAATCCAGGCCTCTTTCAACCTCTGAGTGACCTTGATCTGACATTATGGTTGTTCTAAAAATAACAGGTTGTATATTAACTGTAAGCGTAATGCAAAAAAGAAAAGTTAGGGATAGGTTTCTGTGCAATTACTTCAAGAGAAAATTTCAGGGGCAGGGAGTCAACTCTCATGTACCTGTTGTAGAGACTCCACTATTTGTGATTCCTTAAATATATGCATCTTCAGAACCTAAGAGCTGTTATCCCATGGATTACATACATGGTATTGGCACAGGTAAGCAATCAATCACTAGCAGATTTTATTAGGATGCTACTGGTCCTCCAGCTCCTGGGCCTCTCTTTTCTTGTGTAGGCAGGCAAGGGCCCTGCTGCCAAGAGGCCATCACTCTCTGCCCCAAGCTGGCCAGCCACGCCACGACTGACTGAGACTACATGTATTAAAGGAGGGACTTGAACATATCAATTAAGCTGTCCCTCGCTAAATTTCTCCCATTCTACAGTGAGACTTGTGAAGTGTTTTGACACCCTGGCTAAGCTATTAGTCTTAGTAGAGAGAGACAGTGAGAACACATAAATGGCTATTAAACTGCTGTGAATAAAGATTAAAGTTAGAGGGCTTCCCTGGTGGCACAGTGGTTGAGAGTCCGCCTGCTAATGCAGGAGACACGGGTTCGTGCCCCGGTCCAGGAGGATCCCACATGCCGCGGAGCGGCTGGGCCCGTGAGCCATGGCTGCTGGGCCTGTGCATCCGGAGCCTGTGCTCCGCGACGGGAGAGGCCACAGCAGTAAACCCGCGTACCGCAAAAAAAAAAAAAAAAATTAAAGTTAGAGTCACAGCATTTTGGGGTGGGAAGGCCCTAGGAAATATTACTCTAGCCCACATGTGTTACAGATTGGGAACTGCAGCCCTGAGAGGCTGTGACTGCCAGTATTACTTTTTTAAATTTATTTTAAAAATATATTTATTTATTTATTTATTTGGCTGTGTCAGGTCTTAGTTGTGGCACGTGGGATCTTCGTTGCGGCATGAGGGGTCTTTCGTTGTGGTGCACGGGCTCTCTAGTTGTGGCTTGCAGGCTCCAGAGCACATGGGCTCAGTAGTTGTGGCACATGGGCTCTCTTGTTGTGGCACGCAGGCTTCAGAGCACATGGGCTCAGTAGTTGAGGTGTGCAGGCTTAGTTGTCCTGCGGCACGTGGGATCTTAGTTTGTTCCCCCTGTAGATCCCTAATCAGGGATCGAACCAGCATCCCTTGAATTGGAAAGCGGATTCTTAACCACTGGACCACCAGGGAAGTCCGCTGCCAGTATTATTTTTGCTACACCATGCTGCTGTCCTTGTAGAGATCTGGAGCAGGGGTCAGGCCACCTGTTTTTGCTAAGTAAAGTTTTACTGGAGTACAGCTATGCCCATTCATTTATGAGTTGTCTATGGCTGCTTTCGAGCTACACAGCAGTGTTGAGTAGTCGCTACAGATGTCGTATGACCCACAAAGCCTAAAATATTGACTCTCTGGCCCTCTACAGAAAAAGTGCTGACTCTGGCTCTACAGGATGAACAAAGCAGATGAGGAGGAACCAAGCCATGCCAGAACCATGTGAGTGAACTTGGCAGTGGGTCTTTGGAGGCCTGCCAATGGGCACCTGAGTGAGCTTGGGAGCAGGTTCTCTAGCTCATATGCAGCCAGGAGATGAACACGGCCCTGGCCAACAGCTTGACTATAACCCCACGAGAGACCTTGAACCAGTGGTGCCCTGTTAAACTGTGCCTGGGTTCCTGTGAGATAACAAATGTTTGCTGTTTTAAGCTGCTAATGCAGGGGGTGGGGAGGGGGTACTTTGTTACACAGCAATAGACAACTAATACAATTGTGTCTCATTAGCTGGGCTCACCTTTGCAAGGCGAGTGAAATTCTACCTCCTGGGTCAGAGTACCATTACGATCTGCTCTGTGGAGCCTTTTGGACCCCTGGTCCCCATCTCCAAATGGAACCATCTATGCCAACCAACTGCTTACTCAGAGTCTATCCCTTGGCCTTGTGGTCTGTTATGTAGATGTCTGTCTCTCTGGCTGGTGCTGTGTCTCATTCAATTTTGTTACCACAGAATCTGATTTAGTACCTATTATTCATAATGGAATTATAATATTTACTGAGTGCTTACTACACGCATCAAGCACTTTATGTGCATATCTCATTTAACCCTCACAACCACCTTAGGAGGTAGATACTATTTTTCAGCCCATTTATTAGGGGAGAAAGCAAAGGTTAAAGAGGTTAAGCAATCTGCCTTTTATCCTCTGGTGAGCTAGTGGGAGCACCAATATTTGAGCTCTGACTGACCCTAAAGCTGCCACATTCTGTTGACTGGGACCCAAAGTCCCAGGATATGTGGCTCCAGGCTTGGCACCGCCACATTTTTTTTTTTTTTTTTTTTTTTTGCGGTACGCGGACTTCTCACTGTTGTGGCCTCTCCCGTTGCGGAGCACAGGCTCCGGACGCGCAGGCTCAGTGGCCATGGCTCACGGGCCCAGCCGCTCAGCGGCATGTGGGATCTTCCCAGACCGGGGCATGAACCCGCGTCCCCTGCATCCGCAGGCGGACTCTCAACCACTGCGCCACCAGGGAAGCCCAGCACTGCCACATTTAACTGTGGACCCAGAAAAGTCACTCACGCAGAGGCCACCAGTGTCCTCCTTCATAAAGTGGCTATGATGATGATGATGTCCCTTTCCTATCAGAGTTACTGTGAGCAAAAGCACATGTGCTGAAATACTGATCTTTAGTTCACAGCAAATGTGGAATCAAAATGAAGTGATTTTCTGATCTTTGACCGGGCACCCATGGCAGACCTAAAAGAAGATCAGGAAAACAGGCTGAGCTGGACAGAAGTGGGAGGGCCCTTCAGGGAAGACCCAGAGGGAGGGGAAAAGGGACACTGGAATCTGCTTCCGACACCCCTTCCCACCTCCTGTTCCTCCCTCTCCTGCTCTTGGCATCACTGTGGCCCCCGTGCCCCATCTGCAAAAATTCCCCAAACAGTGGTGGGTTGGATAATGAGGAGAAATCCTCAGTTCTTTCACGCTTTGGGAGTTTTTACTGGGACTGCCCTGAGCTCTCTCCTCCCTGGAAGTAAATCACCAGCAGTAGTTCCCTATGAACTAGTGGTCCTGGTTCTGAGCTCCCACAGTACCTGCCATACCTCGCATACAAGGGACTCTGAATGTTTCACAGTTGCCTCCTTAGTGTGTAGCAGCGTGCTTGACATACATTCGACTGATTTTAGATGAATAACGGATAGAATTTTCACCCACTTCTAAGCCTGTTCTGTGCTAGAATGTAAATCCCGTAAGGAAACCGCCTGGTGCTCAATCCAGCACCAGGCATGTAGTGGGAGCTCAATAAGTATTTGTTAACCAGCTGGCCCTAAACGTTTGGCCTCATATTACTAGATCCAGGGCAGTAGGGTTTGATTAAAGGGAGCTGAATTCAAGGAACGGCTTCGAGGTTCAGAAGACACCCCAACTGTGACCACACTAGAATGGATTCCCAGGAGCTTCCTGGACATGGGTTCTTGTGACTTAAGTTCCTAGACTTCATGAAGCTATAACATCAATGTGTGCACTCAATCTCCAGGAAAAGCATTATCTATCTATTCTGCTCAGGCTGCAGCCAAATGACCTTGTATTTACATTGTATGTTTCCTGGAGCAGTGATCTTCAAAAGCTAAAAAAAAAAAAAAAAAGAGAGAGAGAGGTACTTCTGTATGGACTACCTATTTCATCTTGCTTCCTTAAATGCCACTGATACACACACACACAAATACCAAAAACCAACGTTGCTTCTCTTCCAACTAACAACAAAATCCCAAGAGATCAAAAACTTCCTCAAGGTTTCCTCTCAGTATCAGTTCTGATAAGTTAGGTAAAATGGACGTCCCGTGAAAATAAAGAACCTGACATATTCTTAACATCAAAACCAGAAAAAAATGCTGCCTAATAATCACCCAGAAAACGTGCACTGTAAGTATTTCCCACCGTTACTTGGCAATCCACCTACTTTTCTAAGGGAACCAAGAACTCTGCAGACATCATCTGTCTCCATCAAGATGCCTGTACAAACCTGAGTCAGATATATCTTGCCCAGTTATTATTTTTATCTCTGCCACTTAAGCATTCCTAATCGTATGTAAGCAATTTTCCAGAAAATATTGGAAGTGTCCCTAGCTATTGTTTTCTTCCTTCCTTGTTTTCCATTAATAAATATTAGATGTCCGTGAGATTAAGGTAGGAAGGATGGCAGTTTTCAAAATTTTGCATATTAAAGTTTGCTCAGAGAAAATGAAAACATTTGGCCAAAGGAAATTTGCTTATGTGTAAGCTAAAATCAACAGCGAGCCCCACTTCCCACAGTGTGGAGTGCAACATGGAAAACCCAGTTTGTGGAAACAGTCCAAAACCAATTAAAGTAGATTTAAGTAACTGAGCATATAAAAATATGCATAACAATCCACAGATTTCTAGAGTATTTCTAGAGAGTGGTACAGGGTAGAAGGAAAACAAAACCAGAAATTGATAAGCTCTTAACCTACTTGTAATTCACTCAACTAAGTAAATATGAGACTGGCTTAAATTCCCAAATTTTCAATCCTTAATGTTTTCTTAGCCTGATATAGTAACACATAAAGTGTATTAACTTACTGTCTTTGGGGGAAAAAATACTGCTGCTTAAACCAGAGATAGCTGGAAAAGGATCCTACAATCTTCATTAGCAATAAAAGGTACATACATGCGTGGAAACAAAATCCACGAGGAGACATTTATCTGTAACCTGCTTTGGGGTAGTCTGAAGATTTCTTGACAGTATTCCCTCTCGCCAGTGGACTAATGCAGAAAATTTAACACCAGAAGAAGTTGGCATGCTTTTTAGCTTCTCTTTTTTAACAATGGGATAAAAAAACGGTATTCCTATTTCAACTATGTTCAAAATTGTGCCAGTGCTTTGGGGGAATGCAAGAACTTTGCTCTGTGGTTCTAGCAGGTGCAAAATTTGTAGACCAATTATACCCCACAGACAGTGGTGCACTGGCAATGTTTAACAACTGGTTCTACAGAAAAAAAAAAGTTTATTATAAATAAAGCATGTGTAGCACACAGTTTATAAGTAATAATAAAAACCCCAGGGCTTCCCTGGTGGTGCAGTGGATGAGAGACTGCCTGCCGATGCAGGGGACAGGGGTTCGTGCCCCGGTCCGGGAAGATCCCACATGCCGCGGAGTGGCTGGGCCCGTGAGCCATGGCTGCTGAGCCTGCATGTCCGGAGCCTGTGTTCCGCAATGGGAGAGGCCACAACAGTGAGAGGCCCACATACCGCAAAAAAGCAAAAAAACCCCAATAGTTTCTTTTTATAACGAATTCCATAGGGACAACTTATTTTCACAGAATGCTTTAACTGAGTTTTGCCAGACTCTTTTGCAGTAAGCATAGATCTGATTTGAATGTTAGTGGATATTTTCATTTGAGTTAATAAGTTAGACAAAAGTGAAAAAAGGAATACATTTCTTGGAATTTCACTTGGTTGTTAATGACTAGTTCTTTGCTGAATCAGACAACAGCTTTTAAATACTGGAAGAAAACTTCCTCCAGGAATTTTTTGGGTTATCCTCATGTAAAAGCTACAGACTCAGCAGACTTTTACATTTAACTTGCATTAACATTTTCTTCATCATAGTCATAAGTGTCGTCAAGCAACCACCTATTAAATCAAGCCCGGCTTTATAGCATTCGCCACTTTCCATGGTGTAAATGCTTCCGTCATGGCTGATTTCAAGCTAGCAATGTTAGGTCCCTGAACACAAAGCTGGAGAGATGTACGGTTTTACACCATTACAGAGTGTTTCTACCACACAGATATGATAGATGTAAATACCCTCAAGAACACAGAAAACAGTAAAATAATTAGGAAGTGATGAGTTTTGAGTATTTATTAACTTTGTTTTTACTTTAATTATACTTTAATAGAATTCAACTTTTCGTATCACCTCACAACATTTCTGAAATTCCAAAGTTCCTCAGCCAGTCCTGGTGGCTCCAGCAGAAGGTTTCAGGGTTCTGGCCTGAAGGGCAAACGCATTTCTCAGACAATTTTCCCTCAGGCACACACCACTAACCTCCGATTAGCAGTGACCCCAGGCCCAACTTCCCCTGCTGAGAGTTAATCAATCTCCAGGGGTGGGATGTTGGGCATTAGGTTCTCAGTAGAGTATTAACACTTAGGGAGGGAGGAAATGACTTCAGCACAGTCACATGACTCAGAGACATTACTCAGTTTCCTCACCTGTAGAATGGGGATGATGCTGTTTCTAGTGCGATTATAAGGATTAGAGGTAAGGCATACAAAGGTCCTAAATTAATGCCTTGAATATAACTGTTTATTGTTAAGATAGTGGCGGGATCACTGTAAAAGACTGCTTTCCTGGACACACATGGATCCGTCAGGAAGCTGCTTCCTCTCTAATAGCGAAGCACTTTTCAAATGTGAGTGAAAGACGAGCGGGCCAGGTCACAGTCAGATTTCTTGAGTATATGAAAGATTATTACCTGGCTCCCCAAATCACTATTTCATCTCTGCTCAGGAAATACAAAGAAAAACACACACACACTCACAAAAGTGAAGGGAAACTTGTAATTGGAGAGTTTTAGCACAGACCCAAAGGGTAACTTGTAACAGTAAATATTTTCTGTTGATGTTATTTTATGTTATTTTTATGTTATTTTCCTATCCCAGAGGAAACACACAAATGCTTGTAGAATTGAAATGAATCATCTCTTTCTCTCTATTCTCCCGTTTTAGTTTCTTTGGGCTGAACAAATTTCGGAATTGTAAATGTGGTGCCTGTAATTACTCCAACTTAAATCCGGATGCCTTGAATCATCAGAGAGGCTCAAGTCCTCTGGCCTTTCCCTTCCTTTCCTTCCTTTCCTAGTACCCAGGGTCCTTCCTCACCCTCTTCTGGAACCCACTGTGCTCATTCACTCTTCTTGGGCTCTCCACGGGGGATTACTGCTTTGGCCTCTCTCAACATCACCTCCGTCATTTGCCTTAGATACACTCCAGAAGAGGGTATCTATTTAACCTTCGTTTCATTAAAAATACTCCTCTCTTCACTAAGCAGTAAAAGATAAGAAGTCATCACAGAATGGTTTTAGGCGTGGTAGCCAGCTTCCCAGCTGGGACCCCGTGATCCTCGCCTCCTGGCATCACATCCTATGGCAGTCCTCTTCCCACACTGAAACAAGGCTGTGTGTTCAATAAAACATGGCAGAAATGATGATGTGTGACTGCCAGTGTTAGGTTAGAGAAGGCATGATTGCTTCTGTAACGGTCTCTCAAGTGGTTCAGTCTGAAGGAAGCCAGCTGCCCTGCTGTAAGGACACTGACGCAGTGGAGAGGCCCCGTGGGGAGGGACCCACCTGACCCACCTTGGAGGTACATCCTCCAGTGCCAGTCAAGCCTGTGACTGAAGCCACAGCCAGACACCTTAGGAAAGACCCCAAGCCAGAAAGGCACACCTCTCAAATTCACGGCCCTCTCTTTTGCCCTCACCGCAGGATGCTTTTCCAGGCTTCTGCTGAGGTGGAGGGGATGCTGCCGCCCAGATGCTTGCAGTAGCAAAAGGAGGTAGGGTACCAGCTGCTTGTTAAACCAAGTTCAGCCGCTGCTGCCATTCTGGCCTCAGCCTCCTCTCAGCCTGAGGCGCTGCTGCTGCTACTCCTGGAGCCCTGGCAGGACCCTGCCCTGAACACTGGTGGGGCTCATCTGTCCCGCTTCCAGCTTCTGGGTCAGCTTTTTCAGGTCCACTGAGTTCGTGGCCACTCATCCACCTGTCTTCTAGCAGCAGTAGGTGCCTCGGGTCTCTGAAACTGGGGATGTCCAGGCAATATTCAGGGTGGGGACCATATAAAGATAGGAGGATGGAGTAAATAGGCACGAAGCATCCCAGGATTCCTCCAGTCTACTTCTCACCCTCAATCTCCTAAACAAACACTGGCAGCCAGGCCCTTACCCTCTGGGCAAGAGTTTGCAGGTATTTTCTTAGGGGATCTGGCCAACACATGATGAAAGCCCTAAAGACGCTGACAGTAGAAGTTCCCTAACAGCTGGCTCAGCCAGCTCATTACAACGAAAGTCATCATCAGGAAGTGCAACCTTCCCCCCACCCTCACATTCTTGTTCGGAACTTCAGTTTTTCGTTCCTTACTCTTATATCTGAGAACACTAATGATTATCAAATAGCTGAAGAAAACCAAAAAAACAATGAGGAGAGATCAGGAACTGCGGAGTAAAAAGAAAATTTCAGAAGTTATTATTAAAAAACTCATAGAGATAAGAGAAATACGTTGTCTCATGAAGCAAGAAAATGATACTGTCAAAAAAAAGAGCATTCAGAGAACAAAAAAAGGCCTCTTAGGAATTAAAAACATGACAGCATGGGCTTCCCTGGTGGCGCAGTGGTTGAGAGTCCGCCTGCCAATGCAGGGGACACGGGTTCGTGCCCCGGTCTGGGAAGATCCCACATGCCGCGGAGCGGCTGGGCCCGTGAGCCATGGCCGCTGAGCCTGTGCATCCGGAGCCTGTGCTCCGCAACGGGAAAGGCCACAACAGTGAGAGGCCTGTGTACCACAAAAAAAAACAAAAACAAAACATGACAGCATAAATAAAAACTTCAATTGAAGGAATCTAAGTTAAAATTAAGAAATTGGAGTGAAAAGACAAAGAAATACGTAACAGGAGAGGAAGAATAAGAAAAGCAGATAAATAATCCAGGAATGCCAGGAGATCTAGAAAGTAAAACAAAACACCCACAGAAGAAGAAACATCAACAAAATAATTCGAGAAAATTCCCCAAAACTGGAGGGTAGATTTTCTAGATTTAAAACGCTCACTGAGTGTTCAGTGCAGTGGATTAAAAAAAAAAACAAACAACTGGCACTGAGGAATATCATTGTGAAATTTCTCAATATATTCAACCAACTTTCAGAGAAGAAAATACAGTTTTATATATGTATAAAGGACTGGGAATTGGAATGGTGGTTGGTATTAGAATACTTTTCAACAGCCATACTGTGGATAAGGAAACAATGGAGCAATATCTTCAAAATTCTGAAGAAAAAATATTTGCTTGAAAATAATTTCCAACATAGAACTCTCTAGGCAATCATGCTATCAGTCAAGTGAGGTATTGATAGAATACAGACATTTTAGACAGGCAAGTTCTTACATAACTTTAAACCTCCATATGCTTTTTCTTAAGGAGCTACTGTAGGATGTGGTCCATGAAAATGAAGGAATAAAACAAGGAAGAAAAAAAAAAAGATGTGAGGTCTAGGAAATAGCTCTGACACAGGAGAAAAGTAAAGGGACTCTGGATGGTAATGCAGAAGACCTCAGATAACCAGGCAGAGGGGGCAACCAGTCCAGATGAGCAGGTCAGCGGTTTCTGAGAGAGACTTCTTCAGATGCATGAAACTGACATAATTGACATAACACCTGATATGAAACTGATAGAATCACGAAGCACCTTCAGAGAATATCTAGACAACTGGCAAATATTTCAGTACTGGATGAATGTTAAGTACATAAAACACACACACACACACACACAAACAGACAAAAATAAATAAACAAGTAAAAAGAAAATTATTAACTCCAGGGATAAGTTGTGCTGATAGGAAAAACATAGTTTAGTATAGGCCCCATTTCTGAGTAGCACATATAGTCATAATAATGTAAATTTTGAATACTTTTCTAATCAAAACTGAGATGTAAGTATACTGTGAGGATGCCAATTGCACATGGTATAGACCAGGAGAATAAAGAGCTAAGTCCTCATGTTCAAAGGTGAAAGCTATTGTGCGGTGCCTCAAACTGAAAAAGCAGGAGGTGGCAACACTTACTTGCCATTAGGCATATGGAGGCAGAAAAGTGGTCTTTCTGGGGAGGGAAATAAGGAGCAGGGGTCTGGGACCTTTTCTTTCTCGTATAGCAGGTTTTAAAAATTGTACCCTGCTATACATAACTTCGATGAAAATTTTAAAAAATAATTTAAAATGTAATAGTATAGGGGCTTCCCTGGTGGTGCAGTGGTTGAGAGTCCGCCTGCCGACGCAGGAGACACGGGTTCGTGCCCTGGTCCGGGAAGATCCCACATGCCGTGGAGCGGCTGGGCCCGTGAGCCATGGCCGCTGAGCCTGTGCGTCCGGAACCTGTGCTCCGCAACGGGAGAGGCCACAGCAGTGAGAGGCCCGCGTACCGCAAAAAAAAAAAAAAAAAGTAACAGTATATAGAGAGCTAACATGTGACTGCTTTTTCAAAATAACATCTATGCGATTTTGGTAAATATTTTGGTAAATATTTTGGGTGCTTAGTTTCCTTTTTAATAAATCGAGAGGCTTGGACTACATAACTGCTATGGTCCCTTGACCTCTACACGTGTATGCTTTTTGTATCTCTTTGTACGTGTCTGGACTTGTGAACATAAACATACAGAGATCTGATAATCAATAGTGGAACTCTCTTGATTATTTGATCATTAAAAATTCATATGTATTGTCCACATATCTGCAAAGATACAATCCGATGCTACCAAATGAAGGAGAACAAGGCGGCTCAACCATCTACCGATTTGTAGAAAAACACCTGAGGCTGCATTTCTGTCTTCCTCTGTCCATGTGAGAGGAGACACAGGAAGAGACTAAAGTTCCCTGCTGGTTAAACCCTGGCCTGTGACGCACGCACTGTGACGAGGACCTCAAAGTTAATATTTATCCATCTCAGGGAGTTAAACTTGGCTTGAGAACTTGGGGGGTGGGGAGAAAAAGGAAAGTGCTACATACTCTGGTGGAGATTCGTGCTCAAGTCAATGTTAATCTTGGTAGCATAGCCAAGTCACTCGCATCCTCTCTAGCATGTGCCAAGGAAGAACATGGCGAGTCCTTCAACAAAACCAACACTAAAGTGGGGAGGGCCGGGTATGGAACTTTGAATTAAAGAGAAATACGAGGATTGTGAAGGTGATTTCTTCCTAGCTTGGTGACTGGTAAATCACTTAATCTCTCTATGCCCTGAATTCTTCGTCCATATATTCCATGTAGCTGTTAGAAGTATACGTGTTAACATCCATAGAACACTGAAAACAGTGCCTTGATATATCTTCTCTAAAAATAGATGCAAAGAACGTAACTGATTTATAGGGGTCTTGGGTTCATGGCTGGCGTGCACTTGCATGGGCGCTCTCTCTCTCTCTCTTTAACCTGGTCTTTATTTATGTAACCTGGTCTTCAGGATGATGGAAGCTCTAAGAGGATAGACTTTCCCATGACAGATTTGGTCAAGTCAATCTCGAAAAGTCAAGGAACGTATTGCTCACTGACCATAGGAAGCTTGTTTGGCAAAATCTCAGGTTACATTCATTTGCACTAACATTTAGTATCTGACGCTGAAGCTTTCCTTTGGTTGCCAGATGTGTTTGGCGCTCTGGAGGGGATGGACAAACTCTGTACTAGTGCCAAATCAAGGAGTCCAAGGACTGGTTTAAGGACACGCCCTCATCCTTTTTTGTTATCCCAGGTCCTGAACAATATCTGGCATACAGAGAAGGAGCTCGTTTGTTGAATTTAAAATGAAAAAAAAAATACATTGATATGCTTCTCAAAGTCAAAAGTTATGTAACATACCTTATAGTCACCCACAATTCTCTCATCTAAGAATGCAATCTTATTTTTCGCATTCATTTTTCTGTTTATACTAAAACTTTTATAGGTTAAACCACTATATTAAACAGAATGTTAGTGTATCATATTATAGTATGTGTAATTTACATTTAAAGAAATTAATAAAGAAGACTGTCATCCTATGGAAGTAGTACTGTTTAGTTGTGAGCTATTTTTACCTAAAAAAACCCCAAAGAATATGAATTCCTTATCAGATTTATGGTTTGCAAAATATTTTCTCCCATTTCATAGGTTGCCTTTCTCTCTGTCATTTCTTTTGCTATGCAGCTTTTATTTATTATTTAAAAATTTTTTAAATATTAATTAATTTTATTTTTGGCTGTGTTGGGTCTTAGTTGCAGCACGCAGGATCTTCATTGCAGCACGTGGGATCTCTCGTTGTGGCACGTGGGTTTCTCTCTAGTTGTGGCGTGCAGGCTCAGTAGCTGTGGCTTAGTTGACCTGCAGCATGTGGGATCTTAGTTCCCTGACCAGGGATCGAATCCATGTCCCCTGCATTGGAAGGTGGATTCTTAACTACTGGACCACCAGGGAAGTCCCCCATGCAGGTTTTTAGCTTGAGGTAGTCCCATTTGTCTATTTTTGCTTTTGTTTCTTGTGCTTTTGGTGTAAGATCCCAGAAATCATCGTCAAGATCAATGTCATGAAGGTTTTCTGTTATGTTTTCTTTTCAGAGTTTTATAGTTTCAGGTCTTAGGTTTACATCTTTAGTCATTTATGAGTTGATTTTTGTGTATGGTTTAAGATAAGGGTCCAATTTCATTCTTTTCCATGTGGATATCCAGTTTTCCCAACTGTCTTTTCCTCATTGCGTACTCTTGGCACCCTTGTCAAAGATCAGTTGAACTCATGCTGTAAACTATAGGTCTGTATGCCCTAATGAATGGGATTAGTGCCTTTATAAAAGAGACCACAGAAAGCTCTCTTGCCCCTTATGCCACATGAGGTTATGGCAAGAAGACAGCTCTCTATGAACCAGGAAGTGAGATCTCACCAAATACTCAATCCCAACACCTTGATCTTGTATTTCCCAGCCTCCAGAACTGTGAGAAATAAATTACTGTTGTTTATAAGCCACCCATTCTATGGTATTCTGTTATAGCAGCCTGGATGGACTAAGACACCATATATTTATAAACTTATTTCTGGACTTTTTATTCTGTTCCATTAGTCTATATGTTTGTTTTTATGCCAGTACCTTACTGTTTTAGTTACTGTAACTCTGTAATACATTTTGAAATCAAAATGTATCACAAAAGTGTGATACCTCAAGCTTTTTCTGTCTCAAGTTTGCTTTGGCTATTCTGGGTCTTCTGTGGTTCTGAATGAATTTTAGGATTGTTTTTTCTTTTTCTGTGAAAAAATGCCATTGAGATTTTGACAGACATTGCACTGAATCTGTAGATCATATTGGGTAGTATGGACACTTTAATAATATTAAGTCTTCCAATCCATGAACATGAGCTGTCTTTCTCTTTATTTCTGTCTTCTTTATTTCTTTCAACAACGTTTTGTAGTTTTCAGTGTACAGGTCTTTCACCTTCTTGGTTAAACTTATTCCTATAAAAATAAAGTATTTTATTTTTTTGCTGCCACTTTAACTCAGATTGTTTTCTTAATTTCCTTTTTGGATAGTTTGTCGTTAGCACATAGAAATGCAACTGATTTTTTAAAGTTGATTCTATATCCTGTGACTTCACTGAATTCCCTAATAATTATAATTTGTGTGTGTGTATGTGTAATCTTTAGGCTTTTCTACATGTAAGATCCTGTGGATTTTTATAATCATTTCATAAATGGTGGCAGGACAACAGGTTATTAGGGAAAAGTTAGATCCTGAATTAAATGAGAACAAAAATATTTGGAGGGAAATACAAGTGAATATTTATCTAATTTAAGAATAAGGAAGGGCTCTTCAGTTACTAAAGGTCTGGAAGAAACACAAGTAAAAGATTAATAGATTACATAAAAAGTAAATACTTTTCACCTTAAGAGGTGAAAAACTGCAAAGATCAAACGGAACAACATTTATGACACAGATGATAAAGGGTTACTATCTTTAACTTTAAAAGTGTTCATAATTCAACAGGATATTTATTAAAGACATCAATAAAAAAATAACAAAGGATGTGGCCAACCAATTAAGAAATGAATAAATACTAAAGCCAATGAACATGAAAAATTATTCAACTACAGAAATAAATAAATGCAAATAACTGTATAACACTTTTGTCAAGTAAGTTGAACTTTTTGTTTAATGATAACAACCAGTGTTAACAAGTCTTTAAAATATCAGTAATTTTTGCTCCAAAAATTCTAGTCCTTGGAGCCTAAACAAAGAATGTAATCAGAGAATCAGAGAGGTATGAGTAAAGATCTTTTTATTTATTTATTTATTTTTGGCTGTGTTGGGTCTTCATTGCTGTGCATGGGCTCTCTCTAGTTGCGGTGAGTGGGGGCCACTTCTCGTTGCAGTGTGTGGGCTTCTCACTGCGGTGGCTTCTCCTGTTGTGGAGCACGGGCTCTAGGCATGTGGGCTTCAGTAGTTGTGGCGCACAGGCCTAGCTGCTCCACAGCATGTGGGATCCTCCCGGACCGGGGCTCGAACCCGTATCCCCTGCATCGACAGGCAGACTCTCAACCACTGCGCCACCAGGGAAGCCCTTGTTGTCGTTTTTGTTTTTAGTGTTATTGAGCCTGCTACTCAAGCCTTTCCAGGGATACTGTAAGCATTCGATTCCCTGTATTAAATTTCCTTTTGCTTGACATAGCTAACGTAACTTCTGTTTCCTGCAAGTGAACTCTGATTGAGAGGGACATCTACTCTTGTATTAAGAGGGAAGGAAGGATGGATATACATGTAGATAAATTTTTGTGTGTGTACGTATGTGATGGCAATCTCCTCAAATGCAGGAGTTTTTTAAGCTGAGGTATGCAGAGCCTCAAGGAGCTCCTAAATAGGGCTCACGGCATCTGTGAACTTAAGTGAGTAAAAGTCGTATCTCCTTCTTACCTAACCTCTAACTTAAATTTAGTATTTTCTTCAATTCTGAATGTAGGCATCAAACCACAGCATCATTGGCAGTTCCTGTGACTTCGCCTCTAATAGAAAGTAGATATTTTCATATTACATTAGAGCTATTGTAGATCTCAAAACATTGTTTATGCTCATAACTATGGTATTTATTAGACTCCTGTTAGATCTTGTTCTGTAATACATATATAAAGAAACACACACTGACGTTCTTCCAAACATGACATAACGGGCACATGAAAAGATGCTCAAGATCACTAATTATTAGAGAAATACAAGTCAAAACAGCTATGAGATATCACCTTACACCTGTCAGAATGGCTATCATCAAAAAATCTACAAATAACAAGTGTTGGAGAAGATGTGGAGAAAAGGGAACCCTCATACACTGTTGGTGGGAACGTCACTTGGTACAGCCACTATGGAGAACAGTATAGAGGTTCTTCAAAAAACTAAAAACAGAACTACCATATGCTCCAGCAATTCCACTCCTGGGTATATATCCAATAAAACTCAAAAAACAAAAAGAAAATACTAATTCGAAAAGATACATGGCACCCCAATGTTCATAGCAGCATTATTTACAATAGTCAAGACATGGAAGCAACCCAAGTGTCCATCAACAGATGAACAGAAAAAGAAGATGTGTACACACACACACACACACACACACACAATGGAATATTAGTCAGACATAAAAAGAATGAAATTCTGTCATTTGTCCCAATCTGGATGGACCTAGCAAATATTACACCTAGTAGAATAAGTCAGAGTTCGCAAATCTTATATGATACCACTTATATGTGGAATCTAAAAAATAACATAAATGACTATATATGCAAAACAGAAACAGACTCACAGATGTAGAAAATAAACTAGTGGTTACCAAAGGGGAGCGGGAAGTGGGGAGGGGCAAAATAGGGGTATGGGATTAAGAGATACAAATTACTGTGTATAAAATAGATAAGCAACAAGGATATATTGTATAGCACAGGGAATTATAGCCATTATCTTGTAATAACTTTTAATGGAGTATAATCTGTAAAAATACTAAATTATTATGCTGTACACCTGAAACAAATATTGTAAATCAACTCCACTTCAATTTAAAAAATGGAATATAAAAAAGAAGCACATTACATCACAATTTTTAAAAATTGATAACTCTATTTCCTTTGTAGTCCTATGTATTTTATTTTATGCATTTAAAAATATCATCCTGAAAAGGGGTCCATAGGCTTCAACAGACTGGTAAAGCAGTCCATAGCATAAAACATGTTAAGAAGCCTGTTCTAATGTCTTCTATTTTGCCTGTAAAGTGGGGTTTCTAAACTTTGGCACTAGCGATATTTTAGGATGGATAATTCTTTCTTTCAGGGGACTGTTTTTGCACTGTAGGATGTTCCGGAGCCTTGACTATGCTAGTAGCACCCTTCCTGACCACACGACAATCAAAGAAATTGTTACCTGCGGGGCAAAAGTGACCCTGGTTGAGAATCACTAAAGTAGTGCTAAGCGTGAGGAAGGTGACTAGGTCTGAGATCTGACTGGAGAGGGCTCAAAATGGATGCAACAGAGGACGGCAGAGAGAAATGACTAAAGAAAACATGCAATTGAGTGATGTTGAGGGACCCTGAAATCATCTACAGTCATCCCTCAGTATCCCTGGGGGATACAGGATCCCCATGGATACTACTGATAAAATCCGAGGACATTCAAGTCCCTTATATAAAATGGCAGAGTATGTGTATATAACCTACAAATACCCTCCCATATACTTTAAATTATCTCTAGATTATTTATAATAGCTAATACAACATAAATGTTATGTAAATAATTGTAAATACAAGGTAAATGCTATGTAAATAGTTGCTGGTGTGTGGCAAATTCAAGTTTTGCTTTTTGGAACTTTCTGGAACTTTTTCCAAATATTTTTGATCTGCAGCTGGTTGAATCCACAGATGCAGAACCTGCAAATATAGAGGGCTGAATGTGTTGAGTAGCCCACGGATAAGAGGTTTTTCAAGTTGTTGTCGTTGGTTTTTTTTTAGTTAGTTTATTTATTTTTGGCTGTGCTGGGTCTTCGTTGCTGCGCGTGGGCTTTCTCTAGTTGCAGCAAGTGGGGGCTACTCTTTGTTGCGGTGCGCAGGTTTCTCAATGCAGTGGCTTCTCTCGTTGCGGGGCATGGGCTTTAGGCTCGCGGGCTTCAGTAGTTGTGGCGCACGGGCTCAATAGTTGTGGCGCACGGGCTTTGTTGCGCTGCAGCATGTGGGATCTTCCTGGACCAGGGCTCGAACCCGGGTCCCCTGCATTGGAAGGCAGATTCTTAACCACTGCGCCACCAGGGAAGGGAAGCCCCTCAAGTTGTTTTCTTCTACTCACCATACATGATGAATATTCAAATGATGGACAGTCTACCATCAACAGCATTTGTGATATAGGTGCTGACTTACAAAGGAGATGGGCTGGAGTTACCTACAACGTCCGAAGTACTGTTTCTTCCCCTGATCCAAATGCTAACATGTCTTAACATGCTGGTTGAAAAAAACACTTTATTCAAGCAGGAGGAAAATGAGCACATTTAGAACTTAAAATAACTGTTATTGCCCCTCGTTCTGCTATTGTCCAGAATAGCGGCGACAGGAAGCAGGGTGGGTATGTTCTGGACTTGAATGGATTTGGAAGTTGCTGCTCCCAGAAAATCTGAGCACAGGTGGCATGGCTGTGAAGGATATGAAGCAACCCTATGATCCAGCAATTTGCCTCCTGGGGTATTTACCCAGGAGCAATGAAAATATATATCCACATAAAAACTTGTCCAAGAGTGTTGATAGCAGCTTTATTCAGAGTAGTCCCAAACTGGAAATAACACAAATGTCCATCAACAGTATTATGCCCTGCGGTGTGGTCATACAATGAAATACTACTGAGCAAGAAAAAAGAATGAACTGCTGACATGTGCAACAACACATACGGAACTCAAGAACATGCTGAGGAAAAGCAGCCTTACACAAAAGAGAACATACATTCTTACAGACTGTATGAGTCATTTATGTAAGTTTTAAATAGGCTAAATTAAGCCATGGTGATTAAAAAAATCAGAATAGTGACTGACTCCATTGGAGTGGAAACAAGAATTGATTGGGAAGGGGCATGGAAATTTTCCTGGGTGATGACGCTCTCTATATTGCTTGATGAGGAGTTGCGTGATACAGTTGTATGCAGTTGCCAAAACTCACCAAATTGTACACTTGGATTTATGCATTTCACTGAATGTAAATTACACCAGAGGAAGTGGAGAAGGAAGGGCAGGGGGAAAGGTGAAGGAGAAGAGGAAGAGAACGGCAAATAAAAACTGAACTCACAGTCAACCAAACACATGCTGAAATGTTTGAACTGAAATGACGTCTGTAACATACTCTGAGATGTAGTCAAAAAAAAAAAAGAGGGATTGGTGGACAGCCAGGTGGTTAGAGACATGATAGAGAAAAGACACCTACATTAATTATAGATTCTAGATGGTGAGATGTGCGATTCTTTAAGCTTTTCCGTAGCTTGAAAATTTTCATACTAAAGAACATGGGTGTATGGCAATGTATCTCTTTTTGCCTTTTTGAAGTATTTCATTAACCTTTGGGCCAAAAAAGCTACTTGAGAACCATCAAAGCATTTCATATGGTCCTTGCTCTATTTTAATAAATGGAACCTAAAATGTCACAGTTATTCTCCGTTCCGTGAATAACAGCAATCACTCACACTATGGGCCACCACCACCTCTGGATCGCTGGAGCTGTCCAGGCACCACCGGGCTAATTACCTTACACACGTCAGCCTCCCATAGAGAACTCAATGGTTTTCTTGACTGTCTAACAGAAAGTTCTAGAACACATCTTCAGAACTTCCAGGCAGCCGGGAACTAGAACAGATGTCCAAGAGGAAGACTATGTCTGTGATGGTGGGTATTTTGAGCAGAATGTATTATTCAAATATGTTATGAAGGTGTGGGACTGTGTGTGTGTGTGTGTACTGAGCCGGAAGTGAGAGAAGGAAAATATATTTTAGAAAGAAGGTACACATTATAAGTCATAAAAAGGAATAGTAACTTTATTCCAAATTCTGTAGAGAGAGAAAATTTTTTCCTTTTCTTTTTTTTCTTAAGCTCATATCCACTGCCATATGATACTGTCACCTGACAAAGGGGTGTGACAAAGGCTGCCCGGATCTGTCACCTCCAGCTCTTTTCTAGCTTCCCTTTCTCAATAAACCTTTGACAAAGGTCAGTTGTTTGAAAGGCTGGGTTTTTCCTTGTTTGGTCAAAGCGTTTCTTGCTCAGCAGAATGATTAACTGTCTCTGAGTGTCAATAAATAAGTGGTTTCAGTGAAGCTTTTTGGAATCTATTTCCCTGAAGGCTGCTTGGTGGCGTGCCTGGGATTGCTTTGGTTTTGTGTGAAGCTAGCAGGTAAACAATGTAATTACCAGGCTGCCTAGTCCCTGCGGCTCCTAACACCTGCAGAGCCACGCATTGAAGAATAGGGCAGGGATAAAGTATCTTCACCTAAACCCAGGAGTCAGGCTTTGAACTTCAACTCAAACTGACAAAATGCCAAGGTGCTAAGGTGGCAGAAGGTGGATTTGAACTAAAGGGATCTCAGGAGCCCTGGTGCAGCTGTGCAGGCACTAGGAAGGTAGTGAATAAGGTAAATATCTACTAGGAGAAAAGAAGACAATAAGCCAGACTTGAACAAAGACATCAGTTTCTGATTAACTTTACCCTGGATGGAGGCCATAATTCAAACCTGATTCATGAAACAGTGTCTAACAGTTCTGGCTCTGTACAGGGGGAATGTATCAGAACTGGATTAGCTACAGTAACCCCACACCGAACAAGTTCAGGGAAATCTGTTTGGTTCATGTTATTTGCGTGGACACCTCTCTGCTGTCATTAGGGAGAGATGGGTGGTTTTCTGTAAAGCCAGATCAAACCACCTCTTCCTGAGAAGCAGCTGACTGATGTGCAAACCAAGCGTCTTCTGCCTGTCCCATTGGAATAATATAGTAGACGTGTTTCATACAATGACACACTTAGTGGTACCCAGGTTCCAAAAAATAGCAGACAGACTTTGAAACTTAATAGGATTCAGGAGGAAAAAAAAAATCTTGGCTCCTTCCTTAACATAAATTATATATAATAAGCAAATCAGTAGGCAGTGTTCATTGGTTTGTGACTCATTTGGGACTTAATTCCGATAAAGATGATGTGGTGACATTTAAAGGCTTGGCCGAAATTAGAAACAGGAAACCTGAAGGTGACTTTGGTGGAAAATATAGAATATAAAATAGTGTGCAAAATAATAAGACATTCACTCGTTAGGTGGGTTTTATGCATTGCTGACTCAATCCATCCATACTGTTTTGGCCATCTGACTACTCTGCCAGTCTGATGGTGTGGGATGAGTGACAGCCTTACTTTCACAGGCACAGAGCGGATTTTGTTTTTTAAGACAGAATGATCTATCAACATAGTCTTCTCGGCCATTCTCCCAGGACAAGAAACAGAAGAAAGTTGAATGACTTGCTTTCTGAGCACAGAATGAAGTAAGGATCTGAACTTTAGTCCCAACGCATCTCACACACTGCTCCCCACACGCTACACAATTAAGAGACCTGGCTACATGGATGCCGGGCTACAGACTGGCTGGTACAGTGGGATGGAGCAGACCAATATTCACCTGGCTTAAGTGCTCTGCTGTTTCAAGGCGAAATGCTGGTCTCATGGGGTTAGAAGAAAAATCCAGAAGCATTCCTCTCCTCCACTAACATCTCCATCTTTGATAACTTGGGCATGGGGTTGATCAGAGGGAAACTGTTTGTTGCATTTTTCTTATCCTTTATTGGTACTTTATAGGATTACTAATAAGAAATCTGCGTAAGTAACAAAAATCTTGCCCCAGCACGTATTGGGACTTCTCTATGGAGAGTGCCGATGACAGATGACCCTTCATGACACAGGACCACCAGACCTTGAATGTGGTGTAGGCCATGGGTGCTCAGTGGTGGCACCAGCGCTAGCAGAAAAGTTTATGCTTCTGGGGTTGTTAAGGGCTGAAGTGTATCCCTAACCCATAGCGCCTCAGAATGGGACTGTATTTAGAGAGAGGACCGTTAAAGAGGTAATCAAGGTAAAATGAGGTCATTAGGGTGAGGCCTAACCCAATCTGACTAGTGTCTTTACTAGAAGGGGAGATTAGGACACACAGACAACACAGACTGTGGGAGGACCATGTTGAAGAGGCAGCAAGGAGAGAGGCCTCAGGAGAAACCAAACCTGCTGACACCTTGACCTTGGACTTCCAGCCTCCAGAACTGTGAGAAGTTAAATGTCTGTTCCTTAAGCCACCCAGTCTGTGCTATTTTGTTATGGCAGCCCTAGTGGTCGAATACAGGGATTTACAAAGAAAACGTGAAGAATATTTGGAATTGTTCAAAGTACAAGAGCCTATCTAGGCTAACTCAGAGTTGTCCAGAGTGTGTTCCTAGGAAGTTAGTAACTGTTACTGGGAAAAAGAAAGGGGGATTCTGGGCTCAAGTGAATTTGGGAAATGCTGGATTAGACAGTCAGCCAGGTTTCTTTGCTGCAGAACTTCTCAGAGCCTTTAATGTGCTGAGGTGCATATTATGAGTTTGATTCACATGATCTGTGTGCCATCCTTGACACCTCTCTTTGCTTCACTTTTCATTTCCAATCCATGGCCAATTCCTGACGACTTTATCTTTTAAATATTTCTTGAACGAGTTCACTTCTATCTGAACCTTCATGAAACCTGGGTTGTACCAACATTGCCTGACAATTTCATTTTTTAAATATTTCTTGAATTAGTTCACTTTTCTCTACTGAACTGCGATTGAAACCTGGACCCAATGACCTACGTCTCTGGCTTAGTCCACTGCGAGACCTTTCTGACACGTCTGTCCACACCCACTGGGTGCTCTCCAGGCAGTTGTCCACAACGCAGCCACAGGAGTCTTTCCCAAGAACAGTCTGGATTATGCCAGCTCCCTGACTGTAAAGACATTTCAGTAGCTTCCCACTGTTCTTAAAATGAGAAGACAAAATTCCTACCCACTTCTACAAGCTTATATTGAACCATCATCCTCCCTGGCCTCCATCCACCCTCACAGGTTTTCTTTTAGTCCCACACTGTTCTGCCTCTACCCACGACAGGACCTTTGCTCATGCCGTCTCTTCTTCCTGGTTAATACCCCCGATCTTCCTCAGGGAAGCTTTCTTTTACTTCCATTCTTGGGTCAAAACCCTGTACCACTGATTCACATTGCACTTGTCACTACTGAAAACTTACCTGTATGTGATTATTTGGTTAATACCTGAATCTTCCTCTTCTACATTGAAAACTCTGAGTTTGTAGAACACCTTTTTGTGAAACACCCAGTTAATTTATTGATGAAGGTCCGGGGAGGACACCTCTGAAACACACCGTGAAGAATTTTTATGAAGAAAGATAATGAGCAGGGTTCAAGGAGAAAGGTTTTGGTCCTTAGAAACAGGCAGCTGTTCGTTGCAGCTTAGCTAAACAACCCACGTGAAAAGTTGAATGTGGAAAAAAATATGATATTGGGTCTAAGTTCTGGAGGTATATGTGGGTGTTTAACTTAAAAAAAAAAAAACCAACTTTTGATTTTGAAAATTTTCAAACCTACAGAAATCTTGGAAGACTAGTACAACAAATCACCACATACTTTTTTTTTTTTTTTTTTTGTGGTTCGCGGGCCTCTCACTGTTGTGGCCTCTCCCGTTGCGGAGCACAGGCTCCGGACGCGCATGCTCAGCGGCCATGGCTCACTGGCCTAGCCGCTCCGTGGCATGTAGGATCTTCCCGAACCGGGTCACGAACCCGTGTCCCCTGCATCGGCAGGCGGACTCTCAACCACTGCACCACCAGGGAAGCCCCGCCACATACTTTTATGCCACCTGTTTAATGATGTGATTTTGCTCCAGAAGAGCTGCTCTTTTCTGCTTTACTGCAGTCAGTGTAATTCTGACAGTGCCTTCAGAAAGACAGGACTACGTAATTTGATCACAAATGCTCATATTTCAGGAAGGCCAGACATGCCTGCTGGCAAATGATTAATCACGAAATGATCTTAAATAAGGTACTGCAGGAGATAAAATGACATTTATGGGACATACTTTTTAAAAATTTACAGCCACTTGAGAAAACAAAACACTTTCAAATGAAAGAACAACCAGCAATAAAAATAACAGATAAGTGTCGACTGAGGGGGAGGCAGATAGCACTGAGAGCGTGAAGAGGATGAGATTGTTTCTAGTTACGTTTCTTCACAGAAATGGATTCCCTATGGGAAGCAGCACATCTTGTCATCAATTAATTTCCTTGTACTAAAATACCAACTTGGAAAACTCACTTTATAAGGCAAATTGTAAATAAGTATGTCTTTCATGAGCACACACACAGTGTGAAAGGTCTGATTCCTTATTTAAGCAATATTTACCATTGTTTTAGTTCTTTACTAGAAGGACAATCCAAAGCTCAGGGAAGTGTCTGTTCCTTTAAGGGTCAACCAAGTTGGTGGACTTTAGCCAAACAATTAACCCTCCCCCCCCCCCCCCCCCCCCCCCCCCCCGACAAAGAATAGGCTACTATATTCACCTGACGTATTTAGTTAGTCTCTCGCTAAGACCTGCTGCCTTGGGGAGGGGGTGACTCCCAGTGAACGGGCCCCTAGGCCTAGAGATCCAGGGATTTCCCTCTTAACCCATTATTTCCAGAGATCGCATGTAGGTCTAGAGATATCAGAACCAGGCAAATGATGAATAAGATCACAACCTGGTACAAACGTGTTGGGGAGGGGAAGACCACCAATAGCGGGGCAAAGTGAGCGGGGGTGTGTTTTTAAATTAATACAAGCTGTTAACTGCATTTGGGCACCATCTAACCTATACGAGACTAGAAACTTGCCTTTAGAAAGATGAGCTCTTCAGGTCCAGGTGATAATTTTTGAGAAGGTTCTGTCAAAATGGAGTTCACGTATGGCCTCGGTGTGAGAACTTGGTTCCCTAACACCTGAATTCTAGACCAGATTTTCCAACCTGGAAAGGAATCAGGAAGGGGTACTCTCAGAGTCACAGCATTACCTGTGTTCTTTAATTTATGCTTTGAACTCCTACTTATCTGAGTTTTCCCCCAATGTGTTTATGTTAACTTTACAATCAGGAAGAAACCAATAAAACTATTAAAGATCAGAGCTGGAGCTTCTCATTTGTACACATGGGAAAACGGCTGCTGTGGTTAAGGAAGAGGCTCAAAAAGCTTCCGGCAGGTCAAAGGCCATGGATATGGGGACACACCTCCGAGGTCTACTGATCTCTTGTCTAAAAACTTTCAGCTTCAAAGGTTAAGTAATTAGAAGTCCCTTACTTTACTATTTTTTAACAGTTTTGAGATATAATTCACATACCTTACTATTCACCCACGTAAAGTATACAATTCAATGTTTTTTTAGTATAGTCATGGAATTATACACAATTTTAACACATCTTTATCACCCCCAAAAAAGAAATCCTGCACCTTTTAGGAAAGAATCCCTGATCCCCCAACCTACTCAGCACTAGGCAATCACCAATATACTTTCTGTGTATTTGTCTATTCCGGGCCTTTCATATAAATGGAATCATGAAATATGTGGACTTTTGTGTCTGGCTTCGTTCACTTAGCATGGTATTTTCAAGGTTTATCCGTGTTGTAGTATATAGCAGTACTTCATTCCTTTCTATGGCCATGCAATAGCCAATACCGTATGGATGTATCACATTTTATTTGTCTACTCAACAGTCAGTGGACACTTTCTGGCTATCATGAATCATGCTGCTATGAACATTCATACACACATTTTTGTGTGGACATGTGTTTTCAGTTTTCTTGGGTATATACCTGGAAGTGTATTGCTGGGTAATATAGTAGTTCTGTGTTTAAGAAAACCTTTTAAGAAACTGCCAGACTGTTTTCCAAAGTGGATTCACCATTTTACATTCCCACTGGTAGTGTATGAGGGTTCCAGTTTCTCTACATGCTTGCCAATACTTGATATTGCTCATCTTTTTTTTTTTTTTTTTTTGCGATACGCGGGCCTCTCACTGTTGTGGCCTCTCCCATTGCGGAGCACAGGCTCCGGATGCGCAGGCTCAGTGACCATGGCCCACGGGCCCAGCCGCTCCGCGGCATGTGGGATCTTCCCGGACCGGGGCACGAACCCGTGTCCCCTGCATCGGCAGGCGGACCCTCAACCACTGTGCCACCAGGGAAGCCCTTGCCCATCTTTTTGATTACAGCCATTCTCGTGGGTACCTATCATGAAGTGGTACACTTCATTGTTTTTAATGTGTTTTCAAGAATTGTTTTCTGTCTGATTACAGAAGTCATGCAAGTTAACATAGAAAATTTCTTGACATGTATTCACTGATTTGTTTCCTAGCTTGTAGGCCAACAACAATCCCATCTATGTATCAGTGCAATTATTATCCCTAGTTTACAAAGAAAGGGAGGCTCACAGAGCTTAAGAAGCTCTAGAGTGGGATTTGAAACCAGGTGTGTCTAAAAGTTTATGCTTTTCACCATGGCTTTATCCTGTTTCAGTGGCTACTATGTGCATATATAAACCCGCGGGGATCAAATGGGATATGGAGGTAACTCAGCTTTATGAATTTAAAGCATCTAGTGATGATGAGTAAGATGCTGAAGGGACATGGCTTTTGCATTATAGCAACAGGTGACACATTATCTGTTGAGATATTAAGGAACAGAGAAGTGACTTCTGTGACCAGAGAGCAATTTAAAGGAAGACCTGAAACCAAGCAGTCCCAAGTCACTTTGGGTAAATTACTGTCTTTATCACTCCCCCACCCCCGCCCCAGATAAAGGACAACATTCATCGTCCTAGGGTTATGGTGATAAATAGCACTGAAACATGTGCTAAGTGTATTCGCCTTTCGGTCTGTACACTTAAGAGACCGAGGCCAGGTGCTCTTGAGTCACTGCATTCTCTGAATGAGGCCAGAGAGGTGATTCAGTTTTGCGATTCTTTTTCACCTTACATAAGGTAGTTCCTTTTTTCTTTTCTAACTCCTTGTAATTGAGGAAAAATGATTTTGCAGATTGGCCACAATCACAAGCAGTTCCGGAAATTAAAATTCCTCAGGCTCTAGTTAAACATTATCGGTAAAAAGTTCCTGCTCACTACAACCCCTTTCTAGAACTGTATTCCATGGCACGTCATATATAATGATTATATCTTTAGCTAGGCTCCTTCCAATTTTCAAGTTTATATATGTGACTCAATTAAATAGAAGAGCTCAGGGAATCGACTTTCTAAATAACTACTTCATAAACATTGTTAAAGGTGGTATATTTTTACACATAATTTCCTATAATGAAGCTAGACAGAAGTTCCTCTAACTCCAAGAATCTTAACCAAAAAAAGCACACTAGTTTTGGACGGGACAGAGTTAATTAGGGAATGAGAAATAGAGACTAGAATGCTCATTAGTTTCAAAATGTTTATTTTGAGCAAAGGATCCTTATTATCTCAATCTTTAAGGTGCACTAGGCAGCCTGTATTAAAATGGCTTATTCTCCAGGGGGTGAGGGGTGAGGTCATGGGTGGGGTGGATTTGGATGAGATAGCAGCGCCAGTTTTTTTGGTTTTTTTTTTTGCGGTACGCGGGCCTCTCACTGTTGTGGCCTCTCCCGTTGCGGAGCACAGGCTGCGGACGCGCAGGCTCAGCGGCCATGGCTCACGGGCCCAGCCGCTCCGCGGCATGTGGGATCTTCCCGGACCGGGGCACGAACCCGTGTCCCCTGCATCCGCAGGCGGACTCTCAACCACTGCGCCACCAGGGAAGCCCTAGCAGCGCCAGTTTTAACACTCTTATTAATCTTGAACTAGGGTTGAAGTGTGCAGTGGCCAAAAAGAGCACTGTTTCTATGAACTGTGTAAAGGAGAGGGAAGGAGGAAACGTTGAGAAGGATGATATCTCAATTTTATTTCTTAAAAGGCACTCTTGTGGCTGCATTTCCTCCTAAACCCAGTGTTTTGTGTCCAACTGGACTGCAACACATCCTTCTTGGTCTGGCAGTACACGGAAGGACCAAGAAGGAGTTTACCTAAAGCAGCAAAAGGTCAGGCAGTAAAGCTGGGAGAACTGCTTCTGCTGATGTATCTTTCATAAGTGACGGGATTGATCTTTGAAATCATTATGCTTGGGTATTTTGATCTGTCTAAAAAGGTAAAGTGAGTTCTTTCATAAGGAAGTGAAAAAAAATGGACTAAATGATTATAAAACTAATTTCTGAGTTGCTAAGTATCACTTGATCGTCATCAGTAATGCCACTGCATAAAAATCAGTTTGAGGAAATCTAGCCTAATGTGAAAGCAGAGACTCTTGAGCTTGAGATGGCTGCCACCGAGGAGGCAGTCTGCTGGCTAAGAGGGTGTGTCCCAGAGTCACGGGAAGCTTGACTGAGTCCCAGCTCTGTCACTTACTTGCTCTGTCATCTTGAACAGCTTGCCTAACCTCTCTGAGCCCACCTCTTTAAGTTAGATGAGGTATATAAACCACTTGGAGTGCCCGGCACATAGTAGGTGCTCAATAAATGTTAGCTATTCCTGCTCTCCTGAGGCCTTCCCCATCCACTTGTCCTAAAACATGTATTCATGCCACCCCATATTTTATTTAGCCTTCGTATTCACAGATGGACTTTTTGAGCACCGACTGTTGTCGGGTAGTGGGCACCGAGGAGTCAAAGGTGCCTGAGCCACGGTCCAGTTCTTGATCTTGAGGGGAAGGGAAACCAGATGATGTGTCATCAGCCAAAACAGTAACACAGGAGGGAGGGCAAATCAGTGTGGGTGGGGGTGGGCGTGGGGCGGTGATGAACTCAGGCTAGTAAGATGGGTTAAGTTTAAAGGGGCCTGGGGATGTGCCAGTAGATCTGCCCTGCAGGCAGCTGTCTTCCGTGGATCTGTAGCTGTATGGGGAGAGCAGGGCTGGAGAGATGCATGTGGTGTCATGTGCGTATGGGTACTCTTCGGGGTGCACACACTCTGACACTGCCAGAGGCTGGTCTGGCTCCATGGGGTGGGGGGGGAGCCCAGGGAACACTAATGCTTGGGAATGGGAGATGGCAACAGGGCTTTCTGGGTGTCCCCTTAAGGCCCCAAAAGACATTATGTGAGGCTACTTAGATTTTTTAAAAATTAATGTGTAAGTCATTAAAATAACAAATCCGAAAATTTAATTTTCTCTTGAGTTGGGATCAACTATAAATCTTATATTCTATTTAAAATTCTATATACTTTGTCAACCCTTTTAAGAGTGATGTAATATACTGGATTTTCTTCTTTAAGTTATTTCAGTTTTCTGACCAGTAAACAAACCCTTCCCTAGTACTTAAGTCATTTTATAAAAATAATAAACTCACAGATAACGTAAATCTTTGGTTCTCTTAAAAGTTTCAGTTGAGTATAAAACAGCAAAATTATCTTAAAAGTTTCAACTTACAGATCCAAGGTCTAAATCAATCACTCAATGACATTTTAAATTGGAATCACAAGGCTATTCATGTTAATTAACATTATCTTAAACACTGTGAATACTATATGTATTTAAAATGTTAAAGGAGACATTCAAGATGGCAGAGGAGTAAGACGTGGAGATCACCTTCCCCCTTACAAACACATCAGAAATACACCTACATGTAGAATAGCTCCTTACAGAACACCTACTGAACGCTGGCAGAAGACCTCAGACTTCCCAAAAGGCAAGAAACTGCCCACGTACCTGGGTAGGGCAAAAGAAAAAAGGAAAAACAGAGACAAAAGAATAGGGATGGGACCTGCACCAGTGGGAGGGAGCCATGAAGGAGGAAATGTTTCCACACATTAGGAAGCCCCTTCACTGGAGGAGACGTGGGGGTGGCGGGGGGAAGCTTCGGAGTCACGGAGGACAGTGCAGCAATAGGGGTGCAGAGGGCAAAGTGGAGAGATTCCCGCACAGAGGATCAGTGCCAACCAGCAGTCACCAGCCTGAGACGTTTGTCTGCTCACCTGCTGGGACGGGTGGGGGCTGGGAGCTGAGGCTCGGGCTTCGGAGATCAGATCCCAGGGAGAGGTTAGTGTGCCACAGCTAGCTGGGAGGGAGTCTGGGGAAAACTCTGGAACTGCCTAACAGGCAAGAGACCATTGTTTCAGGTGCGCGAGGAGAGGGGATTCAGAGCACCGCCTAAACGAGCTCCAGAGACCTGCGCGAGCCACCTGAGACGGGCATGACACGCTAAGGCTACTGCTGCAGCCACCCAGAAGCCTATGTGCAAGCACAGGTCACTATCCACACCACTCTTCCGGGGAGCCTGTGCAGCCCGCACTGCCAGGGTCCCGTTATCCAGGGACAAGTTCCCCTGGAGAACACACGGCTCGCCTCAGGCTGGTGTAACGTCACTCTGGCCTCTGCCGCCGCAGGCTCGCCTCGCATTCTGTACCCCTCCCTCCCCCCGGCATGAGTGAGCCAGAGCCCCCTAATCAGCTGCTATTTAACCCCATCCTGTCTGGGTGGCAACAGGCACCCTCAGGAACCCCAGGAGCTGTGCGAACCAAGAAGAGAATGGGAAATCTCTCCCAGCAGCCTCAGGAGCAGCGGATTAAATCTCCACAATCAACTTGATGTATCCTGCATCTGTGGAACATCTGAATAGACAATGAATCATCCCAAAATTGAGGCGGTGGACTTTGGGAGCAACTGTAGACTTGGGGTTTGCTTTCAGCATCTAATTTGTTTCTGGTTTTATGTTTATCTTAGTTTAGTATTTAGAGCTTATTATCACTGGCAGATTTGTTTATTGATTTGGTTGCTCTCTTCCTTTTTTTAATATATAGATATATATTTTTTTCCTTTTTCTCTTTTTGTGAGTGTGTATGTGTATGCTTCTTTGTGTGATTTTGTCTGTACGGCTTTGCATTTGCCATTTGTCCTAGGGTTCTGTCTGTCCATTTTGTTGTTGTTGTTTTGTTTTGTTTTTAGTACAGTTTTTAGCACTTGTTATCACTGGTGGTTTGTTTTTTGGTTTGGTTGTTCTCTTCTTTCTTTTTCTTACTTACAAAATTTTTTAAATTTTTAATAATTAAGAAAAATTTTTTTATTTTAATAACTTTATTTCCTTCCTTCCCTCCCATCTTTTTTTCTCCCTTTTTTTCTGAGCCATTTGGCTGACAGGGTCTTGGGGCTCTGGCTGGGTGTCAGGTCTGTGCCTCTGAGGTGGGAGAGCCGAGTTCAGCACATTGGTCCACCAGAGACCTCCTGGCTCCACGTAATATCAAATGGCAAAAGCTCTCCCAGAGATCTCCATCTCAACGCTAAGACCCAACTCCACTCAACGACCAGCAAGCTACAGTGCTGGACACCCTATGCCAAACCACTAGTAAAACAGGAACACAACCTCACCCATTAGCAGAGAGGCTGCCTAAAATCAAAATAAGTTCACAGACACCCCAAAACACACCACTGGACGTGGTCCTGCCCACCAGAAAGACAAAATCCAGCCTCATCCACCAGAACACAGGCACCAGTCCCCTCCACCAGGAAGCCTACACTACCCACTGAACCAAACTTAGCCACTGGGGGCAGACACCAAAAACAATGGGAACTATGAACCTGCAGACTGCAAAAAGGAGATCACAAACACAGTTAAGTTAAGCAAAATGAGAAGACAGAGAAACACACAGCAGATGAAGGACCAAGGTAAAAACCCACCAGACCAAACAAATGAAGAGGAAATAGGCAGTTTGCTTGAAAAAGAATTCAGAGTAATGATACTAAAGATGATCCTAAATCTTGTAAATAGAATGGAGAAAATCAAGAAACATTTCACAAGGACTTAGAAGAACTAAAGAGCAAACAAACAATGATGAACATCACAATAATGAAATAAAAAATTCTCTAGAAGGAATCAATAGCAGAATAATTGAGGAAGAAGAACGGATAAGTGACCTGGAAGATACAACAGTGGAAATAACTACCACAGAGCAAAGAAAAAAGAATGAAAAGAATTGAGGAGAGTCTCAGAGACCTCTGGGACAACATTAAACGTGCCAACATTCGAATTATAGGGGTCCGAGAAGAAGAAGAGAAAAAGAAAGGGACTGAGAAAATATTTGAAGAGATTATAGTCATAAACTTCCCTAATATGGGAAAGGAAATAGTCAATCAAGTCCAGGAAGCACAGAGAGTCCCACACAGGAAAAATCCAAGGAGAAACACACCAAGACACATATTAATCAAACTATCAAAAATTAAATACAAAGAAAAAATATTAAAAGCAGCAAGGGAAAAGCAACAAATAACATACAAGGGAATCCCCATAAGGATAACAGCTGATCTTTCAGCAGAAACTCTGCAAGCCAGAAGGGAGTGGCAGGACATATTTAAAGTGATGAAAGGGAAAAACCTACAACCAAGATTACTCTACCCAGCAAGGATCTCATTGAGATTCGACGGAGAAATTAAAACCTTTACAGACAAGCAAAAGCTAAGAGAATTCAGCACCACCAAATCAGCTTTACAACAAATGCTAAAGGACCTTCTCTAGGCAAGAAACCCAAGAGAAGGAAAAGACCTACAATAACAAACCTAAAACAATTAAGAAAATGGGAATAGGAACATACATATAGATAATTACCTTAAATGTAAATGGCTTAAATGCTCTAACCAAAAGACATAGGCTGGCTGAATGGATACAAAAACAAGACCCATCTATATCTGTCTACAAGAGACCCACTTCACACTTAGGGACACATACAGACTGAAAGTGAGGGGATGGAAAAAGATATTCCATGCAAATAGAAATCAAAAGAAAGCTGGAGTAGCAATTCTCATATCAGACAAAATAGACTTTAAAATAACGACTATTACAAAAGACAAAGAAGGGCACTACATAATGATCAAGGGATCAATCCAAAAAGAAGATATAACAATTGTAAATATTTATGCACCCAACATAGGAGCACCTCAATACATAGGTGAACGCTAACAGCCATAAAAGGGAAATCGACAGTAACATTATCATAGTAGGGGACTTTAACACCCCAGTTTCACCAATGGACAGATCACGCAAAATGAAAATAAATAAGGAAACACAAGTTTAAATGATACATTAAACAAGATGGATATTTATAGGACATTCCATCCCAAAACAACAGAATACATTTTCTTCTCAAATGCTCATGGAACATTCTCCAGGATAGATCATACCTTGGGTCACAAATCAAGCCCTGGTAAATTTAAGAAAACTAAAATCATATCAAGTATCTTTTCTGACCACAACGCTATGAGACTAGGTATCAATTACAGGAAAAAATCTGTAAAAAATACAAACAAAATGGAGGCTAAAGAACACATTACTAAATAACCAAGAGATCTCTGAAGAAATCAAAGAGGAAATAAAAAAATATCTAGAAACAAATGACAATGAAAACACAATGACCCAAAACCTATAGGGTGCAGCAAAAGCAGTTCTAAGAGGGAAGTTTACAGCAATACAATCCTACCTCAGGAAACAAGAAAAATCTCAAATAAACAACCTAACCTTACACCTAAAGCAATTAGAAAAAGAAGAACAAAAAAACCCAAAGTTAGCAGAAGAAAAGAAATCATAAAAATGGAATCAGAAATAAATGAAAAAGAAATCAAGGACACAAGAGCAAAGATCAATGAAACGAAAAGCTGTTTCTTTGAGAAGATAAACAAAATTGATAAACCAGTAGCCAGACTCATCAAGAAAAAAAGGGAAAAGACTCAAATCAATAGAATTAGAAATGAAAACGGAGAAGTAACAACTGTCACTGCAGAAATACAGAGGATCATGAGAGATTAGTCAAGCAACTATACGCCAGTAAAATGGACAACCTGCAAGAAATGGACAAATACTTAGAAAAGCACAACCTTTCGAGACAGAACCAGGAAGAAAAAGAAAATATAAATAGACCAATCACAAGCACTGAAATTGAAACTGTGATTAAAAATCTTCCAACAAACAAAAGCCCAGGACCAGATGGCTTCACAGACAAATTCTATCAAACATTTAGAGAAGAGCTAACACCTATCCTTCTCAAACTCTTCCAAAATATAGCAGAGGGAAGAACACTCCCAAACTCATTATAGGAGGCCACTGTCACCCTGATACCACAACCAGACAAAGATGTCACCAAGAAAGCTACAGGCCAGTGTCACTGATGAACATAGATGCAAAAATCCTCAACAAAATACTACCAAACAGAATCCAACAACACATTAAAAGGATCATACACCATGATCAAGTGGGGTTTATCCCAGGAATGCAAGGATTCTTCAATATATGCAAATCAATCAACGTGATACACCATACTAACAAACTGAAGGAGAAAAACCATATGATCATCTCAACAGATGCAGAAAACGCTTTTGACAAAATTCAACACCAATTTATGATAAAAACCCTCCAGAAAGGAGGCATAGAGGGAACTTACCTCACCATAATAAAGGCCATATATGAGAAACCCACAGCCAACATCGTTCTCAATGGTGAAAAACTGAAACCATTTCCACTAAGATCAGGAAAAAGACAAGGTTGCCCACTCTCACCACTATTATTCAACATAGTTTTGGAAGTTTTAGCCCCAACAATCAGAGAAGAAAAAGAAATAAAAGGAAGCCAAATCAGAAAAGAAGAAGTAATACTGTCACTGTTTGCAGATGACATGATACTATATATAGAGAATCCTAAAGATGCTACCAGTAAACTGCTAGAGCTAATCAATGACTTTGGTAAAGTAGCAGGATACAAAATCAATGAACAGAAATCTCTTGCATTCCTATACACTAACAACAAAAAAATCTGAAAGAGAAATTAAGGAAACACTCCCATTTACCACTGCAACAAAATGAATAAAACACCTAGGAATAAAGCTACCTAAGGAGACAAAAACCTGTAGGTAGAAAACTATAAGACACTAATGAAAGAAATCAAAGATGATACAAACAGATGGAGAGATATACCATGTTCTTGGACTGGAAGAATCAACATTATGCAAATGACTCTACTACCCAAAGCAATCTACAGATTCAATGCAATCCCTATCAAACTACCACTGGCATTTTTCACAGAACTAGAACAAAAAATTTCACAATTTGTATGGAAACACAAAATACCCCGAATAGTCAAAGCAATCCTGAAAAAGCAAAACGGAGCTGGTGGAATCAGGTTCCCTGACTTCAGACTAGACTGCAAAGCTACAGTAATCAAGACAGTATGGTACTGGCACAAAAACAGAAATATAGATCAATGGAACAGGATAGAAAGCCCAGGGATAAACCCACACACATATGGTCACCCTATTTTTGATAAAGGAGGCAAGAGTATACAATGGAGAAAAGACAGCCTCTTCAATAAGTGGTGCTGGGAAAACTGGACAGCTACATATGAAAGAATGAAATTAGAACACTCCCTAACACCATCCACAAAAATAAACTCAAAATGCATTAAAGACCTAAATGTAAGGCCAGACACTATAAAACTCTTAGAGGAAAACATAGGCAGAACACTCTATGACATAAGTCACAGCAAGATCCTTTTGACCCACCTCCTAGAGAAATGGAAATAAAAATAAACGAATGGGACCTCATGAAACTTGAAAGCTTTAGCACAGCAAAGGGAACCATAAACAAGACGAAAAGACAGCCCTCAGAATGGGAGAAAATATTTGCAAATGAAGCAACTGACAAAGGATTAATCTCCAAAATTTACAAGCAGCTCATACAGCTCAATATCAAAAAAACAAACAACCCAATCCAAAAATGGGCAGAAGACCTAAATAGACATTTCTTCAAAGAAGATATACAGATTGCCAACAAACACATGAAAGGATGCTCAACATCACTAATCATTAGAGAAATGCAAATCAAAACTACAATGAGGTATCACCTCACACCAGTCAGAATGGCCATCAACAAAAAATCTACAAACAATAAATGCTGGAGAGGTGTGGAGAAAAGGGAACCCTCTTCCACTGTTGGTGGAAATGTAAATTGATACAGCCACTGTGGAGAACAGTATGGACATTCCTTAAAACACTAAAAATAGAACTACCATACGACCCAGCAATCCCACTACTGGGCATATACCCAGAGAAAACAATAATTCAAAAAGAGTCATGTACCACAATGTTCATTGCAGCTCTATTTACAATCGCCAGGACATGGAAGCAACCTAAGTGTCCATCGACAGACGAATGGATAAAGAAGATGTGGCACATATATACAATGGAATATTACTAAGCCATAAAAAGAAACTAAACTGAGTTATTTGTAGTGAGGTGGATGGATCTGGAGTCTGTCATACAGAGTGAAATAAGTCTGAAAGAGAAAAACAAATACCGTATGCTAACACATATATATGGAATCTAAAAAAAAGAAAAAAGCGTTCTGAAGAACCTAGGGGCAGGACAGGAATGAAGACGCAGACGTAGAGAATGGACTTCAGGACACAGGGAGGGGGGAAGGGTAAGCTGGGACGAAGTGAGAGTGGCATGGACTTATATACACTACCAAATGTAAAACAGATAGCTAGTGGGAAACAGTCGCATAGCACAGGGAGGTCAGCTCCGTTTTGTGACCACCTAGAGGGGTGGGATAGGGAGGGAGGGGGGGAGAGAGGGAGACGCAAGAGGGAGGAGATATGGGGATATGTGTATATTTACAGCTGATTCACTTTGTTATAAAGCAGAAACTAACACACCATTGTAAAGCAATTGTACTCCAATAAAGATGTTAAAAAAGTAATAAAATAAAATATTAAAGACAGACTTTCCCACAATCTTATCTAAAAATATAAATACTTTAGGTTTTATTTAGTCCATCACATTTGTACTTGATTCTAAACCTTCCCAGGGTTAAAACATTGTTTTGTAAGGAAATAATTTGTTTTAATATGGAACCCAAACCAGACAATGGGTACCATCTTCTCACTTCTCTCCCCAAGATTCCAATTACTAGTCACCTAATTCTCAAGACCTCTTTGATTCTTCCATCTCCCACACAGGCTGCCTTGCCAACCCACCCAAATCAGCGAATCTAGTCACTGTTTAATCCTATTCTGAATTCTCTGTACACCCGTCCCTGATGACAGTCATCGCTCACAGGTGTACAGAGGACCTGCAGATGGATTCTGCATCAACACCCCCGTTCAGACTTGGTAACAGGTGGCAGATGAATAGGGAAAGGTCACAGAAATAGATGAAGAACGAGAGGGGGAGAAATGTAATAGTATAACAGAAGTCAAAGAAAAGAGAGAATTCCCATAAGGAAGGCATCATCAATAACAGTAGTTAAGGGGATGAAATAGGACCATTAGATTTGATGGTCATACATTTAAATTTAAGATGCAAATTCCATCAGAGAAATTGTCATGTCATGATGTGCATAGACGACAAAGAGAGACATATGAAGAGTGAGCTAGAAGTGAGAAATGGGAATTGCAGTTAAAGGCAGCAACAACCCAGAATTCTTTAAGACCTTTTAACTTAACTTAGTATTTTAATAAGGGAAACACAGAGAGAGAGCCAGAGAGTGAGAGGGAGGGAGAGGCAGAGGGATGGAGGGATAGCTAAAAAGTGGAAGAATAAGGCTCAAAGGAACAGACATTTGTTCTGTATTTTAATTATAAAAGAAAAGATTTGAGTGTGTTTACTGAGGAGAGAGTTGACTCCTTTTTGTGGGGGAGGGTTGGAGCGCTAAGAGTTTGAAGATTTGGGATGGAGACAGGATTAACTGGTGAGGCAGTGTGCCAGGGTACTGGTCTAAAAGGAAAGGAGTCCCCATTAAAATGCTGACCTTGAACAGGAAAAGGAACACCTTATCCTCTGAGAATGGAGGGAATGAGGAAAGGATTGATACAGAGGGAGATAGGTGTGGGTGTAGGCAGGGCAGGAAGTAGAGGTAGTCCAGCTGAACTGCCTGAATCTGGTCCACCCGGCCAGCCTGAGCCAGCCTGGCAAGGACTCAGCACACAGTTCCCGGGAACAGAAGGAATCTGGGCTGGGATGATGACAGCTCCAGAAATGGCCCAAACAGAGCCATCAGAGGCCTTCCCAATAAGGTAGCGATTCACATGGATCACAGGTTACAGAAGGAATCTAGAGGTTTCTATTGAACTCTGACTTCTCAGGTAAAGCAGATGAGACCAGAGATTAAGACATGCTCAAGAGCAGTTACTTGGTGGCTCTCAGACTACAAACTGGGTTTCCTGGCTTATGCCTCCCTCCGCCTTTAGAAAAATATACACAGCCAGTTTTCTCCACCTCTTTCCCTGGCTAACTTTCCCTCATTCTTCTGCTTTGCACACATCACTTTCTCTGAAAGCCTTCCCTGGACTCTCCCCCTTCCCCTAAAGCAGATCCCATAAAAGCTGTTCTACGTCCCTTTTACTTTTTCTTTGTTGCACCTAGTGGAACAAGTTGAAATTCTAGTTTTATTTACATGCTTATTTAATGTTCCTCTTTCCCAGCAGATATTATAAGCCACATGGGGACAGGGACTCTATTTGTTCGCGTCTGTTTCCTGGTCAGCACACAGCTCAAAGCCTAGCATGGAGTTAGTGTCCAATAAATATGATGAATGAATTTATATTCCGAGTATATGGTGTAGGAGTATAGTATTCAAGAATTTTATTTGCAAATTAAAGTTCTGCATTTGTGAAAAAATGTCCACTGTGGGGTGGCAAGAAGGCTGATTTATATTTTCCCTGTAGGTCGGGCATATGGGAAATGCTCAATACATATTTGTTGACTGAATAAGAATTTCTGCACTACTGGAATTTTCATTACTTTAAGAAAAACAACAACGACAGTATAGCTTGCCTCCGAGCCACTGAAACCAAAGATACTACCTAAACATTAAAAAACAGAAAACTATTTTAACAAGTAAATTAAGATTTTCCAAACAATGTTATTTATTAGAGTTCATCAGAACTTTGTTAATAACCAGTTTATGATGAAAATACTGATCACATAATTAAGGTAGCTTCTGGGATAATATATAACTAGAAAACTCAGTGTTTAATTCCTAAAGTTTCACACTTTTGGAGTGTCTCAGAGACATCTTCTCTTATGATACTAAATGAACCTGAACTTACAGATTTTTAGGACAGAAATTCATGCATTTGCAAACATTTAAAAATAAAAGCCATCACCGATGAATTGCCTACCACCTTTCTCAGGAAATTCATGAACACATGCATGAAGATTAGCACCACACAGTAGGCAAATATTTTTCCATGTCCCACCCAAAGCAAACAAATGAAAATAGAAACTGCAAGGACAATTATAAGATATCTCTAAATTTAAAGCCACAGCATCCTTTTCTCCTTTGGCTTTTCCTCTATACTTTTATCAGGAATAAATAGTCCTTAATCAGTTGCAACTGAGAAGTTCTAGCAGGAAAACATTTCTGCTCTTTTGATTGGGAGGTAGTTAACTTTTGTCTTACATTTCTTTACTTTCAAACCTTTATAAAGCAAAAGCAAAAAAAAACATGGAAAGCACTCAAATGTTTGTTGATTATAGATATTAAGAGATATTAGCGAATCTACGTGGTCTAGCCCTTAATTATACCTACAGACCCTTAGATTCTAATTCTTTCATGGAACTTTTAATTTCCCAAAGAGGCTATTATCCCTGTTAATAATTAAAATGTTTCAATGTTTAGGCATACACAGTGTCACAGTGTTGGCATAAAAATACTTTGTCATAGTCATTTGGGCAAGTTATGGAGAACGTGGCATAAAAATGCTTTATCATGGTTATTTGGGCAAGTTAAGGGGAATACGAATTCTTGAGTTTTCAGGGAAGACTGATTTCAAATAGTCTATCCTGTGTTCATCCAAAGTGTTTTGCATTTTACTAGAAGATTCGGTTAACTGTATCTCATACCAAAATTACTGGCAGATAGATGATGGCTTGGACTGACCATAGTGGAACAATGAGAAATGTAACTTTTTCCAGATATTTCTGAAGGCACACACACAGTCCACGGTTGGGTTATGTATTGCTAATAACCCCTCTAGGGCTCAGCTATCCTGTCATCTTGGAATTTTCTGACTCTTAAGATCTGTTGAGTTCACTCACATTCCTTCCTGTTCTATTTGCAGTGGAGGTCTGTGGAAGGTTATACATTCTCCCCTTGCCTATACTCTCAGCCTTTACATGTATTCCTAGTATTCAGGAAGCTAAATTTCTGCACTTGTGAATAGGAAAATGTGAGCTTACTGAAAGGCAGACATATAGTTGACCAAGGGGAAATAATTATTAGTACTTTAAATTTATCCTTACTTTCATTACATCAAAATACTAACTTGCTTAACACAATTTAAAGGTACATCACAGTTGTGACTCTTAACAATTTTTCCTTTTCCCCAATTTTAAGATTAAATGTACAAATGCATTATATGGATACCTTAAATACTTAAAGCATTGTGAACCCACACAAGACTAGCAATAGGAGAAAGAAAAAGTGGTTTGAAAGAGTTTAAAACTAAGCTTTATATAAACGTGTGTGTGTGTAGAGTCTAAAAAACTAAAACAGATGCTAACTTGAAAAATGGCAACGTTTAAGATATGGAAAATACCGAGTTGAAATAAAGCAATAAAACAATGGAAACAAGCTCACCAAATTTGCAAAACGGGAGCAGAAGAGTTTCCGAAAGATAGCGACCCATTTAGGTGATGAACATCAGATGCCAAGTGTAGTTCAGTATAAACAAAAGTATTCTGATTAGCTTCAGGGGAGAAAGAGAAAAGAACTGGTTACCAAAGGTGGAAAAGCCAAATAGCCCTGAACAGACTGGGGCACGTGGCTCCCTAATTGCCCCTGGGTAACTCCAGGTCTAAGGACAAGGTAGACCTCTATTCTCCTTTCTGTCCGTGAACTGCCGTCTGCAAGTGTTCAGTTCTTTGGGCCACCACCATGTGAGAGTGAACAACCTGAAACATTGCTCTTGGGCCCCAAATTGGGATGAGTTCCTCTAAGATAAGAGACAGTCCCCAAAACACACTCTGTGAAAAGGGGCTATGAGAGTTGTAGGAAGCGAGCATTCTGAAGACAGCTGTGAGAAATCATCACAACTTCATCAACAAATGAAAAGTATCCTTCAGGAACCATACCATTTCCTTCAGGAAGTTCAGGATATCGGTGTATTGCTGACCCTTACTTAAATCCAAAGTCCATTTCCCCAGCATAACCAATTAGGCATTGCAGCGGGGAGCCTATTCTTACTCTGGGTGGGGCAGGGGGGAGATGGGGTCGGGCGGGCAGCTTGCTCTGTGTTGAGCGCCAGTGTGGGAGTCTTTCTCCTGCTCTAATTTTAGTCCTGCCTCTAGGATCTGAAGTCTAAACAGTCCATTGAGTGCTTTAATGAGTGTTTTACAGTCTGTGGAACACGAGGCTGAACACTCTCCGAGTCTGAGCGCATCGTTTATGGCAGGAGACAGATTTATTTACTGGACAGTCCAATAAAAGCCAAGGTATTCATAGACACAGCGCTTGCTAGAGGAGACTTCCCTTGCTGTAGTCTAAAGAATTCCAGACTCTGAGTTGGTACAATCCCAGGGTTCTAGTCTTGGCCCTATGACTAATTTAGGGTTATATGACTTCAGCTAAGCCCTTAACCTCTCTGGGCCTCCATTTCCACATCTGTGAAATGGAGGCACTAAACTAAATGACCTCTAAGGCCCTTTTTGAATCTAACATTCTGGAATGACTGTGGACTGTGTATTCAAAAGAGGGAGTAATCATGTTGGGATAGAATGATCAGGAGTTTTCATGAGAGAAGTAGGCTGGTTTGCTCATCTTCTGCAAAATCTGATTTCTCAGTTGCAAAAATCCACAGTATAGATTGCACATGGCCCTGGTAATCTCTGCCGCACAGATAACCACTGCTAGGAATTTTTTCTTCTGGATAGTATAAGTGCTAATTATAATTGTTACTACTGCCATGTTAAGTGCCAATTATAATCACTACTAACTGTATTAAAATGGAACACTAAATGCATGTTTCTTTAACAAATTAAAAAAATTAAGATTGTATCCTGGATATCTTTCCACCATGTCATCACATATATATCTCATTTCTTTTTTCATCAGTGCAGAGTACTGCATTTTATCTATAAAGTGTACTTCATTTAACCAGTGTCTACTGACAACAGATACACTGTTTTTCTTTTTGATCACAAACAACACTTCAACAAAATTCCTTTGTATACTCAGCCCCAGAATTCAATCTTGGCACCTCCTCCCTCACTTCCCACTTCCAATCCACCACCAGGTCCTGGTGATTTCACCTAATATCTCAGGAACCCAGCCACTTCTCTCTGTTGAATTACCTCCACCTTATTCAAGTGGAGATTCAACAACATCGAACGCAACAGCCCCTTACTTGGTCTCCTCTCTCCCCATGTCTTCCTTCCAGTTTCCCAACTTGCAGCCAGAGATGCAAATCTTATTTCCCAGTTTATGACCTTCAATAGCCTCTCTCTGTTCCCCAGATAAAGACCACTGCCTCATAATGGTTCTATTGTCTATAATGCATAGACAGTCTGGAATTTATGAGTGTGTTTTTCATCTGCACTCTAGGATGTAGATTAAATTAGTTATCTCAGTCAGGAATACACACTTCAGAGATGGTTAGTAAGAATGTTATCAGAAGGCTATAATCCAGAGGTGGTCTCTATAGGTATGTTAGCTTTCTTACCTCCAATCAACAAAAAGGACTTCATTAATGAGCAAATAAATGTTAGAAGTTATTTTTCCTTGGTAAAATCAGTTTTGTGTAGGACGTGTGGATTAGCTAGAAACAGCGTCGAGGCACCCCACTCTTGCACCAAATGGTACACGGTGGTGATGCAGTACCTGTGCCCTTCCCAGCGGTTCCTGGTACATGTTTGTGAAAAATGCCTTGTCTAGTTCTTGTTGCTCAATTACACCCTTAGGTTAGCTGAACGCTGCCTCAAGAGGAGTGTCCCCATCCATTTACAATGCGTGGTGTCAGTTTATTTATCTCTTGTAAAAATAAAATACAGTGTGTGTGAAAAAAAAAAATGAATACAGTAAAAAAAAAGGAGTGACCCATTTGCCTCTAATGAACTTTCCATGAAAGATCTACTTGGAGAAATGAAAAGAACACAACGGGGGACTTCACCAAGCTTACAAAACAGGCTGCACAATTATTTCGATTCCTGCTTACTAATCAATGTTACAATGTGAGGCTAGATTGGGCCTGAGATCAGCTTTGGGACCAAGTGTGAGGCTGTGGGGAAGGAGACCTGTACCCTCAGCCACCTCTAAATACTGGAGGTTTCAACATCCATCAAAAAAATCCTACATCAGTAAGAAGGATCAGATTGGCTGAGGTCAGATTATAGCACGTAGCTTACGAGACCCCACACGATATACCTTCTGCCACCTCTCCTGGTACTCGTCATGCTCAGGACACCTCCCAGAACACGGCCATCCCGAGACCTGTGAGTGCGTGCTGTGCCTTCCCACCCGACGACCCCCTTTGCTCAGTCAGATCGCTCTCAGCCTCTGCAGCTGGGCGGGACGGCCCTTCCTGCCTCTCAGTCCAGGTCACACTCGCATCCCACCCACCACAGTGCCGGGGTGTCCCTCCCTGCGGTCCCTATGGGAATGGAGGGTGATACGTCCGCATACTGACTGCACTGAGCCCTACGGGGACTGTGTCCAGGCCTGTACGAATCACCTTTGTGTCCCCACCGCCTGGCGCAGCCTCTGTGGACATTTGTTCAACAGACAGCATTTAGATTTTAGTCTCCACAGCATCAGTATTAAAAAAAAAAAAAAAAAGCTCTTTATGGCACTAGGTTCACTAAGTGGGGTGGGCCTTCCATGATGAAAACGCTTTACAATATTTTTTTTTTTTTTTTTCAGTACGCGGGCCTCTCACTGCTGTGGCCTCTCCTGTTGCGGAGCACAGGCTCCGGACGCGCAGGGGCAGCGGCCATGGCTCACGGGCCCAGCCGCTCCACGGCATGTGGGATCTTCCCGGACCGGGGCACAAACCCGTGTCCCCTGCATCGGCAGGCGGACTCTCAACCACTGCGCCACCAGGGAAGCCCTACAATATTTTTTAAAAAATCCAACCACAGTCCAATCCAACTCACAAAGTGAAGGATGAAGAATATTATAATATACAAAGGTAAAGCAATGACCCTTTCTTTTATTTTTTTGCGGTACGCGGGCCCCTCACTGTTGTGGCCTCTCCCGTTGCGGACGGAGCACAGGCTCCGGACGCATAGGCTCAGCGGCCATGGCTCACGGGCCCAGCTGCTCCGCGGCACGTGGGATCTTCCCGGACCGGGGCACGAACCCGTGTCTCCCGCATCGGCAGGCGGACTCTCAACCACTGCGCCACCAGGGAAGCCCGACCCTTTCTTTTAAATACTATACACGCCAACTTAGTTCTGTTGAAAACCCTTCATGGACAGGAGGACCAGACGAGAGCCCCCTTCCTCATCACTCGCTTCTGCATATTTCATAGTTTCCTTTCATCTCAACACTTAAGAGCACCATTATTTTACTATGCAAATAAGTTCTGCTTTCTCAAAGAACTCCATTTTTACTTTGTTTCCACACGTCAAGTCCTTGGCATCCTCCCTACTTCCCACTAACACAAACATGGAATACATTTCAGCCCAAACTTCTTTACATGTCTGAGGTCCGGGGAGGATTTATAACTACCCTTGGACAGATATTTAAGGAGACCATTTCATAGTAAGGAAAGTTATATATCTAGTTAGAAATTCCAGGGACATCCCATGTGTTTAATTTTGAAGTTTCCTGTTGTATTTCGTGTGGCTTTTATCCAAGGTAAAGATGAGGTGAGCTGGGAGGAGAAATGCGCTGACTGCACACCTCCCCTACCCCGACCCTTCCTTGCATCCTGTACCCCACAGTGCTGCTCTGGTCCAAACCTCTTATTTTACGTTCGAGAAAAGTGAAGGCTACGGAGGCTGAGAATCAGATTTATTAAGCATTTACTAAGTGCAGACGCATGCAGCTTTACAGATAAGAAGCTGAAACTCAGGGAGGTTTCGGGAAATATCTGACGTCCCGTAACAAATGGCAGAGTCAGGACTCAAAGCTGTTGGGAGTCTAGCCCTCATTCCCATCTCTTCTGGGAGAGCCAGGCCTGACTCCAAAGAGGTCACGTTTTTTCTTCCTGAAGACTCACTCGAGAAGCACCGTTGACCGGCTGGTTTAGTGATGGAAGAAAGTACACCACCACCCTTGGTTTCTTTTAAGGGCTCCCACAGACTAAACAGATGGTAAGCACCTGCAAACAGAGTGAGTAAAGACGTGTAATGGGACCAAACATGCATAGGACACAGTCATCTGTGACTGAGAGGATGATTCTGACGAGTTCTGTGTCTCACCCAGTCACACCTGCCAGTGGAGCCCTGCAAGGTGCTGGGGTGGCAAATTCTGGAGATTTCGTTTGTTTGCTTGTTTTGCTTTTTCTTTGTCTGATTAACTCGTACAGAACTATCGCCGGTCCAGGGCTGTAATTTCAGTAATTTTGTTTTCTCTAAAGCTACTTTAGCTTTTTGTTTTTATTTTTGATTACATACAGGTCACACTCCATTTGCCCCATTAAACCTTTGACTGTAGGCAGGGTGTTACAAAAACAACCCTCTAGCTCTCTCCACGCTAGTGGGCCGTGACTCTTCCACACACTCCTTCGTTTTGGGGATCCCTCCCCAGAGTCACAATTTCGCCTGTGCTTCAGCACCAGGAAACACTTGTCTTTTAGCTTTGAAAAGAGAAAGCATTGCATCAGTAATAGAGACTGAACTCATTTTGTGGAGGAGGGATTAGGCCTCCATCTGCGGTCTTCTGGAGCTGGACCTCCGCCTGGGTTGCAGTGTATCTCTGAAGCTCGTATCATATCCACTCCTAGAACACTTGGCTTCCTTCATCAAAACCAAATCCCAGTGAGGATCATAAAACTGTCCCATCAAGTTTAAAAGAGAATGCAGAGAAACTGTACTTTGTAAACTAAATCTCGACTGTATAGTCAATTAACTCCGTTTTACAATTCTCTTTAGAAATGACGGTAGCAGTAAATGCATTTTGTTCCATTCTACATAGCTAGCAAACCAGGACTCAAACCCAGGTCATCTTGACTTTGAGCTCTCCCAACTTCCCCACACTGCCCATTAGAGGCTGGCAAACACAACAATAGGGAAAGGAATTGCTTTGAAGTAGTTTAGTCAAAGAGTAGAGGACTGGGGGTTAGAAACAAGGCTTCCAGCCCTAGTTTTGCCTCTGACTTGTGGGGTATCTTTGAACAAGCCCCCTTCTCTCTCCAGACCTCTGTTTTTTAATTTATAAAATGAGGTGTTTGGCTCAGTGAAGCCCCCTTCCAAGTCGGGATTCTATAATCTACAGATTATTTTAAAAGCTCCAGGTTAGTTGCTTAAGAAACAGGCTTAAAAATGTATTTAGAAAAATATTAAAATCTTTTTATCACTCAAAAAAATAAAAGGAAAAGGCAGCAAAAGAATTCGTATCTTTTGAACTCTAAAGTGTGGTTTGTTGCTATGAGAATCAACACAGGGATTCAATGAAATAAGAAAATCAGGTGGGGGAGGAAATCAGTTTTTATGAGGCATTTTCAAGTTTCCATGAAACAGTTACTTCAAAGTCACAATATAAACTTTCAAGCATCCTCCTGAGCTTGACACAGTGTATATGGGGGAAAAAATAAACCCAAACTTAATAAGAACCTGCTGTATAAAAAATAAATAAAATTTAAACAAAAACAAAACAAAACTTAAAACTGATCAGACTGACTAATTGCCTCCAAAGACCAAATATAAAACCTGCAGAAATGCTTCAGCGGATAGAAGACTGGGCTTGGAGTTAGTAGACTTCGGTTCAAACCTTGGCTGGGTGACATTGCTAACTCTCACTATCTTTAACTGTGAAAGGGCCATAATAATTCTACCTATATAAATGTCACAGGACAGTTTGGGAAGGTTGAATAAACTGAAGAATTATATGAAGAACTGTTTCATTATAATTAATTGCCTGCCAAAAAAATTCTCTCACTCTGTGTATGTGTGTGTGTATATATATATATATATATATATATGTGTGTATTTATATGAAATTTACATGGGGACGCTGATTTGGAACTTTAACATGTGAACTGCCTCTTAGTAAAAGGCGAAAAACTGCCACAATTCAAAGGAATGGGGAAAGCTGCCTGAAAACAAAAAAAACCCCAAACCACCATTACCACCAAAAAGTATCTTCTTTTTCCGTAGAAAAGAATGCAAAGATAATGTCCCAACCTGAAGTTTGGGAAGCACAATTCAGAACTTGGCAGTCTAGAACCATCTTCACTTCCTCTCTTTCTTTCCTTAGAATCCAATTTGGCAACAAGCCCTGTGGGATGTGCTTTGAAACGTCTCCCAGACTGGACCTTTCTTCTCTATTTCCGCCATCCCTGCCTCAGTCTGAGCCCTCCCCTCGGCATGCCTCACAACTGGGTTCACTGCCTCCAGGCTCTCCAGGCCATCCTCAGTGCTGCCTGATCAGCCTTCCTAAAAGCAGACTTCCTCAGGATCCACAGTGATTCCATCAGTCTCACCCTATTTCCTTCTACTCCAAAAACACGCCCCCTCCTCTAGTCCAGGAATTCCTTTACCTGCCCACAGACTCCAGCCTCAGGTCCTTTGCTCGTGCTGTTCTCTCTGCCTAGAATGCCCTTCCACCAGCCCATCTTATTACAAATCATTTCCCGCATGGTCCCTTTAATGCAGTGCTCCTCAGACTTCACTGTGCTTATGAATCATCTGAGGATCTTGTTACAATGCAGATTCTGATTCAGTAGATCCGAAGTGGGGGCAAGACTGCAATTCTAACCAGCTCCCAGGTGACCACCATGCTGCTGGCCCATGGACCCCGCTTGGAGTAGCAAAACCTATTGGCTCAGTGGGAAAAAAATGGGGAGGGGGTAATTTTTTGGAGACATACAGACATGGGTTGGAATGCAATCTTTATCAGGCAAATATCTTCATCTGTGTAGTGGGGCTATTACCCATCTTATGTAAGTGATAGGAGGATCTTTGGACTATAAATAGATGCTATCCTTTTCAAATCTGTCTTTCCCTTGGCTCCCCTAAGCTCATCACCTTGTCCCCTACTATGCTTCTCTGATAATCCAGTTTCTCTTTACTCTGAATCTTAACTGGCTTGATTTCTTTTAGCACATAAATCAAGAAAAAGGATTCTTAAAGTTAATTTTGTTCATATGAAACTCTGAGCTTATGATACTTTAATAATACCATCCTCCCCTGCAGCATCACACAGAGAGGCATAGAGGCAGAGCTGCATCATGGTTACAGACACGGGCTTTGGATCTGATCATTTTTCTTTAATATAGTTTTATAAATTATTTATTTATTTTTGTCTGTGATGGGTCTTTGCTGCTGGGGGCAGGCTTTCTCTAGTTGTGGCGAGTGGGAGCTACTCTTCGATGCGGTGTGCGGGCTTCTCATTGCCATGGCTTCTCTTGTTGCGGAGCACTGGCTCTAGCCGCGCGGGCTTCAGTAGTTGTGGCGCGTGGGCTCAGTAGTTGTGGCTCGCGGGCTCTAGAGCGCAGGCTAGAGCTTAGTTGTGGTGCGTGGGCTTAGCTGTTCTGCGGCATGTGGGATCCTCCCGGACCAGGGCTCTAACCCGTGTCCCCTGCATTGGCAGGGGGGTTCTTAACCACTGCACCACCAGGGAAGTCCTGGATCAGATCTGAGTTCCAATAATAGTTCCACTGCTCACCACCTATTCCCCTGCCTCATGTGAACTAACACGCCTGGGTTTCAATTACTTCACCTGTAAAATTCTGCCTTCATCTCTTGCATTGTTATGAGAATTAGTTAAGTTCTATAAAGTGCTCGGCCAACGCAGCAGATTGCAAAAACGGCCACAATTCTCCACCCCTCCCTGAATCCATACCATTCTCTAAAGGCTCTGTACTTCCGCCCATCAAAAGGTAGAGTCTGTTTCTTCATAAGTAGATTGGAGGAGAAGCAACTTGTGACCATTGCAGTCTAGGCCTCAAGGAGCCTTGCTCCCATGCTCCTGGTCACAACCATGCTGAGCCAACATGTGACCAGGCCCAGGGCAGCCTGCCCAGTGATGGGAAGCATGAGGCCCAGCTGCTCCCCAGACGACTCAGCCAACAGCCAGCCAACACCCAGAGGCAGAGCCACCTTGGTGACCAGAGACACATAAGGGAGCCTGGACAAGACCAGTGGATTCACCAGGTCCAGACTGCTGATGCACAAAGTCATAAACTAAATAAATGGTGGTTGTTTTAAGCCATTATGTTATGGAGTAGTTTGTTATACAGCAATAGATAACTGACACTGTGTATATGTAAGTAATTTCTCCATAAATAGTGGCTATTACAATATCCTGAGAAAAAGGTACAACGGCAACGGATAATGAATTTTCCATACCATTAAAATTTCTACTTTTTGGTCAGTAGTAGGAAGATGGCTGAACTGGAAATTGGGATTCATAGATTCTGGTCCCAGTAGCTTTTCCAGTTGGCAGCCATATGACCTTGGAAACATCATTTAACCTCTTTGAGTCTCCATTTCCTTATCTGTAAATTAAGGTGGTCAGACTAAATGACTTTTAAGGTTTTTTTCTAGCTCTAAAAAGGACTGAGGATCCATTTTTCCAAAAGGCAATACTTATTTCCTTGTTAACAGATAGTTCTGAACCCAACTTTTCTTTTCTCATAGATTTAGGATGTAATCACAGACACCCCTCCCTGTATTGCCTTCACTGCTCAGCAGTTGGTTGTGACTACGTATCACACGTATCCTAACAGCCATGCTCTGAATCTAGAAGGTGGACCTCCTTGCTGCGGACCAGGAACCCAGATAGCCAAGCTCATTAGGAATCAAAAGATGAATAATGCCATGTAAGTTCTAGCCAGAATCGAAGTTATGTGGCTCTTAATTCTTTGCATGTGCAGGTAGACTTCTTTTATTCATTTCTAAGTTGCAATAAATATTCTGCAGGACTGAGGTTGTGCAGTGTGATCACTAAACAAGGAGGACACTGTTTTACAGCCATAAAGTACAAATCAAATCTGCATTTATTGCACATTAATGACCCAAGATATATAGTTATCAAATGGGGGGAGAAAGATTTAACACCAAAATTTAAAAAGTTTCAAAATTCTCATGCAGTGATTGACCCTGGAACTAATAAACAAGTAAGTTGCAAATACATTCAAATACATTTGTATTAAAAAGCTATACACGTGGCAGTGACTAGAGTGGCTTTTCTTCTCTCACGGGCATTTGGTGCCTCTCACACACCACTAGTACATGCTCTAACAGTGCCCTCTGCAAATACGATACAGTCTTCCCTGTGACATACAGTAGGCCATACTGTGGCCAACTTAGAAAAAAAAAAAAAGACTGTTCCACTGCCCACTTCCATTACTGTTACACAATCAAAAGTCAGGGTGTTTTTATTCCTGGGAGGAATTAAGCTAAATCAGAGAATGTGTGTACAATCTGAGGGCAACAGTTTATCTTAACTTTGCCTTCAGATATATATAGTTAAGTCTGCATAAAGAAGCACCAAGTTGTTGAAAGTGTGAATAAAAAAACAGCCTCATTCTTTTTTTTTGTTTTTTGCGGTACGCGGGCCTCTCACTGTTGTGGCCTCTCCCGTTGTGGTGCACAGGCTCCGGACGCGCAGGCTCAGCGGCCATGGCTCACGGGCCCAGCCGCTCCGCGGCACGTGGGATCTTCCCGGACCAGGGCACGAACCTGCGTCCCCTGCATCGGCAGGCGGACTCTCAACCACTGTGCCACCAGGGAATCCCCAGCCTCATTCTTTTTCAAAAACTTTTTTCTGTGATAGAAACAAATTACGTGGGGCCTGAGAGTAGCTACAGTCAGTAGGGACAGCCTTGTAATGAAACGTCGCTTCTGGTTATCTACCTGGAACACACATATTTTGAAATGACAGGTCAACTTTTCAGAGAGTTGAGTCACCTAATATTTTCTTTGAGTTAGTATCTTAAATACCTTTGCCTAAGTATCTTTTGAATCAATTCACTTCTCTCTCCCCTCTAGTGGGGATTTTCTTAGCAGCAGCCTTTCTTCCCCATTTCATTCTTCTCACTGCAGCCCGAGTGAACTTTCTAAAATGCAGATCTGCTCTGCTTAAAATCCTCCAATGTCTTCTCTGAGGACTGTAAGACCCCCAAAGGCAAGGACTGTGTCCCTAGCATCTGACCAAATGTCTACAAACCCTGGCCAGGTCAGGGTTCCACTTAATTTTAGAAAGCCAATTGTACCCGGAATAGAACAGAGTTCACTGCTTGCGGTAAAATCGGAGACATGATATTCCTCTTGCCTTATGTTAATACTATTGATATTTACTGCAGCTCAGGAGAGTCTTTTCTAAGATGCTTGATGACACTGAGTCAGTATTTTGAGTTTTTTTAAGTCTCTGCTTGAGGATACATATTCACCTGATGGGTGTGTTATAAGCATGCTTTAGGATAGGGGCATTTTGGTGATCTATGGTCCTTTTGAAGATTCCAATCTCTGTGGGACCATGATATTCTCAGGTGAAAAGGGTGAGAGTAGATAAAACACTTCATTTTCATTTCATTTTCTTACATAGCATTCAGGTGATAACTAGACTAAGGAAGGCTATAATGGGGTGACCTGGCTGACCTGCAGATGGGTGAGGGCTCAGGTCTATCCTCTCCCCTAGGATGAGACTATCAACTCCTCTTTTCTAGATATCTAGTAAGTCTATCTGCAACCAATGATCAATCTAATGCCCCCAAAAAAGAAAGAAAGAAAAAAAAAAGGGCAGGAGCTAGGTACTATTTTACCAAGAGCCTAAAAGATCCCAAGGTTCTGGGTGTTTGAAAAAATTGTGGAACTAGGGGAATTTGAAACAGTCCAGGTAGAGGAAACCCAGCTACCAAGAGGCTGGTATTCAATTATTCGGAAACTGGAGTCCATTCCTGGAAGCACAGTCAATGGGCTCTCACGGCACCAAGGGTAGGGCTGTTCCCAGAGCAAGGAGGGCATTACCTGCTCTGCCCTTGGGCTGACACTGGATTCTGGCCAGGGCTTAGCCTGGTTATGTTGCCAGGCTCAGACAGGGACTAGGTGGAAAGTCAGGGGGGATTGCTCCATTCTAGGCTAAGGAACATGTTTAGTTGACATGCAAGTCATTGTTTTGTTTTAAATTCCAGATATGCAAAAGCTCTTAGAACATAGCTAAGACTAGCCACCTTGATCTTCAGATGTCATTACATATCTAAATCTTGAGAACCTCTGATAACCAGGCCCGGGGAACAGATGCCATGAGATAGGAGCTTATCACATGCTTACTGAATCAAAGAACAGGATCAGAAGGGACACAGAGAGCAAGGAAGAGAAAGAAGCCGAACCTTGCCTTCTCGTATCAGTGTCTGCTCCATTTGGCCTCTGTGATCAAGGCAGCTTCCTATAACTGACTCTTCACACATTAGAGAAATACAAATAACCCCAGAACTCTACTTCACCTTCAGAGCTTGGTTATTGTTTCAGTGATCTGCCTCATGACTGTTCGGATGGTCTACAGACCTGGGTGCTCAGCCTTAGAAGACTTTAACATGTCTCCTTCTTAAAATAGTGTTAACTGGAGGATTCAGTGTGAGAATAAGTGGCAAATATAGAACCTATTGTCTTTAAAAGCAGCAACCACTTTCCCCATCTTTCTCATTCAACTCTCAAGTGTTTCCAAAATAGCGTGTTTACAACCACCTACAAGCCATGGTGAGAACTGCCATCAGTAATTCTCTCTCGCAGTGACAGGAAGAAAATAAACACCCTATTCTTTAATGCTTTGAACCACCTCATGGAACACTGACTTCCTCTAAATTCACTGGGCAAACATCTATACTGCAATGGAACACAACATGTACTAAATTACTAAAGGAAGTTTTTGTTTTGTTTCTAAGGTGAATTACAGTGCTTGAGGAAAAACAAAACAAAACATTGATTTTTGTCTCTATCACTGGAAAATTTGTTCAGTGGTGGTTTGTGAAAATCTCACCTCATCTGGACTGCCAAGGTCACTGAGACCCAAGTAATCGACCTGGGGGATACTTGCCTAATTATCAAATATTCAGCCAACAGTGTCTGACCATTTAACTGGCTGCACCTGGGACCCTCCTTCAACACGTGCTGCTTCCTAGTACTGGCGCCTCCCCTCAATCCCTACTCATCGCCAGCGCCCCAAAGGGGGCAAATCCTGGGACCCAAGGACATTTCAAAGAGACAGCGCCGGTCACCTTCCATTTCCGTTTTACTTAAAAACATTCACATGCTTAAAAATGGGGGAAGGAGGGGGTACTTAGAAATAAGGGGGAAATCTTTTGCAGTTTTCCCAGTTCAAGTTCTCAGGCACTATTGAAAGTTCATTAATAAGATATTTAAAAACAAGAGTGTTTCACACATCAAGTAGATGCCAAGCTTTGCAAACTGTCTTGGTCTTTAGTTTGGGGGAGTTTGTAAAAGTCCCCCCCACCTCACCCCATTCTGGATTTCGCCTCTTTCAGAGCCTTTGTTGAATGGCCTGACTTTCCCGAAGCAATCAAACTAAGAACTGCCTCACCTCCCCATACCCCACTTTTTTTTCTTTTCCCACGGCAAAGGAAATAAATAAAAATGCCCCGTGAGAGAAGTGGGGGAAACCATGCCACAAAACCCGAGTTCCGCGGGAGTCAACCGCCTGTGCTGCCCGCGGCGGGGCCCGGCGCGCGGGGCTGGAGACTGTCCCTACCTGGGGCCGGGCGGCGGCGGCGGCGGCGGCGGGGTCGCGGCGCCCATGGCTTCGCCGGCCTCGGGCGGCCGCACCGGGAAACTCCAGCGGCTCAGCGCCGCGGGGATCCGCCGCGCCCGCAACGGCCGCCCCGGCGCACTCATTGGGCCGGCGCGTCACGTGGCCCGGCCGGCGGGCGAGCCTCCCGGGTCCGCGTAACCCTTTACCTGAGCTGCCCGCGCCGCGCCTGGGCCTCCGGAGCGCCCCCGCCGACGCCCCCGAGCCCTGGCTGGTCTGCGGGGCGCACCCAAACAGAAAACCCCGGAGCTCGGCCTCTGATCACCGACACCCAGGCTGCATGCCAGCCTCTGCCCGCGCAGGGAAACTTTTTGGTGCCTATTTGGGCGTCGTGCTGCAGGGAGAAGGGAGCTTCCTAAGATTTGGGACGTAAGTGGGGGGAGATACATAAATGCACTCCCTGGCAAATCTGTCTCCCGTTCCCTCCGTGAACTTGTGGTTTTGTTCCCGCCACCCCCTCCGCCCCCCCAGTGCTGGCATTAGCCGCCTACACCTGGTGTGTGCACTGTCGCCTGCCTTTATGGGATAGATGGTCTGGGAAAGAGCGCAGACGCTACTAGAATGAGAATTCCCGGGGAAGTTGCACAGCCTCGCCTGCACCCTTAAGACCGCGGTGGGAGTTCAACGAAGTCATGCTCCCCCACCCCTCACCTTCCCTCTCTGTTCCTGGGGTGTTGGAACCTCGGCTGCCACACCCCGTCTACCCTCCTGAGCTCCACGCCCGTGCTTGTGGCAATCCATGCACTTAAGGTGGGTTGCTTTACTCTAAAATAGTACTTAAGGGTTGGAGATTGTTTTCACCTGTGCTCCAAAGTGCGTCAGTGTTGGGCTTGGCAGGAAAATGTGTTAAGCTACGGCGCCACCTGGCTTGCCCTCTTCTCCCTTTCCCCTTCATTCATTCAGGGAGAGTCAGGATAAAACAGGATGCTGGAGAAGCAACAGGGCAGAATACTGTTTAAAGATGGACACACTGCCCTTAGTTCTTAATGTGTCCACTCTAGTGATTCCAGCGCCATTTACACAACATTTGTCACGCTTTATGGGGGAAAACTCGTTTTTTGAATCCTTCCGCTTGTGTAGTAGCTGCATGCTTTAAAACGATAGATTTACAGGGGACGTTGTGTGCTGTTTTACATCACTGTCTGATAAAACTCTTTGTCACAGTAAAGGACCCTCTTGTCCAACTTCTAGCCCATGCTTTAGAAATGTCCACTGGTAAGTTTATCAGTTGGTTATTTTGACCAGTTGGTATTTATCTTGGGTTTTAAAGTGTGTTTCCCAGACTGGTAGAATCAGCATCATCTGGGAGAATTTAGTAAAAATGCAGATTCTTGGATTCCACCCCAGACATATGGATTCAAAGATAGTGGAATCAGGGAGGGTGAAGTTTTTTTGTTTGTTTGTTTGTTTTTGGGACACGGGCCTCTCACTGCTGTGGCCTCTCCCGTTGCGGAGCGTGGGCTCCGGACGCGCAGGCCCAGCGGCCATGGCTCAAGGGCCCAGCCGCTCCGCGGCATGTGGGATCTTCCCGGACCAGGGCACGAACCCGCGTCCCCTGCATCGGCCGGCGGACTCCCAACCATTGTGCCACCAGGGAAGCCCCAGTAATCTGTGTTTGAACAAAATGATGCACCACCACCCTGAATCTGCTCATGCAGCGGGCTAAGTTACCCTCATCTACTAAAGGCTGGGATTCTATAAAGCCACAGGTGGTGGTGGTATTGGTAACCTCAAATTACCAGTTTTACCTAATTTGTCATGTTGATACACTGAAACTGAACCCTTTGATGTGTCTGTACAAAGTGTAATCTGTATTTCATGCAGCTCACATGGAATGCCAAATGGAGCTCAGAGGGGACCCTCATAAAAAATAAGGAAGGGCTTCCCTGGTGGCGCAGTGGTTGAGAGTCCGCCTGCCGATGCAGGGGAAGCGGCTTCGCGCCCCGGGCCGGGAAGATCCCACATGCCGCGGAGCCTGCGTGTCCGGAGCCTGTGCTCGGCAACGGGAGAGGCCACAACAGTGAGAGGCCGTGCGTCATGTGTGTGGGAATGAAACACCACGATTCACTTAGGTTTTTAGGTGTGTTTATGTTTTCATTGGCATATAAATTGTTCTCCGCTGATGAGTTATGGAAGCTAAGAAAGCTAATTTGTTTGAGTGGATTTGTCAGTATAGTTCTAAATTTGTCAATATAGTTCTAAAGAAAAGAAGAGACAAACTTTTAAAAAGGTTATGGTATTGGCTTACATTACAACCAAACGAGTGCCATATTAGGCATTTTAGACTTTTGAGAAAGAGATTACTGGTTGGATTCTTTATCTTTAGCTCAGGTTTCTTCATTGAATGGATCGTGTATTACCAGTTGCCTGTGTGGATGTCTTAACCTTTAAACTCTCTGGGTCCAACTTTATTATTTCCCTCATTTTCATCTCCTAACCTATTCCTTTTACATTTGTAACTCTACTCTCCACTCAATTTCAGTTGGAACTGGAATTAGAGTTTTCATTCTCTTTCATCACCCACCTCTATCAGTGACATCCTGAAATCACTCTTCTTAGCAATTTTACTGCCACAGCCCTAAGATCAAGTTCTTATACTTTCTATCTCAGGTCTTTGCAATAGTCTCTTTACTGGTCTCCCAGCTTATGGTCTCTTTCATCTCTAATTCATCTGACATATTACTGCCCCAGTCATTTTAAAAAATACCATTTCAACTAGGCCATTCCCCTTCTCAAAAACTTTTTCATGATTCCCTATTGGCTACCGAATAAAGTTTAAAATCCCCACATAGCATTTGAAGTCATCTAAGTAGACTTTGACGCTCCCTGTTTTTGCTCACGCAGCTTCCTCCACCTGAAATGTCTTTCTGACATTCTGACAGCTAAGTCCTACTTATCCTTCAAGCCACTGCTCTCTGTCACCTCCTCTTGCCATCCTTTTTGATTCCCAGTTAGAGTTAATTGCTCCTCTGCAGTGTATCCTCAGTACCTGGCTTTCACTTTTCACTTTTTTTTGTTTTGGCTAACAACTTTTTTTTAAATCACAGTCTGTCTTACATCCAATTTAGTTGCGCCTCCCTTAGCTTATAGGATCCTGGAGGGCAGGGGTTGTGCGTGACTAATTTTTAAATCATCCTAGGCATAGCATAATGACTTAGACATAGCAAGCACAGTGTTTGTTGTGTTCTTGACCCTAGGAAGGAAGATATTTAATTAAACAACAAACTCCATGTATATGAAATGCTTTTATGCAAATAATAATGATCCACTCCTGTACATTTTCTCTGAGAACCAAACTCCATGTACTACACATAGAACTTGTTTCCTGTTTTCCTATTAAGACTGAAGTCCTAGAAGGTAAAAACTATTTATTAATCTTTGTATTCCTGGCAAATTGTATGCCGAAGTAAATATTTGTTGGATGAATACTGCAACTATTGCAGTTACGGTTATACCTGAAAATCCTGGGAGTTTGCAAAGACCTCCAGTGATCTTCAGAGCCTAGCCTGGCCTCTCATCTTTAAATTAGAAAATATCTTCTAGGTCATTAGCAGTAAGTTCCTGCTGGATACTCAATGCTTTATTTTTATGTGCTTTGAGAAGTTAACAAAAAAAAAAAATTGATGGTGTATTGAAATCCTGTTCAGCGATTCCCTCTGGACCTCTGTTTTTAGGTTTCTTCTTCTGTACATTTGGAGTATTAACAGTACATACCTCACCTGGCTGTTGTGAAGATTACATGGCTTAGCACATGCAAAGCTCGTGTACAGTAAGCACTCAGTAAGCATGAACAATTATTATTATTATTGCTATTATTACTGAAGACCTCTAACTACATCTGCCAAAGTTGGGGGAGAAAAACAAACACCACACAGATCTAAGTAGTTTATCTTTTATTCATACAAACAATACCTACACAAGACTGTACATTTTTTGAAGACGGCAATAATTTTCTAGTGTAACAACTCTGTAATAAAATTTAACTAAATGTAACATTTATGAAAATATAGATCTCTGATTGGGTAGTTCTTCCCAACAATACAAAGTTTACATAAAAACATTCAATATGAGCTATCAGTTGCAAACAAGTTAGGAAAAATCATTCAAGTCACTTGTTAAACTCTGTTGGCTGTTACACAGAACATTCACACACTACATTTAATCCATCTAGACATTTATTTCTTAGAAATGTGTAGCATGGAGGTCCAACTGATAATGACAGGAATAAGAATGTGTTGCCTCCGAAGAGCTAAAAAAAAAGCATTGACTCAGTCAACTCCACGTGGTCTGTGTGTGGGCTGAGCCTTCTCTGGGCTACCACCTCCCTGGCTGGTAGCTAGACCAGGAGGAGTATACTGAAAAAAAAGTCTTTCACTAGGGAGTGGGTGTCTATATTGGAATCACATCTCTGTATGCTTACCTGTCGAGCCGCCTTCCAAATTGACATACAGTTGGCTTGGATTCCCGGTGGGTTAAATCACTTTGTTTCTTGCGTTAGCGTTAACAATTAAGATGTCACTCTCTTTTTTCTCCCATTTCTCCCTCACATCCCTATGAGAGCAATAGCAGGAGGTATCGCTACCCTTATTCTGCAGTTTACAAAAACAATACATTTGGGCGGTTAAAAGATCTGTCTACGAATATTGGATGAGTTCATGGCAGAGCTGGACTGAAAGCAAGTCAGTTCCTTGTTCATTATTCTGCCTTCTCAAGTCACCACTGTCCCTTTCAAACCAAACCAAACCCCCACTACTGACGCCCTTTGGAAAGGCATCCAAGGACATGCCATGAGGAGGATAGGGAAGGAAGAAAATCACTTTCCCCTTTTGAGATGTAATATTTTCTTTTAAATAGGAGGAGTAGTTTTTAAAAACATCGAATACCAATTTCACAGCTTCTGCTTTGAAACGGAGAAGACTATAAAAGGCTCTAGAGAGTCCTCAGGCAGAAAGGGTGACAGATAAAGGATACATAGTGTGTAGAAGTAAGAAAGTGAGTACAAACAGGGACAGTAAAGAGCCTTTGGACACCCTTAAGATTACAGAATATTTTAGCACAAAGACAGGCATATTCAGTTTGTCCCAGAGTATTTGGTCAGCTATCTGCGTTTTACACAGGAAAGAGGAGGAATGAGAGTAAGGCAGATGTCATCAGTATTCCATAGATGGCATGTCGAGAAAGCTTTCCTTCTATTAAGATTTACTGCAGGGATTTAGGAAATAATCTATGCTTCGGTACAACTGACTTCCATAGCACAGCCTTTTGTTAGTACAATGATAGAAATGAACAGGTGTTTTGACCAAATTTGTAATGCCCTTTCTGTAACTCTTTTTTACACCCAGCACAAATAGACATTTCAAAATGACATGAAAAGATTGTGGTTTCTTAGTAAATGTGTTCTTTTGCAGCCCAGAAAATAGTTTAAAAATCATGTGTTCCATTATACAGAAACCCTTGCATGCAGTTGTCACAACTGTATTTTAATGAAGACCGACTCTGTGTGTTCAGTAGCCCTATGATAGCGGTAGGTAGCTCTTGCCCCAGTCAGTCTGTGGCCTCACACTTCACATCCTTTCTCCTGGGAAACTGGGAGTACATCTGGGCATTTTTGTTACATTATTTTGCACCTTTAGACCTTCCATCTGCAGACTGGATTGACACAGTTGTCAGGATCATAAAATGTAAGGAGAGATTAAGGCTGTGTTTAGTTATCCACACAATCACTTGAAGTCCAACAGCAATTTGTGTTTACAAATTTCAACCAGTCGCTGTAGAACTAACTTCAGTCCAAATGGTCTCTATGTAGCTCTAGCCTCTCTCATCTGGACAATGGGATGAGTTAAGCTGCTTCTTCCCGTCCAGTTAATTTAAAAACTACCCTCTAACTTCCAGTTGATATAGCCATGTAAATGCGATTTGTAGAAATTCTCTGTTAAGACTTCGTTCCTGGATACACTTTGTCAAGAAGACCAACCTCACAACCAATTTCACATTTCTGTACATTTCATGAGCATGGCAATAATTAGCATTGGGACTCCAACATCTTTCCTGTCCTTTAAGAATGAGTGTTTATCATCTGGGATACAGAAGATACTTTTTTTTTCTTTTACATATTATGTATTTCTGCTGAGCAGGAAAAACATTTTGTCAGTTGTCAGGGGCATAGCTGTGGCCCCTGGATTCCAGGGCAGAGCACACCCGGTCATAGCAAGAGTTGTGTTTCTTGGAGGGTGTCGCCTCGTTGGGCTCCATGGAGTCACTCACTGTGATGGGACTGTCTCTTGCAAAGACCTCAGTGGACTCTCTCCATAAGCAATCCACAGACATTTTAAAACAGTAACTATGACACTTTGGCCTGGATGTCTGTGTCGCATTATTGAAAATTTGTCTGCTATTTGAAGTGGCTATTTTAATTTTCAGTGCAGCGTCTACGCGGTCCACCACCGTGTATATCCCTATACTGCCATCGTCAAAACCCACAATGATGTTCAGGTGCCTCTGGGAGAGGGCAAGAAAAGTTGGAGTTTTGTAAAGGGAGCAAGCACCGATATTTTTGCCATCGGCCAGTCTCATGACAATCAAACTGGATATCGCACCATTTTCATCCTCTTCCTCCCCGTTTCGGAAACAAATGTATACCAGGTAGCGACCGTCTCGAGACAACCTGTGCCTCCAGATGACCCCAGAGGCGTGAACCACCCGTAATTTACCGCTGTGTAAATCCAGCACGTTGATATTTTCATCTCCCCTGGAAATAATGCCTAGCTTTCCATTGGGGGAAATTTCAAAATCCTCTAGATTTTTCAGGAAGTTGTTTGGAAGTTGCACACGGCGACAGATCACTTCATCTGTCAGACTCCAGATATTCACCGTCTCGGCTGACGTGATAAACACAATGATGTCCGGACAATCGGGGATCAATTTAAAATTCACAATGGTGGTGCCGTCTTCGCAGCAGACCTTCTTGGTGATGCTTCCCGTCCAAAGACTGACTGCCAGCACCTTGCTTTTGGTCATGCCCACCACGAAGGTATTTGCAGAGGTTATGAAGGCATTCTGCAGAGTGGTCAGGATGTTGCATACCCTGTGGCCCGTGGCCAGTCTCCAAACCCTGGAGGCATTTTCCTCACAGAGAGAGACCACGAACTGGTCATTGTGGGTAATCAGCAGCTGAGATATTCTCTGCCCATTAATTCGGAAGAGGTTTTCACCGCTGCTGGTATGCCAGACGTATTGGCTGCTCTTGTCATCCGATGTCACCATGACGTCTCCAGAGGATGTCAACACACAGTGTTCAACTATTCCTTCATGCTTAAATACTGCTTCAAGGAACCCACTGCTGAAGTTCCACTTGTGAACACAATCAGAGCCATCGAGGGAGTAAATGATTTCCCCCCTAGCGGGTAACACCAGACTTTGGATGGGTTTTCCAGTCTTATCTATGTTGGACATAGCTGTGATTATATCTATGTCCCAGATAGAAAGAACACCACTGGTGGATAAAGATAGCAGCATGTTGTGATGACTGGATTTCACCAACTTGACTATGGTACCTGAGATTTCCTGTAAGCTCGCCATACACTGTCCCGTGTCCCGCCTCCAGAAAAACACGGCCGAGGTGTTTTCCATGGTTGCAATGATGCAGTCTCCATTCTTGGACAGCACAGCCGATATAAAGCGTTCGTTGTGCTTCGCTCTGAACTTTTCAGCCACCTTCCACATACCGGTATCTAAGAGCTCGATGCTGAGGGCTTTACAGATCAGAACTGCACTTTGGTCCTCTGAAAGCTCAATGCTGACCACTTCACTATCTTCTCTTCGGCAGTCAAAGTCATCGGTCAGCTGGGGGTTGGAGATGTCCTCAGTGTTCCAAACAGAAAGGCTTCCCTCACTGTCTACCATTACCATTTCCTGAGCCGTGTCCAAGATAAGAAGGAACTTCACAAACCCACCTGAAAATTCAGACGTCACCGTACATAACTTTTCTCCACTCCCTAAATGGAAGATGGTAGTGGTGTTCAGGTACTGTCCACAGAAGGCATACACGCCATCCAGAGAGCACTGGACACAGGTCACTTCGTACCAGCAGTGGAACTGGTATAGGGGCCATCCGTAGAGCAGATCGATGACAGTGACGTCCTTGCTGGCTTCGAGCCAGGCCAGAGCGTGTTTGACGGACAGTGTAAATCCATTGATGTAGGTGGAGCCGCTTCCATGCTTGGTCCCTTTGATTTCCACTTCAGACAGGAGGCAAGAATTTACATTGTCGTAAACCAACAAGGTGTTGTTTGTCGTTGCCACCACGAGATACTTTTCGTCACTGGTGAGTTTCATGCCCAGGATGACAGACTGGGCCGTCGTGATCTGCCTGAGTAGTTGACGCGTTTCCACATCCCACGTGCTGATGGAACCGTTTTCTAAAGCTGTGAGCACCGTACTGGGGTTACAGGTGGGCAGAATCTCGGTGACGTGCAGGTGACTAGATGACAAGGGAAGACGCTCCGGGCTATAGGTCACATCCATGGATGAGTGTAATGGCACGATGGAGCAGTATTTGGGCCCATCTTTGTCACATTCTAAAAGAAGGTGTCTGAGTTTGGGCAGGGAACTCACGACGGGCAGCAGTCTTTGCTGAAGCTCTGCAGAAAGGGAGCCGGGGAACGCGACGACCTTGGTTTTGATGCTGCGCAGGGTGCTCGCCAGGAACTTCAGCTCCTTCTCCTGCGAGCAGTTGTAAGCCAGCTCGATGTCCAAGAGCACCTTGTCAAACTGGCCAATTTTGATCATGGTGTAAAGCCAGCTGAAGTTCATGATGATGCCGTAGAGCAGGTCATCGGTTTTCCCGCACCTCGTCAGGTGGTGCAGGAGCTCACACATTTTCCGATGGTTGACGAAAAAGATGTCAGGCTCCAGTGGGTTGCACTGAAAGACCCAGGGCTGGTCCGGGGCCTGCCTGTCGAAGGAAGCCTGCTCCGTGAAATGCTTTTCCTCCTCAAGCAGGCTTCTGCTCTCCAAGTCAAGACAGCCATTCAGGTAGGGGTCTCCAAGGCAGAAAGCTTTCCTTCTGCCCCCTGACCAGACCCCCAGGAAATAGTCTGCCAGGATGGTATGCATTTCATGCAGGTCACTGTTATCCTGCAGATATAGCTTCTGGGCTATGAGCTGCAGGTGTCTGTTGGCCCAGACCAGGAGGGTGATGTTCTTCACGTGTCTCTCGATTAAGTATCCACTGAGCCCCTCCTTGAGCCTCGCGATGTACAGATAAGGTACCCTCAGGGGATTGCTGGGCCTGACGCTCTCGTTGAGCTCATTCATCACACTGTTGTCAAGGGCCAGCACGTCTTCCAGCTCCATTTCACTCAAACCCATTTTGGCCATGGTGATGTAACCTAGAGCCCGGGAGACGAGTTTCTGCCCACACTTCCTCTCCAGGGAGCAGAAGAGCTGCTCTATGCTTTCGTGCACGGTGACACAGAGGGAGGATTCATCGACGTCTCTGTGAGATCGCCAGTTTCTCACCTCCCTAAAGGTCAGGTTCACAAACATGGGCAATGTGCACTTGGAGAAGGCGTTGTTCACGTAAATCTGCTGGCCCGACGTGACCTTCCTCTTGACCCGCAGCAGCTGGTGTTTGAGCACCTGGCTGCACATCTTCCTGTCCCGGGGAATCAGCTCGATGTAGTTGTCTTCTTCGTGGATAAGGCACCTTAGTTTCTGTAGGATCCCATGTTTGTTGGGCAGCGTGGAGAGGACAATCCGGACGAATCGGGGAAGGTGAACCGGGAGCCACCAGAGCTTCCTGGCCTCGTGGCTCTCTGAGAGCTGCTCCAGGGCATCGAATATGACCACGAGGGGTCTCTGCAATGAAGACTCATTCAAGAGGTTTATAAATAAGTCGCGGAGGTCATGGATCTTCTTAGGGTAGCTCTGAACCAGGCACCGGTAGTTCACGGCCAACTGTTCACAGACACTTAGAAGGAGAGTCCTAAGATCAGTACTCATGTCTGTGGTTCCTAGAAACCTCACGACTATGACTGGGTCAGATTCTGGTCCTGTGTCTTCATGTAGCCAGCCATAAGCCTAGAACATAAAGGTGGTGTTTAGAATGGAGAGATATATTCACATGGTCACATGCAACAACACTTGCCCTCTGCAGAGATCAGCCTTCTGGTAACCCTGACCAGGCAGAAAGTACCTTAGAACCAGGAAGTGGAAAAACCTGAGATGGTCAGAGAGCTGTCAGAAGGCTCATGCACTAAAGTCTGTAGGTGAGACCCTCAGGCTCCCTCTACTAAAGGTATTAAAATGGTGATCACAGTATTCGTCAATCACAAGGCAGAATTTAGCTTGTATTCCAAAAGTTACAAAGCATTCCACAAACTGTAAACCCGAATATCTAGTATGTTTAGTTTCTCATCGCTGAATTTCCATTTCTTGGCATGGTTGTTGGCACATGGTCGGTGCTTGGTGAATATTTGTTTAATGAATAGATTAAGTAATGACCTACACATTATACTGAGTCAAATAATTTCCTTAATTGAGATCACATAAGGCTATATATGTGGCTGACCACATTTCCAGTTAATTAGAATGCAATCAAAATACTCAGCACTAAAATGATACTGAATATAATCTTGTATGATTCAGAGACACTTTACTCTATTGTGATGCTATAGGGTCATCATTATGATTATTTTTTATCATTACCACAAAAATCTATATAATGCTGGTTAAACGAGTTTTGCTGAATTTGTGCTTTATAACAGACAGTTTACTATATAACACAGGCAGTCATCAGGCCTCGTATTGTCTCTCTGTAGGGCACATGGGATTACAGTATCATGTAACAGAAGAGGAAACCAAGGCCAAAAATAGCTTGCTTGGAGTTAAATGATTACCAAGAGATGAAAATGGAGTAGAAGTCATATCTGACCTTCATTCTAGTGTTCTCTCTCTGCCACTCTCCCTTTTTAAATTGTATAGTTAAAGAGAGAAAGTATATGAGGGGGGTGCTAGGTTTAATATTTTTCTGTCTGGAAAGGTAAAGACAAAAAAGGATATGATCAAAGTATAAAACACTCCAAAGTATATTTTTAGGGAGAAAATACTATTCAGTAATCCTTGGAATTCACCGAGGATACTTCTTAGAAAAAGACATATTATTTAACACATTAAGAAGTAAGTTTATGAAACTTGTTTCCCCAATTGGTAGTTCAGGTTAACGTATGAGTAAGTTTAGAAAAGATTCATGGATGTCAGTTTCAGAATGAACTGTTAAGGAAAATAAGCCACTCGTTGTCGGTGTTTGGCCCAAACCTTTGAAGCTAATTTGGAGGAAGGTAATGTTGCCATTTTACAGCTGTCCTTCGGTGGCAAATCAGAAACAGAAGACAGTTTGTTTGTCCCTGTGTGGATGGCTTATGGTGATTATATGCATCGTCCTCCCTCCTCCCAATCACGTGTTGTGGGATGCGTGATGTCTGTAAAGAATGGCCCTCTGATCATGAGCTCACGTCCAAGGAGAAGCCGATTGCACGGGAGGTAACCTGGAGATAAACACGGGAAGCCTGTCTGCATCCTTACAAGGAACATGAGCTCACGAGAGCACAGGTTGTTGTTGGTGGGGGTGGCAGGGGGTGGGGGGAGCAGATGTTCCCCAGGAGGGAGGAGAAGCAGGCAGAGTCCAGGCAGGGGACCTGGAAATAGGCAAGCCTCCTCAGGAGAGCTGGTGGTTGGACAACATATCCGCAACAGCGAGAGCTCAGAAACCTGACTAACTGTTGCCACACTGGCCACAGGAACTGCGTATGTATACAGGCATATCAGCACACATCATGTAACTCCCATGCTAGACACACAGGGTCGCATCACATGCACATTGGCCCTCCAACCACCTTTACCCTCCCCTGCTCCACAAGGAAAAAGCCCCAGAATGAGGGTGAAATGCATACACCAATGTTTTCTCATTTGATTTCAGTTCCCCTTGTAGTGTTACTATCTTGCTTCCTTGGAATAATTCTAAAGTTTGAAGATGGATGTACAAAGTAGTGTTCAAAGACAGACAGTCACACACGTGCACATGCACACGTTTATTTTGATGCAACATGTCCCTAAAGTGTAAGCCTGCCATTTCATTGGGTGTTCAGTTAAAGAAAGAAAGCACATCCTAACACAGGAAGAAAAACCAGCAGCTGGGCTTCGCAGATTGAGAGATTGTAAATGGGCCTTCCTAAGGACTTTGCAAGTATTGGGACTGGCCAAAAAGTTCGTTCAGGTTTTTCCATAAGTGTTACAGAAAAGCCCGAATGAACTTTTTGGCCAACCCAATAAGCTTGATACACCCGATTGTCTCCTGTGACCTTACTTTGGAACGTAATCCCCCCATAAGGTGCAACACAATTGTTCCAGTTCTTGTCCTCAAGATGACCTACCTGAAATTGTGTAGCACGTGATAAATCATGAGAATGTTCACAAAGTTAAAGAAAGATCTGTTCGTAAGAGACTGACCATGGGAAGAACAATACGAAGATTCTGAAGTAACACCAGGATAATATAAACCATCAGCCTTTGATAGCAAGTGTAACAGGAGGTTAAAACTGGTACTAGTGTCAGCCGGTTTAGACAATAGATACCGCATTCAGATAGAAGCTCTGGCCCATCTTGCAAGACTTGAAAGGGAGTTTTGAAAATTTGTTTTGCTACCTTTGATGGACTACCCACCTCCAGCCTGAAAAAGAGATTCAAGAGGCCAAGAAAAAAGTGGGAGATGAGGATGCCGTGGGCTGTATCTCTCACCACCCCACTCCCAAAGGGGAGGGCTGAGAGATGCCCACCCCTCAGTTCTAGCCTAGGGAAAGGGGCTGCAATGGACCACTTTCAGGACGCCCCCTAGGGCTTGGGAGACATGGCCATCTGTATCTGATGACATCTGAGGAATATGGAGGTTGAGTGAATGAGGCTGGCTAGCTGCTCTGATGGAGGAGTGATAAGAGAGCTGCCGTATTGGAGCTGGAGTTTCTCAGGGCAAAACAATACCTGAGTGTTTCCCATGTATCATATGTGGGCCACTGGCAAGCGTGAGCTGACGAGGGTTTCTGTCGGTTCTGTTTTCCCAGGTCTAAGGGGGTTTGCTGGGTTGTGGAGAGGCTCTTGGCAGAAAGATACTAGAAATGTGTGTTGCTGGATGCCTAGGAGCTATGGAGGTGACCAGCTAGATAGAAAAGCAATGCAGTTCCCTGTGTCACCCTAGGGAACTGTAGGTGAGAGATGCTCAGTGAGGACAAGGTGGGGGATGGGGGAGGGAAAGGACCTTTGGGAAACCATGAAAAGACCTCAGAAGAAACAGAAGTGTTAAACACCTGCCAGGACCAGAGTGCCGAACCCAGGTCAGAACAGTACTGGTCATATAAGAATGTTCTGGCCACCTTACCTTTCCTACATCCCCTAAACCACAACCCTACAGGGGTCAGAATGTAGCTGGGGTTAGGGACAGAGGGGAAGAAGTGCTGTGTGCTGAAAGAAAAGAGAAGGTGGCCGTGTCCCTATTTCCCACTGGAGGTGCCTTGTGTATGGTCGACCTCGGCTCAGGCAGGGAGATGTAGACTGAAGTTTTAATTATCATCTTCGACTGGACATAGTAATTGCTGAACTGAGATGGAGTTAATATCCAGAAGCGATTGGAGTGCTTGTCTTTGCTGAGAGTGATGAGAAGAGTTGTGAGATCTGCCCTAGTTTCTATCTAGGTGAGAACTAGCCCCATAACATGAGTTTGAACAGTAAGAGACAAAACAAAGCTATTCTAGAATTGGACCCCGTGAGTCTTATTCTTTCAGTATAACTGTTATACCAGCAAAAGAGAAACACTGAAGTATCCATTCCTAAAGGACCGATTATAATTCGGATAGTAAACACAGAAAATGGAAGTGAATTTGATCAGTTGATCTTTTCCCCAAAGTAAAATTTTTTACAAATATACATGTAAAAGAATAGGCTTTTACCTTCTTTGCTACTTCAGCTAGCAGAAGGGTCTTCCCAGTGCACGGTCCACCGTATATAACAAGAGGGTTGATGTGCCCAGTTTTGCTTGGAAGAATGTATTTATGCACGATGTTTAGAGATTCACATTTGTACTCGTAGAAGGAGGCATACGTTTTACATAGTGATGAATGCTGAAGGATTTCGTCATAGAGTGTATCCGTTTCTGTGTCAAAATTCTGTTGCACCGTGGCCTGAATTATGTCAATCATGTCCTCATAAAATTGTTTACCGAGTCCTTCTATGTAATGGTTTTCTATTTCTTGGGAATAGCCTAGTTTCATGTCACAATGAGTAACAGATGTGTACACTCTCAGATTAGATGATGCAACAATGGTAGGAATAAACTCATCCCGGAGTTTTATCAGCTTCTCTTGGGCTTCTGGGTCCCGAATAATCCTTGGTTCTGCTCCAGTTATATCCATGTATTTTCCCATCTCCGGGATTTTCACGAAACGCTCAATGTTAGCAATTTTCCTAATATAGCAAACACATTTCTTCAGGAATGCTGGAGTTTGCTTCCCTAGAGCAAAGTCAAACTCATCCTCTATAGCTGAAAGAAAATACAGCAAGGAGTTTATTGTCTAGAACAAAGATGCCACACACCCACGCTCCGAGCGCATAACTCTCAAGTCATTAGTGGTAGTTTATTTTGCTTATAGTGTGTAGCAGAGTCGTCTCTAGAATAATTTCTCAATTCCTTAATTTCCTATTTGTCTTTTCCTAAACAGCCTGGAGCCCAGAACAATGGGTTCTAAATAAAATGATTTCATTTCCTCCGCAACCTGAGGGAACATAAGCATAAGAAAGAAAGCATACCAAGCTTCTGGTTGACACTTAAGTTCCTGTTTGGCTTCCCTCCCAGACTTCAGGAGTTCTAAGAGTGGAGAGCAGGCACGGACTGGGGCCAGGAGAGAATGAGGAAGAGGCCAAGTGATGTATCTAGTCTATTGCTTCCTTCTCAGTCTCTCCTTACAACGTGGTTTCACCATTTTGTTTGAGATGCATTGTACCCCAGACAGATACGTGGAAATAAAAATATAAAAACGGGTTCAAATATACTTATGTGCTGATTTTATTTATCCATTATCCATGTCACTGTTAAATACCATTATATCCATCAGAGCAGGTACAGAAAAATGACTTAGTTTGTAGCTTTATTTCTTGTGAGAGAAACCATGTTAGGGCTTACAATACATATGTTTACATAAAAGTAAATAAGCATTCTAAATCATTTGAGACCCCATAAGAACATTGAAAATTGGATCAGTAGTAATAAAAATATCATTTACGCATGGTTTTAGGGAAGTCAAATAAAAAATAAATAAAATAATTAAACCAATGGAAATGAATTTTAAGGCAAGCAGGCTTTTAAAATGGGCTGCCCTCCCTTCCTCCTCTGCCTTTCTGCTTTTCTTCATCCGATTGGTCTTAATTGAGCATCTACTATGTTCCAGGTACGCTGCTAGTTTCTTAGGATACAATGGTAAGAGAAAATTGAGAATGTTAAAAAAAAAAAAACCCTTATGAAGCTTACAGTCCAGTGGAGGATGGCAGACATGAATCACAGAGTCCCACAAATGTATTATGATTATTTTTAGGCCCGTGAAGGTGAATAACATGGTGCCATGAGATCAAACCCACCCGGAGGTCTAACCCACTTGGAGAAGTCAGGGGAGGCTCTCTTAAGGGGGTGACTACTGGGCTGGGATCTGGTGGAAACATGGGGGGAGGGATGGGTCTGGTCGTAACTGAGAACATCTCAATGTGCTGGCCACAACGCCGACATCGAGCAAAACCTAGAACATAGATGTATTCTCTAGAGTAACTATTAAGGAAGGTGGGAATTTTATTTTAAAATGGTGCCTTTTAGCAGAACTTCTGTGATACTGTTTTTTTCCAGTAATGATAGCAATTGATAAAAATTTGTGACTTAAGTAAAAAAGACATGTGTATAGCCACCAGTGTTGAATGAGCTGTGCCATTCACATCAGTATGTTTTTTTTTTTTTTTTTTTTTTTTTGCGGTACGCGGGCCTCTCACTGTTGTGGCTTCTCCCATTGCGGAGCACAGGCTCCGGACGCGCAGGCTCAGCGGCCATGGCTCACGGGCCCAGCTGCTCCGCGGCATGTGGGATCTTCCCGGACTGGGACACGAACGCGTGTCCCTTGCATTGGCAGGCGGACTCTCAATCACTGCGCCACCAGGGAAGCCCTCACATCAGTATGTTTTACAAAGGGTTTTATTCAGGCAAGTTGGTTCAGGAGGCCAGTTAAAGGAGCTTTTGTAACATATATCTACTCTTCTTTTTATAGAAGATTAAGAACTTGTTATAATGTAGACAGGCGAAGATGTAAGAAATCTGGACATTATGAGCTCCCACAGAAAGCAGCCTTTGGCGCATCTCTTTTCCAACCATCTGGGCACAATGCTAGGGGCACACTAGGTTAGCCAGTGCTGTATACCGAGTAACATGAAGAGAAAGGAGGTGATCCACCTGCAGTATCTGTATGTAATGGATGATAATTAGAGATATGTACTGTCACCCCGGACTCCCAGAAAACAGACCAACTGTAACCTGACTTTGTTATCACCTCTATGGAAACAGAGTGCCAATCAGGCGTGTTGATCATAAATGCAACATGAAAAGAGATACAGACAAATCAAGCTGGTAGAGCCCATCCAAGCTTGGCTCAGGGGGATAAAAAGAGGCTGTATGCAAGAATGTCTGGTTGATAAATATCCCTGAATAAATGAGTCATGCGAGACAAAATCAACTCTGTAGAGTTATTTTTAGAAGCAAAGTGCATCCTCAACATTTTGGGGGACTTCTATTAATAATAATTCCTGATATTTATTTGTCAATGAATATTATAAGCTTCCCCCTTACTAGAATAATGTATTTGTTTTCTGTCTTTGCGTTTTCCTTAATATCCTAAAGTTTAACCATCACAGAACCTGATGAAGGTAAAACTAGGGGGAGATTCCCAGCCCTGGCAGCTATCATTCATGAGACGTTCAGCTCTCTACTATTCCCAAGACCACTCAGTTGTGGCATTCACAGTAGGGCACTGTTTTGGAGTCTAATTTACTTCTCTTCCTTTCCTGTTATTTAAAAAGATAAAACTGGAAGTGTTGTGAAAAAATACATTCAAATATAAATAGTACACATTTCCAGGTTCTATCTGGTATGCTTAAAAATATTAAAGTACTATTGTAGCACAAACCCTGACGTTTTTGGGGGGTTTTGTTTTGTTTGTTTGTTTGTAATATGTGTCTGACTTGAGCTTTGATTGCTGATGCATCCACTTCAATGATAGCTATCTTGAACAAACTCATCCCCAACCACACATACAGAGCCAGGCCACCTCCACTCACTGAGGTTCCTTTGTTTTAGAGATCTTGGTTGATTTCAGTAATCACTGAAATTTTGGGCCACTTGTTTTTTTCTCTTCCTGTGCTTTAAATTCCCGCTCTTATGTTTTAAATTCACCAATAAAGAGTGAGCCCAGTAAAAGCAAAACCCAATGTCCGCTCACTCACTCTCTCTCTCTCTCTCCCTCCCTCCCTCCCTCCCTCCCTCCCCCTCCGTCCCTCCCTCCCTCCCTCTCTCTCTCCCTCCCTCCCTCCCTCCCTCCCCCTCCATCCCTCCCTCCCTCCCTCTCTCTCTCTCTCTCTCCCTCCCTCCCTCCCTCCCTCCCTCCCTCCCCCTCCGTCCCTCCCTCCCTCCCTCTCTCTCTCTCTCTCCCTCCCTCCCTCCCTCCCTCCCCCTCCCTCTCCCTCCCTCCGTCCCTCTCTCCCTCCCTCCCTCCCTCCCCCTCTGTCCCTCCCTCCCTCCCTCCCTCTCCCTCCCTCCCTCCCTCCCTCCCTCCCTCTCTCTCTCTCTCTCCCTCCCTCCCTCCCTCCCTCCCCCTCCCTCTCCCTCCCTCCGTCCCTCTCTCCCTCCCTCCCTCCCTCCCCCTCTGTCCCTCCCTCCCTCCCTCCCTCTCCCTCCCTCCGTCCCTCCCTCCCTCCCTCTCTCTCCCTCCCTCCCTCCCTCCCCCTCCCTCTCCCTCCCTCCCTCCCCCTCCCTCTCCCTCCCCCCCGCCCCCCCCCTCCCCCGCTCCTCCCCCTCCCTCTCCCTCCCTCCCTCCCTCCCTCTCTTTCTCTCTCTCTCTCTCCCTCCCTCCCTCCCTCCCTCCCTCCCTCCCTCTCTCTCTCTCTGTGACCTTGCTGTGTGGCCCCAGGTGTGCTGTGTAATTGCCAGCTCCTGTGAGTAATAAGGCTTTATTTTTTCAAACTTTCCTGATGGTGATTGCCGAAGGGTATCTTGCAATCATAGAAGGAAGCATAAGGGTTGGTCCAACCACAACCTTGGTTATTGATAGGCTGGAGAGACAGGCACAAAACAAATATACTCCATTCATTTCAAAGAGTTGGCCCTTCTTCAGCAATTTTCATTGTGCAGACATTCTCTTAAAATGAGTTTGGAATGTAAAGTAAATAAAAATTTCATGATCATGCATATCTTTAAGATGTAACCCCAAGTAGAAAATAGTCCTCGTGTAGTAGTTCGTACTACATAGTATGAGATTATTAATCTTCATATGGCTATCCATGTGGACCATGTTCTTTAGTGTGGAGAAAATTAAGAGAAAGTGTTTGCCGATGAATATTTGAACACTTGAGCTGTCTGACTCTAAGCGAAAGGATACCCTCCCCTAACTGGTGTCTCTTACATCAGGAATAGGAAAGCTTTTGCTCTTGGTGTTTTTTTCCTAATACAGCATATTTTTAAAAACTGGGTAGTTCTGCCCTTGAAGAACCAGGGCTTCTAAATGGGTCAAAAAGATCCCAAAGGAATAAGGATATATGTTAACCTGTATATTCTAAAGATAGTACTTATTCCTGCCAATTTTAGTACTTTTAGGGAGAACTAAAATAAGACCTAATTTTTTGACAGCGTCAGGAGAATGAATTTGTCAAAATTATATATAATTCCTCTGAGCTTGAAATACATATATATCCAAGGAGAATGATATCAAGTGCTTCTTCGGTTTTCACAAACGTTTTGCTACACCATTCACAAAACCAGTCTGAAAATGCAACTACTGTTGCTTTTTCTTCAATAATTCTGTACTATCAACTCTCAAAATAAATGCTACTTAACTGATTACTTTTACCCAGGCGTGTTTGTCCCCTGGAAACTGTGACTGAGATATTTCTTCAGATATGTGGTTTCCTGGGCAATTCCTCAAAGTAAAGCCTCTTTTCCACGGCTGAGAAAGGCCCACAAGTGAGTCTCTGCTCGGTAGCTGGGGAGACTTTTATTTTAAGGTTAAATTAGATCCCGCCACTCCCTTACTTCCCAACCTCCGATGGCTTCCCATCTTACCCAGTGATGGAAGAAATTGTCACAGGTATGGGAGTCATTCTGGTTTACACATGGTTTGGCTTGACGTTTATGCTAACTACAACAGCCTGTCTTCTGGCCTGTCAAACAGGCATTGTACATCTGATTTAACCACTAAAATCTGATTTAACCATTTAAAAATCAAAATGGAATAACTGTGGTTCAGGCATTCAAAATGGAGCCGGGTGGCCATTGGGATGTGCTTTCAGACATGTTCCTGTATCACTGAGAACTTGAATTCTCTGAGCTGTATCAGACTCAAGGATACAAGGATATTGTCGTTCTTAAAACAATATCTGCTAGCATCTGCCTAGGTCTCAAGGTCTCCCCTTGTACCTGTGCGACCACTTCAGACCCCAACCAATCCTTATTTGACAAGCATCCTGACTTCTTGTCAGCTCCAATGATGATTCTTGATAAATTACTCATGTGACGACTAACTGTAACTTTGTGATTTTTGCCTATATGAGCCTCCCCCATTTTGCAGTCAGGTGCAACACAGTTTAAGTACTTCTTAAATCTGTGTCTCTTGGGCTATAGTCCTCAGGCTCAAATAAAATTCTTTTCTATTCCTATTAGAAATTGTTTATTGATTATTTCTGTTGACAGCAGAATAAAACACAAGGTCCTTATTATGGCCTCTGCCCACCTTCTGATCTCATCTCTCCTTCTCCAAGCCTGGCTACCTTTACCTTCTTCCTGCTCCTAGAATTTGCTAAGCACATTCTTGTCTCAGGGACCTTGAACCTGGTAATCCCTCTGCCTGGAATTCTCTATTTTGGATATGGCATTGCCGGCTCTGATTCGTTCTGTCATTTGGCTCGAAAGTCATTTCCTTACCGCCTGCCCCATCTAAGTCTGGACCCCCCGCAGCCTTCATCAGTCCCTATTATCCTGTTACTGTGTTTTGTTTTATTCGTAGCACTTATCCTTTCTGAAATGATATTGTTCATTTATCTGATTGCCTATCACTTATCCCCGCTGCCCCCACTAAAAAAGTAAGTTCCAGGAGAGCAGAGACCTTGCCTTCTTTGTCATTGTTGTAGTTCCAGTGCCTGGCATATGGTGTGCACTCAATAAGTGTTTGCTGAGTGAATGAATGAGCAGCTCAACTGAGAAACAGTGGCAGAGTCTGGTCTATTATATCCAGCCTCCTCTGTGTTCTTTTAAAGTCACATTTTTGGAGAATTCCTCAAGTTAAGTAAAGGCTTATCTTTGAATAAAAAGAATACCTGCCTCCCCAGGAGATGGAAACATGTAGAAAAATTAAATTTCATCGGGCAGTAAATGCAACTAAATTTGCGGAACCATAAAAGGGAAGCGGCGAATATATCTATTATTTATCTATTCCTCAGTTTACTGAAGATGCATAAAAATTACCTGAGAACAGGTACCTCTTGGCTTGGCTGTGTTTCATTTTCCTCTTTTCATGTAACAGTTTTACAGCAACCTTAAATACCTTCTTGATCTCATCTGATATCTCTTGCCAGGTCTTCTCATTCTCAGCATTGGCAGGGGGCTGCACCTATGGAATTGTAAAAGTGAGATATTGGTCTTAAAATCATCATAGAAGACCCAGTCTTTAAGAGCAAGAGAACTATTGTTATTTGAAAGTCTACTCTTTGCCTTATCATAATAGGTGCCTAACAGTCAGTATCTCATTTCCTCTCCCCAGTACCCTGAAAGTGATGTGCACTTGCCCAGGTGACACAACGGTGTGAATCCAAACAGGATTTGTTTGTCGGGATTTCTTAATATACCATGTATTTCCTGCTTGAGTTTTGATACAAATGTCATAACAAAATCATATCTTCACTACCCTCTAAAGAGGAGAGACAGTTAAAGGGAAGGTACTCATGTTACTATTTAATTGTCTTTAGTTGTTTCTTCCTCATTTATTTATTTATTTATTTATTTATTTATTTTTTGCTGTACGTGGGCCTCTCACTGTTGTGGCCTCTCCCGTTGCAGAGCACAGGCTCCGGACGCACAGGCTCAGCGGCCATGGCTCACGGGCCCAGCCGCTCTGTGGCATGTGGGATCTTCCCGGACCGGGGCACGAACCCGTGTCCCCTGCATCGGCAGGCGAACTGTCAGCCACTGCGCCACCGGGGAAGCCCTCTTCCTCATTTATTTTTATGATCCTTTAGGAAATAAAATAGGAGTACCTACCAAGAAAGTAACATTTATAGAGTCTTGCTGATAATCTTATTCAAGCATTCATTTACTTAACAACAGTTTATGCAGAAATATCATGTGGGGTTTAGAGAATAATTGAAGCTTCCCTAGACGATCATGGAATCAAATGAAGAAGGAACAACTAAAGCCAATTAAATAGTAATATATGTGTAAGTTTTACAACTTTGTAAAACTGATTTCTTGAGGTATCATGTTTCTTGATATCTGCTTTACCAGCTACTACCTTTACTTCTGGCATATTTACCTAAGAGAATGGTTTGGGGTTTACTCCAATATTCATCTCCATAGTCTTGCAGATAATTACTTTGAAAAAATGCATGTGAAGAAGAAGAAGAAAAATCGAGGCATCTGACATGATTTCATTTTGCATGGAGAGCATGCTTTATGCTAAATGTCAGAATGACAAAGACGCAGGGTTCTTTTTTTTTTTAACTTTTTATTTTATATTGGAGTATGGACACAGGGTCCTTAAATGAAGAGCTGTTGCTAACCCACGGCTCTTCTCCTCTCAGAGCTGCCTGGGTGCTGAATGTATCAAGGATGTTCTCTTTGGAAGAGGGATGGATAGCTATGCCTTCTTTTAATCTCTAAAATGTCTGTGCAATGAATAGTTCCACCCATTTTCTCTTCCTCCTTCGTTCAGTTTCGGGGGACACATGATTGATACATTTGGGAACCAAGTTGGAGAAGAGACAATGCTAATGTTTCCATCATATTCATGCATGACTCAACCTCACTGCAAGATTCTACATAAGGCACAAGAATATAAATTAACAATGTATGAAATGTTAAAGGAACATACTGAATTAAAAAACTAAAGACTATAAAAAACAGCTAGGCAGATTTTTAAAAGACCCCCCCCAAAAAAATCTTTCACAAATTAAAAATATAACTCTTGAACTTGAAAACTCAAGAATGAACAGAGTGGACACAGCTGAAGAAGAAAATTGATGAACTGGATGAAAGATCTAAAATAATTTTCTGGACAGCAGCACAGAAAGATAAGGAAATTGACAATGTAAAAGACAATTAAGAGACATGGAGGATACAGGTACAAATTATTATATATAGGATGGATAAACAACAAGGTCCTACTGTAAAGCACAGGGAACTATATTCAATATCTTGTGATGAACCATAATGGAAAAGAAAATGAAAAAGAATGTATGTATATGTATAACTGAATCACATTACTGTCCAGCAGAAATGAACACATTGTAAATCAACTATACTTCAATAAAATTTAAAAAAATAAAAAGCAAAAGTTAAACAAATTTAAAAAAGAGATGTGGAGAATAGACTGAGGCAATCTATTGTACATCTAATTAAAGAGCACAAAAGAAAGAACAAAAGGAATAGAGGAGGGACATTATTTGATGAGAGGATGGCTGAGAAATTTCCAAAACTGACGGAATGCATGGATTCGCAAATGTGGAAAGCACAACATACACCAGTCAGAATATATAGAGACACGTTATAGCGAAATGAGAAAAATACAAATCTTTTCAGATAAACAGAATTTATCACTAATAGACCTCTGTTAATGGAACTTCTAAGAGATATACTTCATGAAGAAGGAAAAGACCCCAGCAGGAAAGTCTGAGATGCCAAAAAAGAAAGGTGGATTAAAAATTAGAAGATTTCTTAGCTTTGGATTTAGTTGTTAAAAGGAAATTTAGGGTCCAGGGCAGAATAATTTTCTGTCTACTGTGCCTTTTCTGTGGCGAAAACTACCCCTGGGTGACATAAACTGTTTAAAGTCATGGAGAGAGACATACTTCGGAGAGAAAGATAGCTTACTGCATTTTTATTGCTTTTCAGCATTTCCGATTTGGGTCTGAGGTAATAAGCTGCTGGCACCGCGTTCTCGTCCCGACAGTACCACTCTTCCAGTAACTTGGTCTCCAGCTTCGCCTCTATGGCAGCATCCAAAATCATTTCAAACTCTGACGCTTCAACTTCTCCAGGGATTCGGATGTTCCCATATTTTTCACCTAACAGTCCCTGTGTATCACCGAGAAAGTTCAGTTTAGTGTATCATCAAGAAAGTCCATTTCAGTATTCATATCATATGGCCACTCAATAAATATTAATAAATAGATAAGAAGATACTTTGTTCTATCCATTGTCTCTTGTAATCACACTGGATACGTTTTCACATGGAGTATTTCATAAGTAAAATTAGTCCATTTATATCGTAGTATAATAAATTCACATACTGAGATTGCATATCATATTAGACAAATCAAAAATACAGAATTTTGTAGCAACGAAAATTTCCCAAAGTTTACGTAACCTAACAAAGGTTGTCTATTTTGAAATTTTGTTTGTTTGTTTGTAACAAAGAAAAATGACATGCTGGACTCTATGAAATATCAAACATGTAAACTCACAAACAAAAAAAAATTGCCTTGTATAGAGTTTATAGTCTGATTCTAAGCCCCAGATTTACACAGCTACAAGTGAAAGAAGTATGAGATCGCTGAATGTGATGTCACTATAAATCACATAAAGTTTCCACTGGTAACTGGAAAAAATTCAAAATATAAACAAGGTATCATTTTCTCCCTATTGAACTGGCAAAGGAAAACACATGCTCAGCGTCATGTGGACGTGTGAGAAAATACCTCTATACAGCTGATGGTTGTGTAAATCGATCCAATATTTCTCTGAAGGGCAGTCTGGCGATATGTACTAAAAGACTTAACATACATGAGTTTTGGCAATTTTTCTTCTGGAAATCTGTCCTTAGAAAATAATTAAGGATGTACAAAATGACTTAGCATATTTATGTTGAACCTGTTTGAACAGAAAAGGGTTAAACCTAAGTGTCCAGCAAGTGGGAACATTTAAATACATTTATATATATTTCGGTAACTCTATTCAAAGGATGTGCCAAATTATGTTTTAGAACTGTATTGATGCAGAAGGATGTTTATAATATACTGTTAAGTGAAAAGGTAAGTTACAAAACAGTACATACAAGATGAATTCAATGTTGTATATATATCTTATATATATATGAGAGAGATCGTATATATTTGTAGACATAAACATACACATAGAGATTTTATAAGAATACACAGCAAGTTTACTCATGGCTATCTTTCGGTGGATGGTTTTGAATTTACTTTGGTTGTTTTATGAATTTATTGCTTTTTTATTAAAACTGTTTTTTGCCATACATATGTATTATTTTGTAGTGAGATAAACAACAGGTATTTAAAAATTTTAAACCCGATGATGCTGTCTATCCTCGTTTGTGGAGCAACATTTTCAAGGCTCCTCTAAGTGTTTGCTTAAGCCCATGTTCTAAAAATGTGGTCCTCAGACCAGCAGCATCTGTGTTACCTGGGAATTTGTTAGGCTTGCAAGTTCTCAGGCTCATCCCCAGACCTTCTGAATCAGAAACTCTGGTCATAGGGCTGAGGAATCTCTGTTTTAGTAAGCTCTCCTGGTGCCTGAACCACTGACTTAAGCTAACAAAAATATTAGCTTATATAGCACCTGGTATTTCAATTAATCTTCCATGTCTTATCTAGTAGAAACAAGGAAGGAACATACAGAACTCTAACAAAGATCTATACTATCCAAGGCAAGTTGGTCTGCTTTATAGTATCCATGGGAAGATTTCTATTTAACTTGTGGGCATCTTCATCCTTTCCTCCTGTTGACTAGCACCTTTACCATAAACTTCCAGCCTTGTGTATCCGTTGGAAGGAGAATTGTGGTTTGGCTTCCTTAGGGGCATTTCTTACTACCTCTGCAACCCACAGTGTTCTTTTCATCTCACATAGTCAGGTGAGGGAATAAAAGTCCTGGGTAGACCTGTTTCCAAAATAAATTTGTGACCTAAACAAGATGGTAAGCCCCATGAAGGCAGAGGCCAGAACTGTTTATTCCTAGCATACAGAAAATATTAAAAAACATATTTGTTGAATAAATGAATGAACCAAGACAGAGAAAGAAATCCTTAGTGTTTGTACTATTCTTATTTGAAACTTCTTCTTTTATTCAAAGATAATATTTCAGATCTCAGCAGGTAGAGTAACAATTTGGGAAAGTACCAGTTTTGTCAGCAACCTTCACTTCAGCCCTAAATGCCAATTAAGAGCACTTTTATTGTATTTTTATTTTTTAAACATTTATTTAGTTAGTTATTGGCCGCATTGGGTCTTCTTTGCTGTGTGCAGGCTTTCTCTCTAGTTGCGGCGAGCGGGGCCTACTCTTCGTTGCAGTGCACAGGCTTCTCATTGCAGTGGCTTCTCTTGTTGAGGAGCACGGGCTTCAGTAGTTGTGGTGCGTGGGCTCAGTAGTTGTGGCTCGCAGGTTCTAGAGCGCAGGCTCAGTAGTTGTGGCTCATGAGCTTAGTTGTTCCGTGGCGTGTGGGATCTTCCCAGACCAGGGCTCAAAGCCGTGCCCCCTGCATTGGCAGGCGGATTCTCAACCACTGCGCCACCACGGCAGTCCTAGAGCACGTTTATTTTAATCTGCATTTGTTTTGGGCTATTCTTAACAACAGGCTGTATGCAACAAAAATAATATTATTTAGAGTTGTTTTTCACTTAACAATTCCTTTTCTAAAATCTCTCATGTTAAACTTGGGTAAATGAGCAGACATGCCCTCTTACTCTACCACAGATACAGAGGGAGATGATCTTTTTAAAGGTAGCCAGCTTGGTGACTATCCTATTCATCTTGGCTAACTCTGGATAAGGATAGTCAGCACCTTCAGTCAGAAATATCTCTCATGGGGACTTCCCTGGTGGCGCAGTAGTTAAGAATCTGCCTGCCATTGCAGGGGACTTGGGTTCGATCCCTGGTCCAGGAAGACCCCACATGCCATGGAGCAACTAAGCCCATGTGCCACAACTACTGAGCCTGCACTCTGGAGCCCAAGAACCACAACCACTGAGCTCGTGTGCCAAACTATCGAAGCCTGCGCGCTCTAGGGCCCGTGCTCCACAACAAGAGAAGCCACTGCAATGAGAAGCCCGCGCACTACAGCGAAGAGTAGCCCCCGCTCGCCACAACTAGAGAAAGCCCACATGCAGCAACGAAGACCCAACACAGTCAAAAAATAAAATTAAAAAATAAAATAAAAATTAAAAAGAAAAATCTGTCATGAAGAGTGAGGTTTTAGTACTGGGGAGAATTATCCAGCAAACCTACCTGGGCAGGGAAGGGACTAAGTAGGCTTCTAAGCAGTAGAAGTTGGACGTTTTGGAGGAATCCCCAAAGGCAAACAGTGGAGTTTGGCCACTGGGTGAAGGACTTGGTGAACAGGCAAAACATTAAATATGGGATTTAGTAATTGACAATTCTTCGTCGACAGCCAGTGAAGCCCAGGAATATGATGGACCCAGCAACCAAGATCCAGGGCAACACCAGCTGGATTTCAGGCATGAAGTGGGAAAGAGGACAAAATAGTGACTAGTGAAACAAGGTCATGTCCCAGGAAAGGACCATCATCTCTGTATTAGCAATTTACTGTTGGTTCTCCGTCTTTGCTTTGCTCTAAATAAGGCTGGTCTCAGAGTCTAGGGCAGGATCAAATTTATGGATCAATTTCTGAAATGTGCTTCATGATGACATGCACCTGGATCACCCAGGGTGTTTGTTAAAATATAAGCTACAAGATCCCTTCTCTGACTGAAGGACCACAGTGCTTGGGGAGCCCAGGAATCTGGGTTTTAAAATGCGGTTACAAATGAATCTAGAATTTGAGGTCCACTTGCTATGGGCAATGCATATGTGGTCTCATGAGTAATGGTTAGCAAGCACCAAAGGGACAGGACAGAGAACACAGCAGATCATTACAAAAAATCGAAGACTATTTAAAAATAATTATTTGAGTTGACAGCTGACACCAAATACTAGAATTATTTCATCAGTATAGTAAGGCAAAATGTTCCTTAGAGTAGAGATTATTAAAGAAGAAAAAATATCCTCATCCAATTCAAATAACAAATTATATTGAGTGCCTATTGTATAAAAAGCAATACAGAACTTCAGAAAAGTAATAATGTGAGATAGACTTAAAGTTACTTATTGGATTGTTCTCCCCAAGCCTTCTCCTTCTCTCTGTTGATTCTTCCTTTGGGTGAAATGCTCATAACTCACGAAGCAGTTACTTTCCAGGAGTCCAAAATAGGATTCTGTCTCAATCTTGCCTTGCTATTTGAGAAATAGCAGAGAGAGTAACAGCAAAAGGGAAATTTGCTACCACATTTTTCAGGAAGACTTTTTTTGGGGTTCTATGTGTCTACAGTTATAAGGTAACACACAAGGCATGGCTGTATCTGCCAGGGCTGGCAACAGTCAATTTACAGGAAGATACAGTCCAACTCAGTTGCAAAGTCCAGCTCCTATGGTCAGTGGCTCAGAGCAGGGGTAGAGATGCAGGACCAAGTCTAAAATGCTAGCAGTAAAAGTGGAGGTGGCAAGATGGAGGTCCAGTCTTGGTTTTCTAATCAGACTATTCCTTAGCCCTGTAGCCATGGGGAGTATGCGAGCCTAGGACTGCTACAGAAGCTATGCATAAGAAAGCATTCTTTTCTGTTCACTGTCGTAGAATATTCACTCCCATAACTGAAGAAGAATCAGATTTTCTACATCCTTCTGACCCCAGTATTCAAGAAGATCATTTTTTTTTTTTTTTTGCTTGGTTAAAACAGCTTTGCCAGTTTCTGGAGAAATTTGATGGAGAGTTGAGGGACTATATTTGGTTTTGCATTAAGGTCCATGTTTATTAGTTATACCATTGATCAGTCTGCTTGTGTGACCCTGTATGGAAGAAATGCACGTGGCTGAAATAATTTTCAACTTTTCATTGAATTGTTTACTCATGCTGTCAATACACGTATGAACATAAACATATGGGATTTCTCTTGTCTATAGAAATCTATCATTGCCTCTCCCACCCACCTAAGTAAAAACATATTTAATTTGGCCCATCCTGAAACACTGAAGATATACAATAGTAGTCAGGCAAGAAGCAACAATCCAACTGAGTACTCAAATACAATCTTGGAGTTAAGCCCAAATGGTTGAAAAGTCTAAGAAAAATTTCTACTGTTTTTAACAGTAGTGTCCGTGTGTAAAATTCTGGCATATGAAATACTTCCAGATGCTTTGGAACTAGATAGAGGTGGTGGTTGCATAGTGTTGTTAATGTACTAATGCCACTGAATTGTTCACTTTATAGAGCTTAATTTTATGCCATATGAATTTCACCTCAATTTTTTAAAAAAGAAATACTTTCTGAACTATTGATTTCCTTATAACTGAGAACTTAAATGTAAAAGGACTCTCTACTCTTTGTATCATCCTTTCCTTCTTTATAGATACATCTGATACATCTAAGCCACTGATACAGATACATCTAAGCCACTGCTTTCAAAGGCTTAGAGATAACATTCTGTTTCCCCTCAATTGATTTTTCTTCCCCATTGCAAACACTGATTCTTTCCCCTGCCCTCCACTGCCCCCAGCCCCCAGCTCTTTATGTGCAATTAGTTCTGCCTGGGCTTGCAATTGAGACTCTTTGGGGTCTGAGTCTGATGCTAATGCAGTTTTTCTTGCAGCAAACAGAGCAGAGGGGTTGATGTATTCTCGATGGTGTTGGTGATCTCAGTAAGTCTTTGCTTTTACTCTGTTGTGGGATATCAGGAAAGACAGGTGAGGGCAGTCTTTTTGGGGTTATGGAGGCTAGGCTTCATTGGCAGGTGGGCAAGTGCACCCTGGACTTTTGTTGATGAGCCATCACTCATGGGGAAGCTGGAAGGGAGAGATTCTATCACCCTCCCCTCCCCACCACTGTTGCTATAACAAGCTGAAGCACATACTCTGTAAAGGCCCTGTTCCCTCCCACCCAGTCACTAATACAAGGCAGGTGGAACTATTCCTTCCTTTCTATAAGCTTCTCTTTTATTTATTAAAATAAAATCCACACTCATATATACAATTTTCTCTTGTACATGATCTCATTTAACATTCACAAGTCTGTGAAATAGGGAGAGTTGCAGAAGAGAACACCAAAGCTCACAGACCTCACCTGGCTTGCCCAGACCACTTCTCTAAGAAGACATGGAAATACTAGCACTTGAATATGGGGCTTTCAAAAACCTCATTCTTTCTACTTCATCAAGTTATTGTGCTATGCTCCCTCCTGAGGTGCCTGCAGACGGCTTACTTGTGATGGCTCTGATAGCCAGTGCCCCTGGCCGGGCCACCATGCATGTCTGTGCAAGCTGTGTGCTGCATACTTCTGGAAGGCACTGTTCACGAGGACTGTTCAGTGTTATGGCCCTGGGTGTTGTCATTCTTTTTATCTGACATTGGGTGGAGAGACAAAATGGTTGTGATGTATTCCCTGGAGCTCACAGCCAACCTTTATAGTCAGTGCTCTGTTGCAGAGTAGGACCAATTAAACCATTCCGAGAGTCAGCTGAACCTGCTTCACATACTTAGTGTTATTTTCTCAATGTTTTTCCAAAGTCAAGAAACATCTTCATAACTGATTTAAAAATTTTTTAAGTATAAAATGTCAGCTTTCACACCTGTAAACGGAGATAATATTTTACCCTTGTGTATTTATCTGGTCACACATCTACTCTGGTTTCTTGTGAGGATCAAATAGTTACTCTAGGTGAAAACACTCTGTGAAATGTAAAGCACTTGGCAATATAAGCGGGGTAAGGTACCACTACTTTACTTAAACATAGTTTATAGAGAAACATACATACTCGGCACACTCAAGCATACATACATGTAATAGAAATAAATACTGAGAAGTACAGCTGGATAGATAGAGAAGGGAAACATCTCTTGACTGAAGAAAGAGAAACAAGATAGAAAGCAGGAAAGAATGGGTAAATGGTTGTTTACAGGTGGTAGGAAGGTGAGACTATGTGGTGAGATAAGAACAAACTCCACCACTTTCCAGGGTGGAGAAAAAAAGGCTTAAACGAATTAACCTGGGTTCACTGAGTTAGCGGCCTAGAAGAGCAACAGAGGCGTGGAGTTAACCTTTACAGGGAACACAGGCAACGCTTCAGGGGGAGCTGACAACCCACACATAAAATAGAAATGTTAAAAAATGAAGCAATTTGTATTATTATTGGTGTGTTAATAACCAGGTTTGAGTTGTTTAAATTCAACTCTTCTGAAAAAGATTAGCATTACTATGGACTACAAGTGTCCTCCCAAATTCATATGTTGAAGACCTAACCCCCCATGTGAATGAGATAGGGCCTTTAAGGAGGTGATTAAGGTTAAGTGAAGTCATGAGGGTGGAGCCTTAATCCAGTAGAACTGGTGCCCTTATAAGAGGAGGAAGGGAGACCGGAGCCCATTTCGCCAAACAAGAGCACAGAGAGAAGGCAGCTGTCCTCAAGCTAAGAAGAGCGTCCTCACCGCAACCAGACCATGCTGGCACCTTGATCTCGGCCTTCCAAACTCCAGAACTGTGAGAAAATAAGTTTATGTTGTTTAAGCCACCCATTCTATGGTATTTTGTTATGGCAGCCTGAGCTGATTAGTACAAGCATAAAGATGAACAAAATGAAGTGGTTTTTGTTAACATAAGGTCTGGCATCTTTGGTAATTCATCCTAAAGTGTACTGAGGGGGTAGAGTCATAGATTAAGTGACTTACTAGTTTCATTTACTGTACAACAGAGTAAGTTAATGCTTCTATCTAGCTTCTTTGAGAGTCTCAGCTCATATAAATTAAAATTTTACCATTTTTCTTAAAACTGATATTCATGGTTAACTGTGGCTGTTAAATTTACATGCTAAAACCCACTGCTGAATTTAACTGGTATCAATAATATTATATCAATGACATTTACTTATATCAATAGTAATTCTGCTACCTTTCACTTACTGCAATGTGCTTTTCTCTGTAACAAAGTTTCATTACCTGGAAAATACTGAGCACAGCTATTATTCTGTGAAAGAATTTCAATCTAAAATGGAACCAGAAGATATAAAATGTAAAATCTCACACATGTGTCCTTGGGAAAACAAATCTTAAGGACGGAGAAACTGTTTTCTTGTAAAAGCCTGATTGACAGAAAACTGATAATATTGGAGTTTTCTTAAATGATAGGGAGTCGGTCAGGGATTGCCTCATATCAACCCTGGGAAATTAGGCTTATAGTTTCCAGAGGCATGAACAAGAAATGACCCACGTGGGGCTGGTTTCGCAAAATAAGCTGAATTGAGCTTTGTATGACTGGACTGGTTTTTGTCTGCTTAGGGAATTTTCAAAGCCGGTCTCCGTTTGTTTTTGACTTTAATAGACTCTCACTGAACTCTGCCCTTTTTACATTCCCTGCCCATAAAGACAGCCTCGCTCCAACCCTCGGTGGACTCACCTGTAGTTTGTTACAGTTTGTGTGTCTCGAATTGCAGTTCTCCTGCTATTCTCGAACAAACTCACCTTTTTACAATTTTGAGCTTGCCTCATTTTACCCTTTTATTTAGGTCGACAATTCTCTAGAAACACTGGAGCAAAGGAAGCGACCAAAAGGGTGAAAAGGGTTGGGTAACAGAACTGCAGGGAATGGAACCGTTCTGGGATTTGCAGTTCATTTAACCAGTTCAAAGTATCAATACAAGTTGCAACCCTAACCTGAAACAGGTGCCTTATGAAACTGAGAACTGAGAAATGTGCAAGGATTCCTTTTAAAGAGCATCTGACTCGCAGGGTGACTGACCATTTCGGTTTGCTCAGGACTGTCCCAATCTGAGCACTGAAAGTCCCAGGAGCCCCCTCATTCCTAGGCAAGGTAGGACAGTTGGTGATGCTAACAAGACAGTCATGGTCCCTACTCCTTTTGAGATTTCATTGTGGAAGAGTGGTCAGAGTTCTGTATGGATTAGATAGTTCAAGAAGGAATAAGAGTGGAAAAAGCACAGGACCACCAACCTTTGTGTGGGCACAGAAGCAGGAGGAGGAAGTATGGAATGGTGTCATAGAAGACCAGAAAGGAGAGAACAGTAATATTCCAAACATTTGTACAGAGCTCTGTAAAGCAATGGAAAATGGACAAAGCACATGGACAGATAATTCATAGAAGCAGAAGAACGAATGCCAGTAAGCATGAAAGATAATAATAATGTTCAACTCTATTAATACTCATAGAACTGCAAATGTAAACACATGTGATCAGATCTGTTTTGCTTATCAAACTGATAGAGAAAAATAATACTTAGTGGTGTCTAGGCAGTAATGAAATGGGCACTCAGACACAGGGTGCCAGTAAAAATGGGTAGAACCTTGCTGAGTATGTAATTTGGCAGTAGGTATAAAATTCCACTTTTAGAAATCCATCCTACTACTTATATAAAGAGTTGTGTACAAAGAAGTTCAGCAATTTTTAGCTTATATCTTGGCCTTATTCCATAAGTGACTTTTATCAGTGTTAATATAAACAAAACTGAGAGTAAAATTGCCCACCATAATCACTAATTCACATAATGGGACAGAATTCTCAATTTCTAGTTTTCTAATTCTGAGAAATTAAAAAATAGAGAAACATACAAAGTAGAAAATAACTGTCCCCACAGCTCAGCTTGAAAACTCAACATTTGGTCATATTTTCAAGTGATTTTTAAAAAATTACTAGATTATTTTTTAGAACAGTTTTAGACCTACAGACAAATCGAGCAGAGTACTGGAAGTTCCCATATACCACCACTCTCCCTCAGTTTTCCCTGATTTTAACATCTTCCTTTAGTATGGTACATTTGTTACAATTATTGGACTAATATTGGTACATTTTATGAGCTAAAACACATAGTGTATTCAGATTTCCTTAGTTTTGACTTAATGCAGTGTCTTTCCTGTTCCAGGATGCCATATTACATTTAGTTGTCATTTCTCCTTAGGCTCCTCTTGGATGTGTAACATTTTCTAAGGTTTTCTTCGTTTTTGATGACCCTGATCATTTTGAGGAGTATTAGTCACGTATTTTGTAGGATGTGCCCTATTGGAATTTGTTTGATATTTTTCTCATTATTAGACTGGAGTTAGGGGTTTGGGGGAGAAAGGTCACAGAAGTGCTATTTTCCTTATATTAATGAGGCTGAAGTAGTATTTGTTGGGTTTCTCTACCGTAAGGTTACCTCCCAAGCCCCATTTTCATACTGTACTCTTTAGAAGGAAGTCACCATGTGTAGCCCACTCTTAAGGGGTGAGAGTTATGCTCCCCTCCTTTAGGGTGGAATGTCTACAAAATTTACATAATCTACCTCATTTGGTATTGTGCACAGAATTTAGTAATTTATCCAATTACTTTTTTATATCAGTAGGGAGTCGTGGCTATTTTATACTTTGGGTTATATTCCAATGCTACTTTATTTTGTTGCTCAAATTTTTCCAGCTTTGGCCTTTTGGAAGCTCTTTCACTTCGCTCCTGGGTCCCTTTAACATGCCCCCATCATTGTGGCAATTTTTATTTTTTAAGAACTACTAACTTTCTGGCATAAGATGCTCCAGGCTTAGCTTGTGTATATTCTGCTCCCCTCTCAGAATCACCCACTTCTCCAAGGAGCCCCTGTTCCTTTTATTGGAGAATGGAATTAGAAACCAAGATCTGGGTGCTCGATGCGGTTGCTGCCACTGCAGTCCATTTCTTTTACGCCCTCTCAGAATTATATGTGTGTGTGCTAACCTGTGTATATACACATATCAATAAATATTCCCATAGGTAACCATCTGTGCTCCATATCAAGTTGTTAATCGTACACTTAAATCTATTTTAAAATTAAATGTGAGTTCTCCATAAACTTCATAACTAACATCTCCAACTCTAACCCCTTAACACATGGATTATTCTAGCCACCTCCCCTTGCTGATCTGTACTTTTCGAATCCAGCTGTGAGAAACCTGGATCCCGCCATCTGCCATTCATTTACTTAGTTGTTCAATTCCGGTATACCTGATAGCAGTACCAGAATTTTGAGCCTCCATCCCTGTAGGAAATGGTGTTATTGACAAGAGTACAGTACTTAAGAGTAGTTCCTTTTACCTCTAGTCTTACCGACTCCATTTATTTCCAATAGACATTTTCTAAATAAAAGAAATAAAACATAGCAGATAAAGTTGAATTCCCCTTTGACCTGCAAATCCAGGCTGATTCTCCTGTTCCTTCCCAAGATGCACAAATTATAAGTTTGCACACATTATATACTCTTTTAGTCTATTTTTATATTTTATACATACAAATATATATTTATGGGCATTCTATTTTAACATTTACATAAATTATATAGGGGGCATATTCTACCCTTCTTTCATTCTTATATTTTTTTGTGATTAGTCTGTTGATAAATTTAGATCTAGTCCATTCTTTGTATAACCGAAATATTCCATTGTAAGAATATTCCACATTTTCTTCACCAATTTTTTTTTTTACTGACGAGTATTTAGATTCTTCCAATTTCTTTTTTGCTTTTATAAATAATATCCCATCAAGTTAGCAAATATTGAGGGCATGATGTCAGTAGAAATGGCATTAATTTATGTTAACATATAAAAGGTCCCATGCTCAGACTTGATATGTAGCTCCATACTGAAAAATACGAATTCCTGTCATGTTTTAGTGCCTATGAAGCCTGGTTCTTGGCCTCTCCGTTGCGGAGCACAGGCTCCGGACGCGCAGGCTCAGTGGCCATGGCTCATGGGCCCAGCCTCTCCGCGGCATGTGGGATCTTCCCATACCAGGGCACGAACCCGTGTCCCCTGCATCGGCAGGTGGACTCTCAACCACTGCGCCACCAGGGAAGCCCATGAAGCCTGGTTCTTAGAGTCACTGTCCAGCTGGCTGGGTCCTTATCCTGGACTGGGCACATCACCCAATGCCTGGCCCAGAGCAGGCTCCCACTGCTCCTCCTGCTGCCTTGCAGGGGTCAACCCTAGTCAGCGTGTCTAAAGGTTCTTTCAGAACTGCCTGTGTGTGTGTGAAGATCCTCCTGAGGCCTTTCAGTGCTGCTTTGAAAGCCTTACAAAAGAAGCTGAATTGCCCATGCATATACTGCTGGTCCACAGTTCCAAGAAAAGTTTCTTGCTTTGAACTGCGGACAGAGCAGACAGGCCTAGGAGGAAGCCTGACATGTGCACCATGGGCCTGAGAACTGGACAAAAGAAAGCTGGCTCATTAAGTGTTAGCTGTCTTAATGCCAAGAGCAGTGTTATTAATGGGTACCCATTACTAAGGCCTGGACTTGAAGACCTGCTGCAACTTGCAAGTGTCCCCTTCAATATATACCTAATCTGTAATTGGAATTCCACAACTGAGTCCTTCTAAAAACTGTAATTTGAAAAGATACATGCAACCCAAAGTTCATAGCAACACTATTTACAATAGCCAAGACAAGGAAACAACCTAAGTGCCCATCAACAGATGATTGGCTTGAGAAACTGTAGTGTGTAAATATATGTATGTATGTATATATATATATATATATACACACTACAATGGAATATTACTTAGCCATAAAAGAGAATAAAATACTTGGTGAAATAAGTCAGAAAGACAAATACTATATGATATCACTTGTATGTGTAATTTAAAAAATTATTCAAATCTATACACAAAGCAGAAACAGACTCACAGATAAAGAAACTTACAGTTACCAAAGGGGAGAGGGACAAATTAGGAGTACAGAATTAATAAATACAAAATATTACACATAAAATAAGCAACAAAGATTTACTGTATAGCACAGGGGGATTATATCCGATATCTTGTATTAACCTAAAATGGGATATAATCTGCAAAAAACCCTGAATTACTATGCTATACACCTGAAACTAATGCAATATTGTAAATCACCTATACTTCAATTTAAAAATCCTAATATCTTGTATAATATTCTCTTTCCTTGTTCTGAGTCCCTCCCTTCCCACTTCCCAAACTCAGCACAGAGGCTCTGCTCAGACCCACCCCTCCCTTCCATGTTGGCTCATTTCCTTGGGACCAAACTCATATGTCTTGGTTTTCCTTTCCTGGAGATAAGACATTATTGTAGGCTTTCATGTAACCATCCTTTGAAGGGGCCCTCCACCAGTCCTCTCATCTCTGCTAACTTGTCTGAATTCTGGGATAAGGACAGTTTATTTAAGATCATTCTAGGATGCATCTTCTAGTAATTTCAGTGATTGTGCCTATTATAAAGTACCAACTCATTTATCCAGCACCACTGGTTTTTTCATAAGGGAAGAATATGAACTTATAAATTGAAATTATAAGCCATTAACTCATTTGATCCCTATGACAATGCTGTGCATTACTGCTTCCACCTTAAAGCTGAGAAATCTAAGGAGCAGAGAGGTCAAGTAACTTGCTTAAGATCTCACAGCTGGTTAAAGATGGAGCCCAACTCTGAGCTCAGGTGTCTCTAACTCCAGAGTCCATGATCTTTCTACGTATCATACTTTCTTCAGAAAGACTTCCAAATAGACAGTCTATCTGTTTAGATATCTTAAAACCTCTTTAAACAAATTTCAATAGAAAAAATGTCTAAGCTGTCTTTCATACTCTCATTTCACCTAGATATGTGTTAAGCTTCACCCATTGTCTTCTGTTTAACTTTTATTGATGAGCTGGCCCTGAAAGTGGTGAAGAGCACAGGCCCTCTGCTGTGTGATCTTAGGCAAGTTACCTAACCTCTCTGTGCTCCAGCTTCTTTATCTGTCAACTGCAGATTACAACAGTGCCAATTTCTGTGGGTTGTCATGTGGATTAACAGCATTAAAATAAGTAATGGAATTAGAATGGTAACTGATAAATAAATGCTCACACTTTTATTATTGATGAATTAGTCAATGATCTATCACTGTTGAAGCGTTGATCCAACTTATTTATACATTTCTCTTTTGTCCTATAAATGTCAGGCTGTGAGCTGTGACTTTTCCTGCTGTCTCTATAACTATTTTTGGCAGTCTTCCTTTACTAGACCTAATGTGGAATCAGAAACTAGACCAACCAATTCTTATAGAACTGTATGTTGAATCTGAATGTCATCTGAAGAAGACTTTTCATGGCTTTAGTATAGTTTCATTACAGCTACTTCTGGAGCATAAAAGGTAATTTATCTTTATTTCTTAGTGTTAGATTTTTATTTTTGAGGGCACTGGAAGGCTGATCTCCAGATGAGGAAAATGTAATTCTCTATAATTTGGAGAAGTCCAGTGTAGGCAATGGTCATTAAAAAAAAAAAAAAAAACTCATGAAAACTTCCAAACAATACCCAAAGTAGAAAGTCTAATATAACAAGTCCCCAGATACCTATTAAGTTCCAACAATTATCAATATTTTGATAATCTTTTTTATCCATCCGTAGGAATGGTATTATTTTATCAAAGAAAACACACACATTTCAGCATGTATCTTTAAAAACTTCAAAAAAGTTTTTAATGTAATCATCATGCTATTATTATGCTCAAAAGAATTAAGTGTAATTTATTAACTTAATCCCACCTTCAGTCCATATTTAGATTTTGCCAGTTTCAAAATTTTTTCTGTAGTTACAGCTTTTTTAAAACCAAGGTTCAGATAAAGTCCATGTATTGCATTGGATTTGTGAGCCTTTTACATTTATTTTGTTCTGTAACATCCCCACTGTCTCACGTCACTGGTTAATAGTGGGTTCTTTGTCCTGTAGGCCAGTAGTTTGCAAAGTGTGGACAGCAGCAGCGTTAGCATCTCCTGGGAACGTGTGAGAAATGTAAATGTCTTCTCAGGCCCCATCCAGTCCTACTGAAACAGACTTTGGGAATGCAGCCCAGCAATTTGTGTTTTAATAAGCCCTGCAGGATCTCACCTGGGTACCACTGTTGTTGACTAGCCCACATCATAGATTCGGCTGATTGCTGCCTCCTGTTGCCAATTATCTTCTCTAATTACCTCTATATTTCCTATAAATTGGCAATCAGCTTTAGAGCCTTGATTACATTCAGGTTCACTTTTTTTTTTTTTTTTTTTTGCGGTACGCGGGCCTCTCACTGTTGTGGCCTCTCCCGTTGCGGAGCACAGGCTCCGGACGCACAGGCTCAGCGGCCATGGCTCACGGGCCCAGCCGCTCCGCGGCATGTGGGATCCTCCCAGACTGGGGCGCGAACCTGTGTCCCCTGCATCGGCAGGCGGACTCTCAACCACTGCGCCATCAGGGAAGCACCTACTCCGTTTTTTTTTTTTTAAGGCAAGAATACTTCACAGATGATGCTATGCTCTACTACTGCATCAGTCATGAGATACGTAAGCTCTGTTTGACCCAATGTTAGTGATGCGGAGACTGCCAGTGCTTGGGTGGCGTCCACCTGATGCCTGCTCTACTGAATGGTTTCACCAACCACTGATTGTTGTTCAGACTTATTTTCTTTGGGATCATGAGGTGAAGATTTCTAATATCATCCATTCTGTACTTATTAATCATTTGCAGCTTTTATTGTTCTTGTTGCTTATTTGGGAACATGACAACTTCCGTGGCATATTTACAGGTTAAAAGCAGCATGAACGTGATTCTTTGTTGACAAATTAAAAACAACTTTATAGAATTTTTCCATAACCCTTACGATAAGCACAGACCCTTGGTTTGCATGATTTGCATTTGCTTAGAAAGCACTCATTTAATTAGTGAAGAAATTACAATGTAACCGTTTTGAATCTAGGTTCTGAATCAATTACTGTCTACCTTGATGTCTGTGTTAAGCCAGATAGGCTGCTCAACCAAGATCTGTTCCTTAGATCTCTGTTTAAATGCCTTGGCCCCTTTTACTCTATGATGACAGTAGTATCATATATTCTTATCTGCCTGATAAGGATTTTAAATATTCTGAGATAATATATGTAGAGTATTTTGGGTGAAATTATGAAGAGGTGTCTCTTAGACCTGACTCTTCTATCTATGAGATAGAGCAATGTTTCTCAAACTTTGACAGTGACCTACAGTAAAAACACATTTTATACTGTGATCCTGTGCTCTCTCTCTCACACACACATACACACACACTTCTTAGAAATGGAAAATCTCGGTCTCTACCCCAGACCTATACAATCAGACATTCTGGGAGTGGGTCTGTAAGGTGTTTCACCAATAATTGTTAATTGTATTATCGGCAGTCCACCTTGATGCTTTCCATTTTGTTCTCTACAGTTCTACTCCAATAAAAATTGCTGGTGGTAATCCGCTGGGTTAGAATGATTTCCTGATGCACTATTACGCTGCAACCCACATTTTCAAAAAAACCATCTCCTCCTATGTGGTTCTAAACTCACTCTCCACAAGATTGCTTCATTCTATTTCATATTCTTTTCCATTATGGTTTATTACAGGATATTGAATATAGTTCCTTGTACTAAGCAATAGGACCTGGTTTATCCATTCTATATATAATAGTTTGCATCTGCTAATCCCAAACTCCCCATCCAAATCTCCCCCACTCCCTTCCCCCTTGACAATCACAAGTCTATTACCTACGTCTGTGAATCTGTTTCGTAGATAAGTTCGTTTGTGTCCTCTTTTAGATTCCACATATAAGTGATACTATACGGTATTTGTCTTTCTCTGGTCTGACATAACTCCACTTAGTATGATAATCTCTAGGTCCATCCTTGTTGCTGGAAATGGCATTATTTCATTCTTTTTATGGCTGAATAGTATTCCATCGTATATATATACGACATCTTCTTTATCCATTCATCTGTTGATGGACATTTATGTTGTTTCCATGTCTTGGCTGTTGTAAATAGTGCTGCTATGAACATAGGGGGAGCATGTATTTTTTCAAATTATAGTTTTGTCTGGATACATAGCCAGGAGTGGGATTGCTGGATCATATGGCAACTCTAGTTTTAGTTTTTTGAAGAACTTCCATACTGTTCTCCATAGTGGCTACACCAGTTTACATTCCCACCAGCACTGCAAGAGGGTTCCCTTCTCTCCACACTCTCTCCAGCATTTATTTGTAGACTTTTTAATGATGGCCATTCTGATTGGTGTGAGTTGATACCTCATTGTACTTTTGATTTGCATTTCTCTAATAATTAACGATGTTGAGCAGCTTTTCATGTGCGTATTGGCCATCTGTATGTCTTCTTTGGAGAAATGTCTATTTAGGTCTTCTGCCCATTTTTGGATTGGGTTGTTTTTTTGTTATTGAGTTGTATGAGTGATTGTTTCATTCTTATCATTTGGTTGCCTGAATACAAGTGCCCCTGTTCTCACGCACACACAACCAACTGTAATGCAAGGTGGTACTGTTAAAAAAGTATGAAACGCGTTCATAGAGGTGGGTACCATTGATTTGAACTAGAGGCACAAGGGAAGGCTTCACACTGTGGATAAGAATTCATTTATTCATTCATCACTTAAGTGAAGAGGAAGGCACAATAAATGAAGGGCGAGATTCTTGCCCTTCCTGAGGTTACAGGCTGGATGGGAAAGAAAATGGGACATGCGACAGGCAAGTAGACATGAAGGGACAAAGAGCCTGGTAGTGTCAGTCGGGGCTCATGGATCTCAGAAGACGGAACCAATCAGAAGGTTGACTGTGGACGGGGATGGAAGCAAATCTTGAACTGGCTCTCGATGGTTAAAAAGGATTTAAATGGACAGACTGGGGCGAGGGTGGGAAAGGACCTTCCAGATGGAGTTAGCAGCCTCCTTCTATTGATATAATGCTTGCAGTTATAAATAAGGAGGGTGCTTTTAAGAGGTAACTAGAAGCCTGGCAGTAATAACAAAACTTTTATTTTTGTCAATAATAATAGCACTTGCTGTGAAGTTATGAGTTAGGTACTATTGTTCCCAAGGTTGAAAATGCAAGTTTATGGCAGAACGAGGATCTGAGCTCAGGTCAACAGAACTTCAAGGTCATAGTCCTATCCATTAAGCTCTGGAGCATGACTGGGATGGAGCTCCCATTAAGAGCTCGCAGGCAATGATATATAATGGCATTGAAGGATGGGTGGCTCAAAAGTGGACTGACTGGGGAACACGGACCTAATTCTTTGATCTCTGATTACTATGACTCCATCTGCCACTAGATGTCAAATGTTACTGAAAAGGAATCACTAAAGTTTGTGAATGAAAAATTATTAGGGCTATTAACAGTGACAGTCTCTGTTTAATTGAAATCAGTTGACTTAAATATTAGTTTCAGGTGTACAACATAGTGATTCAATATTTTTATACCTTATGCAAATCCAGAGTTATTACAATAATATTTGACTACATTCCTCTTAATCCCCTTCGCCTATTTTGCCCATCCCCCCATCTGCTTCACCTCTGGCAACCGCTAGGTCTAACAGTGACATTCTTATTAACTTTCCTTCTGTTATACATATCTGAATGGGACTAAAAGGGGCAGAGTTCCACAAGTTGCTCATGACCCAAAGCCTATCCCTGTTGTGTCACGGGCCATAAAAAACCTGGGTCTGCCCAGGAGCGTTTTACAAATGTGAACCCCATCTTGTGTGTGTATTGGAAGAACAAGTGAAAGTAGCTGCTGTAGGATATCAAAGATGATCTATGGGTTGTAGCTTTGCCTTAGAGAGATTTTGAACTTTGAATTGGGTCTAAAGTTCCCACAGCTTTGGAGAAGTCATCACCACTGGGGAGAATGGCGAAATAACTCCTAGGAGTTATTTCCCCTTGAGATAGTCCCGCTAAAATCCTGACTTACAGTTGGGTTGCTTTCTTGATGTTCCTAGATTTTACATGCATGACTGATTCTGTCATTCTAATTTCAGCCATCAGCTCAGATGTCACCTCCTCAGCTAGACCTTCCAGCTAAATTAGCCATTGAAGTACCTACTACAACACGTTGTCATATTGTTTCTAATTGTACTTTATCACCAGCTAAAACGACCTTTTAAAAATTCCTTTATTTTCTTGTTAATTATCTGTTTTCTCCTCTAAGCTCCAAGAAAGCAGGGTCTTTATCTGTCTCGTTTATCACCGTATTCTCATGCCTATAATAGTGACTGGCACATAGTAAATGTTCAGTAGATGTTGTTGGATGAATAGATGGCAGCTGGTAGGAGTGGTGTGCTGTGGGTTTAGCAATCTTCCCAGTGCTTTTTCGTCCAGTAAACTTTGTTCTTTGTGATTGCATGCAAAGACTAGGGAGAAGTGAACAGCTTAATCTCTCTCAGGGGGTTAATTACTTGGGTTAAGACCTTTCAGCCGTCAAGAAATCCTCATAACATTCAACATATAGTTACCTATGCTAGGGAAAACTGTTCATCAAACTGAACTAGTAGATGTTATGTAATAAAAGGTGGTAAAAGATAATGGTGATGGCTAAAAATGATAAGATCTTAGACATGATAGACACCTTAGGGAGAATATAGTACCAACTTTTCATTTTACAGATGAGGAAATTGTCTTCTCCAAAGATTAACTGACATGCCTGAACCCACGCAACTAGGTTAGTGGAGAAGGCCAGGGATAGGAGTTTGAATTTTTTTTTTTAAGGAATTAAAAAAAAATTCTTTATTTTTGGCTGTGTTGGGTCTTTGTTGCTGCGAGCAGGCTTTCTCTAGTTGCGGTGAGTGGGGGCTACTCTGCGGTGCGCGGGCTTCTCATTGCGGTGGCTTCTCCTGTTGCAGAGCACAGGCTCTAGGTTCATGGGCTTCAGTAGTTGAGGTGCATGGGCTCAGTAGTTGTGGCTCACAGGTCCTAGAGTGCAGGCTCAGTAGTGTGGCGCACTAGCTCAGTTGCTCTGCAGCATGTGGGATCTTCCCGGACCAGGGCTCGAACCCATGTCCCTTGCATTGGCAGGCAGATTCTTAACCACTGCACCACCAGGGAAGCCCAGGACTTTGAATTTCTAATCCCAGCCTTAGCTTTCTACTTTACACAAGGGCTTCCATTATGCTTTCTTCGAATGAGAATTTAATTGGTCAATAGACACGTATTCTAGACATGGGTGAAGGACATTGCATTTAAGTAATATTGCAGAAGAAGGAAATGTCTGACAAAAATGAGTTAACATTCTTTGCTCCCCTGTAATACCTCTGTGATTATCCACTTGGTTAACAGCACACAATCTACAACAACTCAGTGCCTAAACATCTAATTTTGGTAAATTACCGAATTTGTCACTGAGAAAGATAAGCAAATGAAAAGGACATTGTCTCTGATCTCAGGCACAAACAACTGGCCACAATGGAGGGCAGTGTTATAATAAAAGTGTAAAATGGGTACACAGAGGTGGGTACCATTGATTGGAACTGGGAGCACACTGAGGACAAGCATTTCAACAAGCAGAGAAGAGACATTGCAGATGGGGAAATGGCAAGAGGTCTGAAGCTGGGCAGTGATGCTCAAAGAAGAGTAGGCAGCCTTCTGAGCTGCAAAGAGAAGTGTAAAGAAGACGGTCATTCTGAAAAGGCAGGCAGAGGGTCTTGAGGTGGATTGTGGAGGACCTTGAGATTCCTATTAATATTTTTTCAAATTCTTTTTGGATATCACTGAGTTTTTGAGTAGGGGACCAACATAATCACATATGTCTTTTAACAAGGTAATTCCGTTACTTTGTAAACAGGTATAAAATGCCAAGAAGAAAAAGGCTGCAATTGGAGGGACTAGTTAAGAGTCCAGGCAAGAGAAAATGAGGGTCTGAAGCTGCTTGGCATCCAAAGAGATGGGAGAGACTCTGTGAGTTAGAACCATGTAGAAATACCACTAGACTGGGAGGGATTGAAGATATGAGGAAGAACTGGCAGAGAAGCTCCTGAGGCAGCTGAGGCCGAGGTGGTATCTTTGGACAGCAGCCTTTCTTGTTGAGATACTCTACAGACTGGGCCCAATGGAGGTGAGATTGGAGGAGGAGATGAACAGGGGAGGTTTATGGTGGGTGTCTTCTGTCCCTCAGTAAAGAGAGAAAGGAGATCTCTTGCCAAGGAAGAGAGAGAGCAGATAGGTTTTGTGATTGGCTAAGTGAAAAAGAGCTATTACACAAAATATACATCATGGGCTTTTCCAGAAGATGTCCCTAATTTAATGAGTGATTTATTCATACTTATCTATATATATTTAAGAAATGAGTGTTATTCTCACTTGCTCTGCTTGGCAAATATCAGTGCCTTGAACAAAGTGACTACACAACATCAATGAGTGATAGCACAGGCCACTGAATCCTTAATGTTCCGTCTTGCCAACTTAATCCTCTTTAAGTCCACTTCTAAGCATAGCTGTAGGAACCATAACAAAAATAGATGTAACCATTGCTCTTCAGGAAAAGGTTATCTGGCTTTTCCAAGTCTCATTTCATGAAATGCAAGTTCACTGAGATTAAAACATATGCACTTTGCATTTTGTTTGTAATGCACTGATAGTCACAATAAAACAAAACTCTCCATCGTGGCTTCCATGAAATGCCCATTTGTTAGTCGCTTGTCAAGAACAGTACACAAGGCAATTAGTCACAAAGTTGAAAAAGTCTCTGAGAACTTTTAGTCGGCTTTCTAAAACTTGGCAAGACTCAGGACTGTTTTTATTTCGAAAATGGCCCTTCTAAGCGCAATAATGATAACTAGGAACTCTGTCCCATGAGAAGGGAAATTCATGCCATCACTCCAATTTTCTGAGTAAGGCTGAGCAACTCCTCTTTACTGCAGTTTGGTTAACAGCCAGAAGCAAATGGAAAAATACGTGCTGAATAGCAAGCCTGACTCCCCAAAACACAGTTCAGGAAGGTAATTTCTCTTTATTTTCCCACTGGAAGGATTGCCAGGGGAAACTGAGCTGTTAGCTCTGTGCTTCTTCATTTCTTAAGATCTATAAGACAGATCAGAACATTTGGAGGCTAACACCAGGAATATCAGAGTAGATGGAAAACCAAACTAATGAGAAGGGATTTTAAAAGAAGCAATTTACCCACGTGTATCTGTTTAGAGTTGGTTGATTTCCACAGTTGTTGAAGCTCCCAAGTTTTAAGATGGGGTTACAGTCTACAATCTGGCTTAGCTCCAGTTACCTGCTACTTACTGATTTAGAAAACATGGGAGACACCAAAAAAAGCTTGAGGAAGGAAAGCCTGGTGCAGTAGTGCTGAATTTAAGCATGCATCAGAATCACCTGGGGGCTTGTTCAAACACAGGAACGCTGAGCCCCACCCAGAGCTTCTGATTCTGTAGGTCTGGGGTGGGACCAGGGAATCTGTTTCCAAGCCACTCCCAGGTAACACAGTTGCTGCTGGTATGGGACTGCACTTGAAGGGGAAGTAAAGTTCTGAGTAAAAGCATGGAGACTGCACTTTAGTGAAAGGATAAAGGAATTGACTTTATTCTGGAGAAAGAGGATGAAGACGCAAATTACCTTACTCACATGAAGGACTGGATCAGAAATTCACCTCAAATGAACAATCGGCAGAATCTGGAGAAAGTGGTCTTAAGTGGCAAGGAGTTCTATTGTAAGGTTAGGTATAAGGGAAATATTTAGCCACCAAAGTTAAATGATGGAGTCTTCAAACGAGTGATCTAAAAGGGAAATCTTTTATCATTTTAGTTCAGAAGAATTAACTTTAAGACTTTTAGCTCATAAAATAAGTAAAATTGAAATAAGCAAGAAACAGAAATTGATTTAAAAGCACTTATGTTAACCACGACTTCTGGAATTAAAAAAAAAAGAAAAAGAATCTGGCATAAGGAGTTCATGTTGTCTGAATTCAGGTCTCTTCCTGCTGTATTCCTGGAGCCAGATGACAGCCAGAGAGGCTTAAATAAGTGAGTCCTGGGGCCTGAGCCACTCATTTAATGAAAATATGATTGGCCCTGCCCGTGAGAAAAACTTTATCTGAATTTTTCTTGAGGGGGTCAGGTGGGAAAATTACTAAGGCATAAACTTCTCATTGACCTTCATACGTGGACATCGGCTTTGTCTTGAAAATGCAGTTGAAGACACAAGCTGTCATTAACAACAACAAAATAAAAACATAGGATAGGTTCCTCTCACAATTCAGTATTATAAAGTTTGTACCTTTCTCCATGAACTGCCTTGATTCCTTTTTATCACATGATGAAAGATGTGAAATTTACTATGTTCCTCTTCTGGTCACGGCTGCCAGGAACCCCAGAGCTAAGCTTTCTGTTCAAGTCTGGTAGCTTCCTTTGAAATGATTTTCTGACATAGTTGTCTCTCCCTAGCCCCTTACTTCTTAGCCAGTAATTTTTTTTGGTGTCATTTAAAATATTCTTTCATGTAATATAAATTCCTGTCAAAAGCTTTTTTGGTGTAGACATTGTTACATATAATGAATTTTAAAAACTATATACAGAATCCTATTTAGCCACAAATAAATATATAAAAGTGTCTCTCTTTATAAAGATAAGGCTGACCCTCAGGCAGGATATTCTTTCTGGGGGCCGGCCATAGCATTGTAGTAAAGAACATGGGCTTTGAACCTGTTCCTGCCCCACTGGCTGTGTGACCCTAGATACATTATTTAACCTCTGTGCACCTCAGGTCTCTCATCTGTAAAATGGCCTAATTACAGTGCCAAACTCCAAAGATTCTTGGGAGGACTAATTAATGCTTTGAACAGTGCCTGAACCACAGGAAGTATTTTGTAAATGTTAGCTCCGTCAATTAGAAACAGTAGTGATGGAATTTTGTGACCCACTCAATCGTGGAGTTAAGTGGTACCATTTCAACCACAGGTTCACATTCTGGGCAGTGGGAGCTCTGGTTTTAATTTGGACTTAACTTGAAAGATACGCTTCCAACAAATGAGTGTTCATGATGAGAACCTTCTGTGGTCGTAGTGTGGCCAATGCAGAACCCAGGGGCAGCAGACAGAGAGCAACAGAAAGATGTAGCACTGCAGAGAGAGGGAGAGACCGTTCCCAAGGAAACAGGTTGCTAGGGGCAGGCATTTGGTAAAGTGTGCTGGAGAAATACAATTTCCTTGAACTACATCTAATGAAAATACTGTGTACTGACAGTGAACTTTAAAGCAAGTGTGATGTGAAGCTGAGAATGTTGATGAATTTGAAATAAGGCTTCTGAAACCACCCTTACTCCATCATGGGCTACTTTATGGCAAGAACAATATGGTCACACAAGACTAGACAGTAAGAGTGTGGGTGACACAAGAGGAAATCTGGAGTTGAGCATGATAGATTTGATTCATATTTTTGGGAAAACAATTTGGAAGCCCAAATTGGATGGGCTTGTATCCATGTATTTCTACGTGGTTCTAACTCATGGATAGTGTATGTGGCTGTATAAAATTATATGCCAGACAATTATAAACTGTCCTCATTTCATCATATGTATTGGATTTTTTGGTGATGATTCCTTCTTAAAGTTCTGAGTTGAAGAACTGTTCCGGGTACTGATAAACAGATGATTACAGTGGATAGAATCTACTGACTACTGGCGATGAGATCATGGTGTCCAGAGGGAGCAAAACAAGTTATGATTCTTTGTAGAACTGATGTAAAATGTTAAATAGGGTTGTATTACTCAGGGTTCTCCAGGGAAACTTCTAGAACCAACAGAGAGAGAGAGAGAGAGAGAGAGTGTGTGTGTGTGTGTGTGTGTGTGTGTGTGTGTGTGTGTGTGTATCTCTATATTTTTAAGAGTTGGCTTACATGATTGTGGTGGGGAGCAAGTCTGAAATTGGCAGGGTAGGCTAGTAGGCTGGAGACCCAGGGAAGAGTTGATATTACAGCTTGAGCCTGAAGGCGTCTGCAGTCAGAATTCCTCCTTCCTTGAAGGACCAGTCTTTTTTTTTTTTTTTTTTTTTTTTTTTTTTTTTTGCGGTACGCGGGCCTCTCACTGTTGTGGCCTCTCCTGTTGCGGGGCACAGGCTCCAGACGCGCAGGCTCAGCGGCCATGGCTCAAGGGCCTAGACGCATGTGGGATCCTCCCTGACCGGGGCACGAACCCACGTCCCCTGCATCGGCAGGCGGACTCTCAAGAACTGCGCCACCAGGGAAGCCCTCAAGCCATCTTGATGAGGCTTCACCTACGAGGGCTACATGCCAATGTGGGGACACCACTAGTAAGAGAAAATGAGGGGGGCTGCAGGGGCAGGAATCAGATAATATTGCTCGTGTCAGGGTGGATGGAGGTACCACTGAAGTTCTCCTCACAGTGAACTCCATGAGAGAGCCAGCATTTGGACACAGATGTGGAAATGCAAGGTGGCAGACAGGGTTGGATAAGTTTCTGTTAGTTTCTGCTCTTCTATCCTCCCTCCCCTTCATTGACTTGAAGGCAGAAGCAGCATGTTGAGGGCCGCAAGGCTGGGTGTGGGATGAAGGGAGAACAAGGAAACATGGTGCAGAACTGCCCAGGCCTCTCTACCTCTATTCCAGACCCGAGAACATGAACCAAGGAGAAGCAGACACTTTAGACTGGGTGTGAAGTGGACACTTTGATTTAGACTCACCTGGACTTTTGAATACTTGAAAGTGAGTCTTGAAAGTGTCTGGATGAGAGAGCTTCCAGGGTGGGGAAGAGATCCAGCAAAGCATGTTTGAAGGCAGTGATGCAAGAAAAATAAATTCTCTTTCCTTGTGTCCTCAATTGACTTCAGCTCTCTCAGTACACTGGTTACACAAATTTAGAAAGACTCAGACCTGAGTTAGTTAGTATGTGTCACCACTGCCCTGATTATCACGCTGCCCTGATTTGGAACGCTTTGTGGCCCTTCACATGTCTGGGCACTGTATCTCTGTCAGCCGAGGCCCAGGAGGAGGATGGGATCAGGAATTGAGGCAAAGGCTCCCGGGAGAGTAACAGGGGCCAAGGTGTCCAGTGTACCAACTAAAGCAGCCAGTCAGGGGCAAAGTTCTCACGTGCATGGTTGTGTCTCCACTGCAAACACTAATTTATAATCCTCCTGTTCCTCTAGAGTGAGACTAGCTTGCAGATAATTAAACTAGAAAAAGGAGTTAGTGATGACTGAAGGGCCTTAGCGCCTATTTGAATTAAATGGAGAGAGTCTGCCCCTGTTTGGTGAGTATTTAAATGCCTATTTCTGGAGACCACTCTCACTTGCTGTGCTAGACATTATACAAGGCAACGGGTTGATTTTTCAGCCTTAGGAATCAATAATTCTGTTGTTCATGTCCAGCAGCTTCTGTTCTGGGTCATGCTGGTGTTAACTGATTTTACTGTCTCCCCTTGAAAAGTCGTGGTCTCCTTTTCCCACCCCTACTGAGACTTCTTTAATCACGTGAAAATAATACAGACGAATACATAAGGAAAAGACAAACAATGAAAGATCTCAGAACGAAAACTGATGCTATACGTTAACAGTGATGTGAAATTATATATCTCAGTGCTTAGTGCAGTTATGTTAAGGGACAGAAAATATTAGGCAGATGAGAGCTGCAAAGCCTTCCATATTCACCTCAAATGTCTCTCTTCCCCCACTTCACTTTTCTTCATTCTTAGAAGATACCTGAAAATAATAATACTCATGTTTGGAGGGACATTCTTTGCAATCGGAGGACCATTCTTTTTGCAATTCTTCACCAAAGTGAAGGATTCTCTTTCAAAGGTTAACCTGGTACTCCCAGCCTGGGGACAAAGGGAATCAGACTAACGTATGTGGCCAACGCATGGCTTTGAGCCTTAAGGGGAAGAAAGGTCTGACAGGAGAGAGGGATGTTGGCTAAGAGGAGAACCACAGAAGGAGCAGGAACTGATAAAGTCCATGTTACATCAGGAGCTGTGAAGAGAGTAGGCAGAAGGGAAGTTAGGAAGCCAGTAACCCCAAATTCAAGCCAGCAGAGTGCTAGCTGCTGTACAGAATTCAGTTTTCTAAGCATTTTGAAAAAAAGACTAAAATAGTGTGCCCTACTAAGAGTCACTAGGATCCATTAAGGTGTCTGTGGTGGTATTTGTGTCCATGTTGCATCTTTAAAAATATGCCTGGACTATTTTCTCTGGAAATTTTCAAGTTGTATTGGATACTTATGAATTTTTTCCACTCTTTATGATGTTCAGGCATTTCTTATGACAACATAGAGACCAGGAAATAATGAAGCGTCTTAATTTAAAAAATCAAAACTTCTGAAATTCTTGTAGAACCTCTTCTAAAAACTTGCTTTGAGGATCAATTGCTTCTTTTATGAATTAGGTAATGTACGTGGTTCTGACAGAAACGATATGATGAAAAGTCCAACTACATGATGATAATTCAGAGCATGAAAGACAGTTTTCTCTGAATCCCATCTTTTATTTGATTAGAATCAAGGTCAGAGTTTTTTCCGGATGTTTCTTGCTAGCCTAAAGTGGATCCTTTGTTTTCTAAGAAAAAGGCCCAACATTCACAGCCGGGCCGCACTACCCTCTGCTTCCCGCTTCCTGAGGCTCAGTGGGTCAGAGCCAATGCATTCCGACAGGAGAATCGAAAGACAGCCTGATCCGGGTCAGCTGCCCACTGGGGTGTTTTGGGGTCAGAATTCTGAAGCGGCCACGACATTCATAGACATCCCAGTGTGAATGAGAATTCCTCCATACTTAGAAATTCTCCTAGAGGGAGACAGTTCCTGTCTTAAGTTTTAAGGAGACTCTAAAAGGGTCAGACAACTCTGGTTGGCGGAGCTGATGTTGAGGGGCGTAAACTGCCGACTGCTGAGTCCGAATTCGCTCCCAGAGGCGTTTATTGAGCACCCTTCTGCGTGCAGAGCCCTGCGGGAGCAATCAGCCAGAGCTGAGCTCGAGCTGTACAGACGGAGATAGCACAGTTCAGGGCAGTACACTGCTGGCGACTCCCGGCCCACGTCTCATCTCGAATCCTAGATCGGCGAACTGAAATCCTAAGACATCCTTACCTCATCTACATCCGCGGTTCTCAATGCGGAGGGGGCGGTGGTTCAGGGAGGGAAAGGAATTCAGCCTCCAGGAGACATTTTCAGTCGTCATAACCTGGGGGTGGTGGAAGGGTCGCTACTGGTATTTGATGGGTAGAGACCAAGAATGCTGCCAAACATCCTACAATGCACACGATAGACCCTCAACCTAAAATGTCCACAGAGCTGAGGTTCACAAACCCTGATCTAAATGTATGGTTTCAGCTGTTTAATGATAGTGGTTATTCTATGCTCTCGTCTTTAGTTTTTTTTTTAATTATTTATTTAATTGGTTGTGCTGGGTCTTAGTTGCGGCAGGTGGGCTCCTTAGTTGCTGCTCACCAGCTCTTAGTTGCAGCATGCGAACTCTTAGTTGTAGTATGCATGTGGGATCTAGTTCCCCAACCAGGGATCAAACCCTGGCCCCCTGCTCTGGGAGCGTAGAGTCTTACCCACTGTGCCACCAGGGAAGTCCCTAGTCTTTAGTTTTAATGGAGGCTTATTAGGCTGAAGCCTGTGTAATACACTCGTAAGTATGTTAAAAACAGAATAGGGCCCAAATGGAGTCGTTTATGCTAAGCCCCATGTCATCAAACCTAGACTTAACTGTATAATAGTTTTGGCTCTCCTAGAAATGGAATCTTAAACCAGTCAATCAGGAATTGCCTGGTAGGCACTAGTTAGGTAATCTGCCTGATACACCCCTGCCTTCCTCTAAAGGAAAGTGACCTTGAAATAACCAAGCTGCTTTTTTGCCTAGTATAACTTCCTTGTTCCTGTTCCCTTCTGCCTATGAATGTCTTTCATTTTGTACAGCTCCTTTATATCTGCTAGATTAGATGCTTCCTGATTCAAATTGATTTTTGCTCAAATTCTTAAAAATTTTAATATGCCTTAGTTTCTTTTAACAGGCATACGGGTTTAAGAGGTTGTTTTTACCTCTGTATAGTCATACTTTAATTCATCAAATGAATATTTTTAAGCTGATGAAGAATTAAGATATTCTTAATTCTCCTCAAATTCAGTGAGGTGAGGCCATGTGCTACAGCCAAGGAAAACACTGGAGCCGGAGGGAGAACTTGGGGGGACGGTGCCACTGTGTTGGGGTCTCCATGTCTCAGCTCCCTCCTCTGGATGGTGAGGAAGATGGGCTTTATCTGAGTTCTTTTGGGGGTTCTAATTTTCTACCATTCAAAACGCCTCATAATGGAAACCCTACATCCATTTCACCTTTTCGTATGTCTTCACCAGATATTTCTCTTTCCTCCTCTCCTAGCTACCAAAACACCTTCCCTAATTTCTCCTTTTCTATACAAAAAGATTTTTAACCTAAACAAAACGGTTAACTTTACTTCAAGCCTTTATTTAAGTCTAAACCCCTCTTTCTCCCCACTCAAAAATCACCTTCTCAAAGCTTTTCTTGCCTCCCATACTCCCACCGCTCTGGTACATCCATATTATCCTGTCAGCTGGCTGTGGGCACTTTGACATATAACGACTATGCTTGTTTTATATTCTAATGTTCTGTTTTATATGTCTCTTTAATCCTAAAATCCATGTGTGTGCCTTCTCTCTCTGTAGACCACAGACTGCTAGAATACGAGCACCTCTGCATTTAATCATACTTTTTAGGGTGTGCACTTTTTGATGGATGGTCACACGTGCCTTCCTAGCTCTTAGTAGGAGATGAGGCATCACCAACACAGAAACACAGTTTCTGAGAAAATAACAGGAAGGTGAAACTATATTATATTCAGGGATGTAGGTGGAAAATGCTCTCAAACTGGATGTTGTGAAAACAAAAACAAATCAGTGATGTAGATTACTTGACACATAGAATCTAATTTGAATTAACTCTGTAAATGAAAATGTAACAGATAAACTCCACAAATTTATTGAAATATAAAAATCAATTTAAAACTTGGAAAACAGATTAGAGATAGACATTGTATATTCTCCATTTTATCTCCCCCGCCCTTTTAAAAGCATTCCAAAAAATGAAATGAATCATTTCATGAATTTCTGACAGGTTCAAAATAGCCATCAAGGTCCTTCATGAAACTTTTCTGCTAATTACCAGTGTGACTTCTGGCAAGTTATTTAAACACTCTGGATCACAGTTCGCTCACATACAAAACGAATTTTTGATGGACCTAAGATGGTAGGTCCCAATCTTGGGAATCACCTGGGTAGCTTTTAAAAAATCCTAATGCCCAGGTAACACCCCTGACCAAATAAATCAGAATCTCTGGAGTTGGGACAGAGCAACAGTATTTTTTAAGCTCCCCGAATAATTCCAATATTCAGCCCAAGTTAAGCCCAATGTTCACCCCTAACTTAAAATAAACCAAGTTCCCTAAACCGGTGACTTGTTGAATGTTTTAAAAATGGCCGCTGTCAGAAAAAGCTGTTCATATTGTGGCTAAGTACACACACGGATATGTTTTTACTATTTCAATAAAATAATTTCATGGAATGTATCTGTTAAATTTTATAAAGCATTTCTCATCACTCTGATACTCTATATTCCATTTTACTCCATTAAAAAACATTTTTTCAAGACCTACAGATTGAAAAATGCAATATCTACAGGCTATGTCCTACAGTTTGGCCACTAGATGGAACCCTCGTATTTAAAGAATGGAAAGCATAGCTCGGTTCTGAACTCTGAAAAGGAAAAATAAACATGCATATGATATTAATTTTACATCTGGCCAAAAATTATTTATTTTATAAGAAAAAGGAGTGTGGCTATTGAAAAAATAATAGTTCTATTAATGGTCACTAACACCAAAGGAAAGGTAAGACACTGCATTACTCTGGTTCCTTCACCACCACAAGCACCTGGTAAGGTCTGTATTCTAACCCTTTCCCAGCTGAGGAAACTGAGTACCAGAAAGGTGTAGTAAAATGACCTGCCCTTGATGAACCACAGCCCCCATCACTGTGGAGCCAGCAGAAGGCAGAGAAAGGTTTGAAATCTAGTCACAATGGTACAAAGAGACAGAAGCAGAATTTAAGTCCAAATGTGTTCGCCTTTTGCTTCTAACTATGACAAAGTGTAAGAAATTTAAGGTTTGTAACATTAATATCAATACACAGGTTAAATTCGTACAAGATAGAAGCACACTGGAATTTTTTCTTTCCTGTAAATCTAGGCTTCAAAGTACATACTTTGAAAGAAAAGGGGAATAAACAGCACCATAGGGAGAAGCAGAGGGGCCTGAGGCAGAGGCTGTGATGAGAGGCCTCCCAGGACGAGGAACAAATTTTGGTTTTATTCGAACTGTGGCAGCGTAGGCGTAGGGGTCCCACTGAAGGGTTTTTGACAAGGGAAGGACTTGGGATTTTTGCACAGCCCACTCCTTCACTTCATTCCCCTCTTTGGGCAACATCTTTTTCGCAGAGAGGCCTGTCTTGATCATTGGTGAGAACATTCCTGTCCTCCATCCCCTTATGAGGTTTTCTTTTCTCATCAGCATTTAGCATTAGCAGACATGATGATAAATATCTTTTTATTTAATCCGTCTTCCCTCAGCTAGTTGTAGACTCCATAATGGAAGCTGAAAAGTCAGTAACTCATACTGAAGGTTGGGGGATGGGGAGTTTTTGCTTAATGCGTACAGAGGTTCATTTGGGACGATGAAAGAGTTTTGGAAATAGCTAGTGGTGATGGTTGCACAACGTTGTGAATGTAATTAATGCCACAGAATTGTATAATGGTTAAAATGGCAAATGTTATGATATATATTTTATCAAAATCAAAAATCATTAAAAAAAAAATGTCAGTAACCCAAAATTCAGGCCTGCAGAATGACTTGGAAAGTATCACTGTCACTTATGAAGTGCTTTGTATGCACCAAGCATGTACTTTATATCTATTAACTAAATGGATCCTCACGGCAACCCCATAAGGTAGACACTATTATTGTTCCCATTTTACAGATGAGAAACTGAGGCACGCAATTTGCTCAAGGTCACTCAGCTCCTATGAAGAGGCAGGATTTGTACCTGGATAAGCTGCTCTTAGCCCACTGTTGCTGTCTATAACTACTGCTGTCTATAATTGCTGTCTGTGTTATAGACAGAGCCTGGCATGTAATCATTTAACATTTGTTACAAGAATAACTACTTCAAAATGGTCACTTTGGCTGCTGGGTGGCGAACAGACTGGAAGGGTGAGAGGAGCTCTGCGGAGCAGCAGGAAGGCTGCTGTAGGAGGTGAAAGATGTGAAGGTCATGGAGGTACAGACAAGTGGATGGTTTACATGTATTTCAAGATAGAGACAACTATCCATTAGCAGGATATGCTAATGGATCTAATTGTGAAAGACAGAGCTTCAGTCTAAGACTGCACTGTACAATATGGTAGCCACTAGTCACATGCAGCTCCTCAGCACTTGAAATGAGGCTAGTAAGACGCGAGATGTACTGTTGAGTGTAAAATGCATTCTGGATTCCAAAGACTTAGCACCAAATAGTAAACTACCTTATAGATAAATTTTATATTGATGGAGAAATGGCAATATTTGATATATTGCATTGAATACAATATATTATTAATAAATACAACATACAGGCATACCTCAAAGATATTGCAGGTTCAGTTCCAGACCACCGTAATAAAGGAATATCACGATAAAGCAAGTCACATGAATGTTTTGGTTTCCTAGAGCATATAAAATTTATGTTTATACTATACTGTAGCCTATTGTGTGCAATAGCATTATGTCTAAGCAATGCACATACCTGAACTAAAAAATACTCTGTTGCTAAAAAATGCTAACCATTATCTGATGTTGTAGGGTTGCCACAAGCCTTCAAATTGTAAAAAATGCAATATCTGCAAAGTGCAATAAAGCACAGCACTGTAAGACAACGTGTGCCTGTAATATTAAATTAGTTGTATTTTTAAATGTGACTACTAGAAAATGTAAAATGATGTTTGTGGTTCACACTGTATTTCCATTGGAGTTGCTGATCTAGGATAACGTCCTGGTTTCTTGCTTGAACAATGCAAGTAATGGTGGTGCATTTACTGAACTGGAAAAGAAGAGAGGGAGATATAAGGATGAAAATTAAAAAATTATGCTCTGGACACAGAGGTTTGCAATGTATGTGAGATATCCAGGTGGAGATGGGAAGCCCGAAGCTCGAAGGGGAGGTCAGGGCTGGCACTGCACATGTAGGTCCCATCAGCCTGCAGATGACACTGAAGACCCTTTCTGGACAATCTATAAGTGGGAAAAACCAGCCAGCACCCAGGGTCAAGACCTGAGACACCAACAGTTAGGGGTTGGGTAGAAATAGGCAACCAGATATTGCAGAAAAGGTGCTACATTTCTACATTCAATTTTCTGGCTAAGAAATGACCTCTAAATTCATTATGGTTTCATGTCAGTGTACTTTTGTCTGGGATTCATGTTTTTTGTGAATTGCAGTTTATTTCAATATACACTTAGGATTGCTTTTATTTTTTAGACTATATTACTGCAGGTTAGTGGCAGAAATCTCTGGAAATATCCCTTTATGTAGAAATAACAAAACTCAATATGATGAACAAGTGCTGTAGATAAATCTCACAAAATCCCTAAATATCCAACATCAAGGGAAGAAAAAACGTCCACTGAGTTCTCAAGTGACAGTTTCTTCATGGCAACCATCTTGGTAGGGTGATATGTTTTCTGAGAGAGGGACACATTTTTAACGATTTTAAGAAACTTCATTTAATCCTCCAATTAAGTATTTCTTTAGAAAACTGTTTTACATAACAATGGTCACACAGTTAAGAGCTCAAACGTTGTGGTCGGGTGCATGAGTTAATATTATAAATGCACTTAGTGGAGTTCCTGGCCTGCAGTGAGCACTTGGTAAATATTATTGTTCTTATTAATAATACCAGAACCACCCCTCCCCCATTCCCATTCAGCAGAAACTGTACTCCGAATTTTGATCTTTTCCTGGGCTACTGATATGTTGTCTAACACTCTCTCATGATGCTGGGCATGGGCAGCAAGCCGTGGGATCATCTGTACACTTAGAACCATCCTTACCCAGATGACCATTCTGTTTTCACTTTCAGTACAGTATTCAATAACATGAGATACTCAACACTTCATTATAAAATAGGCTTTGTGTTAGATGATTTTGCCCAACTGTAGATTAAGTGTTCGGAGCACGTTAAGGTAGGCTGGGCTAAGTCATGATGTTTGGTAGGTTAGGTGTATTACAGGCATTTTTGACTTAGGATATTTTCAACTTACAATGGGTTTATTGGGATGCAACCCCATCTAAAGTTGAGGAAGATCTGTGTGTAACATATCTGTATATAACATATATGTTAGGTATGGTATGTTATCATATTATATAACATTATGTCAAACCAGTTGATGTGTTTCCCGCCCTTGTTCTGATGATACAGCACATGCTTTCCTGCTGCACGTGCTCTTCGACTCTGTGTTGAGGTGGAGGTTTGTGCTCCTGGTGTTTTCATGTGGAGGGAACCCCATTAGAATAACACTTTCCGTTTCTGCCCTCCTTCAGTCACTGCTCTCCAGTTTGGGGGAATGATTCTCTGGAGGCTTTGGGAGATGGAGCTGGGTACCTCTTTCTGGAATCCACCCGTGGGCAGAGAGAACGTGTTCTGCTCTCCGCTTTGAGCAGTTGGTTGTACACGGACAGGTCCCCGTCAGGGAGGCCTGAGACTGTCCAGCTGTGGCTGGTAAGTAGTGATTGTGAAATTTGACAGACACACTTACCTGGGAATTCCCAACAGCTAAATTCACAGAAAGGTGAGTTTTTAAGTTGCTGCCCGACTCCCGTGTTTATCTCAGTGGGTTCAGAATTTAAACACGGGTAAGAGGAGTGCTGTTTACTGATATCCTTAAATTCCCAACATCCGGTGAGTTCAGCCGGGAACTTTGAGAAATAGACCTAGAGAGGGTTTTAGTAGAGCCAAGGCACATGGCTTTGGGGCCTCTGGGGTCGGTGTGTGTGTGGGGTGTCACGTGTTTTAATCCTGGTAGTTGAGTGGTGTCTATGTTGTGCCCTGCAGCTGGTTTTTACTGTTGGCTTTTAACTAGTACAGCTGAGCAGAAGGCTTCAGGCTTTGGCAAGTGTGGGTCTTGTGGGATTCCTACTCTGGCTTAGGATGGCTTTATTTATAGGTGAATGGCTATTTCTGTACGGGTGAGAAGATATTTATATGCAGACAGGACTGCAGTTGCCAACCTTGGAAAGCAGTCATAATGGAGGCCAAGATCGGGAAAGTGTTTGTTTGGTACAGGCCTTTTAGATAGTCAGGAGCTGAGTGAACTTTTGCTGCGGTTTCTCAGCTGGGCCTGTTGGCCAGGACCCGAAAGAGCAGATATAGCTGAGCTCCATGTGCACTGCGAACACTGGAAGGTTCTAGCTTTAAATTATTATTATTTATTTATTTTTGGCTGTGTTGGGTCTTTGTTGCTGGACGCGGGCTTTCTCTAGTTGCGGCGAGCAGGGGCTACTCTTCGTTGCAGTGTGAGGGCGTCTCATTGCGGTGGCTTCTCTTGTCGTGGAACACGGGCTCTAGGCGCGTGGGCTTCAGTAGTTGTGGCACGTGGGCTCAGTAGTTGTGGCTCGCGGGCTCTAGAGCTCAGGCTCAGTACTTGTGGCACACGGGCTTAGTTGCTCCACGGCATGTGGGATCTTCCCGGACCAGGGCTGGAACCCGTGTACCCTGCATTGGCAGGTGGATTCTTAACCACTATGCCACCAGGGAAGCCCTTTAAATTATTATTATTTTAAATTTTATTGAAGTATAGTTGATTTACAATGTTAATTCCTTCTGTACAGCAAAGTGACTCAGTTATACACACATATATATATATATTCTTTTCCATTGTGGTTTGTCACAGAATATTGAGTGCAGTTCCCTGTGCTATACAGTATGACCTTGTTGTTTATCCAACCTATATGTAATAGTTTGCCTCTGCTAATCCCAAACTCCCATTCCTTCCCTCCCCTACCCCCCCCCACCCCCCACAAACACAAGTCTGTTCTCTGTCTGTGCGTCTGTTTCTGTTTCGTAGATACGTTGATTTGTATGGTATTTTAGATTCCACATATTAAGTGATATCGTATGGTATTTGTCTTTCTCTTTCTTACTTCCTAGCTTTAAATTATTAGTTCCTGGCCTAGGAAGGCAGCATTGTTCAGGCTGCCTCAGAATCCAAGAACTACATTCAGGGCCAAAAGAGGGAATTAAGATGGCTAACCTCTTGTAATTACGTGCTTGCCAAAGGCGCTCCAGAGTCACCCATGAAAGGTAGTATATTCAGAGTAAATAAATTGACTATGCCATCTTCTTGGGTTGAAGTAGAGAACAGCTCAGTAAAATGATCACCCAAAGGCCTGCCACTCAGAATGAGGGAATAAGAACTCAAGTGCTTTGAAAACTGTGCTTCAGTGTGACAGTCACATCAAATGCAGAAGACTGAAAACAAGATAAACTGATTAAGAGCTGAAGGAAAGAAAGATTTCCTTGAGGGAGAGGCTGACATCTTAGAAGACAGGCTAATCTTTGAAGGTCTGAAAAGACAGCTATGAAACATAAGGAGACATGCCTAAGCCTGTCTGCTCCTATTAAGGAGAGACCTTAAGGTTGATATTAGATCAGAAGGAGTGCCTTGAGCCTAAGGAAACCCAGTAAGAGGACAGAAAACTAACTGAAATTACTCGCTAGCGGGGGGCTGAAGTCCAGAGAACATTTGCAAACCCTTAACCAGCAGAGTCCCCAGTAGGAGACGTTGAGGACACATATCCTGATGATTGGGTCAGTACAGAAAGTAGTTATCTATAAGATTTGTTATGGTAGGCTGGGGAAGGCAGCAAAGAATTCCTGGATGAGTTTTCCGGTGATAGAGCCATTGTAGAAGGCATGAAGGTGTTTGCTATGCTCTGAGGGACTTGCTTGAGAAATTGATGAGATGAGAACTTGAAGACAGACAAGGTGAGGCATACTACATGCAAACAGGCAGGACAATAATGGAGCAAGTCCAGGTCCTGGTTCCATGCTGATCCCATGGGAGGATATCACCCAGGTGAATTCTCCAACGTAGCAGGGGCAGAGAGGTGTGATTTGAAAAGTAGACATATAGGGCATATCAAGAGCTCATAATTTCGTATTTCTCATCATAGGAGACCCACGGAATGAGATCTAAAGAGATACCTTAGAAAATCAATTGTTTTATCTGTAAATCAAAGGGGAAAGAAGGTCCTCAAATTTAGTAAACAGGGTTAGTCCCATGTGTGTTAGAAAAGGGAAGAGACCAAGTTAAGGATTAAACTCTTAGAAATTCCCCTGAGATTTCCTAAAAGGCTAGATGATGCTACTGCAGAGAAGGATTACACAGAGAAATGCTCCTTAGGCTTCAGTCAAAAACAGAGGGAAGCCAGTGGTTTAATGGGAACTCGGCAGAGGAAATAGTTCTCAACAGGTTCCCAAGACACCAACAGCACTTCCAATTCAGGAAATTTCCTTGGGCAATTCTCCAGTTGAAACATTTGTGGATTCAGTGAAAATCCTCCCTAGGAACCACATTTAATAGAAGTAAGTGATGCCATAGCAAGGGATAGTGGCAGACATTTGTCACAAGAGTTTCACAGAAGGCTGTGGTTACATCACTAGAGTCCATACTGTCAGTGCAGACTGGGGTGCCAGAAACATGGGCTGAAAGGGGAAATGGAGAGATGTGGGACAGCCCCATTTTTCCCGTTCACATTTCCATTGGGAGAAGCAGGCAACTCTCAAATAAAGCTTGATGCCTGGGGTTGCCACCATTCCAAACATTTCAGTTTGCAAGGCAGGAATGTCTCAGTGTTATGTCCTGTGAGGGGAGACAGTACACGTAAGGAGAAATGTCCTCCTGAATTCATAAACAAAGTGCCAAAATTAATCTCTTGATGGGAATTTTCTCCCAAGTGAATCTAGGTCATAGTTGCTGGAGTGCACGCACAGACCAACTGGCATCCTGGCAAGGTGGAAACCAGGACTTTTCTGCTGACTCTTTCACTTGCCACCACTGAATCTCTGCTATGGTTTTTGGCAGCACAAAGTATGGATTTATGGAACGTAACGGTGCCTGGGCTACCTTCTTTAGGGCGTGGGGTTGGCTTGTTTTCTGAATTTCATGGGAGTGATATCAGCACCAAGATGGTTAGCAACGTTTTATTCTCTTTTTGGAGACACAGAATGATCATTTCTGAGATGCTGAAGTAGTAACACCCATCCAGAGGAGGAGAGCCCAAGCTTGCCCTAGGTATCAAGACTGTCTGTGAATGAGACTTAACAGAATAAGATATTCAAGAAGATCAATTTTGAACTTTAATTCTACAAATTTTATTCCACAAAAGCAAAAGAATTTTCAATTGATTTTGAAATTTGACTTAACTACTTTCTACTTTAAATTTTTGGATGTTAATCTTTTAATTTCTCCCTGTACAATTAGTAATGGGATGAGATTTATATTCAATAGGGCTGTTTATATTATTAGCATTTCACAATTGGAATAGCTATATGCTGTCTCTTAACCTCATTACAGAACCTCTGAAGGGCTATGTTGGACAATATGGTTGCGCATAATTTAGGATGGGAAATAGAATACAGACTGAATTTCAGATTTGCGTACAGAGTAGTTTTCATATTAATTTAATAATTGTATATTTCTGACCTATTTTGGAGCTTTCTGGGGACAGAATGAACACTGCCTAGCTATGGTCCAGGGAGGAAACCCAAAGAAGCAGTAGTTGGTCTGGGGAGCTGTCCTGCCCTGACAGATGTTAACCTCACCTGAGGGGGTAGTCACACACCCAGATGCCCCATAGTCTTAAAGGTTGAGCCCAGTGAAGTTGAGAGAACACAAATGGGCAATGTTAAATGGGATCCTACACCCCACGCACGGTGTTTCTAGTCATTAGAGTAACACCCCTGGTCTTTCTCTACCATCACTCACTCCATCCAGGAAAGGAGGAATCACTTATCCGATTGGTTATGTGGGAGAGAGGATGGAAGCCAAATGAGTTGGCCCTTCTCTCTTCCTGGGATCTGTCTGCTGAGAACTCGCTCAGTGCCAATCCGCCAGGGCAGGCTTTGTGGGGTAGGGGTGGGAGCTGAGGCGTTAGGCTGGCCAGTGGGTGGGTCATTCTGCCTCACGAAAGATTTAATAATTTTGCTTGGTATCAAATCTAAGCCATGTTCTTCAATAGCTTTATCATGAGAAAGTAACATTTTAATCTCTATCTACTTGATTCCTGCAACTACCTCTCAACTGGTTCTGAATCTAATCAGGTAAAAGAAGTGCACTCTCCTAATCTGCTAAATCCCTGACACTTGGACTCCTCAACCCTGGGGAATGTCTATCTTAATTAGCTTGTCAGAATTGATGCGGAATGATGATGAGGGCTCAGAATCCCACCTGCCTGGGCTCACGTTCCAGCTCTATCACTTACTGGCTATGAACATTTGAGGGGAAAAAAAAAATTAAACTCTCAAAGTAGTATTTGTAAAATGGGAATCATGTAGCACCACTTCATAAAAGTTTTGGTGAAAACAAAATGAGATAATGTAGGCTACTTGTAAAATCCACTTTTTTGAGTCTCCTGTCCCTGGTTCCTTGGCATAGAGTTCCAAATAATAATCAGAGTGTTTATTTAACATACACAATGGGTAAGGGTCAGTGCTAAGTAACTCAGTATCTCATTTGATGGTCACAAAACCTGTGGCATAGGTGTAAACTTATTCCAATTTTATGAACGAGGTAATTGAAGCATGATCACACATTATGTGACTAGTAAAGCAGCTATTTGAACCCTGAATTCGGAGTTTAGACTCTTAAATAATATGCTATCTCCCCAAAATAACATCTGCCATTTATTGGCTGCCTAGTATGTGCCTGACACTTACCAGGAGCTTTATCTCATAATTTCCCCAATCCTTTGTAGGTTAAGGGCATAGACTTTATAGTCAGACAGATGTGGTGTTGAATTCCAACTCTGCCGTTTTCTAGCCTAGTAGCCTTGGGGAGGTTAGCTCATCTCTCTGAGCCTCAATTTTTCATCTATAAATTAGGGATGACAATACCTACACCTCACAGGTTTGCCGTAAGGATTAAATGAAAGAATGCTTAGTAACTTGGCCCACTAGAAGCGCTCAATGAGAGGCATCAATTCTTATTCCCATTTTACAGATGAACAATAGACTGAAGCTCATAGGTGCCAAGTTCAAACCCTGACTTACCCAAATAAAAACTTGCTTTTCCGCTATGCTCTTTTTCCTATTTCCAGGAATTTCTGGCCTCTCCATGCTCATTTCCCCTATTACCACTCAGTCCTTCCAGGGGAGAACAAATCCATTCTGTACCTTTTGAAAGGTAACACGGGATGAGGCAGTGAATTCCCAGTTGTGTTCCACGGAGCTGTCTTGGGGCCTTGGGGGTGGAATGGGAATGGGAGGGATGTGTAAGCGCCCTGCTTCAACTGGGACACTTCAGCCTTCATTTTTCTGGTCAAGAGATAGCTTAAGTTTTCATTTACTGAGAATGTTCCTTGGCAAAACAAAAACAAAACCCCCTGAGACACAGAGGTGTGAGATGGGAGTAGGAGGCTTGCTGTGGGAGCCTGGGGTTGAGATGATGTCACCACTCCCCGGTATACGGCCCTGGTCCACTCTGCCTCAGGCTTCTCCACCTCAGTTTACTCAAGTGAACAATAATACAACTTTCATATCTCCAGGGGATATTACAAGGATTAAGTGATAAACGTATTATGAAAAGTGCTTTGTGACACACACAAGCATGGCACCAGAGTGCATGTATCCTGAGCTAGACCGGTGATGTCTTCATTGTGGCTCCCTCTCTTACTGTGTGACTCCGGGTGATCCGTTCATACTCTCTGTGCCTCAGTTGTTCTGTAAAATGGAGATAACAACAGCACCTTCATCATGCTGTTGGAAACCCTAACTGGTTGAAAATGTGGAAATAGTGTCCCGTAAGTGTTTTGTTATATTTATTCTTACTCTCAGGTTTGAATGACTACATTGGCTTTGTCCCTCACAGTTCTTCCTGTGAAAACGTTGCAAAACAGACCAGAAAAGTGCTGCCTTTTTCTGAAACTTAAATACAACAAAAGATTGGACTGTTACGTGGTTTTCCACTGAATCACTGTGACATCCGGAGTAAAAGAAGTCTTTGGGGGACTCATAGGGGACATCGTGGAGCCCAAGTTAATCAAGAATTTGCTAAGCTCCAGCTTTCCTTTATATAATTAGTTTGAAAGTTGAGTGATAAAATGTGAATTGAAATTGTAGCCAGTTTTCTAACTTCAACGAAGTGAAATCAAGCTATTCCATTAGTTTTATAGTTTATGATTGTAAAACCATAAAAACAAATATTGGTTCCCTCAGCAGCTTTAAAGCAACAAATAAGTCCTTGTGAATTTCAGCAAAATGCCCAATTCTTTACACTTCTCAGTTTTTAAAGAAATCAGTTGTTGAGCCCAGCATTACAGAAAAAGCAGGGTTTTAAAAAACGATTTATAAAATTACACTTAGGACACATGGAGGGGATATTGAAAGAAACACTTTTACAACAGTCACCAAATTATAAGTCCCTGTGACTTAAAGGTCACTCAAAAAAATGTTTAGGGAAATAAGGCAAAACACAAGAGCCAGAAGAAAGGTAATTACATAACAGGTCAAGGAATTGTCCTAAGATCCATGCAAAACCAGGTTAGAATCTGGCTGGCATCAGCCATGGCTGCAAGGGGAAGTGGAGTTCCCTCCTACCTTTCTTGAAATTGTGGACTGTCACCCAACGTGAATGATAACTAACTGAACTAAATGACACCCTGACACCCTATCACACTGCTCACCTCCTTAACCAAGAGCCTTATGATTATGCTTATTATTTGGCCTATGTTTCACTTTTCTCTTTGAGAAAGCTTAAATAATAAAAGTGAACTTAAACCTGTCCATAAAGATGACTGTTGTATATGCCTTTTATTTCAATTCAGGCATCAGTATAGAAGAAGATAATAATAGAACATTTAAAATTCTCCAAATCAGTCACCGCAGTTAGCATTTTGTGAAATGATTATTAACAGGGATGTGGAACAGATACAGGCTCATAAGTTGGGGAGGGTGGGCTGGGGATGGATAAAAGGCACAGACAGCCACACAAAGTTTATTTTCTTAATCATCATAACCAAAAGCAGGCCTACAAATTTATATTTTTATTATAAAAATGTTCTAACCTAAAATATGGTTTAACCTAAAATATCTACAAATGTTTTTTTCCCCTGAACTTTTGTAATAACTTTGGTCTGATAGTGAAAATAATTTAAAAAGACATGTTGATTTTTGTAGGTCTATATAAAACTGTATCAGTCAGTATTGTTTCACTACACTAAACATTGGGAGACCGTTTTGAAAACATTTATCTTTCAATGAAAGAGAAGGCAGGGGTGAGCACTCCTCCTTTTGCTGAGGTCTACACTGTGGTTGCTGTATCTTTATTCATCAAATCGACTGTAATTGGGGTGGTCACCACTCTTGCATTTGTCCTTGAGTTTGGCCTAAATGTAGTTGAGTCTGTCCTAAACAAAGTGGTTAGTAAATAGTTAACACTCTAAATGCTGCCTTTGAGAACTTAAATTTGAGGATTTCTATTTTTTAAATTCTGCAATAGGAAAATGATAAAATATTTTAGAGGCTAGCTAGATGGAATCTTGACATCTAATCACAAAATATCCTTTGGAAGTATTGATAATTTTACATTCAGCCCAACATGGTAGGTATATATTCCTAATACATATCAGGCTTTTTGCTAGGTACTGGAATGCTAGGGACAGAGGAAAAAGATAAAAATTCTTCCTGAGAATTCATCTATTGATAAGTAAATACAAAACTCTAATATAAGTCTAAATAGAGTCTAAGTCTAAATAAGTGACATGAAAGCATGGAGCAATGTTTTTTAAAAGTAACCATTGGAAGGCTGCTATTTGTACATCAAACACTTTTCATATAGTATCTTATTTAATACTGACAATAAACTAATGAAATATTATTATCATTATCCCTACTTGAAAGATGAAGAAACAGGTTCAGTGAGATTAAAGTTTGTGGGATTAGGATTAACCTAGATTTCTAGGATAACCTGTATTTCTAGATTTCACGTCAGCCTTTGTGTGATAACAATATAGTACAGGGATGTTCAATTTCTTAAAAGTTGAGAACTCCAGAGCCTCTGACAAAAATGACTGTTCTTAACTGTTAGTTATGCTGTTTTCTCTGAGGTAGGAAATAACAGGCAAACCACAAAACCATATTCCAATGGCTAATAAAATATGAAAAGGTTATTAAACTTTACTAGTAGCCAAAGATGTGAAATAGGATACTCTTTTTCACCTATCAAATTTACAAAAGTTTTAAATAGCGGTACTATTCTGAGCTGATGAGGTTGCTATGAAATGGGCATTCTCATCTTCTGTGGGTAAAAATACAAACTGCAAATTCCTTCCAGGAAACAAGTAGAAAATCAGGATGGTTCGCAAATATTCATGATTTTTGACCTAGTAATTCTGCATCTTCGAGTTTATCCTCAAAGAAAAAATTAGTTTGAATTTATATGAAAATGTTAAATGCATTAATATTTATAATAATAATCAAAAATGGCCTAATATGTAAAAATAGGCAACATTTAAATACATAATAGTTCATTTGTATGCTAGAATATGATAAATTATTGAAATAATTAAGAACATATATTATCGGGAAATGCTTATGATAAAATATTGGAAAAACGTTCTCTAAAGAGATGATTTAATTTAACACATTGTTTAAAGGTGTGAATTCTAGAGAAATGCTGCTTGAATTTATACCTTGTTTATGTGACTGCTTACTCAGCAACCTTGGGCAAGCTACTTAACCTTTCTGTGTGTCAATCTCCCTATCAGGAAAATGAGTATTACAACAATAATACCTGTGGCAGAATATTCTTAAAGTTCAGTTCAGTTGACCCTTAAAACAGGTTTGAACTGCATGCGTTCACTTATACACAATTTTTTTTCAATAATAAATACTACAGTACTACATGATCCGGGTTGGTTGAGTCTGTGGATGCAGAACTGCAGATGTGGAGGAACGGTATATTCGAGGGCAGGTCATATATGTGGAGTTTCAACTGTGCAGAGGGTTGGTACCCCTAACTTAGTTAAATGAGTATCTCTGGATGGTGAGATGATGGGTTAGTTTTATATTTTATTTTATAGTCATCTGGAAATTCCTATCAATAAGCATTAATTTTACAATTATGAGATAGGCCATGGGCATGCTTATAGTAATCACAAAGTTGGTTACTAACATATGGTAGATATTCTTAAAATAAAAGGAAGAATCTGTTGGTTGGTTTACAGAATTCACTGCTTGGTAGGAAAGGGTCTTGAATTTTATTAAGTTCCTTTTCTGACATCAGTTGGAATTAACATATTTTTAGCATTGGTTTACTCATTAATGGACTTTCTAATAATAATTTTGTTACCTTTCTGGGGTAAACCCTAAGTATGGTGAATACTTTTAAAAATCTACTTCTAGGGGCTTCCCTGGTGGCGCAGTGGTTGGGAGTCCGCCTGACGATGCAGGGGACACGGGTTCGTGCCCCGGTCCGGGAGGATCCCTCATGCCGCGGAGCGGCTGGGCCCGTGAGCCATGGCCACTGAGCCTGCGCATCCGGAGCCTGTGCTCCACAGCAGGAGAGGCCACAACAGTGAGAGGCCCACATACCGCAAAAAAAAAAAAAACCTACTTCTAAATTTGGTTTAGCAATTATTCTATAAAGGATTTTTCAATCTATATTAAAATTGATAAGGGATATTAATTTTGTGCTCTGTCAGGTTTGGGATCAGGATTATGCCAGCTTCAAAAGTGAATAGGATGGCTTTATACCTTTTTCTGTCTTCATAATGGAACAATTTATTTAGCATGGGAATATGTTTCTTGAAAGCATAGAATACACAGGTAGAACCACTTTTTTTTCCTTTTTTTTTTTTTTGGAAGCAAAAGGAAGCTTATATCTGGAAGTTATGCCTTAATGAATTTTCAATATCTTTTACAACTACCAGTTTATCCAAATCATCTTGAATCTATTTTGGTAATTAACACTTCTCAGAAAAGTATTCATATATTCAGCTTTGAAACTTTCTCAGCATTGAGTTTTACACAGTATCTTCAACTTAAAAGTTTTCTTACTTGTGATGAAAATGTTTAAAATTCTATATATGTAACTCAGACTCATGGCACCTAGTTAGTTCTACATATTAGTGTTGTTTCTGGTTATTATTTCAATATCCATGGCTAAATCACTCTTTATTCCTAATTTTACTTCTATGTATTTTCCCTATTTTGTTACATATGTCAAAGATCTATGTTTTTATTGCTAGTAAAGATCATTTGTCCAGATTTTCTTTCTCCAGTATTGTTGCTGATTGCTTCTGACCCTAGTGTCTTCCTTCCTGGAAATGCCTGTAATTTTAGGGTTGGATTCCTTTCTAAGCCCTTGATCTCTCTAGTTTCTTTTTCCTTTTGTTTTTCATCTCTTTCTTCTGAATACTGAGAAACCATCTCATGTTTATTCTCTGTATCACTGGACTGACTTGAATTTTACTGTGTTAATTCTAGTCTTCGTTTTCCTTGCATGTCACCCATCCCTACCATCTAGCTGTTTTTTTCATGTTAGTCTATTCTCACCACATGATTTTTCAGTCTCAGATGCTACTAAGATGCCAATGTGTTTGCTAAAGTCTTTTGTTTCTTTGTAGAAAATCATTTTCAGATATATTACCTTCTTCTTAATCCATTTTTATTAATACGTAAAATATTTTTCGAAAGCTTTTTTTCCCAAACCTGATGTTGGTGAATATCCAGGATGTCTGGCTGGCTCTTTTGTCCTGATCTCTATTCATTTGGGTGTTTGTCAACTCTCCTTCTCCATCTGTTTGTTGCTGGAGAACAAATCGATGCCCTTTCTCCTAATTTAGAAATCAGTGTCTAATAGGCGTTTAGTAGCTTGAGCTGGATCTTCCATCCACAACTGTTGCTAATTCTCTGTGTCTTCAGTGATGGGGTATAAGGATATTTAGAATTCTTAGAATGCAGTGTTAATAAGGTGTTTCCAAACAGCAACTAGTTTACAGGGAATATCCATGTTAAATTACAGTAAGCTACCAAACCTCTATCATGTTCCTAGTTTGTGGTCATTTGCAGCCCCCAAATTTTTACTGATTGAACTTGGACAATTCTTTTGGAAAGCTGTACATGCACAGCCATGATGAGTGCCCAGTGTACTGCATGTAACTGGCCTGGATTTTGAGGCAAAGAGTAGGTAGTATGGTCAAATGAAGCATCTCATATCAAGTGCAGGAGAAATGGTTAGAGTGGTTGAGACTATGAGCCTCAGAGTCAGTCTGCCTGGCTTCAAATCCCAACTCTGTGTGCTTGTTTCCTTATCTGTAACATGGGGGTAAAAACAGTACCCACACCTCATTACTACTGTTATGAGGTTACACAAATTATTGTACATCCAGTGTAGAACAGTGCCTGGCACATAAATAATGCCAAGTAAATGTTTGCCCTTAACACTATTTATGTCTTGAGTTCATGAATCTTAATTTCACTCTACACATCTTACAGCTAGTTAAATTTCTTCCTTGATTTGGTCTTGGTTTTAGTATTGTAAATTTTTATCTTTGCCTTGTATCTTCACAGTTCAGTGTAAAGCTGGGAGAGTCAGAGGGTATTTACAATATAAGTCTGTATTCTTTCATTCACTTTCTCCTCAAGGATTGGAGGGGTGATGGATTCTATGCGAGACAAAGAAACATGAACTAACTAATCATTCCTAGAAATGAACAGTTTTCTGTGCTGTGGCATGAGTGTGCCTTAAAGAGGAATGAAAAATATGGATTGATATTGGGGGAAGGGTGAAAGTCAGGAATGTTATTCTTAGACCTTGCTATATCTGAGCTGCAAACACACTAAAAAAGGTGAGATACTAATAGATGTCTGTGTTCCGGGGGAATTCAAGACCCTTTGATTAAGAGTACTTTGTACATTGAAATGAACACATCTTAATTCAGAGGAAACAAGAGCTGAGTGAAGACAAATTGTGAAGCAACACTGACTGTGGAATGGTTAACGTGTAAATCCTAGCACCAGACCACCCGGGTTCATGTCCTGCATTGTTCCTTACTAGCAGTATGTCCTGGCAACAGTCAGGAATCCCCTTTTTCTCCTCAATTACCTTGTCTGTACAATGGTTACAACAAGAGTAACTTCTTCATAAACTATTTGGAAGAGTGAATGAATTATCCACATAAAGTACTCCTAGTACAGTCTGTATACGGGTCCCACTAATGTTTTATATGTTTATGTAGAACCTTAAATCTCCAAATATAAGAAACTGGACACTTTTTAAAATGAAGAATATGAGTCAAAGAAACGTGCTTAGTTTTAATAATAGTCTTGAGGTAGAGATAATAAAGATAGTAAGTAAAATGAGATACAAATAAAGTTATTCAAATGTACAATTATTATTCAGATAAAATTCGTATTTTAATTTCACCTAACAATGATTTGAAAGAAATCCTATAGCATATTTTCAGTATACGATATATGAGTATGATACTATTTAATTATCTTATTTAAATACATGATACTTCAAAAGAGAGAAATGACTTTTTGATCCCCTAAAATGTATTGCATTCATTTTTCACACTTTATGAACGTCATTACCATGAATACAGGTCTGCTTCAATTTAGAAGGACAGTGTTAAAGTTTGCCCTTGTAAGAATTCATTTATTTGCGTTAGAAAAACTTTTAAGAAAGGAAAAATTACTCTGCACTAAAGGGAAAAATTAGATAGAACAGGGATACATATTTTAACATTTTCTCCAGGGAATAAAAAGGTAGAATGCAAATTCAGTTGTCTGGTTTGTAAGGTCAAAAAAGAGAATTGGGTGAGATACTTGGTACCCTCAAGTAAGTATGAGCCAGTTCGTGTCAACCATAATTATCAGTTACATAAGAAAGTGAGAAAAGGGAGGCCTCTTGTCTCCTTAATTTCCTGAGAAAATTCAACAGATTGAATTAGAATAAAAGCAGAAATCATGACATCATTGATAAACACAGAACAGCTTTCCATCCTAAACTTTATTAAAGAAGCTGTTTAATAGTCTATTTTGGCCACCTATTAAGAGGAAATTAGAAAAGAAAACATAGTAATTATGATTTTAATAAGAAAGTAAAGGCAAATGTGGTGGTCCATGTGAGAGTACCAAGACCCTTGCTTACACTGTAAAGGGTCCCACAGGAAGACTAAAATACACCACTTTCATTTAGTCTGTAGATTTGCTTGTGCCAGATTACATAGTTATAAAACTAGTAAAAACTAAGCTAGGCTGAACATTTTATAATCAAGCTTTAGCCTCATTATTCTTCCTGTCTTGAAGAAATGAGGTATAGAGATGCACGCAGTGACTACTCTAGATTCTTTTTATATGTATCTGCTACATTTTGGAAAAAAGTTGAGCCCAGTACTTCACTGAGACTGCTACAGGCAATTAAAGATATGATTGCTTCTCTGTTGTTGGTTAATCTTGGTTACCTCTGTATTTATAATGTATTCAAGTTGGAGACCAATTAATTCCATTTTCACAGGGACAAAATTTAGAGCATCTTCCAAATGCTCACTCAGGGGCCTCTTCCAATGCTGGGTAAAAATTCACAAGCCTGCTCCCATTGGGGCAAGAATAAATTTTATAGTTAAGGGAAAGCACCACGGTGAACCCATTTGCATGACAAGATACACTTTAAATTATGTATAATATTGCTGGTGGTATATGAATATTTGATTCTAGTCCAGAAACACTAATCTTAATGGTGGGTTTGGAAAACCTGGAGCATTTATTAATAACAATACATGTTCTTGTATAGTAGACAAAGTATAAATGCTGAACTAAGTAAAAATAAACAGATTCCCTTTCTCCAAGTTAAAATTTAATAGTTAGAACTATTACCTCTTCCATATATCATGTATACATAAATAAAAATGCTAAAATGTTTAACTTGCCTCAGATCATTCAGTTTAGATTTGCAGAATGGCTGGGAAGATAGTTTTGCAACTTGTCATAATAAAGCAGGAAAGGGGTCAGGAGCAATGATAACCTCACAGTCAGATCTGTACATCCTCTAGCACCTCAGAGGCTAAGGAAAGAAGAGAAAGAACAGGAAGAAGTGCAGCACCTCCCAGTACTTGTGTGGCTGCTATAGACAGCTAAGAATACAGAAGGGGCCATAAAACAGAAGACCTACAAGGCTGTCCTATATCTGTGCATATTTCTAGTTGGGACACCTGCTTTGACCTCCACTCCACAGAGTTTTCTTTGCATTGCAACAATGATAGTTGTTTACAAAATTGCTCTGTCCCTGATACTTTAAAGAAGAAAAGTAAAAACCAATATGAGAAGTATTCATAGAATATTGATGGTACACACTGATACTGTGATTCAACTTCCTCCTTACTCACTCTTGGTTACCATTTTGACTCTCTTCCCATACTAAGACAAAAGAATCAGAAAACACAGAGACTATGAAGAAAAGAATGAAGAATATGATACATTCTTGCTAGTCAGTATAGATTTTATTTTCAGCAAATAATCACCTTTTATAAACATGGATTGTGAGTTACTCTAGAATGTGATTTGTTGTGTGTATACATAAGCATATATGATGATAGAGGGGCCAACATCCTGGGTATTGGCGTAATCACCTCTGACTCATCCTTCTCCTTTAACCCCCGCATTTAAAGAGTCAACATCAATTTTATTTCTTAAATGTCTCTAATCTATGCCCTCTATTTTACCTCTCACCACACCGATTATCTTTCATCTGGATCATGACATTAGTTGGGCTCCTAGTTAGGTGTCTCACCTCCAGCCTCTTCACAACACTACCTCCAGAGTAACACATCTGAACATGAGAAAGTCCTCTTCACTGCTAAAAATGTAAGCTGAAACTTACTTATAAGGTCTGGCCTCAAACTATACTTCTTGCCTCATGTTCCCCAATGCCCTGTAATCAAACCTATATTCTAACTACACGCAGGAATTGCTGGTCTCTGAACATTCCAGGCACCTCATATCCCACGTCTTAGATCTAAAGATGGAAAGCACTTAGTCCTTCTAGCTTCACTGCAAACGTTACTTCCTCTGGATATCTTTTGTGACCTACAGAGTCAGAACAGTTTTCTCAACCTGGCTCCCATAGCACTTGTTTAATACAATATTTTCAAATTTGTCAAATCGTATAATATTTAACTGCATGCACATCCCCTTTCCCCTCTCTCTCTGTTTAGGTGGGTAGTTAAGAGTACAGAGATAGTATGTTATTTTTATACCTCTTAGCATCAAGTCTTATACATGATAGGCACTACATAGATTTGCTGATTGTTTTATTGAACAACATTGTGAAACATGCACATTCAGAATCACATGGAGACTTTAGGTTAGTTTAGTATAGCAGACATGGACCTTGTATTGTGAGTAGATACTGGATAGTGTGAGGGGAAAAAAAAAACCCTAAGAAATCTTTGTTGTTTTCACAATTTGCATGTATGACATTTCCAAGTACAGATTTTGGCAACTTCAAGTTTCTCTGTCCAGGGAAATTAGATTAAAAAAGTCAAAGTTTATTACAGAATTTAATGGTTGGCTTAAACAACCTTAATAAAGCCTTGGGCAACAAAGCTTCATTCCCCAATGGAGAAAAGTACACTGCATACTAGATGAGTGATGATTTTATCTGACTCATTCAACTGTACGTAGAAGAATTCCACAAAACAAATAGGGCATTATTTTTCCATTTTCTTCACTTTTGTAGTGGAAATAAAAATAGACTGGGAAAAAGGGACTTGGGTTCTAGACCTTACTACGGCTTCTAATTAAACCATTTAGGGTCTTGTTGTAGGAAGAGTATGGGCTTTGGAATTAAAGAGACCTAGGTTGGAATCCTGGCTCCATCTCTTACTAGTTGCAGGACTTGAGGCCACTTGCAGAAACTACTTAAGTCTCAGCATCTTCTTTGATAGTGCTGGAAGAATAATGGCCACCATGGGTTGTGTATTGAAAAGTGCTCAGAACAGCAGCTGGTGTATTTTAGGAGCTCAGAATATATTGGATTCCTTCACTTCTTTGGGTCTCAATTTTTCACCTGTGTAAAATGTAGGATTTTTAGCTACTTAGTTACTTAATGATCTCAAGGGCTGTTTCCAGCTCTAAAGTCCTGTCTTCCTTTTATCCTTAGAGGTATACAAATGGTACTGGGAATCTTTGAAAATGTTTTAAAAGCTTTTGCATTCTGATGAATGTTCCTTTTTCTTTGAATCTCTTTAGGTTGAATTTTCTCTTTTTCCAGCCGCTTGACAGTTTCACCTCTTGCCTCCCAATTTGGATACCTTTTATTTCTTTTTCTTATCTGATTGCTGTGGCTAGGACTTCCAATACTATGTTGAGTAAAAGTGGCAAGAGTGGGCATCCTTGTCTTGTTCCTGATCTTAGTGGAAATGCTCAGCTTTTCCCTGCTGAGTATGATGTTAGCTGTGGGCTTATCATACATGACCTTTATTATGTTGAGATATGTTCCATTGATATCCACATTGTGGAGAGTTTTTATCATAAATGGATGTTGAATTTTGTCAAGACCCTTTTTCTACAGCTGAGTCGATCATATGATTTTTATTCTTCAGTTTGTTAAGATTTATTGCATTAACTGATTTGTGTATATTGAACCTTCCTTGCATCCTTGGTATAAATCCCACTTGATCATAGTGTATGATCCTTTTAATGTATCATTGAATTCATTCTGCTAATATTTTATTGAGTATTTTTGCATCTATGTTCATCAGTGATACTGGCCTATACTTTTCTTTTTTGTGATATCTTCATTTGGATACTGGCTTCATAGAATGAGTTAAGAAGGATTCCTTCCTCTGCAATGTTTTGGAATAGTTTGAGAAGGATAGGTGTTAACTCTTCTCTAAATGTTTGGTAGAATTCACCTGTGAAGCCATCGGATCCTGGACTTTTGTTTGTTAGAAGTTTTTTCATTCCTGATTCCATTTAATTACTGGTAATTTGCCTGTTCATATTTTCTATTTCTTCCTGTTTCAGTTTTGGGGGTTTGTACATTTCTAGGAATTTGTCCATTTCTTCTAGGTTGTCTATGTTATTGGAGTATGGTTGTTCATAGTATTCTCTTATGATCTTTTGTATTTATGTGGTGTCAGTTGTAATTTCTCCTTTTTCATTTCTGATTTTATTGACGGGCACTCTCTTTTTTTCTTAATGAGTCTGGCTAAAGGTTTATCAATTTTGTTTATCTTTTTAAAGAACCAGTTTCCTTGATCTTTCCTATTTCTTTTTAGTCTCCATTTCATTTATTTCTGCTCTGTTCTTTATGATTTCTTTCCTTCCACTAACTTTGGTTTTGTTTGTTCTTTTTCTAGTTCTTTTAGGTATAAAGTTAGGTTGAGATTTTTCTTGTTTTCTGAGGTAGGTTTTTATTGCTATAAACTTCCCTCTTAGAACTACTTTTGCTGCGTGTCCTAGATTTTGGATCATTGAGTTTTCATTTTCATTTGTCTCCAGGTATTTTTTGATTTCTTCTTTGATTTCTTCAGTGATCCATTGGTTATTTAGTAGCATAATGTTTAGCCTCCACATGGTTGTGTTTTATTCAGTTTTTCCCTTGTGGTTTATTTCTACTCTTATAGTCTTGTGGTCAGGAAAGATGCTAAATATGATTTCAATTTTCTTAAATTTACTGAGACTTATTTTATGACCTAGCATATGACCTATCCTGGAGAATGCTCCACATGCACTTGAAAAGAATGTATATTCTGCTGCTTTTGGATGGAATTTTCTATACATATCTATTAAGTCCATTTAAGGCCAGTGTTTCCTTATTGATTTTCTTTCTAAATGATCTCTCCATTGATGTAAATGGGGTGTTCAAGTCCCCTACTATTACTGTGTTACTGTCAACTTCTCCATTTATATTTGTTAATATTTGCTTTATGTATTTAGGTGCTGCTATGTTGGGTGCTTGTATATTTACAATTCTTATATTTTCTTGGATTGATCCCTTGATCATTATGTAATGTCCTCCTTTGTCTATTTCTGTGGAATACCTTTTTCCTCACTTTCAGTCTGTGTTTTTAAATCTGAAGTGAGTCTCTTGTAGATAGTATATATGTGGGTCTTCTTTTTATATCCATTAAGCCACTCTCTTTGATTGGAGCATTAGTCCATTTATGTTTAAAGTAATTATTGATAGGTATGTACTTATTACCATTTTGTTAATTGCTTTGGGGTTATCTTGTAGTTCTTTTTTTTGTTCCTTTCCTCTTGTTTTGCTCTCTTCCCTTGTGATTTGATGACTATCTTTAGTATTATGTTTAGATTCCTTTCTCTTTTTTTGTGTGTGTATCTATTAGAAATATTTGGTTTGTGGTTACCATGATAATATATAGCAATATATATCATATGTATATACACATACATAATTTTAAGTTGCTGATTTCTTACTTTCCAAGCACTTTTTTGTTCTTCTATTCTTTTTTTAAAATTTTTATTGTAGTTGATTTAAAATGTGTTAGTTTCTGCTGTACAGCAAAGTGAATCAGTTATACATATATCCACTATTTTTTAGATTCTTTTCTCATATAGGTCATGACAGAGTATTGAGAAGAGTTCCCTGTGCTATACAGTAGGTCCTTATTAGTTACCTCCAATGCATTTTAACAACCCTGCATTTTTACTCTTCTTCCCCCATGATTACTGTTTTTGACATCATTATTTTGAATCTTTTTTTTTGGTGTGTGTAGCCTTAGCTGTTTATTGTGGGAAAAATGATTTTACTACTTTTTTCTTTTAACCTTCCTATTAGCTTTGTTCATGGTTGATTTACTGCTACTTTTACTGTTTATTTGCCTTTACCAATGAGATTTTTCCTTTTGTAATTTTCAAGTCTCTAGTTATGGCCTTTTCTTTTCCACTTAGAGAAATCACTTTAACATTTCTTGTCAAGCTGGTTTGGTGGTGCTGAACTCTTAGCTTTTGCTTGTCTGTAAAACTTTTGATCTCTCCAGCAAACCTGAATGAGAGCCTTGCTGGGTAGAGTATTCTTGGTTGTAGAGTTTCTGGCCTGCAGTTTCTGCTGAAAGGTCAGCTGATAGCCTTATGGGGGTTCTCTTGTATGTAAGTTGTTGCTTTTCCCTTGCAGCTTTTAATATTCCCTCTTTATCTTTAATTTTTGCCATTTTAATTACAATGTGTCTTGGTTTGGGCCCTTTGGGTTGGTCCTGTCTGGGACTCTCTGTTATTCCTGGACCTGGATATTTGTTTCCTTTCCCAAGTCAGGGAAATTTTCAGCTATTATGTCTTCAAATACATTCTCTGCCCCTTTCTCTCTCATTTCTCCTCTGGGGACCCCATAATGCAAATGTTATTACAATTGGTGTTGTCCTAGAGGTCTCTTAACCTGTCCACATTTCTTTTCATTCTTTTTTCTGTTCAGTGATTTCCATTACTCTATCTTTAGGCTCACTGACCCATTCCTCTGTATCATTTAATCTACTGTTGATCCCTTCTAATGTATTTTTTATTTCAGTTATTGTATTCTTCATCTGTTTGGTTCTTCTTTGTTTTCTAACTCTGTTAAAAACATCTAACTTCTCACTCTGTTCATCCATTCTTCTCTTGAGTTCTTTGATCATCTTTACAATCATTACCTTGAACTCATTATTTAGTAGACTGCCTATCTCCATTTCACTTAGTTTTTCTTCTGAGGTTTTATCCTGTTCCTTCGTTTGGAACATGTTACTCTGTCCTCTTGTTTTGCCTAATTTGCCATCTGAATTTATATGTATCTGGTAGGTTGGTTATATTTCCTGACCTGGGAAAAGTGACCATTTGTAGGAGACATCCTATGCTTCCTAGCAGCACATGCCTCTCTGGTCACCAGAGCTATAAGGTCTAGGGGTACCCCTATGTGGGCTGTATGGGTCCTTCTGTTGTGGCAGACTGACTACTACGGGAGGTCTGGTAGTTGTGACTGGCCCCTGGTCTGGTTGATTGCCAGGCCCTGCCTTGTTCAGAGGCTGCCAGTCACTGGTTGGCAGGACTGAGTCATGAGACAGCTGTCTGTGGAACCCTGGGGGTGGGGTCCCTGGGCTAGTGGTGACTCACTGGTGGGCAGAGTCAGGTTTGGGGGTGAGTGGTTACAGGTCAGGGGTTCCCAGATCTACTGTTGGTCTGTTTGTAGGTGGGGCTGCTTCCTGACACATCTGGCTGAAGGTTTCAGGGTGTCTCAAAGATCGTGCTGGTCTGCTGGTGAGTGTTATTGGATCCCAGGGTGGTTAGCTGTGAAGAGTCCATGGTAACTCAGAGCTGGTGCTGGGCTGCCCGAGGGCAGGGACTGGGCTGGGTGTTCCCAGTGCTGGCTCACTGGTTGGTGGAGCTGTGTACCAGTGTCTCTGGTTGCAGGGCCCTGGGGTTCCTGAAGCTGGTGTCATCTCCCTGGTAGGTGGGGCTGGATCCTGAGGACACTTACTGAAGGGCCCAAGGTGTCTCAGAGCTGGAGTTGTGGTCAGAGCCAGGGCTGTGGGGGTCCCTGATATAGTGCCAGCTTGCTGGTATGTTGGTTGGGTTTTGACAAGGCAGGCTGTGGTGGTCCTAGTGATGGCGACCAGCCACTGGTGGGCGGGGTTGGGATCCAGGGAATCCCAGGGCTATTATTACCTGCCCACTGGTGGGTGAAGTTGGGACTTGGGGCTAGTGACAGCCCACTAGCAGGCAGAGTTGGATCCTGGGGTCTCTGGCTGCAGGGCCCAGGGGTCCCAGAGGTCCCAAAGCTGGTTTGGATTGCTTGTGTGGGGGTCTGAGGACCAGGGTATTTCAGGGCTAGTGCTGACTCACTGGGCAGAGTCTGTTCTTGGGATCTCTGGCTGAAAGGCCCTGAGGGTTCTTGAGCTGGTCTGCTAGTGAGTGGGCTGGGTCCTGCCATGGCTCGCTGTAGTGGTCCTGGGGCTGGTGGGCACTGTCAGATCCCAGGTGTTCCTAGGGTTGGTACCTGCCCAGTGGTGTGTGAGGCTGGTCCCAGGGCTAGTGCATGCACACTGGTGCATTTGGTTGGGTCCTGGGTTCTCTGGTGGAGGACCTGTGTCGCAGTGCAGCTGTGGGTTCAGGCATTTTTAAGGCAGCCTGCCTGCTGGTCTGTGTCCCCACTTAGCTAGTTGTTTGGCCTGAGACATCCCAGTTCTGATGCCTAGAGGCTGCCTGGTGGGGTTGAGTCCTGAAGCTAATAAGCTAGAGGGAGGATTACAAAATGGCACTTGCCAGCACCAGTGAACATGAAGTAGAATGAGCTCCTAATAATGGCTGTTGCCAGTGTTTGTGTCCCCAGGGTGAGCTTCAGTTGCCTCCTCCTCTCTGGGAGACTCTGCAAGATCAGCAGGTGGGTCTGACCCAGGCTTTTTTCAAATTGCTGCTTCTGCCCAGGTCCTGGAGCATGTGAGCTTTTGTACACAACCTTTAAGAGTGGAGTCTCTATTTCCCGCAGCCCTCTAGGTCTCCCAAAAGTAAGCCCCACTGTCCTTCAAAGCCAATTGTTCTAGGGGCTCATCTTCTGGTGCAGGACCCCCAGCATGGGGAGCCAATATGGGGCTCAGACCCACTGCTCCTTTGGGAGAACCTCTGCAATTGTAATTAACCTCCTGTTTGTGGGTTGCCCAACCTGAGGTATGGGTCTTCACTATACTGCACATACCCATCTCATTGTGGTTCCTTCTTTATATCTTTATTTGTAGAAGTTCTTTTCTGCTAGATTCTGTCTTTCTCATCAATAGTTGTACCATTTTTTGGGCTTCCCTGGTGAGCAGTGGTTGAGAATCTGCCTGCTAATGTAGGGGACACGGGTTCGAGCCCTGGTCTGGGAGGATCCCACATGCTGCGGAGCAACTAGGCCCGTGAGCCACAACTACTGAGCCTGTGCATCTGGAGCCTGTGCTCCACAACAAGAGAGGCTGCGATAGTGAGAGGCCTGCGCACCGTGATGAAGAGTGGGCCCCACTTGCCACAACTAGAGATAGTCCTCGCACAGAAACGAAGACCCAACACAGGAAAAATAAATAAATTAATAAAAACTCCTACCCCCAACATAAAAAAAAAAGTACCATTTTTTTAGATTCCACATATAAGTGATATCATATGATATTTGTCTTTCTCTGTCTGAGTTACTTCACTAAGTATGACAATCTCTAGGTCTATCCATGTTGCTGTAAATGGCATTGTTTTGTTCTTTATGGCTGAGTAATATTCCATTGTATACATGTACCACGTCTTCTTTATTCATTCATCTATCTGCTGATGGACACTTAGGTTGCTTCCATGTCTTGGCTATTATAAATAGCGCTGCAATGAACATTGGGGTGCATGTATCTTTTCTAATTATGGTTTTCTCTGGGTATATGCCCAGGAGTGGGATTGCAGGATCATATGGTAGCTCTAATTTTAGTTTTTTAAGGAACCGCCATACTGTTCTCCCTAGTGGCTGTACCAATTTACATTCCCACCAACAGTGTAGGAGGGTTCCTTTTTCTTCCACACCCTCTCTAGCATTTATGATTTGCAGACTTTTTGATAATGGCCATTCAGACTGGTGTGAGGTGGTACCTCATTACAGTTTTGATTTGCTTTTACCTAATAATTAGTGACAATGAGCATATTTTCATGTGCCTTTTGGCCATCTGTATGTCTTTGGAGAAATGTCTATTTAGATGTTCTGCCCATTTTTTTGATTGGGTTGTTTGGGGTTTTTTTTTGATATTGATCTGTATGAGCTGTTTGTATATTTTGGAAATTAATCCCTGTCGTATCATTTGCAAATATTTTCTCCCATTCCATAGGTTGTCTTTTCATTTATGGTTTCTTTTGCTGTGTAAAAACTTTTAAGTTTGATTATGTCCCATTTGTTTATTTTTGCTTTTATTTCCATTACCCTAGGAGATGGATCCAAAAAGATTTTGGTGTAATTTATATCAAAGAGTGTTCTGCCTATGTTTTCCTCTAGGAGTTTTATAATATTTGGTCTTACATTTAGGTCTTTAATCCATCTTGAGTTTATTTTTGTGTATGGTGTTAGGGAGTGTTCTAATTTCATTCTTTTACATGTAGCTGTCCAGTTTTCCCAGTGCCACTTATGGAAGAGGCTGTCTTTTCTCCATTGTATATTCTTGCTTCCTTTGTCACAGATTAATTGACCACAGGTGTGTGGCTTTATTGCTGGGCATTCTACCCTGTCCGTTGATCTATATATTTTTTGTGCCAGTACCATACTGTTTTAATGACTACAGCTTTGTAGTATAAAGTCAGGGAGGCTGATTCCTCCAGCTCCATTTTTCTTAAGATTGCTTTGGCTATTCATAGTCTTTTGTGTTTCCATACAAATTAAAAAATTTTCTGTTCTAGTTCTGTGAAAAATGCCACTGGTAATCTGACAGGAATTGCATTGAATCTGTAGATTGCCTTGGGTAGTACAGTCTTTTTGACAATATGGATTCTTCCAATTCAAGAACATGGTATATCTTTCCATCTGTTTGTGTCATCTTCAATTTCTTTCATCAGTGTCTTATAGTTTTTGGAGTACAGGTCTTTTGACTCCTAGGTAGGTTTATTCCTAGGTATTTTATTCTTTTTCATGTGATTGTAAATGGGATTGTTTCCTTAATTTCTCTTTCTGATCTTTCATTGTTTAGTGAATACAAGTGCAACAGATATCTGTGTATTAACTTTGTATCCTGAAACTTTACTGAATTCATTGATGAGCTCGAATAGTTTTTAGATGCTAGTTTCTGGTAGCATCTTTAAGATTTTCTAAGTATAGTATCATGTCATCTGCAATCAGTGACAGTATTACTTCCTCTTTTCCAATATGGTTTATTTTTATTTTTTTTTCTTCTCTGATTGCTGTGGCTAGGACTTCCAAAACTATGTTGAATGATAGTGGCATCCTTGTCTTGCTCCTGATCTTAGAGGAAATACTTTCAGCTTTTCACTGTTGAGTATGATGTTAGCTGTGGGTTTGTCATATATGGCCTTTATTATGTTGAGATAGTTTCCCGCTATGCCCACTTTACTGAGTGTTTTTATCAGAAATGTATGTTGAATTTTATCAAAAGCTGTTTTTCTGCATCTATTGAGATGATCATATGCTTTTTATTCTTCAATTTGTTAATGTGGTGTATCAGACCAATTGATTTGCAGACAAATCCTTGCATCCCTGGGATAAATCCCACTTGTTCATGGTGTATGATCCTTTTAATGTATTGTTGGATTTGGTTTGCTAGTATTTTGTTGAGGATTTTTGTGTCTATGTTCATCAGTAATATAGGCCTGTAATTTTCTTTTTTTGTGATACCTTTGTCTGGTTTTGGTATTAGGGTGATGGTGGCCTCGTAGAATGAGCTTGGCAGTGTTCCTTCCTCTGCAATTTCTTGGAAGAGTTTGAGAAGGATAGGTGTTAGCTCTTCTCTAAATGTTTGATAGAATTTGCCTGTGAAGCCATCAGGTCCTGGACTTTTGTTTGTTGGGAATTTTTATATCACTGATTTAATTTCACATTTTGTAATTGGTCTGTTCATATTTTCTGTTTCTTCCTGGTTCAGTCTTGGAAGGTTGTACTTTTCCAGGAATTTGTCCATTTCCTCTATGTTGTCAATTTTATTGGCATATAGTTGTCTGAAGTAGTCTTTTATGGTCCTTTGTATTTCTGAGGTGTCAGCTGTAACTTCTTTTCCATTTCTAATTTTATTGATTTGAGTACTCTTTTTTTTCTTAATGAGTCTGGCTAAAGGTCTATCAATTTTGCTTATCTTTCTAAAGAACTAGCTTTTAGTTCCATTGATTTTTTTATTGTTTTCTTAGGCTCTATTTCATTTATTTCTGCTCTGATCTTTATGATTTCATTCCTTCTACTAACTTTGAGTTTTGTTTGTTCTTCTTTCTCTAGTTGCCTTAGGTGTAGGGTTAGGTTGTATGAGATTTTTCTCGTTTCCTGAGGTAAGCCTGTATCGCTATAAACTTCCCTTTTAGAACTTCTTTTGCTGCATACCATAGGTTTTGGATCATTGTGTTTTCGTTTTCATTTGTCTGTAGGTATTTTTTGATTTCCTCTTTGATTTCTTATGTGATACATTGGTTGATTAGTAGCATATTGTTCAGCCTCCATGTGTTTGTGTTTGTTACAGTTTTTTTCCTTGTAGTTGATTTCTAATCTCATAGTGTTGAGAAAGATGCTTGATATGATTTCAGTTTTCTTAAATTTACCGAGACTTGCTTTGTGGTCCAGCATGTGATCTATTCTGGAAAAATGTTCCATGTGCACTTGAAAAGAATGTGTATTCTACTGCTTTCAGACGGAACATACTATAAATATCAATTAAGTCCATATGGTCTAATGTGTCATTCAAGCCCTATGTTTCCTTATTGACTTGCTGTCTGGATGTTCTGTCCATTGATATAAGTGGGATGTTAAAATCCCCCACTATTGTTTTACTGTCAGTTTCTCCGTTTATGTCCATTCGCATATGTCTTATATATTGAATTGCTCCTGTGTTGGGTGCATATAAATTTATAATTGTTATATACTCTTCTTGAATTGATCCCTTGATCATTATGTAGTATCCTTCTTTGTCTTTTGAAACAGTACTTTAAAGTTTATTTTGTCTCATATCAGTCTTGCTACTCCAGGTTGCTTTTGATTTCCATTTGCATGGAATACCTTTTTTCCATTTCCTCACTTTCAGTCTGTATGCATCTCTAGATCTGAAGTGGGTCTCTTGTAGACAGCATATATATGGGTCTTGTTTTTGTACCCATTCAGCCAGTCTATGTCTTTTGGTTGGAGCATTTAATTCATTTACATTTAAGGTAATTATTGATATGTATGTTCTTTTTCCTTTTTTTTTTTTTTTTTTTTTTTTCAGTATGTGTGCCTCCCACTGTTGTGGCCTCTCCCGTTGCAGAGCACAGGCTCTGGATGCGCAGGCTCAGCGGCCATGGCTCACGGGCCCAGCTGCTCCGCGGCATGTGGGATCTTCCCAGACCAGGGCATGAACCCGTGTCCCTTGCACTGGCAGGCAGACTCTCAACCACTGTGCCACCAGGGAAGCCCCCTTTTTGCCATTTTGTTACTTGTTTTGGCTTTGTTTTCTGTAGGTCTTTTATCTTCCTTTCCTCTTATGTTCTCTTGCAATTTGATGATTATCTTTAGTGTTGTTTGGATTCCTTTTTCTTTTTTGTGTCTTTATATCTATTATAGAGTTTTCATTTGTGGTTACCATGAGGTTTTGATATAGCAGTCTATATGTATACATGATTGTTTTAAGTTGCTGATCTCTTAATTTCAAATGCATTTCAAATATCCTGCATTTGTACTCTCCTCCTCTCATGATTACTGATTTTGATATCAAATTTGTATGTGGATGGTTTCCTACCTTTACTGTATGTTTGCCTTTACTGGTGAGCTTTCCCATCCTCATAATTTTCCTGTTTCCAGTTGTGGCCTTTTCTTTTCCACTTAGAGAAGTTCCTTTAGCATTTGTTGTAAAGCTGGTTTGTGAATTCTTTCACCTTTGGCGTGTCTGTAGAGCTTTGGATTTCTCTGTCAAATCTGAACCAGAGCCTTGCTTGGTAGAGTATTCTTGGTTGTAGGTTTTTCCCTTTCATCACTTTAAATATATCATGCCACTCCCTTCTGGCCTGCAGAGTTTCTGCTGAAAAATCAGCTGATAGTCTTATGGAGATTCCCTTGTATGTTATTTGTTGCTTTTCCCTTGTTGCTTTTAATATTTTCTCTGTCTTTAATTTTTGTCAGTTTCATTACTATGTGTCTCAGTGTGTTCCTCCTGAGTTAATCCTGTATGAGACTCTGTGCTTCCTGGACTTGGGTGACTGTTTCCTTTCCCATGTTAAGGAAGTTTTCAGCTATAATCTCTTCAAATATTTTCTCAGGCCCTTTCTCTTCTTCTCTCCTGGGACCCCTATAATGCGAATGTTGGTGCATTTGATGTTGTCTCAGAGGCCTCTTAAGTTGTCTTCATTTCTTTTCATTCTTTTTTCTTTATCCTGTTCCATGGCAGTGATTTCCACCACTTTGTCTTCCAGCTCACTGATTCATTCTTCTGCCTCACTTATTCTGCTATTGATTCTCCCTAGTGTATTTTTCATTTCAGTTACTGTATTCTTTAAGTTTGTTTATTCTTTATATTTTCTAACTCTTTGCTAAAAACTTTTGTAACTTCTTACTCCATGCATCCATTCTTTTCCTGAGTTCTTGGGTCATCTTTACGATCCCTATTCTGAACTCTTTTTCAGGTAGATTGTCTATCTCCACTTCACTTAGTTGTTCTTCTGGGGTTTTATCTTATTCTTTCGTCTGGAACATATTCTTTGCCATGCCATTTTGTTTAAATTTCTATTTGTATCTTTATGTATGTAGTAGCTTAGTTATGTTTCTCAACCTTGGAGAAGTGACCCTCTATAGGGGATGTTGTATGTGTCTCAGCAGCACACTCCTCTCTTGTCACCCTAGGGCCAGAGACCAGGTAGGTTCTGATCTGCGTTTGTGGACTCAGTTCTGCAGGACTGTAGTTTTCTTGCTTCTGGTGTCTGCCCCTGGTGGATGAGGCTGGTCTAGAGGCTTGTGAAGGCTTCCTGGCCAGGGGCAGGGGTGGTGGTGCCTACCCACTGGTGGGTGGAGCTGGGTCTTGGCACTTTGGTAAGGCTGTGTCAAGGGGCATGTCGAGAGGTGGCTGTGGGCTCAGGAAGTCTTTAGGCAGTCTGTCTGCTGATGGGTGGGGCTGTGTTCCTGCCCTGTTGGTTGTTTTGGCCTGAGGCGTCCCAGCACTGGAGCTTACAGGCTGCTGAGTGGGGCCAGGTCTCAGTGCCAAGGACCCAAAATGTCTTCCTCCAGCCAGAGTTCAGGTAGGTCCCTGCTGTGTCTGTCACCAGCTTTTATGACCCCAGAGAGAGCCATAGCCACACCCCACCTCCCCAAGAGACTCTCCAAGACCAGCAGGTAGGTCTGGCCCAGGCTCCTACGGAGTTATTGCTTTTGTCCTGGGTCCCGATGTGTGTGAGACTTTGTGTGCATCCTCCAAGAGTGGAGTCTCTGTTTCCCCAAGTCCTGTGGAGCTCCTGCAGTTAAGCCCTGCTAGCCTTCAAAGCCAAATGCTCTGGGGGCTCCTCTTCCAATGCCAGACCCCTAGGCTTGGGAGCCTGGCCTGGGCCTCGGATTTCTCACTCCTGTGCGAAAACTTGTGTGATATAATTATTCTCCAGTTTGTGGGCTGCCCCCGCAGAGTGGTATGGGACTTGATTATAACACGAGTGCGCCCCTCCTACCAGGTTATGGTTTCTTCTTTGTCTTTGGATGTAGAATATCTTTTTTTGGTAGATTCCAGTCTTTCTTTTATTGATAGTTGTTCAGCAGTTAGTTGTGATTTTGGTGTGCTCATGAGAGGAGGTCCTTTTACTCCACCATCTTGTGTCCAATCTTTGGGACTTTCCATTGTCTTTTGATTTCCAGAGCTTCTCTATTAAAAATCAGCTGAAAGTTTGGGTTTTCTGTAGGTAATGATTTTTTTTCCTTTTGATGGATTTTAATTTTTTTCTTTATTTTTTTCAGCAGTTTACTATAATGTACTCAGATGCAATTTTCTTGCAGTTTACTGAGCTTTTTGAATCTGTGTGGATTGATGCCTTAAAAAATTTTGGAAAATTCTCACTTGTTACTTCTTTTCCCATCCTCTTTCTCTATCTCTTTCTAGGACTCCAGTTACACTTATGAGAGACTGACTGTGGTTCACATGTCTCTTCTGCTCCATTCTGTTTTTCCTATTTTTTAAAATCTGTGCTTCAGTTTGGATATTTTCTATTGACTTCTCTTTGAGTTCTCTAATCCAGTCTTATGTTCAGTCTCCTATTTAAGCCCATCAAATGAGTTAAAAAAATTTTTTTTATTGGAGTATGGTTGCTTTACAATGTTGTGTTAGTTTCTACTGTACAGCAAAGTGAATCAGCTATACATATACATATATCCCCTCTTTTTTTGGATTTCCTTCCCATTTAGGTCACCACAGAGCATTGAGTAGAGTTCCCTGTGCAATACAGTAGGTTCTCATTAGTTATCTATTTTATACATAGTATCAATAGTGTATATATGTCGACCCCAGTCTCCCAATTCATCCCACCCACCCCCCCTTTCCCCCTTGGTATCCATACGTTTGATTTTCAAGTCTACAAACTAGACGTTTTTGTGGAAGGAGCAGAGAGTTTCACCTCCACTATCTAGAGATCTGGGCTTTAACGAGTCATTCTGAAGAACTCAAGTTTGCTAGACTTTAACTATTTTGATGCAAATCTTTCTCAGTAGAGAATTCTAAAAATCATTTATTCTTTTCTGATGATTTAGGGTCATAACTGATCATTTTTCATGATGTGATGAAGCTCTAGTTTCATCTGAAGCAAAGGGAGGTGTAATCCCCTTTCCCCCTTGGCATCCATACTTTTGTTCTCTGTGTCTCTATTTTTGCTTTGTAAATAAGATCATCTATACCAATTTTTTCAGATTCCACATGTATATCAAATGAGTTTTTAATTTTATATCTTCTGTATTTTAGTTCTAAAATCAATTTTTTAAATAGATTTCATTTCTTTGTTGAAATTATCTCATTCCTTTACCTTTTCTTCTTTTTTTATTTTTTAACATCTTTATTGGAGTATAATTGCTTTACAATGGTGTGTTAGTTTCTGCTTTAACCTTTTATTTTCATTGACATATTTTTTAACAGTTTTTGATTGCCCATTCCATCATCTTGTTCATCTGGGGGGTTGACTCCTATTGTCTATTTTTTCTCTTTTATTAATCATATTTTCTTGATTCTTTGCATGTCTTATAATTTTCATTGTATTCTGGGCATTGTTTTTAAAAGAGCTTTTATTTAGTGGTTCATTTTCCTATGTTAGACTCAGAAGCTAATCATGTCAGTCCATTCAGTATTTGAACTGGGTGAAACTAGGTTATTATAGTTTGATTCAGCTTTCTTTGCACTAAAATGTTTCAATGGCAAGCACTTTGAATACTCCTCTTAGGTTCTAGTGGACTTTGTCTCCTAAATGCCAAAAGACTGTGGAAGAACTTATTCTGCTTTTTCATCCCAGCTCTCTATCATCCATGTTGCCCAATGCCCAGCAAATGTCTCATGATGACAACTGCTGATGCTTTTGGGACGCCTCTGTCTGTAAAACCAGCTCACCAAGGAAGGACTCCTCTCTGGAAATTTTAATCATTTTTGTCTCCATAGCTCTACTAGCTCTTTAGGTTGTTACAGTCCTAGTTTTAAGTGAACATTTTTCTTACCAATTAAGTTATAAGGAGGTTAACTGCTCTCCAGTTCACTTTCTTTTCTCCATAATTCTTTTTCCACAAAAAATGTGCTATTTTACATAGGCTGTGAAGTAGTTAAACTATTAAAATAGCTTATGTATTAATAAAAATTTATTGTGGAAACATTTTCTATATTAGCAACAATTAACTAAACAGCTCTCTTGGCTGCTACCAGTGAGATAACTAGCATTATTTTTTAAACAATACATATATATATATATATATATATATATATATTTTGGTACACGGACCTCTCACTGTTGTGGCCTCTCCCGTTGCAGAGCACAGGCTCCGGACGCGCAGGCTCAGCGGCCATGGCTCACGGGCCCAGCCGCTCTGCGGCATGTGGGATCTTCCCGGACCGGGGCATGAACCCGTGTCCCCTGCATCGGCAGGCGGACTCTCAACCACTGTGCCACCAGGGAAGCCCTAAACAATATTTTTTAATGTTTTCCCATTCTAACTTTTTTTGGTGGTGATCAAGTGATTTATTATTGGAACGTCTATTGGAACCAATTTATTAATGGAACCCATCTTAGAACTATGATGTCTAGCTGATTTAAACTGGACAAGCTTAATTTTAATGTAAAGAATTCTTGATTGTGCAAGCAAAATATATCTAGAAAATCTGAGGTTGTAGATTTTTATTTAAATGTTTTTTTAAAAAGGACTTTAAGGGCTTCCCCGGTGGCACAGTGGTTGAGAGTCCTCCTGCCGATGCAGGGGACATGGGTTCGTGCCCTGGTCCAGGAAGATCCCACATACTGCGGAGTGGCTGGGCCCGTGAGCCATGGCCGCTGAGCCTGTGCATCTGGAGCCTGTGCTCCGCAACGGGAGAGGCCACAACAGTGAGAGGACTGTGTACCAAAAAAAAAAGGACTTTAAAAAATGTCTAGATTCTTTAATTTAGATGATTTTCTAGTTTAAATCTGTTCCCATTTTAGTACTATATTTTAGTAAATCTGTACTTATAAATTTGAGAACTAAGAAAAACCTGTACATGTTGCTAAAGTACAAACTAAGCACTTGTTTTAATTTTTCATGTGTATTTTATTTAGTGCACCTAAAATGGTAAGTCAATCATAAGTTGAAATGTGGATAAAATGAACTATTTTCCAAAGCTAAACTTTTATAAAAACCCTAATTTTCTTCAAATTCAATGATTTAAGAATTCTCACAGTATGATTTTCTTAAAATTATTTGAAGTAAGAAACTAAACTTGAACCATCAAGTGGGCATAATTTAACTGTGAATGTGATGATGAGCTGATCTATATCCTGTAGGTTTAGTTCACTACTGTCACTCAGTGATGTACAAATACGGAATGGTTTAATTTCTACCAATAACTGCCGTGGCTTTGTCTTACTCTTCTGGCTAGTGGAAAAACTTAAACTTGCTGAATAATAGATTTTGCAGTCTAACTCCTTAAGTTTTCATGTTTCTGGTTTAAAAATCTAGCCCTCTAGCTTCCATCTTCTCCCTTTGTGCATACTGGTTTTAAGAGCGCCTGCCCGAAGCTGCCTGTGGTAGGCAAGAGCATAGCCCGTTCTTTCTTGGTCCTGTGCCACTGATGGCAGTGTGTGTGTTGTTGGGGGCTGGGTGGGGAGGCTGCTTCAGCATCTATGATGGCAATAGTTCCATTCTTTTGGCCTTGGATGTTTTTCTCTCCAATGCCAACATATTATATCTGTGCAATCTGGTAGCCCCAATGAGAATGCTACATGGGCTTTGGCTTCTTGAGACTCCTAGCAACCGACAAAGCAATGAACAATACCACAGACAGCATTTTCTTTGTCCTGACTCTGAATGTGAAGTCATGGAATCTCCTCTTGCCTGTCTCTAACTGGCACTCTTTTTACTGGATGCATGGGCCTAGCCTGGCTCGCTTAGAGTGAGCTGCCGCTACCTCTTCCTCAGTAAATCTTCACATCATCCGGACTGTGGATTGAGGGAATGTAATGAGATGCTGTCTGAACCCCCCCAGAGCACCCACACATTTGGGGCAGCTTCACTAAAGTTATCTAAGCTTTTCAAACTCCAGTTCTTCAAGCCAGCAGAGCACTTGCTTTTATCAACTTCTGCCAAGAGATGGGCCTTTGCTCAAGGTCCAGAGTCAATGCCCAAACTCCCCAAGCAATTCTCCGGGGGTACTCCAAATATGGAGGGATGACAAGAAGAAAATTCCCCTCTCCCCATAAATGCACACTGTGAAGAGAAATGGGGATGGTATAGGTAGCATGTACCTGGACTCTGCTCTCTCCAACAGGCAAATTCTTCTCCCCTTCATAAGCATTGTTTATGAACTAAGTGGGTGGGACAAACTGCTAAAGTTTCCACACTTTGCGAAGGCTGAGGCAATTCTCTGCACTTAAAAGGAGAAACAGATAGTGAGTTTGGACTCAACTGTGAGCTGTCTCCCTGTTTACTGCAATCCTGGTCAAAAACCCTCCTTGGGAGCAGATTAAGGTCTTACTAAGTAAATTTCAGCAAATTAATGTATATGCTATACATTTGACAATGTTAAGAATGAACCCAGGGCTTCCCTGGTGGCGCAGTGGTTAAGAATCCGCCTGCCAATGCAGGGGATATGGGTTCAAGTCCTGGTCCGGGAAGATCCCGCATGCGATGGAGCAACTAAGCCCGTGTGCCACAACTACTGAAGCCCGCGTGCCTAGAGCCCATGCTCTGCAACAAGAGAAGCCACTGCAATGAGAAGCCTGCGCACCACAATAAAAGAATAGCCCCTGCTCTCTGCAACTAAAGAAAGCCCGCACACAGCCACGAAGACCCAACACAGCCATGAATGAATGAATGAACTAAAAAACCCTTTAATATTTGTCTGAATCAAGACTTAACACTTTCTACATTGAGGCTATCATCAACATTCTCAAAGGGAAAATTTTCCAGTGCCACATAAATGCCCAGTATGAATAAAAACATTTTTTTCTCATTTGAAAATAACTGAAATTACAATTTAATAATAACTCATGGTTGTGTAGCCCTTTATAGTTTATAAAAAACTCTCACATACATCATCACATTTGGTTTCCACAACAAACCTTTGATATTTCTTCAACATTTAGTTTACTGTTATTTTTTCCCATTTTATGGGTGTGAGAATTAAAGTGTGGTGAGGTTGGTGAGCTGCCTTGTCAGAACTAGGGCTCTAACTCCAGTTGTAAACTAAAAATTCTGTGTTTTTCCCACTGTCTGAGGCTTCTTCTAAACACATGTCTACAAATGCTATTCTTCCTCAGTAGAGATGATGTATTTCTGTGTGATACATCTCCCAAGTTAATCCTGAGAGTGAAACTGGACACGTGTCCAGGTACCTTACTCTATCACTCTATCATTTTGACCAAAAGCATGCGTACAAAGAATTGTCTGGGATTAGCAGGCACAGCCTGCATGTCTCTAGGACTTCAGGCCATATCTCAAAGGACAACTTTTAGGAAATGAAGTTGAAAAGAGCCATGTGCATACAACGCTTATGTTTCCCTTTGGACTTCAATCCCCTGGGTACTTAAAATGAAGGCTTTGTTTGGTACTGAATTTGTAACTAACATAAGGGCTAATATCTGTGAAGGCTTTGAAGATATAAAAACATTTTTTTCATTCAGCAATGGTGAATTTTCTTGCCAAACAAACACTTCAGCATTAGGGGAAGTAATATGCCATGCTTTGCAGCCCAGGGGGTCATCATGACTTGTAGAAATGTCACAAGGGAGCAGTGTGCAAGGAAACCGGAGCTTAAAAGCGACACACACATGCCCGCTGTTACCATAGTTACAACAGGAAAGGCCATGAGAGGCGTGCTTTCTCCTATAAGCAGTGAAATAAACCTTCCGTGATTTAGAATCACTGGGGTGAATAATCCTGACTCTGTCCACAGGGTTTTATCGTGGTTGCCTTGAGTTTCAACGTGTAACAGGGAAGAGAAGGAGGGATAAATGATTTGTTTAAGCTCAGTGGTTACTGATGTTCTATCACTTAACCTTTACTCTCAGAGCCTGCATGAACTTGGCAAGTCTTTATTCATTCCCCTACCAGTAAATTATAGGGATTAATGGCCATGACTAAATTTAGTTTGGGTATGACACACTACAGGGTGATAAAAGGAGAATGTCTCTCTCATTCCTGAATTTCTGAGGCTGGATCAGTATAAAGCTATGGAGATCATAGCAATAGAGATGCCCCAGGACATACACATAGCTCTTTATGCTTCCTAAATCTGGCTTTCTAAGCACGATGGAATCCGGTCTAACTTGTCTTCCAAAGTTTGAATCTCTCCTACAGCACCTCTGCCAGAGTGATTTGTATTCTCTAGTTTGATGAAAACTTTGTAATGAGTGCATCACCCATAATATAGAGAGTTTTGAGAAATAATGATTACAACAACAAATAAGTAAAAGTGTCCTGTAAATTCATTTCATCCCCAGAAAGACCCCAGGAGGCAAGTAACTATTATCTCCGTTTTATAGAAGGAAGCCAAGACTTAGAATGGTAAAGAAGTTCCTCCAGTGTCCCACAGCTGTGAAACGTCAGTCATACCCAGCTATCTGTGACCCCAAAACCTGAGAGGAAGCTATAGACTCTATCATCTTCACCTGGAGCAAAAATCTGTCTCCTTGTAATTTCCACCCACTGGTCTAGTTCTATCCTCAGACTCAGGGAAAAAGTCTTAATTCCTCTTCCACTACTAGCTCTTTGTATATCTGTATGGATTTATATCTGTATGGAGTTCAGGACTTTCTGCAGTCTGTTTAGACCGCAAGACACTGTTTTTAGATGTCCATTCTTCAACCCGCCTCCAACCATGTATTCTTGTTTTGCATATTGCATTAGCTTTCTAATGGGTTTCTTCATGCTCTGCCCTGGTCTGACCACCAGCAGTTGTAGGCTTTAAAATGAGTCAGATCTCTCCAGTCCTCTCCTCAACGCACTCTGCTTCTCATGTCAAAGTGCAAGTAAAATCTTTACAGCCAACTTCAAGATGGCAAACCCCATGCTGTGGCCTCCAGTCCCACACTCTCCCTTTCTGCTCACACTGCTTGAGGCACACCCACCTACTTCCTGTTCCCTAAACCTGCCAAGCATGTTCCCCACTCCTCTCTCTGGAAAGCTCTGAGCTGGAATATCCAGTCGGTTCTTCCCTGTCCCTCCCTCCTGTCTCCCCTCCTTAGTCACCTTATCAGTGAGACCTTCTCCATCTACTCTATGGAAAATTAGAAGTCTCTCCCCTCACTGCTCTTCCCTTTCCTCCTTCCTTTTTGTATTTTTCTCCACAGCTCTTGTCACCATCTGATTATTGTTTATTTTACTTATTTGATTTTTGCCTGCCCTCTCCTCTTAGCCCCACATAATGACACAAGCTCCATGAGGGTAGAAAGTCTTACCTTTTAGTTCAATTCTAACATTAAATCATAAGAAACTGGCCTAAAAAAATGACCATTTCATATGGGTCAACTTGCCCCAGCACTAAGAGCAGCCCCTGGCACAGAACAGCATTCAATAAGTAGTTGGTTGATAAATGAATAATTTATCCACATACTAAAAATATTATAGAGACTTTATGTACTTTACGTCTTATGTGGAGTTGAATATAGATGGACATGCAAATAAATATTAAAAACTTTTATTGATACACTGAACCTAGCATTTAAATATAAGATATGACATTTTCATATCATAGTAATTTTAACAGTCATCCGTCAGCCTCAGAACATCCTGTGTCGAAAGGGCCAACTTCCCTATCAATTGGTAGGAGCTGTTTGGATTCAGGATAAGGTTTTTCTCTTCAGCTAAACTGAGGCAGTGATTTTGCACATCACCGCCATAGAGTGACCTGCTTCTTACCACCACTGTGTTTACACAGAGGAGTGGCTATTCTTTAGAAAATAATGACAAACTAATAATAATATTCCTGTTCAACATCTCTAGCTGAAAATCACTGCAAAAACAAATTTTTTCCAGAGGGTATCAATTCCTATTGGCAGATCTGAGACCATATATTTGGTTTACTTTAACAATGTTTCTGCCACAGTATTTTAAAAAAATATGCCAGAAATTCTAATGTTGAGAAACAGATACTAGGATAGAATACTACATGATAAAATATAAGGAAAATTAGGATAATTATTGGAGGACTAACACAGTAAGCCTTACTGCTGATCACAAGGTGTTGTGGAAATTGTTGTCAACCCCAAGTCAATCCTTTGATTACCACTTCAAATTATTCACTGTTAATTTGCAGTGCTTCTTACGGAAAGGGGAGGATTTTGTCCTCACACATTGAGGGCAAGGAGACAGTTTAAGAATTTTAAATAAATACAGAAAAGCAAGGTTTCTTTCCCCATTCTAAAAGCCCCTTAAGAATCACAAATCAAGAATTCTCACATTCATCTACAATAGAAAGCATTAAGTTTTTTTTATACCCACAACAAAACATGGACCTGCAGAAGTTTTCAAACAATCCTCCAGGAGCTTCATGCGGGTCTTCTGGAGCTCAGGGCTGTCCCATTCATCTTCATCAATTCCCCAGTACAGATCTATGACCTGGGGACCAATGGAGGAGGCAGCGTTAATTCACCTGTGCGAAAAATCAATTGATGTGTAGGCTTTTATATTCAGAGTATTAAGCTAATGTGACTTCTAACTTTTCTCTTTGGAGCATGTTTTCCCTTGCAGAGGGAAAATGATTTTTAAGATCAATCTAAAGAGGTATTTTTTTTTTAAATCCCATGATGGTTTGGGGATGAACACTATAATTTTTTTTTGTTCCTGATTATACTGTTGACATGGCCCCAGAGAAAATGAAATGTTAAATATCAGAGGCTTTGCAATTCAGGCTTTCATTATATTGAAATGGTAACAGGATTTCAGAAGTCTGAAAGCAGCTGGGATATAGTTACTACATTATCGGAGACAAATAACAGTGTATAATTTTACTGTTATGTCTCAATATGAGAAGGGAAAACCATAATGGGCATTGACATATACTGACCCAAAGTTAAATAGCTACATTTCTGTAAAAAATAAAAATAGGAAAAGAAACCTGTTATCCCACAGAGACATTTTGTTTATATCTTATCTCTAAGCAGCTTAGCTTTCATTAATACATATCTGAAAAAACATGTATGGAAAACAATGAAAGGTATGCCTCACTGAGAAGTGAAGATAATAGGATCCTCTACCTCCTTACTTCAAAGACGATGAGGAAAGAGTCTGTAAAAAGCTTTTACAAGTACACTCTTTGAAAAATTTGCTATGGAGAGCAGAATGGGTTTCATTCCTTTCACTCAATTGCTGTCTGCATAAGCTAAATGTTTCTAATTGTAGCTTTGAAGATTTCTTCTTTTCCTTTATTTCCCACAAGCAGAAAAAACAACCTCTCCTCCTTACTGGCTGTTTGCATGGCATTCAGTGAGACGTAGGTACAGAGCGTGGGGTCCCCCACTGTGCCCCAAGTGCTCTGTATACTTTCCATCTCCTGGTCAATGCCCCACACAAGTGTGTTTGTATCAAATCTTTGTCTATCTGCATTTGAGTTTTTAGATGGCTGACAGAGATATAACAACTTCTTTAAAAAAATATTCCCGTGGCTCAGTCCATGAGTTTTATAACATATGAAACTATCAGCACTGATTTTGGGGTTCTTTCTTTTAATCTACTTTACAAGGTTTAATCACAATATTAAGAAAGAGGGACGTCTGAGACTATAACTTGACTGTCCACTATGAGAGCCCTTAGCTGTGGTTATCTAAAACTAAATATAAATTAAAAATTCAGTTCAAGTGCTCAATAGTCACATGTGATTACTGACTCCCATGTTGGAAAATGCAGATATAGAATACTTCACCATCACAGGAAGTTTAATTGGACAGAACTGTAATTTACTGAACCTCATATACTGAAATTACTAGAACAAGTCTATTTTTGGCCATCTGCCAATAAACTCTCAAACAAATCTGCAATGTGAATGGTAACTTAGTTGTGTCATGCACAAACTAACACTCATACACAGAACCTGGTCCCCGTCCTTGTGGCTGATACTGTTTGATATCTGAGGAAAGGTAGGATTTGGAATAAATGAGAAACAGAAATGGTAAAAATGAAAGTTAATGTAACAAAAGCTATAAATATACAACTGCTATTCCTCTCACATCTTCTGTGACATAAAATTATATAAAGTAATTATGTCACTGTAACTTATTAGATGTTGCATATATAATAATAATAGCACAAAAGGGAATAGAGCTATATAGGAGTAGTCTTTCTATAGCTCACTGGAATTATCAGAATCTACCTATGATTTATACTAAAATGTATATGCCTTAAAATAACTACAAAGAAAATAACTCAGAAATGAATGATTTTTTCACTATAAGGAATTAAAATGTTAAACTAGAAAATATCACAAAGCAAAGAAGTAAAAGAGGAATAGAGGAACAGAAATGACAGACATATAGAACAAAAGTAAAAGGGCAGAAGTAAATCTAACTCTGTCAATAATACCATTAAGTGTGAATGGTTTAAAAAGTCCAAACAGAGACTGTCAGACTAGATAAAAACAAGATCCAACTATATACTTCTACAGGAGTACACTTTAGATTCAAAAAGGTTAAAAGGATGGAAAAAATGACAAAGGAGGCAAGAATATACAATGGAGAAAAGACAGTCTCTTCAAGAAGTGGCACTGGGAAAACTGGACAGCTACATGTAAACGAATGAAATTAGAACACTCCCTAACACCATACACAAAAATAAACTCAAAATGGCTTAGAGACCTAAATGTAAGGCCAGATCCTATAAAACTATTAGAGGAAAACACAGGAAGAACACTCTTTGGCGGACTTCCCTGGCAGTCCAGTGGTTAAAACTTCGTCTTCCGGCTAGAGCAGAAGATGGCGGAAGAGTAAGACGCGGAGATCACCTTCCTCCCCACAGATACACCAGAAACACATCTACACATGGAACAACTCCTACAGAACACCTACTGAAGGCTGGCAGAAGACCTCAGACCTCCCAAAAGGCAAGAAACTCCCCACGTACCGGGGTAGGGCAAAAGAAAAAAGAATAAACAGAGACAAAAGAATAGGGACGGCACCTGCACCAGTGGGAGGGAGCTGTGAAGGAGGAAAAGTTTCCACACACTAGGAAGCCCCTTCGCGGGTGAAGACTGCGGGTGGCAGAGGGGGGAGCTTCGGAGCCGCGAAGGAGTGCACAGCAACGGGGGCAGAGGGCAAAGCGGGGAGATTCGCGCACAGAGGATCGGTGCCGACCGGCACTCACCAGCCCGAGAGGCTTGTCTGCTCACCCGCCGGGGCGGGCGGGGCTGCGAGCTGAGGCTCAGGTTTCGGTCAGAGCGCAGGGAGAGGACTGGGGTTGGGGGTGTGAACATAGCCTGAAGGGGTTAGTGCACCACGGCTAGCCGGGAGGGAGTCCGGGGGAAAAGTCTGCACCTGCGGAAGAGGCAAGAGTCTTTTTCTTCCCTCTTTGTTTCCTGGTGCGCGAGGAGAGGGGTTTAATAGCGCTGCTTAAAGGAACTCCAGAGATGGGCGCGAGCCACGGCTAAAAGCGCAGACCCCAGAGACAGGCGCGAGCAGCGGCTAAAAGCACGGACCCCAGGGACGGGCGGGAGACGCTAAGGCTGCTGCTGCCGCCACCAAGGGGCCTGTGTGCGAGCACAGGTCACTATCCACACCCCTCTTCCGGGGAGCCTGTGCAGCCCGCCACTGCCAGGGTCCCGGGATCCAGGAACAACTTCCCTGGGAGAACGCACGGCGGGCCTCAGGCTGGTGCAACGTCACGCCGGCCTCTGCCGCCACAGGCCCGCCCCGCACGCAGTGCCCCTCCTTCCCCCCCGGCCTGAGTGCGCCAGAGCCCCTGAATCAGCGGCTCCTTTAACCCCGTCCTGTCTGAGCAAGAAACAGAGGCCCTCCAGCGACCTACACGCAGAGGCAGGGCCAAATCCAAAGCTGAGCCCCTGTGAGCTGTGAGAACAAAGAAGAGAAAGGGAAATCTCTCCCAGCAGCCTCAGAAACAGCGGATTAAAGCTCCACAATCAACTTGATGTACCCTGCATCTGTGGAATACCTGAATGGACAACGAATCATCGAGAAGGAGAGCAAGATCTATGATTTTTTCCCCTTTTCCTCTTTTTCTGAATGTGTATGTGTATGCTTCTGTGTGAGATCTTGTCAGTACAGCTTTGCTTCCACCATTTGTCCTAGGGTTCTATCCGTCCATGTTTTTAAAAAAATTTTTTTTAATTTTTTCTTAATAATTAATTTTAATAACTTTATTATACTTTTATTTATTTCTTTCCTTCCTTCCTTCATTCCCTCCTTTAGACAACGAATCATCCCAAATTGAGGAGGTGGTCTCTGAGAGCAAGATTTATGATTTTTTCCCCTTTACCTCTTTTTGTGAGGATGTATGTGTATGCTTCTGTGTAAGATTTTGTCTGTATAGCTTTGCTTCCAAAATTTGTCCTAAGGTTCTATCCATCCTTTTTTTCTAAATTTTTTCAATTCAATAACTTTATTATACTTTATTTTACTGTATCTTCTTTCTTTCTGTCTCTTTTCCTTCCTTCCCTCCTTCCTTCCTTCCTCCCTCCCTCCTTTCATTCTTTCTTGCCTTCTTTGCTTCTTCCTTCCTTCCTTCCTTCCCTCCTTTCTTTCTTTCTTTGTTTCTTTCTTCATACTTCTACTAATTATCTCTACTTTTTCTCCCTTTTATTCTGAGCCGTGTGGATGAAAGGCTCTTGGTGCTCCAGCCAGGAGTCAGGGCTCTGCCTCTGAGGTGGGAGAGCCAACTTCAGGACACTGGTCAACAAGAGACCTCACAGCTCCACATAATACCAAAGAGCGAAAATCTCCCAGAGACCTCCATCTTAACACCAGCACCCAGCTTCACTCAATGACCAGCAAGCTACAGTGCTGGACACCCTATGCCAAACAACTAGCAAAACAGGAACACAACCCCACCCATTAGCAGAGAGGCTGCCTAAAATCATAATAAGTCCACAGACACCCGAAAACACACCACCAGACGTGAACCTGCCCACTAGAGAGACAAGATCCAGCCTCATCCACCACAACACAGGCACTAGTCCCCTCCACCAGGAAGCCTACACAACCCACTGAACCAACCTTAGCCACTGGAGACAGACGTCAAAAACAGCGGCAACTACGAACCTACAGCCTGCAAAAAGGAGACCCCAAACACAGTAAGATAAGCAAAATGAGAAGACAGAAAAACACACAGCCGATAAAGGAGCAAGATAAAAATGCACCAGACCTAACAAATGAAGAGGAAATAGGCAGTCTACCTGAAAAAGAATTCAGAATAATGATAGTAAGGATGATCCAAAATCTTGGAAATAGAATGGACAAAATGCAAGAAACAGTTAACAAGGACCTAGAAGAAATAAAGATGAAACAACAATGAACAACACAATAAATGAAATTAAAAGTACTCTAGATGAGATCAATAGCAGAATAACTGAGGCAGAAGAACGGATAAGTGACCTGGAAGATAAAATAGTGGAAATAACTACTGCAGAGCAGAATAAAGAAAAAAGAATGAAAAGAACTGAAGACAGTCTCAGAGACCTCTGGGACAACATTAAACACACCAACATTCAAATTATAGGGGTTCCAGAAGAAGAAGAGAAAAAGAAAGGGAATGAGAAAATATTTGAAGAGATTATAGTTGAAAACTTCCCTAATATGGGAAAGGAAATAGTTAATTAAGTCCAGGAAGCACAGAGAGTCCCATACAGGATAAATCCAAGGAGAAATACACCAAGACACATATTAATCAAACTGTCAAAAATTAAATACAAAGAAAGCATATTAAAAGCAGCAAGGGAAAAACAACAAATAACCTTATGGGGATTCTCTTGTGTGTTAACAGCTGATCTCTCAGCAGAAACCCTGCAAGCCAGAAGGGACTGGCAGGACATATTGAAAGTGATGAAGGAGAAAAACCTGCAACCAAGACTACTCTACCCAGCAAGGATCTCATTCAGATTTGATGGAGAAATTAAAACCTTTACAGACAAGCAAAAGCTGAGAGAGTTCAGCACCACCAAACCAGCTTTACAACAAATGCTAAAGGAACTTCGCTAGACAAGAAACACAAGAGAAGGAAAAGACCTATAATAACGAACCCAAAACAGTTTAGAAAATGGGAATAGGAACATACATATCAATATTTACCTTAAATGTAAATGGACTAAATGCTCCCACCAAAAGACACAGTCTGGCTGAATGGATACCAAAACAAGACCCATATATATGTCTGTCTACAAGAGACCCACTTCAGACCTAGAGACACATACAGACTGAAAGTAAGGGGATGGAAACAGATATTTCATGTAAACGGAAATCAAAAGCAAGCTGGAGTAGCAATTCTCATATCAGACAAAATAGACTTTAAAATAAAGACTATTAGAAGAGACAAAGAAGGACACTACAAAATGATCAAGGGATCGATCCAAGAAGAAGATATAACAATTGTAAATATTTATTCACCCAACATAGGAGCACCTCAATACATAAGGCAAAAACTAACAGCCATAAAAGGGGAAATCGACAGGAACACATTCATAGTAGGGGACTTTAACACCCCACTTTCACCCATGGACAGATCCAAAATGAAAATAAATAAGGAAACCCAAGCTTTAAATGATACATTAAACAAGATGGACTTAATTGATATTTATAGGACACTCCATCCAAAAACAACAGAATACACATTTTTCTCAAGTGCTCATAGAACATTCTCCAGGATAGATCATATCTTGGGTCACAAATCAAGCCTTGGTAAATTTAAGAAAACTGAAATTGTATCAACTATCTTTTCTGACCACAACGCCATGAGACTAGATATCAATTACAGGAAAAGATCTGTAAAAAATACAAACACATGGAGGCTAAACAATACACTACTTAATAACGAAGTGATCACTGAAGAAATCAAAGAGGAAATCAAAAAATACCTAGAAACAAATGACAATGGAGACACGACGACCCAAAACCTATGGTATGCAGCAAAAGCAGTTCTAAGGGGGAAGTTTATAGCAATACAAGCCCACCTTAAGAAGCAGGAAACATCTCGAATAAACAGCCTATCCTTGCACCTCAAGCAACTAGAGAAAGAAGAACAAAAAAAAAAAAACCCCAAAGCTAGCAGAAGGAAAGAAATCATAAAAATCAGATCAGAAATAAATGAAAAAGAAATGAAGGAAACAATAGCAAACATCAATAAAACTAAAAGCTGGTTCTTTGAGAAGGAAACAATAGCAAACATCAATAAAACTAAAAGCTGGTTCTTTGAGAAGATAAACAAAATTGATAAACCATTAGCCAGACTCATCAGGAAAAAAAGGGAGAAGACTCAAATCAATAGAATTAGAAATGAAAAAGGAGAAGTAACTGACACTGCAGAAATACAAAAAGATCATGAGAGATTACTACAAGCAACTCTGTGCCAATAAAATGGACAATCTGGAAGAAATGGACAAATTCTTAGAAATGCACAACCTGCCAAGAGTGAATCAGGAAGAAATAGAAAATATGAACAAACCAATCACAAGCACTGAAATTGAAACTGTGATTAAAAATCTTCCAACAAACAAAAGCCCAGGAGCAGACGGCTTCACAGGCGAATTCTGTCAAACATTTAGAGAAGAGCTAACACCTGTCCTTCTCAAACTCTTCCAAAATATACTAGAGGAAGAAACACTCCCAAATTCCTTCTACGAGGCCACCATCACCTTGATACTGAAACCAGACAAGGATGTCAAAAAGAAAGAAAACTACAGGCCAATATCACTGATGAACATAGATGCAAAAATCCTCAACAAAATACTAGCAAATAGAATCCAACAGCACATGAAAAGGATCATACACCATGATCAAGTGGAGTTTATTCCAGGAATGCAAGGATTCTTCAATATACGTGAATCAATCAACATGATACACCATATTAACAAATTGAAGGAGAAAAACCATATGATCATCTCAATAGAGGCAGAGAAAGCTTTTGACAAAATTCAACCCATTTATGATAAAAAACCCTGCAGAAAGTAGGCATAGGGGGAACTTTCCTCAACATAATAAAGGCCATATATGACAAGCCCACAGCCAACATCGTCCTCAATGGTGAAAAACTGAAAACATTTCCAGTAAGATCAGGAACAAGACAAGGTTGCCCACTCTCACCACTCTTATTCAACATAGTTTTGGAAGTTTTAGCCACAGCAATCAGAGAAGAAAAGGAAATAAAAGGAATCCAAATTGGAAAAGAAGAAGTAAAGCTGTCACTGTTTGCAGATGACATGATACTATACATAGAGAATCCTAAAAATGCTACCAGAAAACTACTAGAGCTAATCAGTGAATTTGGTAAAGTAGCAGGATACAAAATTAATGCACAGAAATCTCTGGCATTCCTATATACTAATGATGAAAAATCTGAAAGTGAAATCAAGAAAACACTCCCATTTACCACTGCAACAAAAAGAATAAAATATCTAGGAATAAACCTACCTAAGGAGACAAAAGACCTGTATGCAGAAAATTATAAGACACTGATGAAAGAAATTAAAGATGATACAAATAGATGGAGAGATATACCATGTTCTTGGATTGGAAGAACCAACATTGTGAAAATGACTCTACTACCCAAAGCAATCTATAGATTCAATGCAATCCCTATCAAACTACCAATGGCATTTTTCACAGAACTAGAACAAAAAATTTCACAATTTGTACAGAAACACAAAGGACCCCGAATAGCCAAAGCAATCTTGAGAATGAAAAACGGAGCTGGAGGAATCAGGCTCCCTGACTTCAGACTATACTACAAAGCTACAGTAATCAAGACAGTATGGTACTGGAACAAAAACAGAAAGATAAATCAAAGGAACAGGATAGAAACCCCAGAGATAAAACCACGCACATATGGACACCTTATCTTTGATAAAGGTGGCAGGAATATACAGTGGAGAAAGGACAGCCTCTTCAATAAGTGGTGCTGGGAAAACTGGACAGATACATGTAAAAGTATGAGATTAGATCACTCCCTAACATCATACACAAAAATAAGCTCAAAATGTATTAAAGACCTAAATGTAAGGTCAGAAACTATCAAACTCTTAGAGGAAAACATAGGCAGAACACTCTGTGACATAAATCACAGCAAGATCCTTTCTGACCCACCTCCTAGAGGAATGGAAATAAAAACAAAAATAAACAAATGGGACCTAATGAAACTTCAAAGCTTTTGCACAGCAAAGGAAACCATAAACAAGACCAAAAGACAACCCTCAGAATGGGAGAAAATATTTGCAAATGAAGCAACTGACAAAGGATTAATTTCCAAAATTTACAAGCAGCTCATGCAGCTCAATAACAAAAAACGAACAACCCAATCCAAAAATGGGCAGAAGACCTAAATAGACATTTCTCCAAAGAAGATATACAGATTGCCAACAAACACATGAAAGAATGCTCAACATCATTAATCATTAGAGAAATGCAAATTAAAACTACAATGAGATATCATCTCACACCAGTCAGAATGGCCATCATCAAAAAATCTAGAAACAATAAATGCTGGAGAGGGTGTGGAGAAAAGGAAACACTGTTGCACTGCTGGTGGGAATGTGAGTTAGTTCAGCCACTATGGAGAACAGTATGGAGGTTCCTTAAAAAACTACAAATAGAACTACCATATGACCCAGCAATCCCACTACTGGGCATATACCCTGAGAAAACCAAAATTCAAAAAGAGTCATGTACCAAAATGTTCATTGCAGCTCTATTTACAATAGCCTGGAGATGGTAACAACCTAAGTGTCCATCGTCGGATGAATGGATAAAGATGTGGCACATATATACAATGGAATATTACTCAGCCATAAAAAGAAACGAAATTGAGCTATTTGTAATGAGGTGGATAGACCTAGAGTCTGTCATACAGAGTGAAGTAAGTCAGAAAGACAAATACCGTATGCTAACACATATATATGGAATCTAAGAAAAAAAAATGTCATGAAGAACCTAGGGGTAAGACAGGAATAAAGACACAGACCTACTGGAGAACGGACTTGAGGATATGGGGAGGGGGAAGGGTGAGCTGTGACAGGGCGAGAGAGAGTCACGGACATATATACACTAACAAACGTAGTAAGGTAGATAGCTAGTGGGAAGCAGCCGCATGGCACAGGGATATCGGCTCGGTGCTTTGTGACCGCCTGGAGGGGCGGGATAGGGAGGGTGGGAGGGAGGGAGACGCAAGAGGGAAGAGATATGGGAACATATATATATATGTATAACTGATTTACTTTGTTATAAAGCAGAAACTAACACACCATTGTAAAGCAATTATACCCCAATAAAGATGTTTAAAAAAAAAAACAAAACACTTCATCTTCCAACATAGAGGGTGCCAGTTCAATCCCTGGTTGGGGAAGTACGATCCCACATGCCTCACAGGCAAAAAAAAAAAAAAAAACCAAAACATAAAACAGAAGCAAATTATAACAAATTAAATAAAGACTTTAAAAATGGCCCACATCAAAAAAAAAATCTTAAAATAACCCCACTCTGACATAAATCACAGCAAGATCTTTTTTGATCCACCTCCTAATGAAAATAAAAACAAAAATAAATGGGACCAAATTAAAAGCTTTTGTATAGTAAAGGGAACTGTAAAAAGAAAAGACAACCCTCAGAATGGGAGAAAATATTTGCAAATGAAGCAACTGACAAGGGATTAATCTCTAAAATATACAAGCAGCTCATGCAGCTCAGTATCAAAAAAGCAAACAACCCAATCAAAAAATGGGCTAAAGATCTAAATAAACATTTCTCCAGAAAGACATACAGATGGCCAATAAACACATGAAAAGATTCTCAATATGACTAATTATTAGAGAAATGCAAACCAAAAGTACAATGATGTATCATCTCACACCAGTCAGAATGGCCATCATCAAAAAATCTACAAACAAATGCTGGAGAGGGCGTGGAGAAAAGGGAAACCTGTTGCACTGTTGGTAGGAATGTAAATTGGTACAGCCACTATGGAGAACAGTATGGAGGTTCCTTAAAAAACTAAAAATAGAGCTACCATATGATCCAGCAATGCCACTCCTGGGCATATATCTAGAGAAAACCATAATTTGAAAAGATACATGTGCCCCCAATGTTCACTGCAGCACTATTTACAATGGCCAGGACATGGAAGCAACCTAAATATCCATCAACAGAGGAATGGATAAAGAAGATGTGGTACATATATACAATGCAGTATTAGCCATAAGAAAGAACAAAATAATGTCATTTGCAGCAACATGGATGGACCTAGAGCCTGTCATACTGAGTGAAGTGAGACAGAATGACAAATATTATATGGTATCACTCACATGTGGAATCTAAGAACAGGTAAAAATGAATTTATCTACAAAACAGAAATATAGTTACAGATGTAGAAAACAAACTTATGGTTACCAGGCGGTAAGGGGAGGGAAGAGATAAATTGGGAGATTGGGATTTACATATACACACTATTATATATGAAATAACTAATAAGGACCTACTGTATAGCACAGGGAACTCTACTCAATACTCTGTAATGGCCTACATGGGAAACGAATCTACAAAAGAGTGTATATATGTGTATGTATAACTGATTCACTTTGCAGTACAGCAGAAACTAACACAATATTGTAAGTCAACTATACTGCAATAAAAATTTTTAAAAATTCACTTAAAAATTGAAAGTGTTATAGTGTAGAACCAGCATGACAATAGACAAAATCAATAAAACAATCTATATATGTAAGAGAATTTGTATTAAAATAAATGTAATATTTCAAAAAAAGGATGGAAAAAGATTTATCATGCAAACAGCAACCATAAGAAAGCTCACGGGGCTATACTAATATCAGACAAATATATACTAATATCAGACAAAAGAAATTTTAAAACAATATAACTAAAGATGAAGAGGGACATTTTATAATGATAAAAGGGTCAATCCATCAGGAGGATGTAACAATTATAAATGTATATGCAATGAACAGAGCCTTAAAATACATGAAAAACAAACTGACAGAAATGAAGGAGAAATAGACAATTTAACTATAATAGTTGGAGACTTGAATATATAATAATGGGAAGAACAAAATCCTGGAAGACTGTAGCAATACTGTAAATGAACTAGCTCTAACATGTCTTAGGACAATCTACCCAACAACATAATATACATTCTTCTCAAGTTCACATAGAACACTCTCCAGGAGAGAACATATGTTAGATCATAAAACAAGCATCAATAACCTTCAGTGGATCTAAATCATATAAAGTATGTCCTCTGAACACAATGCAATGATACTAGAAATCAATAATAGAAAGAAACTTGGAAAATTCGTAAGTAGATGGAAATTAACACACACCTCAATAACCAATGAATCAAAGAAGAAATCACAAGGGAAATTAAAAATTACTTTGAGATGAGTGAGAATGAAGATACGACATAGCAAATTTATGGGATGTAGGTAAAGCCATACTTAGAGCTGTAACCACCTATATTAAAAATGAAGATTTCAATAATTTAACTTAAGACAATAGAAAAAGCATCAAGGGCAAGCCAAAGCAAGCAGAAGGAAGGAAATAATAGATTACAATGGAAATTAATGAAACAGAATAGAAAAATGATAGAGGGAAAAAAACGAATGAAATCAAAAATTGGTTCTTTGAAGAGATCAACAAAATGGATAAAACTGGATTCACCAAAAGAAACAAAAACAACCTCAAATTCCTAAAATCTGGGGTGAAAGAGGCCATTACTACTAACCTTACAGAAATAAAAGGATTATTAGAGAATACCACAGACAACTGTATGCCAATGAATTAGATCACTTAGATGAAATGGACAAATTCCTAGAGAGACACAAATTACATAAATTGACTCAAGACAGAATAGAAAAATGTGAAGACATTTTTAACAAGAGATTAAATAGTAATTTTTTAAAAGCTGCATAAAAAGCCTAGGTCTAGACGGATGCACTGGTGAATTCTACCAAACATTTACAAAAGAATTAATACCAATTGTTCAGTCTTCCAAAACTTACAAGAGAACACTTCCTAACTTATTCTATGAGACAAGTATGATCCTGGTACCAAAGCCAGACAAAAATCAGAAGAAAAATACAAATCAACATCTCAAGAAAATAACCATCCTCAGCAAAAATATTAAAAACCCTAACCTGGCAGCATATAAAAAGGTTTATACAACACAATGAGGTGGGACTTATTCCAGGAATGCAGGGTTGACTCAGCATCAGAAAATCAACTAATGGAGGACACTATATATTAACAGAAGAAAGGACAAAAACCATATGTCTCAACATACACAGGAAAAAAAAATGACAAAATCCAACACTCCTTCATGATAAAAAAAAAAAAAAAAACTCAACAAACTAGGAACAGAAATTAACTTCTTCAACCTGAATAAAGGGCATGTATGATAAAACTACATCTAACATCATACTTAATGAAGACTGAAAGCTTTCCCCCTAAGATTAGGAGCAACAGAAAGATAATCCACTCTTGCCACTTTTATTCAACAGTATATTGGAGGTTCCAGCTAGGCAACTTGGCAAGAAAAAGAAAATGCATCCATATAGGAAAGGAAAAGGTAGACCCACCTTTATTAATAGATGACAAGATCTTGTATATTGAAAATTCTAAGGAAAGCACTAAAAAACTGTTGGAACTAATGAGTTCCAAGGTTGTAGGATACAAGATCAATATGTAAAACCCACTTGTATTTCTATATAGTAGCAATGAGCAATCTAAGATAAATAAGTCCATTTAAAAGAGCATCAGAAAGAATAAAAAGCTTAGGAATAAATTGAACAAAAGAAATGCAAAATTTACACTTTGAAAATTACAAAACACCATTGGAAGACATCCCCTATAAATGGATTGGTAGACTAAATATTACGATGACAATACTCCCCAAATAAATCTATAGATTCAATGCAATCACTATAAAATTCCCAGCTGACTTACAGAAATTGACAAGCTGATCTTAAAATTCATATGGAAATTCAAGAGACCCAGAACAGCCAAAATAATCTTGCAAAAGGAGAACAAATTTGGAGGACTCACACTTCCAGATTTCAAACTTAGTACAAAGCTACAATAATTAAGACAGTGTGATACTGGCATAAGTATAGGCAATGGAATAAAACTGAAAATCCAAAAATAAATTCTCATACTTACAGTTAACTCATTTCAACAAGGGTGTCAAAACAATCAATGAGGAAATAAATAAACAAATGGTATTGAGACAATTGGACATCTATATGCAAAAGAACAAAGTTTAATCCCTACCTCATGCCATATATAAAAATTAAAACAGATCACAGACATAAATTAAGAGTTAAAACTACAAAACTATTTTTATAGAAAACATCTTTATGACCTTGGATTTGACAATGGTTTCTTAGATATGATAGCAAAGTACAAGTTACTGAAAAAAACAGATAAATTGGACTTCCTCAAAATTAAAAAAAATTGTGCTTCAAAAGATCAATAAAGTGAAGATGGCACCCTCAAAATGGAAGAAAATATTTACAAATCATATTTGATAATAGATTTGTATCTAGAATATATAAGGAACTCCTACAACTCAATAAGACAAATAACCCAATTAAAAATGGACAAAAGATCTGAGTAGACATTTCTTCACAGAATATATACAGATTGCCAATAAAGATAATCAGCGTTATCACATGAAAAGATAATGTCGTTAGTCATCAGGGGATTGCAAATCAAAACTTCAAGATAACACTTCATACCCACTAGGATGGCTATAATCAAAAAGACTGATAACAAGCGTTGATAGGGATGTGGAGCAACTGGAAAACTCATGCACTGCTGGTGGGAATATAAAATGGTGCAGCCACTTTGGAAAACAGTCTGGCAGTTCCCCAAATGGTTAAACACAGAGTTACTACGTGATACAGCAATTCTTCTAGGTATATACCCAAGACAGATGAAAACCTACGTCTAGACAAAAACTTGTACATGAATGTTCATAACAGCATTATTCATAATAGCTAAGAAGTGGAAACAATCCAGTTGTCCATCAAGTGATCAATGGATAAATAAAATGTAGTATACATCCACACAATGGAATATTTTCTGGCAATAAAAAGTAATGAAATAGGGACTTCCCTGGTGGCACAGTGGTTAAGAATCTGCCTGCCAATGCAGGGGACACAGGTTCAATCCCTGGTCAGGGATGATCCCACATGCTGTGGAGCAGCTAAGCCTGTGCACCACAACTACTGAGCCTGCGCTCTAGAGCCCACGAGCCACAACTACTGAAGCCCGCGTGCCTAGAGCCTGTGCTCCACAACAAGAGAAGCCACCACGAGAAGCCCGCGCACTGCAACAAAGAGCAGCCCCTGCTCGCTGCAACCAGAGAAAGCCCGCGTGCAGCAACGAAGACCCAACACAGCAATCAATCAATCAATATCTTAAAAAAATTAATGAAATACTGATGCATGTTACAACATGGATGAGCCTTGAAAATGCTATCCTAAGTGAAAGAAGCCAGTTACAAAAGATCACCTTTTGTATGATTCCATTTACATGAAATGTCTAGAACAGGCAAATCTACAGTCAAAAAGTAGATTAGTGGTTGCCTAGGGCTGGGAGGGAAGGGAATAGGGCAATAAGGGAATGATAGCCAGAGGGGAGAGGATTTCTTCTTTGGGTGATGAAAATGTTCTAAAATTAATTTTGGTAATGCTTACACAACTGGGAATATACTAAAAACACTGAATTGCACACTTTAAATGGGCAAATTTTATGATATGTGAACCGAATTGTATCTCAGTGATAGTCTGCACAGCTAGCTTGGACTGTGATTTTCCACAGGTCTTACATCTCCAACTCAAAGAACTGAGATCAAGAACAGAATGTTTAAATCAAGCACCTAGTGTATTAAGAGCTAAACAATAAGATCTAACTAAATATATGTGAGCCAAATGACCAGGGTAAAAGTCAAAACAAGGCTTTCACTTATGTTTTTAAATAGAAGCTTAAATATCACATGATTCATTTGACACCTATGGCAGCCTTTTATAATAGTTTTTGCATCTGTTATTTCCTTAAAGTTTGGCCACCACTGCTTTCATCCAGGTCTTTATAACTCCATGTGTCCTTACTTTAGTAGCTTTGTTTAAAGAAGAAAAGCTGGAAGTAAGAGAATATTTAAATTGTTCTTTCTCAAGTGTCTTTATGAGCAGAAAATGATGAAAAATAAAATCAAGCAACCGTGAAGACAAGCAGGAAATAAATAGATGAAACATTTAGCTTATGCAACACAAAACACCATTACGGGCAAACAGAAATGCATTATCAATAACTGGCAAGAAGTGGCTGGAACCCAAAGTGCTCAATAAGACAAGATTTGTTACACACTTTAAAAAATTAAGTTTAGCTTTTGGCCTAATGTCCAGGCACTGCAGACACTGGAATCTAATTTACTATTTATTGGAATACTACCTTGTTGATAGCACATTTTATGCACCTTTACTTATTTCATCATTAAGTATAAAAGTTCAGGAAAGTAATTGACTTTATTTTTTTCACTTGTTTAAAAATATTCTTAGGGAAGCTAATTTATCATGCTCATAATAATGTGCTGAATTGGTCTGCAAACAAAAAGCCAGCGAATAAAAGCCCTAACAAATTTTACCACTTGAAATCAGACATAATGATTTAAATACCAAGATTATTGAACAAATAATAAAGCAACCTGTAAGAATCAAATAATAGCCTTATGCTTTACAAAAATATAACAAAAAAAGGTCAAATTTCAATTCATAATGGCTTCACATATCACTTCTTCAGAAAGAACCTCTGAAATTTAAATATTTTCCAAAATATTTTCCTTCTCAATCTTCCCATGCTATATGACACATCTGAATGCAAAACAATGTAACTACTGAGATAATATGACTGATTTTGTTTCTGAACAGATATGGTACTAAGATGAAGGCTGTTCCTCAAAGTTATTACTATGGGAGGCTACACACTCACTCTAATGATTCTGCCATTGCCCAGGGCATTTCCTCTGTAGGAGGAAATGGTCAGGGATGATCCCACATGCTTCTATTATCTCATTTTGTATTGAAAAACTCTCACCCTTTATAGCTGGGAGGTTGTTTTTATTAAAATGGTATTTCTCCAGGCTTAACAGGACTTTACATTTATAAGACATGGCTTTGAAAAGAATTTTAGCTCTCTAAAAAAATCAAATCTATTCTTAAAAGGGATAAATATCTGTTACTGCTAAAAACATTCAAAAGAACACAGAGCAGGTTCAGAAAATTTCGAACAGGGACAACATTCTTGTGCTATGGATATAACTTTCAAGGTCAGTGCAGAATGCAGACAGTACTCATTTGAATGTAGCTTAGTAGCTGTGTCCTGTTACTAGAATGTTCATCTCACAGGATAAGGTGAGCAGAGAGTCTTAAACCTCAGACTAGGTTTGTCAGATACTGTTTACCAGGGAAAAGTTATTGTTTATACTTATCAAATTCTTACTCTGGTTAGAATGACTTTCCCCAGTTGCATGGGATACAAGAGAAAAAAAACCCCCAAACAAAAAAACCCTTGGCCACACTTTTACTAGAACTATTGCAAACACTGACGACTTTAGGTCACCTGCAATTATTCTCTTGGTCATGAGATATCTGACTAGGATATATGGAAGCACAACTAAGACAGACATTTCTGGGAAAATCAGGTCCTAAATCAAGCCCAGAAAGAACTGGCTGGCCCCAGTGGTTGTACACGATCACCAGAAAGAGGGTCCAACAGGGTGAGTTAGGATAATGTTTCATCCGAAGCCTCATAAAGGCGACTAACTGCTCAGACCTGATGCCTCTGTCTCTTGGGAGATTCAGCCTCTGGACAGTCCTAACAATTGTAACGTGATGGTAAGAAAGAACTGAACTCTTAACCGAGGCAGAACCTCTGCCTAGTAAGGCTTAATGAACTTGGGGACACAGAGAAGGTGTCAGGAGTCGCTGGAGACAGAAGCTGCTGCAAGGCAGGAGCCGTGCGCATCCAGGTTGAGTCTGAGCTGGGGACTCGCCGTATAAAGGAACCTCAGCCCGGCTGCAGCTAGGCACCAACTGCCTTCAGGGGCAGGACACTTGACCACAAACAAATGATGTGCCTGAGTGAAAAACCCAAAGTTGGCTCTGTTCCTGGCAGCGGGCTTTCAGCAACCACTGTATGGGAGTGATCTGCTTCGTGGACCTGGGCCTGCATCACTGCTGCAACTTCCCAAGTCATCTCCTTGCTTCTGTTCTCGCTCTTTCTAATCCATTCACTACACCACAGGCAGAGGGCTCTTGTTAAAATGCAAATCTGATCGCCAATGTTAGGATTTCCTTTCATTCCACAAGACACTATATAGAGTAACTTATTTACTCCTTAAACTTATGAGTAGACAGAAATATTATCCCTATTTTATGGGTGAAAAAGCTGAGGAACAGAGAAGTAACCTGCTCAAAATCACACAGGTAGCGAGTAGCAGAGGTGGGATTTGAACCTGGGCTGTTAACATTATTTTACAGCACTTTCCATGTTTAAGCTTCCCATCACCCAAAGATGGTATCTAGAATCTATGACCTGATTTCTGAGATCTTCCATGACGTAGTCCCTGCCTAACTCTCCAACCTTACCTTATACCACTTTCTCTCTCGTGGGTCACACTCCAGCTGTGTATATACTCCTCACACGCGTTTGTACATGTGTACACGTGTTTACACATGTACACATTTACATATGCACATGTATTTACATATATACATGCACATTTACATACCTATACACACTTATATAAATTTTTGTGAATGTATGAATATAAGAGGCTTTTTGATGCAGTAATTAAGAGCACAGACACTGGGGCCAAACTACATTGGTTCAAATTCTGACTCTGCCACTTATTAGCTGTGGGATCTCTAGCAGTTATTTACTTCTGTATTTCTAAGCGTCCTTATCTAGTAAAATGTAGAAGATAGAATTTACCTCCTAGGCTCGTAGCAAAGATTAAACAGGTTAATGTATATACTGCACTTAGAAAAAGTGCCTGGCAGGCAGTGAGTACTACCTAATGCTAAAATTCCTTCCCAAATTTGCTTATGAAAATATGTTCCTTCTGCCTGAAATACTCTTCTGTTTAACCTGGCCATCTACCCATCGTTCAGCATTCAGCATAGACATCAGTTCCTCAGCAGGCCTTCCTGATGCCTCTAGGTTCGACGAGGCCCGCCCCCCGTCCCCATCACGCATGCCCAGAGCTCCTTCTATTTCCTCTGCAGTAAGCACCACCATGGTCACTGTTGTGATGACCGTATTCTCTGAGACTGTAAACTCTGAGGACAGGGATTATGTTTGTTTTCAACACTAAGGTATCCACTGCACCCACAACCTGGCCTATGCAGAGCAGAGGCTCAATAAATGTCTGTGAATAAATGAGTGAATCCCATGGGACCAAGCACCTTAACCTGCCCTGGGGATTTGGGGTAGACATCAGTGAGGAAGTAAGACAGGAGTCTGGACCTGAAGGATACATGCATAGGAAACTGTTCTTCAGAGAGGGTAAGAGGACAGAACTGCAAAGACAGAAATGTGACACGGCCTGCCATATAGAGATGAGGTCAAAGTACCATCATTTTGGGAGCTGAGAGGAAACAAGATCGGGCTGAAGAAACACTCTGCTTAATAGATAAGAAAACTGGGCTTAAGTTACTTTTCCAATGGTTTATAACTAATTACTGACAAAGCGGACCTCTTAAGTGAATGTTCTTTGTGCAAAGACTTGTTATAAGGTCTCCTCTCCATCCTACAAGAAATAGAAAATGAGGATGGGAAGAAATAGCTACCTTGTGTTCAGAATCTGAGAAAGACTTCACAGTGACTGGACCTGACTGGGATACTTAAATGTCACCTGCAAATAGGGATCACTCATTCTGTTTATTGAGGCACTAATCCTCCTGGGTGATTTCCAGAGTTGGCATAATTGATAGCCACAATTTAGCGGACTTAAATGTTCAGCAAAGTATAGCTCCTCCAGTAAATTTTGGAGTTTGCCACAATGCCACAGCTCTATATAAAATTGCCTATGTGCACAAAGTAAAGGAGGAACAAAAATACTGGCTTGGGAAGTCAGGCCTGAGAATTCTAGAAGAGCCATTCCACACTGCAGAAATGTTGAGCCAATATTTACAATTCAACTGGAGCAAGGAAGGTCAATGATGACATAATGATTTCCTTCCCTTTTATCTTCTCTATTAATCTTCCTTTCCCCTTTTTATAAATGGGCTCATGGATGGGAGCAGGATGATGTAACATGCTTTTAAGACTTTTTACAGAATAGGAACTTGGTAAGGTCTGTCCAGGCTTTGATGGACAGAATCAAAATGCAAAGCGAGCTAGACAAATTGAAGTGCTGGCCTGAGTGAAATGATGTGATTCAATGAGGGGAGATGCATTTCATTTTAGAAAGAGGCACACATTTGATTAATAGGCAATGGAAAAGGAGTGATTAGTTGACAATGTGGAGAAAAGACCAAGGGCATCACAACATATCCTATCAATTATAAAGCCAATGATGTATTTTGGCAACTCAGGAGGCAAAATGCATTCTGAGATTCCTGAGCAGGCAGACAGTCAGGAGGAAAAAATGAATATAGAGAAGGAGACTGGGTTCAGTAGAACAGGAGGGCGGTGGTGAAGATGCAGTGGAAGAAAAGCAGGAGGACACAACTGACGATGGACCTTCAGTGTGAGACTAAGGAATTATTAGTCAGTAATTATTAGTAAGGTCAGGCTAATACAAGACTCACATAATTTCACCTGACCTACAACTTGGATATACATAGAGAATGTAGTTTTTTTATTTTGTCTAAAATGGTTTGGGTCTCCTGCCTAAGTCTCTATCCTCTGGCTATCAGGGTAAAATGAGCTTCTGTTCTATCCAGTTTCAACCTTAGTTTGAACTCATGTTTCCAAGGACTCTTTATTAAGTACTTTTTCTCTCTTGAATCAAGCTGCCGACTCTTTCAAAAGCTTCCTTCTTTTCCTGACATGATGCCTGGGTGACCTCATATCCTGAAGGGGAAAAATGGATTTCTAGGGCACAGTCCCCAGGTGATGCCCACTGCCCGCCTGGTTGCTGGCAGCATGGCTGTGCTTGGGGCAGTTGTAACCCATGGATTGGCTTCTCCTTCTCAGCCTGGTCAGAGCCTGGTGTTGCTCTGCAGCAATCAGGGCCACCCTCCCCTCCTGGGGCTGAGAAGTCCCAGGCCTTGGGCCCACGCTCCATCCAGTTTTTCCACCCTAGCCCTTTTGTGTGGTCACCTCTCCCTGTCATGGGGACTAACAGTGGCCCTTAATTCAGCATATGTGACACACAGTAATTGAGGGCAGCTTTGGAAGTGAAACTTCATGGTCTCTTGCTGCCATGGCCATGATGTGGCCACACCCAGGTCTGTTGGCAGAGGTAGGGGCAGGGGGATGATTGTTGTAAGGCCATCTCTTTCCAGAGTCCTAAATAGAGAGCAGAGGTAAGCTGCCCTTAATGTTACACATGCACCCACCTGTTCTCGCTCATCTAACCCACCTCCCCTTTTCTGAAGCAGAACTCGGAGAAGGAGGATGGGGAAGCAGATCTCCCGAACTCTGCCCCTCTCTGTCTCCTTCCACCATTTTCCTAGAGACCACATTGGGTAGGTCCTGGCTCTGCCTTACTGACGAGCTGGGCCGTCTTCTCTACATATTAGATCTCCAGGGTCAGAGCGCTAGTGCTAGATGATATGTTAAAGATGTGATTTAAGGAATTTAGAGAAATCTCCTCACAAGCTGATAGTGTGACCTCCAAGGTTTTTGTCTTGCTACATAATCCTTTCTTGTGTGCATGACAATATTTCTTGAATATTCTTCCCATTTAAATTCCTTCTGCACCAGACACGAAACACCCCTCAGACAGACAGATGCCTTGATCAAAGGTCTCTTACTGTACTCAAAAAAGCAAAAGAAAAATGCATATGAATAATTTCATTACACTAGGTTCTTGTTCAGGAGAAAGACTTAAACGTGAAAAAAAGAAATGAACATTGGTTAAGCGCCTTCCAAGTGCCAGGCATGTTGCATCATCTCATTGAATTCTTGTAACAATCCTGGAAGATAAGTACTACCCCATTCACTTTACAGAGGGGTCAACTGCCTGTCAGGGAAATCAAGCAATTTGCCCACAGTCACAGGACTGGTAAATTTGCAGACCCAGAATTTGAATCCTAGTCTTTGTAACAGAAAAACTTATGCTGTTTCCACTGTACCCCATAAATTACATAATGTGCTGCATTTTACTGAATTGAATATATCATCAGTAGTAGGCTGCTCTAATATTGTACATTCCACTAAAAAAGAAATGCACTGCCAATTACACCATGACACACCATTTGTTTGTACGATGAATCCTGATTTCTGAGACGTAAAAGGGTGAAAAAAATGCACCATAGAAAGAATGATCTGGTAAAGACGGTTTAAAGATTATTTGAGCAGCTGCTGTGCTATGTACAGTCTGGACCAGAACACAAAAACACCCAGGGTAAGGAAAGATCAAGAAGATGTTGCTATAATCATTCAGCTATCAAGAAACAGAAGCCTGGCAGAATAAAGCAAAAAGAATGAAAAGAACTGAAGACAGTCTCAGAGACCTCTGGGACAACATTAAACACACCAACATTCGAATTATAGGGGTCCCAGAAGAAGAAGAGAAAGAGAAAGGGACTGAGAAAATATTTGAAGAGATTATAGTTGAAAGCTTCCCTAATATGGGAAAGGAAATACTTAATCAAATCCAGGAAGCACAGAGAGTCCCATACAAGATAAATCCAAGGAGAAACATGCCAAGACACATATTAATCAAAGTGTCAAAAATTAAATACAAAGAAAACATATTAAAAGCAGCAAGGGAAAAACAACAAATAACACACAAGGGCATCCCCATAAGGTTAACAGCTGATCTTTCAGCAGAAACTCTGCAAGCCAGAAGGGACTGGCAGGACATATTGAAAGTGATGAAGGAGAAAAACCTACAACCAAGATTACTCTACCCAGCAAGGATCTCATTCAGATTTGATGGAGAAATTAAACCCTTTACAGACAAGGAGAAGCTGAGAGAGTTCAGCACCACCAAATCAGCTTTATAACAAATGCTAAAGGAACTTCTCTAGGCAAGAAACACAAGAGAAGGAAAAGACCTACAATAACGAACCCAAAACAATTAAGAAAATGGGAATAGGAACATACATATCGATAATTACCTTAAATGTAAATGGATTAAATGCTCCCACCAAAAGACACAGTCTGGCTGAATGGATACAAAAACAAGACCCATATATATGCTGTCTACAAGAGACCCACTTCAGACCTAGGGACACATACAGACTGAAAGTGAGGGGATGGAAAAAGATATTCCATGCAAATGGAAATCAAAAGCAAGCTGGAGTAGCAATTCTCATATCAGACAAAATAGACTTTAAAATAAAGACTATTAGAAGAGACAAAGAAGGACACTACATAATGATCAACGGATCAATCCAAGAAGAAGATATAACAATTGTAAATATTTATGCACCCAACATAGGAGCACCTCAATACATAAAGCAAATGCTAACAGCCATAAAAGGGGAAATCAACAGGAACACATTCATAGTAGGGGACTTTAACAACCCACTTTCACGAATGGACAGATCATCCAAAATGAAAATAAATAAGGAAACCCAAGCTTTAAATGATACATTAAACAAGATGGACTTAATTGATATTTATAGGACACTCCACCCATAGACAACAGCATACACATTTTTCTCAAGTGCTCATGGAACATTCTCCAGGATAGATCATATCTTGGGTCACAAATCAAGTCTTGGTAAATTTAAGAAAATTGAAATTGTCTCAACTATCTTTTCCGACCACAACGCTATGAGACTAGATATCAATTACAGGAAAAGATCTGTAAAAAATACAAACACATGGAGGCTAAACAATACACTACTTAATAACAAAGTGATCACTGAAGAAATCAAAGAGGAAATCAAAAAATACCTAGAAACAAATGACAATGGAGACACGACGACCCAAAACCTATGGTATGCAGCAAAAGCAGTTGTAAGAGGGAAGTTTATAGCAATACAATCCTACCTTAAGAAACAGGAAACATCTCAAATAAACAACCTAACCTTGCACCTAAAGCAATTAGAGAAAGAAGAACAAAAAAACCCCAAAGTTAGCAGAAGGAAAGAATTCATAAAGATCAGATCAGAGATAAATGAAAAAGAAATGAAGGAAATGATAGCAAAGATCAATAAAACTAAAAGCTGGTTTTTTGAGAAGGTAAACAAAATTGATAAACTATTAGCCAGACTCATCAAGATAAAAGGGAGAAGACTCAAATCAATAGAATTAGAAATGAAAAAGGAGAAGTAACAACTGACACTGAAGAAATACAAAAAGATCATGAGAGATTACTACAAGCAACTCTATGCCAATAAAATGGGCAACCTGGAAGAAATGGACAAATTCTTAGAAATGCACAACCTGCCAAGACTGAACCAGGAAGAAATAGAAAATATGAACAGACCAATCACAAGCACTGAAATTGAAACTGTGATTAAAAATCTTCCAACAAACAAAAGCCCAGGACCAGATGGCTTCACAGGCGAATTCTATCAAACATTTAGAGAAGAGCTAACTCCTATCCTTCTCAAACTCTTCCAAAATATAGCAGAGGGAGGAACACTCCCAAACTCATTCTACGAAGCCACCATCACCCTGATACCAAAACCAGACAAAGATGTCACAAACAAAGAAAACTACAGGCCAATATCACTGATGAACATAGATGCAAAAATCCTCAACAAAATACTAGCAAATAGAATCCAACAGCACATGAAAAGGATCATACACCATGACCAAGTGGGGTTTATTCCAAGAATACAAGGATTCTTCAATATACGCAAATCAATCAACGTGATACACCTTATTAACAAATTGAAGGAGAAAAACCATATGATCATCTCAATAGAGGCAGAGAAAGCTTTTGACAAAATTCAACATCCATTTATGATAAAAACCCTGCAGAAAGTAGGCATGGAGGGAACTTTCCTCAATGTAAGAAAGGCCATATATGACAAACCCACAGCCAACATTGTCCTCAATGGTGAAAAACCGAAAGCATTTCCACTAAGATCAGGAACAAGACAAGGTTGCCCACTCTCACCACTCTTATTCAACATAGTTTTGGAAGTTTTAGCCACAGCAATCAGAGAAGAAAAGGAAATAAAAGGAATCCAAATCAGAAAAGAAGAAGTAAAGCTGTCACTGTTTGCAGATGACATGATACTATACATAGAGAATCCTAAAAATGCTACCAGAAAACCACTAGAGCTAATCAGTGAATTTGGTAAAGTAGCAGGATACAAAATTAATGCTCAGAAATCTCTGGCATTCCTATACACTAATGATGAAAAATCTGAAAGTGAAATCAAGAAAACACTCCCATTTACCATTGCAACAAAAGAATAAAATATCTAGGAATAAACCTACCTAAGGAGACAAAAGACCTGTATGCAGAAAATTATAAGACACTGATGAAAGAAATTAAAGATGATACAAATAGATGGAGAGATATACCATGTTCTTGGATTGGAAGAATCAACATTGTGAAAATGACTCTACTACCCAAAGCAATCTATAGATTCAATGCAATCCCTATCAAACTACCACTGGCATTTTTCACAGAACTAGAACAAAAAATTTCACAATTTTTTGGAAACACAAAAGACCCCAAATGGCCAAAGAAATCTTGAGAATGAAAAATGGAGCTGGAGGAATCAGGCTCCCTGACTTCAGACTATACTCCAAAGCTACAGTCATCAAGACAGTATGGTACTGGCACAAAAACAGAAATATAGATCAATGGTACAGGATAGAAAGGCCAGAGATGAACCCATGCACATATGGTCACGTTATCTTTGATAAAGGTGGTAGGAATGTACAGTGGAGAAAGGACAGCCTCTTCAATAAGTGGTGCTGGGAAAACTGGACAGGTACATGTAAAAGTATGAGATTAGATCACTCCCTAATACCATACACAAAAATAAGCTCAAAATGGATTAAAGACCTAAATGTAAGGCCAGAAACTATCAAACTCTTAGAGGAAAACATAGGCAGAACACTCTATGACATAAGTCATAGCAAGATCCTTTTTGACCCACCTCCTAGAGAAATGGAAATAAAAACAAATACAAATGGGACCCAATGAAACTTAAAAGTTTTTGCACAGCAAAGGAAACCATAAACAAGACCAAAAGACAACCCTCAGAATGGGAGAAAATATTTGCAAATGAAGCAACTGACAAAGGATTAATCTCCAAAATTTACAAGCAGTTCATGTAGCTCAATAACAAATAAATGAACAACCCAATCCAAAAATGGGCAGAAGACCTAAATAGACATTTCTCCAAAGAAGATATACAGATTGCCAACAATCACATGAAAGAATGCTCAACATCATTGATCATTAGAGAAATGCAAATCAAAACTACAATGAGATATCATCTCACACCAGTCAGAATGGCCATCATCAAAAAATCTAGAAACAATAAATGCTGGAGAGGGTGTGGAGAAAAGGGAACACTCTTGCACTGCTGGTGGGAATGTGAATTGGTACAGCCACTATGGAGAACAGTATGGAGATTCCTTAAAAAACTACAAATAGAACTACCATATGACCCCACAATCACACTACTGGGCATATACCCTGAGAAAACCATAATTCAAAAAGAGTCATGTACCAAAATGTTCATTGCAGCTCTATTTACAATAGCCAGGACATGGAAGCAACCTAAGTGTCCATCAACATGAATGGGTAAAGAAGATGTGGCACATATATACAATGGAATATTACTCAGCCATAAAAAGAAATGAAATTGAGTTATCTGTAGTGAGGTGGATGGACCTAGAGTCTGTCATACAGAGTGAAGTAAGTCAGAAAGAGAAAGACAAATACCGTATGCTAACACATATATATGGAGTTTAAGAAAAAAAAATGTCATGAAGAACCTAGGGGTAAGACGGGAATAAAGACATATACCTACTAGAGAGTGGACTTGAGGATCTGGAGAGGGGGAGGTGTAGGCTGTGACGAGGTGAGGGAGTGTCATGGACATAAGTGCACTACCAAACGTGGAGTGGATAGCTAGTGGGAAGCAGCCGCATGGCACAGGGAGATAGGCTCGGTGCTTTGTGACCACCTAGTGGGGTGGGATAGGGAGGGTCGGAGGGAGGGAGACGCAAGAGGGAGGAGATATGGGAACGTATGTATATGTATGGCTGGTTCACTTTGTTATAAAGCAGAAAATAACACATCATTGTAAAGCAATTATACTCCAATAAAGATATTAAAAAGAAAAAAAGAAAGAAACAGAAGCCTGAGTAAAGACAGAGCCTTGTGAAACTGGAAGACCAGGCCAATTTCCAGGAAGCACTGTGGCAGGTGAATCAACGGGGAACAGTGCAATTTGGATCTAGGTTGTAAAGGATGAAGAATGAACTATGAGCCACAGGTTTAAAGTCTGGAAGACTGGGGAATAGTAGCAACTGAGAAATTGGGAAAAGGAAGAAGGATGGGTTCCATTTTAGATATTTTAACATTCCAAAAACAACTATCTTCATGTAACTCTGGTGAGGGCTGGAGATGCTGATATGGGGCTCACTCACGCACAGGCACCAGCTTCAGAAGATGACACCTACTTGGGGGTCTAGGGATGAAAAAAACAGGTGGACAGGTCTGGACCTGTGCTGCCAAAGGAAACATGAAGAGATGGAATGTCAAGCAAAGAAGAGAAGGACAAATTCTAGACCAAAGGGGCCTCCGGAGGTACCTTCACCAAGGATGAGCATCTTCCTCTCTGGTGCCTTCAGGTGGCACCACAATGGCATTGTGAGGCAGAGAGCAGGTTTGGCAAGATCTTCCTGCTGGCTGCAGCTGCAGGTTTCACTCACACTTCCCTACACACCTAGGGACTCAACACTTGCCTGCCAGAGAGAAGGAAAAGGGCTGGGTCGGCATAGGAGTTCCTGCTTTGAGACCAAGTTGTTATATTTAATTGCAAGGGCTTATGGGGGAATTTTTTTAAAAGCTATCTTTAGCAAAGCTGCAAAAGGTAACAAATGGCACCCATCAAGACAAGGACTGTTCATCTAATATTGGGAAGTAAGGTTTCCATCACCTTCCTCTTTTGATTTCAAATAAAGTTTAAGTCTTCAGACAGCAGGTAAATGAACTGCTTGACCATAAGTTTTAGTCTACTGCCTCATATCGTTACTCAGCCCCAATTCCACAGTGCTTTTTTTTTTTTTTGCGGTTCGCGGGCCTCTCACTGTTGTGGCCTCTCCTGTTGTGGAGCACAGGCTGCAGACGCACAGGCTCAGCGGCCATGGCTCACGGGCCCAGCCGCTCCGCGGCATGTGGGATATTTCCAGACCAGGGCACAAACCCGTGTCCCCTGCATCGGCAGGCAGACTCTCAACCACTGTGCTACCAGGGAAGCCCCCACAGTGCTTTTGAGCACTGCATTAACTATTTCATATTATGCACCTGGCAACTAAACAACGTTGCTCACCATCTGGCTCTACAAGAATTAATCACTAGCCACTGCAGCCATGTTGCAGTATGACCTTCAACATTACCCTGAAAGGAGTTCAGGGCCGAGATCAGGAAGGAGGCACTCCGTGCTCTGGGAAACTGGGCAGAACAGGCCTTCAGATAGTTAGATATTTTCAGGAGAAAATATTTATGAACCTGGATTCTTGCATCTTCCCATACTTAGAAAAGCACTAAAACCATTAACTAACATACCAGTTCCTTGTGACTAGTAGCAACCTTCTACCGAGATGTGTGCTCTGTTGCACGTTCCCCTTTTGCCAAAATCACATGTGTACTGACCTCCCCCTTAACTCTCAGAACAGTTTCTCAGAGCTCTCTGCAAGGCTGTCTCCCAGGCTATGGTACTCAGTAAGACACCAAAAAACTTGACTCATAGATTCTACACTGTGTGTGTGTGGTTTTTTTTCTTTTTAGTTGACACACCCTACTAATGCAATGTCCAAAAGTGATCAAATAAAAGGAAAAGTTACTAATTTGACTAGTGAAAAATTATTTTCTTAATCATTATCTGGATTTTTTTTTTTAACAGGTACAAATGAATTTCCATTCACTCCGGAAGCTCCTCTAATTAAGTCTCTCCATCACTTGCATCAGGACACCTGTTACTGGGCAGTCAGGCTCTCATCCCTGTTAGAATGGCCTCACCCTGACCACTCCCATCTAGAACTTCACAGTCCAGCATGGGAGCATTTGACTATTGAGCACCCAAAATGTGGCCAGTCTGAACTGGGATGTGTTGTGAGTGTAAAATATACACTGGACTTTGAAGACTTCGTACAAAAAAAATAATATAAAATAACTAATAATTTTTATGTTGACTATGTGTTGAAATGATATTTTGGATATAAAATGGCTTAAATATGTTCTTAAATTTGTTTTTCTGCTTCCTTTTACTTTTCAAAACGTAGTTAGAAAATCTAATTGCATTTGTGGCTTGCATCTGTGATTCCCATTATACTTCTTTCGCACAGCAGTGGTCTAGACTCTCAGCTTCTGGGTCTTATTCATTTAATAAATTCACTTTAATCAACATTTATTAGGTATATAATATGAACCAGGTACTCTAAAAAGGACTGGTGATGAAAAGATATAAATAATATGACTTCTGACTTTGATGAGCTTCCAGTTAGGGGGAAAGGCATTTTAAAAGTAATTAAAACAATATGACAGATGCTATTAAAGACTAGAAATAAAGCACTATGGAATCCTGAAGAAGGAAATTCACTGTTTCTTAAAGGATGAGTAGAAAATTTTCTAGTCATTGGCATGGGGGACAATTTAAGGGCAACCCGAACAGAGGGCACAGTGGGTCTGAAGACTCAGGGGAAAAAAAAGAACTTGTTTGGGGAACTGAATGCAGATTAGAAAAGATAAAACAGGCTACCTGTGTGGGAGGGGACAGACAAGACCTCAGTGGATAGGGGTGGAAAAGAGAAACTCGTATGCCAGGCTAAGACATGCAGAATGTATCTTGTGGATGAAAGAGTCAGATATGTATTTCAGAGATACCACTGCAGAAATATGGTGGAGGGTGGACAAGGTGGTCCAGGTGGCTGGAAGGGTTGAGGCTGGGGAGGAGAAGGACAAGATGAAGGTAAACAGGCCCGCAGCATATCTACTGCAATAGTCAAGATGACAGTAATAGAGACTTGAACAGCGGGGATACACTGGAGAAATATTTAGGAGGTAGAATCCACAGGTCTTTGGGATTTATTGGATGTTAAAGGTGAAGAAAAAGGAACAGGGTTATTTACTTTGGTGACTAAGTGATGTGAGAGGAATACTAGATGCCCACTAAAAATGTTTGCTATCAGAAGGTATTCTTAAGGAATGAAACTAAGTTGAGTGGCTGGACTGAAATGAAACTGTTTTCAAAATGGAGCAGTGGCTAAGCGCCCAAATCAATCAAGTACCCCCGTTAGAGGTCCCTGCCCCAATCAGGTCTACTCCTGCTCAAGGTACCAGTGGGGGCAGGGTGGGGCAGATTATAAGGGTTCAGGGAGTAGAGGGGGAATAGTTGGGAGTCAGAAAAGACTTCTTAGAAAGCAAGAACTTGGGCTGGAGTTTGAAGGGTAGGCGGTAGAGGAGAAAGGGTATTTCTGATAAGAGAGGAGAAGTGCAATAGGTACAGCGAATGAGATTTTCAAGTCAAGAATGAGTGATCAGCAAGACATGCTCCAAGGATAGGCTGAGGATGGCCAAACTGGCATGGAGTGTTTATGTTGGGAAAAATGGCAGATGAAGTTGGGGAGACAGCTGGGATCACATTAAAGAGGGACCCCATAGGCAGCAGGGAGCCATTATAAGGTTTTAAGCAAAGGAAATGACAACCTGACATTTAAGTAAGGTTACTCTGGTGATGTATAGAAGAACTCAAGTAGGATGATGGTGTAGGCAGCTCTGCTTGCTACTTTTACTAAACCCAGTAAATATCAAGCACTCTTCCAGGCCCCGGAGACTTAAAAATAAGCGAGGAGGGGCTTCCCTGGTGGCACAGTGGCTAAGAATCCACTTGCCAATGCAGGGCACATGGGTTCGAGCCCTGGTCTGGGAGGATCCCGCGTGCCGTGGAGCAACTGGGCCCGTGTGCCACAACTGCTGAGCCTGCACTCTAGAGCCCGTGCTCCACAACAAGGGAAGCCACCGCGATGAGAAGCCCACGCACCGCAACGAATAGTGGCCCCTGTTCGCCGCAACTAGAGAAAGCCCGCGCGCAGCACCAAAGACCCAATGCAGCCAAAAATAAAATAAATTTAAAAAAAAAATAAGTGAGGACTAGTCTCTTCCTCCAGGACTTGCAACCTACTGTGGGTAAGCACAGAACAAGATCAGTTAAGATCCTCTTCGTTCATCATTTTTTTTTAATAGCTTTAAAAAAATTTATTTATTTTTGGCTGCCTTGGGTTTTCGTTGCTCTGCATGGGCTTTCTCTAGTTGCGGTGAGTGGGGGCTACTCTTTGTTGCGGTGTGCAGGCTTCTCATTGCGGTAGCTTCTCTTGCTGGGGAGCATGGGCTTTAGGTGTGCGGGCTTCAGTAGTTGTGGCACACGGGCTCAGTAGTTGTGGCACGCAGGCTCAGTAGTTGTGGCACATGGGCTTAGTTGCTCTGCGGCATGTGGGATCTTCCCAGACCAGGGCTCGAACCTGTGTTCCCTGCATTGGCAGGTGGATTCTTAACTACTGCACCACCAGGGAAGTCCCTTCATCTAATTTTTTGAACCAATTAAGGTTAGATCAGGGTCTCAGCAATAAGAATGGAGAGGAAACATCTGAAAGCAGGGCTTGCAGATAATTACAAGCCCTTTATTTATTGGGTCCTGCACCACCTGCTTTTACCCCAATCTGTCTTTATTTTTCCCAATTTATTCCCCTGTTCTTCCTTTTGATCCTCTTCTCCATAGTCAAGGGCCCTCACTGAACACTGGCAAATCAAATAACATCTTATTTAAATCCCTTGTCTTTCTCTGAGCCATGTGTGTTTTCTGCTCTGAGTAGGCTTGACATTCTTTCCATTTAATGTTCCCATCTCCAAGCAGTCAACTATGTATATTACACATGGAATTAGTTGAAGTTCACATAAATCAGACAGGCTGGTGCATTTTCATTAAAACTCTTAGTTTAAATGAAAAAATAAAGGAAATACTAGAAAACAGTCTGCCAAACAAGCACAGAGAAAAAAGTACATGGCCTTGCTTGAAGTGTAACTCTGCAGTCTATCAACTTAGTTCAACAGAGATTTAAATAAACAGTCAAGTACCTGGCACATAGTAGGCCAATCACTGGGATAAGTTGAATAAGACAGTTCCAGTCCTGAGAATTTTTAGACGTTATAGACAGGTGATGAAAAACGTACCTAGTCAGATATCTCCTTATCTTTGCTGCTCATTCTAGTCCGCACCACGATCATTTCTTACTTGCGCTGCCTTACTGCTTCTGCCATCTCTCCCCACCCCCACTCCAGTCCCCTCACAAAGCTTGCGCGAACCTCTTAAACATAAATCCCGTCACTCTTTCGCTTCTTACTCAGGAACATTCTGAGTCCTTACTCTCAGTCCATAAGGTATGATCTTCCTTTGATGTCATCTCCTACCATCATTTATCTTACTCATTACTCCATTCTACTCCATCCCCACTTGGCTTCTTTACTGTGCCTAGAATATTCTAAACACTTTCCCACCCCAGACCCTTTTCCTGGTTGCCTCTGTCTGGAATTCTCCTCCCAAAACATCTGCATGATTTGCTCCATCACCTCTGCAGATCTCTGCTCAAAGGCTGTCTTATTACTCAGTCCTTCTCTGACTACCTGGCATTCCCTACCTCCCTTTATCGTGTTTTACTTTTCTTAAAACATTTACTCAGTAAAATGCATCTATTCCCACTGGAATTTACCATTTATTGTCTGCCTCTCTCAACAATTTTGGAGGCTCCAGGAGAAGAGGGTGTGATGGTTTTTTTCCCCTGTATTTCCAGCACGTGGAATGTCAACTGGCATGTGGTCAATGGTCAATAAACACTTCTTAAATGAACTGGATCAATGATTGGGGGTTATGCACAGGACTTTAGGGGAGCAGGGTATGTGGTATAACCTGGGAGGAATGAGGGGATCAGAGAACAATTCTTTAAGTAATGTTTGGGCTGAGACTTCATTCATTCAACATTCTTATGGAGTTTTACTACGTGCCAGGCACTATTCTAGGATGTAGCTGTCATAAAGGCAGACAAGCCCCTGTTCCCGTGGAACTTACAATCTTGGAAGAAAGACAAGAAACAATCCAATGCATGAGTAAACAAGAAAAATATCCAACACTGACACATGCTATGCAAATAACTAAAATAGGATGATGTAAAAGACAGCACATCTAGGGGGTTACTTTAGATTGGGTCATGAGGGAAGCAACTCTAGGAAGTGACATTTCAGAGGAGACTTGAAGGACAGTGAGTAAGCACCCATGAAAAGATGAGGGGGTGAGCATTCCTCTAGAGAGACAGCCAGGGAAAATTCCTGAAATGGAATGGGCTTGAAGTGTTCAAGGGACCAATTGGAGGACACACAGCTGCAGAGAAGTGGGCAAGGAGAAGAGGGGCATGACTTAAGATCAGACAGGAAGAGTCCTAGGAATGAGCAGGACTTAGGAGGTGAAGCAGGGGAAGAAGCAGATGGAAAAGCATTGTAGGTGGTAAGAACAGCAAAGGCAAGAAAGCAGGAAATAGACTGGTATGTTTGAGTAACTCTAGGAAATGCATTTCTCCTGAGTCCAATGTACAAAGATGGAATCCAGAACACTGTACGGCTAAATTCGTTTTTTTGTGAAGCTTCTGGCACATTTTGCTGCAGCTGAGAAAAGAGGACCGTCTTTCCAGTAAACACAGCCTCAGGGAGCTCTATAACCAACCTACTTTGGAAGGTGGGAAGCAAATGCAAGCTTGCATATTGTATTCTAAACACAACCTCAGATGTGTAAGCTGTCACCTCCCCCATTTTAGACACTAAAGGACCAGCAGGTGGGTTAAGTCACTCACAGTCAAGAGCTGGGGCTCAATTCCATGTCATGCTTTACCCAGTGCTCTTAACTCTGCTGTCCAGTATCTCACTGACTGATTCAATACACCTGCCTGGAATGATCCTTGCCATCAATTTCTTCTATGCAGCTTGCCTTCTACAGTTTTCCTTTGGCTTTATCTGTTTTCTCCTGTACCTACTTAAAATTTAGAAAATATAGTTTTCCTTTTTTCCCCTCAGCTAATCCTAATCAATTCCATATTTTATGGAGGCTGTTCTGTAGCTCAGCCTTCTTCTACTGAGAAAAGTGATGCAAACCCAAATAAACTCAAAGATGGGATTAATAGGCTTGGATACATTTCTTTACGGTAACTGAGTCCCCAAGGAATGTCTAAGTCTTTGGGAATCTTGACATATCAGAATTTTTAACAGTTGAGACTTTGTTATCAGTAGAACGAGATTCCTCAGAGAAGGTGGTGCTGACTTCACAACAAGGAATTTAGGTTGATGATTTTTCAAGTAAACAGTGACTTATGAGTAACTATTCAATATGTGTGTCACAATGGCTTGCTGCTAACAGACACTATGCATTGAGATCAAAGCCATTTTGAAACTCTTATTTTATACATCCTATTAGAAGGCACTAGGAAGTATACCAAGACTAAATATTTACAGTCAACCCTTGAATAACACAGGTTTGAACCGTGTGGATCCACTCGTGTGGATTTTTTCAGTAGTAAATACTACAGTATGAAATGATCCATGGTTGGTTGAATCCTCGGATATGGAGGGACCGTGGATACAGAGGGCTGACTGTAAAGTTATACGTGTATTTTCAACTACTCAGAGGGTCAGCACCCCTAACCCCTGCATTGCTTGAGGGTCAACTGTATTCAGAAGGAAACAAATGAGGGGTGAAATTTTCTTCCATTAACAATGACACATTTTCGGCGGGGGCGCGGCGGGGTGGTGGTGTGATGAATTGGGAGATTGGGATTGACATATATACACTAATATGTATAAAATGGATAACTAATAAGAACCTGCTGTACAAGAAATAAAATAAAAAAACCCCAAAAAACTCTCCCAACCCAAAGACTAAAAAAAAAAAAAAAAAAAAAAAAAAGACACATTTTGCACTCTTACACCACAAACCTCTAGTCCATAGTCCTTACTTAACAATGTAAACATGTAGTTAGGACAGCACTGTAGAGTTAAGATGTCCATTGCAAATGAAGGTGATGAATTCTGACTAAATAACGCTATCTATAGTTGCAGGAGCCATTCACTTAAAAATTTTTTTTGGATGTCTAAGATATGCCCAATGTCCTCTAGTACTTTTCTATTAGGTGGCCTCATCAATAGTGTCTACAAATGCCAGGATGTTTATGAATTTTAGCAATGACATGCACAGTTACTGTTTCTTGAAAGGCTGATGGTTTGTTTTTGTTTTGTTTTGTTTTTTTGGTAAATGGTAAATTCCCAAAATGCTTGGGAAAAAGGACATTCTTCAATGCAAATAAAAACTAAAAGGTAGGACAGAAGGCAAGGATTGACCAAGCTGCTAAAAAGAAATAGTCGGGAGAGAGTTGGTCCCAATATTTTGATGCAAAACATTTCTAGAGATGCCAGCTTAAAGGCAGGTGCTCAGCAACCCTGCCCGTTTTGACATTAGTGGAGGTTAGCAGAAAAGCAAATAAACATAATTCCAAGAAAAAGATGAGCCAATACCGGGTAGGGTCCAAGAAGCAGAGCATAAAAGTGCAAAACATCAAAAATGACTAAATATTTTACTTCCATTTTCCAGTGTTTCTTTTCACCCACGCTTAAAGAAATGAAATATTTCGGGGCTTAAAACATATTTTATAACACCCAAACTGTGACAAGAAACAAACGTTAGTTATTTAGCTGACATAATTAAAAATGAAACTAATATCACCGTTACCTGAAATTCTAATCCATAGTTTTCTCTGCAGAATTCTCTTAATTTAGGATACACGTTTTCTCTCAGTGCCTGTCTTTCTGCTCCCGTGTCTGTGGTAGAAAAGCAAACAAACAGAAAGTGAGTTATGGCCACATAGTACACATTTCTGGAAAAAAAAATCTTACAAATCAACATTAACATTAATATAATCAAGCTAGGGTGCTGCATCGTGAAATGATGGGATATTAGTCTGCTGGAGAAGACTTGCTCTTAACAGAGCAGGGGAGCTGAGACGTTTACCATGCACACAGGGCGAATGGGAGCCCTGGGTAAGTTCTGTGGGTGCTGGCAGAGCTGAGAATTCACAGCTCATTCTTTATACCCATGTAGACCCTCACATGGCGCTCTTAAATAGCTACAACCACATTGTCTTTCAAAGAGGCAGAAGGAAAAATTGTAAGGCTATCAGGTGTAGCTCCATTGGGTGTAAATATTTCAAAACACACACACACACTGATTACTGATTTCCAAAAACATCCAGACTCTATCATTCCCTACAGTATTTAGAAACAATGTTACTTTTACAAGATTCAGTACAGCATCTGTGCAATCAGCACAATAGTCAGGAGCAACTAATTGTAGGAGTCATCGTCTAAAACTAGCGGATTCCACTGGCCAATGGTTCAACATTAGCGTCTCCCACCCTGGGCTTAGGGACCTGTTATATCAGAGAGGGGATCGTTTTACATGGGCCACAGTGTGTAAAAGCTTCGAAATAAAATATTTAAAAATTATCCGTGTCATTAAAAAATACGAGAAGAAACAGAGCACCCGAAACCAGGAGAACCATAACATATGTATGTATTTAATGTTGAATGTTCTGCACAGAAAGGGATTCTACAGCCACTTGTGGACGGTGCTCTACATCAGTGATGACGCTGTAAGATGCTTACAGCAAAGAGAATGGTCCTCGCCCAGCTAACTTCACAGAATGATAAGAATCAGAGCTTAAAAAATTAGGTTAATGTGTTATCTCATGAAAAGGACCATTTGCTAAATGTACCTCAATCCCAGCCATAACCATGAAACATCTGCATACCACATTTATAACTCAGGAACCAATTTAAAAGACTGTCCTTGTTATTCTCAAGCACATCTGTCCGTGCAAACTCAACCATATGCCGTGTTGACCTACTCTACTTTCCTACTGTTCTCAAGCCTGTTTTGAGAGGCAAACAACCAATCCCAAGAGTCTGAGATGCAGCGGCAGCTTGACAGAGTGACAGGCACCAGTGTCTACATGGGAACCAAAGATTCAATACAAGGTCTTCGAGATTACCCTGTGATCCAAACAAGTAGGGTCTTTTTCCCCCATAGATCCAACATGGACCTAAGTCCAAAGGGAAAGCAGGAGGACCGTGTTGAGGAGGGTACACCTGAGCAGTGCCCATGTGCCATACGGCACTGGTGGAAGCAGCGGATTAAGCTTCCACATGATTTATATAATCTTGGGATCAGGTGCCCATCCTCCCTCACCCCACTGTAAGGGCTGAAAACACTATCTTCCAAGTAAAGCTGATGATATTCAATCTCTCTAAAAGGCTACCGACTTTTAAGACCCAAATAATAAAAAGTCACTTTAAAAATGAAGAGATACTACCAGATGTGGAATTTGGGAATATATTGAACAACAATTATTGGTAAGATATTCTAAAAAAAATAGTATTCAAATAATACATGAAAAAAATTATGAAATGAGCAGAAATTTGCTTCTAAAAAATATTATAACTCTTATTACTGAATGTGTCACAGTAAGGAGGCTAAGACAGAAATGCAATATCTAATTACTAATGTTTACTGAGTGCTTACTGTAGACTAGTAGTGTGCTAAGTTTTTCTATGTGTATTTTCTTAGTCACTTCTGTCAAAAACCCTATGAAAATCAGTCCATTTTTAAAATAAGAGGAAACAAATATAAAGGGGTTAAGAGACATGCCTGAGGTCATGTGACCACTAAGTTGGAGAACCTGGATTTGAATTTAGAGAGCAGAATGTCATAGTCTGCTCTAACCATGGAAAATATGCAACTGTGCGAAGAATCAATTTTTGAAAATGACAAATGCAAGAGCTTCCCAGAATGGTTAAGGGATGCTGAAGTCCTAATATTTATGAAACAAACAAAAATCTCAGTTATCCGTGACAAATTTTTCCCTTTCTATAATACACCCTTCAACAGCCAACCCATCAATAAGTTCTCTTGCTCCATCCATCTCTAAATAAATCCTGAATGAATCTACTTCTCTGCACCTCTGGTACAAGCCAAACTCATCTCTCACCTGGACCCTATCTCGCTGTTTCCATACTTGGCTCCGTCAATCCATTCTCCACAGAGCAGCCAGATTTATGTAAAAACATAAATCCGATCACATCACTCTCTTGTTTAAAATCCTCCAGCAGCTCTTCATAGAACTTGGAATGAAATCCCCACTCCTTACCTTGAATGTTCTCTCCTTCTCTAAGCTCATTTCTTACCACTTGCCCTGTTCATGTCACTCAAGCAGCGCTGGCGTTCATTTGATTCCTGGGTTATATTCTCACTGGTGACCTCTGCTCTAGCCATGACTTCCTCCTGGAATGCTTAGTCCCATGATCATTTCATGTCATCTCCTGTCATTCAAGTGTCAGCTTTAATGCCACCTCCTCAGAGAGGCCTTCTCTGAGCCCTCCAGCTACAGACCCCTCTCTATCACACCACCTTCTTCAAATTCTTTGCACATTACTCATCACTATTGGTGATAATTTTCTGTTTACTATGTGTCTCCCCCACTGCCGGGTTAGCTCAATGGGGCTCAGAACCTTCTTCTGTCTCTTTCGCTGCTGCATCCCCAGTGACTAGAGTCATGCTCAATTAAGGAAGGAGTATATGAAAAAACCCACACAGGCACGAGGGATAAAAATGAGCTGACAGGCAATGCATCTCTGCAATTACCTCCAGAAACAGAAAGGCTTCCTACATTACAATATGCCATTGGTTGGACAGGGAATCAAGACTGTGAAATTCTGGGAAATACATGATTGGGTTTAGAAAGTGGACTTCATGAAGTAAGTGAATGAACTGAAATACTGATGTCTTTCATGGTTTCTGTGTTTCTGGCAAAATACTAATATTTTATCAAATTATGTTAAATGTTTCTAAAAATGTGAGGGAAGTGTATGACAGGCATTCTTTATTATTACTTATATTACAAAAGCGACTCAGATTTTCCTATATTTGTATTAATATAGGATGATTGGCTCTGGAAATGGAAAAGTAATTAAAATAAAATGGATTAATTATGCTGGGTGACAGATAAGCTGGCTTAATTATACAAAAAACCTGATTCATACTGACAGCACATCCTGATGGTTGGCAATTAAAAAACACTAGAATGTCATGGATAGGAAAAATTAAGTCACAGAATGTCACACATAAAAAGGGACCTCTTACAAAAGCGTAGAAGACGAGGTATGTCATCATTTATTCTTCATAGTCACTGCATCCATTTGTATCTGTCCAGCTCCTGAATGCTTTGAAAAGATGCATTAACACTGTGGTAGCACTCAAGAGGTTTTTAAAGAGTTGCTTTCTAAATAATTCCTCTATGATTTCAGAATTAATGACGGTCTCTGTGTAGTATCTGAGTTACCTGCAGGAAGAACATTAGCTGGCACAGAATTATCAGTCAATATCTTTATCCTACTTCAAGCAGGATTTAGATTAATTCCAAGCTTTTATTGAAAATAAGAGTGCCAAAATGACCATGTTGGACTGGAACTTCTTACTGCCCCACCTCACCCAACCTTCAGAGCACGGATGTTAGATTAAGTCATTTCCCTCCTGGCAGCTCACAAAACTTATTTAGGATCCACCTACAGCTGTCATTCCAGCCTGGGTTCCCGAGTCTCTGTAGGTTTGCTCTTGCCTGGATTTTCCCTCTTTACCTGGCCCCTTAGCCAATGATTCATCTGGACATCTTATCTGACTTTTGTTGTTGTTGGGGTTGATTTCCTGTCTGGCAGCTTCCCAGAGGCTACCTCCTCTCCATGCCCTCCAAGTCCTCTGTGCCCAACCATCACCCTCACCATTCATTATTTCCATATCACCACATCCTGTCAATTTTATCATAATCTTCTTTTGAATTTGGCTATGCTTTTCTGTCTACTCTCTATTTTTGTACTCACCATCTCTCTGCCCTTAGAGTCCTATTTGACTGACCTGTTACCTGTCCCTTCTCATTGCAGTCTTAAGCTCCACAGAGCTGCCGGAGATAAATTCTAAGACAAAACAAAAGTGAAAACTAATTTGATCATTAAAGGCCTTGGCTGGCATCTGGTGGCCCAGAGGACGAAGGCCAGAATATTCAGCAGGTGTAAATGTATCTTCGACCTAAGTTCTATCTTCTATTGCTCTTTATCATGCACCCTCCAGGGTATTTTTCAGACATTACTTGAACCCGAGCCTTGTCTTTACACATACTGCTTTCCACACCCAGAATCCCCCTATCTACTGCATCCCCTTTGCTTGGCAGACTCAGACCCTCCTGAGTCCCAATCAAAGGCAGCACAGTTTGTGAATGCTTACGAGACAGAGACAGGCATGCCCTGGTCACCCCATAGCACTTTGTTCACCCCTATATAACATCATGTATTTTACTTTATTATAAATATAATATTTTTAATTTATTTATTTTTAGTCTCTCTCCCCCATTAGACTTGTGAATTCATGGGCGGCAAGGACTTCCTCATACATAATTATTATAATTAGGAATGAAATGCCATGTAGCATACTGATGCTACAGAAGTTAAAAAATATATATAAGGATATATTTTAACTTTGAACAATAGTTCAAAGTTCAAAGTGAACAATAACTTTATTTCTAATAAATCAGAAAATGTGGGTGAAATGTACAAATTCTAGAAACAGAAATTATTGAAAGTGACTCAAGGAAAAGAAAATCTGAAGAGATCTACAACAAGTTAAAAAATTTCAATTAGTTATTAAAAATCTCCCCAAAGAAAATCACCACCCAAGAGTATTTAACTGATATATCAATAGTTAAAGAAATAATCCCTTCCACTTTCAGAAAAGAGTAGAAGGAACACTTCAACTCATTCTTTAAGTCTATATTATCCTAAACCCCAAATGAGACAATAACGTCAAAAGAAAAAAACACAAAACAAAAACTGCAGACCAATATATATCCCTCATGAACACTGAGGCAAAAACTCTTAGCAAGATACTAGGAAACTGCCCCCAGCAATATATACACTGTCACCAAAGGGGATATAGTACAAGAATGATAGGTTAGTTTAACGTGGAATATGCCACATTAATACAGGGCATGACCATATGATCACTCCACAGATGCAGAAAAACTTTTGCCAAAATCTAATACCCATTCAGCCACAGGGAACAGAAAGTAATTTCTTTGCCCTGATAAAGGGCACTTACACAAAACCCTACAATTAGCACCATGTTTCATGGCTTAAGACTGAATATTTTCCACCTATGGTCAGGAACACATTATCACTTACAGTCAACATTTTACTGGAGGCTGTAGTCAGTGCAGTGAAGAAAAAATTAAAAATAAAGGCATCTAGACTGAAAAGGAAAAAAATATTCTCAGTTGACAAGGTCTTGTATGTAGGAAACCCTGAGGAATCCAGAGGAAAAATACAATGGCTATAAACGATTTCAACAAGGTGGCTGGATAGACTATACAAATCAACAGTATTTCTCTATACTCACAACAAACAATCCAAAAATGAAATAGAAAAACTGCAGATCCAACACAGTCCCTATCAAAACCCCAGCATATTTTGCAATTATTTTTTCCGTACCATTATTGAAATGAAGTTTTAAAGCACACTTTGGTCAATCTTGCTCATTATCTGATCTGTTAAGTACACCAACTGGTATCAAACAGAAAAGACAGTAGAGGGACTAACTGTGGTTCTAGAACCAAACTCCCCGTGTCTGAATCCCAGCTCTTCACCTGCTAGCTGTGTCATTTCAGGCAAATTAAAAGATGTCTTTTTTTTTTTCATTTGTCATGTGGAATCAAAATTACTAGTATCAAGCTTATGAGGTTGTTGTGAAGATTAGATGGAGTCTTTCAACACCACCTGGCATGTGGTAAATACTCAATAAATGTTGCAATTATTCTATCAAACAATTTGGGGAATCAAAGACTAAAGCATCTTTTATTATGAGAATTTTTAGCACTGAAAGATTTATAGTAAAGTAGCTACAACCATCATGATCTTGATCATGATCATTGTAGTTCTTAAAATGATTAAATTTTCAAGATAGTTTTCAAAGGTTTAGGGAAAACCATAGTTAAAATGTAATTTAAAAAATATCACCAGTTTAGGGTTTCCCTGGTGGTGCAGAGGTTAAGAATCTACCTGCCAATGCAGGGGACATGGGTTCGAGCCCTGGTCCGGGAATATCCCACATGCCGCGGAGCAACTAAGCCTGTGCGCCACAACTACGGAGCCTACGCTCTAGAGTCTGTGTGCCACAACTACTGAGCCCGTGCACCTAGAGCCTGTGCTCTGCAACAAGAGAAGCCACTGCAATGAGAAGCCCGTGCATTGCAATGAAGAGGAGTCCCCGCTCACAGCAACCAGAGAAAGCCCATGTGGAGCAATGAAGACCCAACTCAGCCAAAAATAAAGAAATAAAGGCTTAAGTTAAAAAAAAATATCACCAGTTTATCCAAATACTCTTAAAAGTTCCCAGTAGGAATTCACTAACTGTATTATTGCTACACCTCAATACACTTTAGGAAAAAGGAGTAAACTATAAAAGATAACAATGCTGGGCTTAGTTCTGGTAATATTGAGGAAAAGGACCCTCACAAATATGACACTAAAACAACCCAAATATGGCATAACAATATTTTAACATATATATTTAAAAATGTGTCACATAGTTTGAGTGAAACTAAGCAATGCACAGAGGCCCAAGGCACAGTGAAAGCAGTAATCTCAGAAAATAAGGGATCTCTGAGGCCAGCTTTTGGTTATTTTCCACTAAGCCCTGGTGACCTCTAGTGTTGATTTTTGTCTTCTGTGGGTGCAGGGTAGATTGGACACAAAGCACAGAGCCCCAAAGTGATGAGTCTAACAGGAAATCCTTGCAAAAGGCCATGACCCCAAAGAGCTAAGACCTTCAGTGTGAGGGTGAATCAGAAATCAATCTTCATCACCAAGAAAACCTGCTGTTATACCATTCGCACTAGGTGGAAAAAACCCAACCTCCTTGATATTCGTAATCACAAGCCTGGTTTCTCATAGGTTAGCAGTGCAAATTCATTTTATTTAAAGTCTGACAAGGAATTCCCTGGTGGTCCAGGGGTTAGGACTCCATGCTTCCACTACAGGGAGCACGGGTTCGATCCCTGCTCGGGGAACTGTGAATAAGATACTGCATGCCATGCCGTGACCCCTAGTGCTTGAGAAGCATAATTTCTAACAAGGCCTAATGAATTTCAGCAAATTAAAAGTTTCAAAGACTATTAAGCCACATGCACTCACACACATGAATTCCTGGGGTTTATCCCAGGAATGCAAGGATTCTTCAATATATGCAAATCAATCAATGTGATAAACCATATTAACAAGCTGAAGAATAAAAACCATATGACCATCTCAATAGATGCAGAAAAAGCTTTTGACAAAATTCAACACCCATTTATGATAAAAACTCTCCAGAGAGTGGGCATAGAGAGAACCTACCGCAACACAATAAAGGCCATATATGACAAACCCACAGCAAACATCATATTCAATGGTGAAAAACTGAAAGCATTTCCTCTAAGATCAGGAACAAGAGAAGGATGTCTACTCTTGCCACTATTATTCAACATAGTTTTGGAAGTTCCAGCTATGGCAATCAAAGAAAAAGAAATAAAAGGAATACAAATTGGAAAAGAAGTAGTAAAACTGTCACTGTTTGCAGATGACATGATACTATACATAGAGAATGCTAAAGATGCCACCAGAAAACTACCAGAACTAATCACTGAATTTGGTAAGGTTGCAGGATTCAAAATTAATGCACAGAAATCTCTGGCATTCCTATATACCAGCAATGAAAAATCAGAAAGAGAAATTAAGGAAACAATCCCATTTACCATCACAACAAAAAGAATAAAATACCTAGGAATAAGCCTGCCCAAGGAGGCAAAAAACTTGTACTCAGAAAACTATAAAACACTGATGAAGAAATCAAAGATGACATAAACAGAGGGAGAAATATACCATATTCTTAGATTGGAAGAATCAATATTGTGAAAATGACTATACTACCCAAAGCAATCTACAGATTCAATGCAGTCCCTATCAAACTACCAATGGCATTCTTCACAGAATTAAAACAAAAAATTTTACAATTCGTATGGAAACACAAAAGACCCCAAATAGCCCAAGCAATCTTGAGAGAGAAAAACAGAGCTGGAGGAATCAGGCTCCCAGACTTCAGACTATACTACAAAGCTACAGTAATCAAGACAGTATGGTACTGGCACAGAAACAGGAATATAGATCAGTGGTACAGGATAGAATGCCCAGAGATAAACCCACGCACATATAGTCACCTAATTTACAACAAAGGAGGCAAGAACATACAATGGAGAAAAGACAGCCTCTTCAATAAGTGCTGCTGGGAAAACTGGACAGCTACTTGTAAAAGAGTGAAATCAGAACACTCCCTAACACCATACACAAAAATAAACTCCAAATGGATTAAAGACCAAAATGTAAGATCAGACACCATAAAACTCTTAGAGGAAAACATAGGAAAAACACTCTTTGACATAAACCACAGCAAGATCTTTTTTGACCCACCTTCTAGAGTAACAAAAATAAAAACAAACAAATGGGACTTAATTAAACTTAAAAGCTTTTGCACAGCAAAGGAAACCATAAATAAGACAAAAAGACAACCCTCAGAATGGGAGAAAATATTTGCAAATGAAACAACAGACAAAGGATTAATCTCCAAAATATACAAACAGCTCATGGAGCTCAGTATCAAAAAAACAATCCAATTAAAAAAAATGGGCAGAAGACCTAAATAGACATTTTACCAAGGAAGACATACAGATGGCTAAGAGGTACATGAAAAGATGCTCAACATCACTAATTGTTAGAGAAATGCAAATCAAAACTACAATGAGGTATCACCTCATACCAGTCAGAATGGCCATTATCAAAAAATCTAGAAACAAATGCTGGAGAGGATGTGGAGAAAAGGGAACTCTCCTGTACTGTTGGTGGGAATGTAAATTGATACAACCACTATGGAAAACAGTATGGATGTTCCTTAAGAAACTAAAAATAGAACTACCATATGACCCAGCAATCCCACTACTGGGCATATACCCTGAGAAAACCATAATTCAAACAGAGACATGTACCACATGTTCATTGCAGCACTATTTACAACAGCCAGGACATGGAAGCAACCTAAGTGTCCATCAACAGATGAATGGATAAAGAAGTTGTGGCACATAGATATAATGGAATATTGCTCAGCCATACAAAGAAACAAAATTGAGTTATTTGTAGTGAGGTGGATGGACCTAGAGTCTGTCATACAGAGTGAAGTAAGTCAGAAAGAGAAAAACATATACCGTATACTAACACACATATATGGAATCTAAAAAAAAAAAATGGTACTGATGAACCTATTGGCAGGGCAGGAATAAAGATGTAGACATAGAGAATGGACTTGAGGACACAGGGTGGGAGGGGGAAGCTGGGGCGAGGTGAGAGTAGCATCGACATATATACACTACCAAATGGGAAATAGTTAGCTAGTGGGAAGCAGCAGCATAGCACAGGGAGATCAGCTTGGTGCTTTGCAATGACCTAAAGGGGTGGGACAGGGAGGATGAGAGGGAGGCTTAAGAGGGAGGGGATATGGGGACATATGTATACATATGGCTGATTCACTTTGGTGTACAACAGAAACTAACACAGTATTGTGAAGCAATTATACTCCAATAAAGATTAAAAAAATATCTAGACTGTCAGCCTAGAATTAAATAAGCAACAAAGTAATCTTTCGGCAAAAGAGGGTATTTTTAGAAAAACAAAAAGTGAGTTTCCTGCCTTCTTTGTTTCATATCAATTATTTTATTTTTTCCAGTTTCACTGAGACATAATTGACATATAGCAATATATAGGTTTAAGGTGTACAGAATAATAATTTGACTTATATACATCATGCTTATCACAAGTTTAATGAACACCCATCATCTCATATAGATACAAAATTAAAAAGAAAAAAATTTGTGTGTGATGAGAACTCTTTGGATTTACTCTTTCATATATAAAAGTGTTAATTATATTTACCATGTTGTACATTACATCCCTAGTACTTATTTATCTTAGAAGTTTGTACATTTTGACTGTCTTTATCCATTGCTTGCCCCTCCCTCTGGTCTCTTTTTCTATGAGTGAGCTTGTTTGTTTCTGGACCTACAACTAACCCATGTTAGTTCCTGTTACACAATATAGTAAATTTTTTCTATACATTTCAGAATGATCACCACGATAAGTCTAGTTAAGATACATCACCATACAAAGATATTACATACTTTCTGACTATATTCCTTGTGCTGTACGTTTCATACCTGTGACTCACTTATTTTGCAACTGGAAGTTAGAACCTCAATCTCCCTCACCTATTTCTTTCCTCTCTCTACACCCCTCCTCTCTAGCAAACACCTGTTTGGTCTCTGTATCTATACTCTGTTTTTTTATGTTTGTTCATTTGTTTTGTTTCCCAGATGCCACATTGTAAGTGAAATCACACAGTATTTGTCTTTCTCTATCTGACTTATTTTGATTAGTGTGTGTGTGTGTGTGTACACGCACGTGCACACACACACACACACCCCATATCTTCTTTATCTATTCATCTACTGATGGGTGTTTGGGTTGCTTCCATATCTTGGTTATTGTAAATAATGCTGCAGTGGGCATGGGGTGCATATATCTTTTCTAATTAGTGCTTTCATTTTCTTTGGATAAAATAGCCAGGAGTGAAATTGGTGGATAAGGTTGTTGTATTTTTAATTTTTTGTGGAACCTCCATACGTTTTCCATAGTGGCTGCACCAGTTTACATTCCCACCAACACTACACAAAGGCTTCCCTTTTCTTCACATCCTCACCAACACTTGTTGTCTTTTTAATATAGCCATTCTGACAGGTGTGAGGTGATATCTCATTGTGGTTTTGATTTGCATTTTCCTGATGATTAGCGATGGTGAACATCTTTTCATGTGCCTGCTGGCCATCTGTATTTCTTCTTTGGAAAAATGTCTATTCAGATCCTCTTCCCATTTTTAATCAGGTTTGTTTTTTGATGTTGAGTTGTACAAGTTCTTTATATAGTTTGGATATTAACCCCCTATTGGATATATTGTCAGTAAATATCTTCTCCCATTCAGTAGGTGGCCTTTTCATTTTGTTGATAGTTCCCTTCACTGTGCAAAAGATTTTGTTTGATGTAGTCTCATTTGCTTATTTTGGCTTTTGTTTCACTTGCCCAAGGCAACATATTAAAAAAAATATTACTAAGACTGATGTCAAAGAGTTATTGCCTACGTTTTCTTCTATATGCTTTATGGTTTCAGGTTTTACATTTAAGTCTTTAATCCATTTTGAATTTATTTTTGTGCATGGTGTGAGACAGTAGTCCAGTTTGATTCTTTTGCATGTAGCTGTCCAGTTTTCCCAACACCATTTACTGAAAAGGATGTCTTTTCCCCCACTGTATATTCTTCCCTCCTTTGTTGTAGACTAATTGCCCATATAAATGTTGGTTCATTTCTGAGCTCTCTATTCTGTGGCTTATTTCTTTAGAAGGAAATTCTAAAGGATTTATTTCAGGTAGAAGAAAATTTGAGATGCAAGAAGTATTGGTGTGCAAATAAACTGGTAGATATACAGCTAAGCCTAAAAATAAATTAGTTGCTACGTCAAACTAAAAGGCTTCTGTACACCAATGAAACCAACAAGAAAGCAAAAAGAGAGAGGATATTTGCAAATCATATATCGAATAAGGGGTTAATATCCAAACTATACAAAGAACTCATATAGCTCAACAACAAAAGAACAAACAATCCAATTAAAAAATGGGCAGGGGCTTCCCTGGTGGCGCAGTAGTTGAGAGTCCGCCTGCCGATGCAGGGGACACGGGTTCGTGCCCCGGTCCGGGAAGATCCCACATACTGCAGAGCGGCTAGACCCGTGAGCCATGGCCGCTGAGCCTGCGCGTCTGGAGCCTGTGCTCCGCGACGGGAGAGCCCACAACAGTGAGAGGCCCGCGTACCACAAAAAAATAATAATAATAATAAAAAAAAATGGGCAGAGAATCTGAATAGACATTTTTCCAAAGAAGACATACAGATGGCCAATAGGTAGATGAAACGATGCTTAGCATCACTAATCATCAGGGAAATGCAAACCAAAACCATAGTGAGTTATCATCTCACACCTGTCAGAATGGCTTTTGTCAAAATGACAAGAAATTACAAGTGTTGGTGAGGATCTGTAGAAAAAAAGAACCCTCATGCACTGCTGGTGGGAATGTAAATTGGTGCAGTTGTGGAAAATAATATGAAGGTTCCTCAAAAAATTAAAAATAGAAATACCATATGACCCAGCAATTCCACTTCTGGGTATGTAAACAAAGAAAATAAAAGAATGTTGTATCTATGAAACTAATAATGTTGTATGTCAATTATACTTTAAAAACTAGTAACATAAAATAATAACATTTAATATTGGGGCTTAAAAAGATAGAATTAAAAAGTCTTAGATAGGGACTTCCCTGGTGATGCAGTGGTTAAGACTCAGTGCTCCCAATGCAGGGGGCCCGGGTTTGATCCCTGGTCAGGGAACTAGATCCCACAGGCATGCCGCAACTAAGAGTTCACATGCCACATCAAAGGAGCTGGTAAGCCTCAACTAAGGAGCCCACGTGCTGCAACTAAGACCCAGGGCAACCAAATAAATAAATATAAAAAAAATCTTAGATAAAAATAGCATGATGAGAATAAAACCCTAGATCCTGGGCTTCCCTGGTGGCGCAGTGGTTAAGACTCCGCTTGCCAATGCAGGGGACATGGGTTCGAGCCCGGGTTCGGGAAGATCCCACATGCCGCAGAGCAACTAAGCCCATGTGCCACAACTACTGAGCCTGTGCTCTAGAGCCCGTGAGCCACAACTACTGAGCCCATGTGCCACAACTGCTGCCCTCAGCATTCACAATATATTAGGGCCAGCAGACAGCAGTCAGCTAAGAATGGGGTTCCCAGTAATGCATAGCAAGTTCTAGAATAGGGGGATAAGCAAAACGCTACTAAAGCAGGAAGAGAGGAATGATTAATTTTGTCTTATGATCAGGGAGAGTTTATCAGAGAAGATGACAATTAAGTTAGGACTTGAAATATAGACAAGATTTTCTCAGGTAGAAAGGAAGAAATATCTTCTAGAAGAGTAGCAGCATGAGGAAAATGAGGAGGGCTTAAGAAGTTCAGGATGTGTTAGAGGAACACCAAGTAGTGTAGTTTGTTGTACGATGTACAGGGTTATATTATAATTAGTCTATAAATTATCAGTCTTTTACTGTTCCTCTGTGTTCTGGGAATTTGGGGGTCAACAGCATTTATTTCTCATAATCAAATGAGAGAGGAAAGAATACATACAGAGGAACATACAGAACAAAAGCAATTCATCATCCACTTCAGTCAACTCCAAGAAAAACATTTTCATACCATGTCCAAAATGCAGCTGTCGCTTGCTTACAGGGGTCTCCCTGCACTTGGCTGACCTGTCTGTTTAGAGTAATTCATCAGTCAGCCAGTTCTCCGTTTGTTCAGACTCTACCATGTACCCAACACTCAGCTGGGTGTTGGGGAAACAAAACACTGCATGGTCCCCAACGCAAACGAACTTGCTTTAGACAGAGTCAAAACTAAGGCATCTGTAGAAAACAGAAAACGATTCCATATTAAACTGAATGGAACACGTTCTAGACACCAGACTGATTTTGAGACCCTAGCTGGGGAAAGATTTTGGAGAAGCTATGACTTGAAAATGAGTAGAATTCAGAAAAATAGGGTAGAAAAGAGAGCTTTCCTGATGGACAAGAAGACCTGGAGCTTAGGGGTTAGGGGTCTGTGAACAAAACTTCCTAATGGGATAGGGAATCAAATTATGGTATTGGGACCAAATTACTGAAGGTCTTGAAAACGAGGGATGTGGATTTGATGAAGTAGGCATGGTGATGACATGATAAATGTGATCTTACGGAAAGATACAAAGGGAAACACTCCATATGGCAGATTTGACAAAGAAGAAACAGAAACAGGGAGGATCACGTGGAAACTGCGGCCGTAATCCATACACAAGGTAAAGAGAGCTTATACCCTGATTACAGCGGGAAAAGAAGGGGTGCAAAGGAGAGGCTTTTAACGGGAAATTGAGTGACAGATTTTATATATACGAGAAAGAGCTGGCATAGTACGGCTGTTAAGAGGAATCCTGGGTTTGAATACTGGCTTGGTTAAACATCAGGGGCATACCCAGGGCTAGATCATAAGCCTTTAAAAACCTCAGAATGTCCATACTATCTACCTCATTGGGATTAAATCAATATAAAGTACTTCTCACACAGTAACTTTTCAGTAAAAGGTGGCTTGTACCACCACCACCATCACACCAGAGTGATTACAATTTTTCTGCTTTATAAAATAGCTATTTTTCTTTTGTAATTGATAGGTATCTTGTATGGAAATCCTTTGAGATTATAAAGTGTCCTGTTGTTCTTCAACCTTTCATCCACTAGTTAGAGCATCTATTGAAGATCCTTGCCTCAAATTATTACGGTTGGCAAATAATGATTTTCTACTTCTATCATTTTTTACGTTTATCAATTAACTTTCTATTGTGAGGAAGTGCTCTCTCCCTTCCCATCCATCTGTACTTTCATCCACCCAGCCACCCACCGATCTGTCTACCCACCTACCTACTTCAGTAGGGATGCTTACATTAATTAACAAAGGGTGAAAATAGTAATAAACAAGAAAAAAAAATCAGTCCCTGACTATTATCAAACAGGAGCAGATCTGGCTCTCACACCTAGGTGATGGTGTTCCCTTGGTGAATGTAAATAATTTCACAGAACACCAATATTAGATGCTCTATGACCTTGCTGGAATGAAACAAAAACAGAACCACTCCATAATCACATGTGGATACAGGAAAAAAAAAAATGAATACTGTCCAAACCACAAAAAATGACCAACATCCTCCTCTCCCCACCGACGTGAGTGAGTGTTGCTTCTTTCAAACACAGGTTTAGCTTTGCTCCATTCCTCTTGCCTCCGATATACAAATTATTAATATAACCAACAGTGAAACCGCCCATTTTGATAGCACCCACTCTAGAGTAAAACCACATTTCCTTGAAACCTTCCCCCAATAATCGATCGTATAAGTCCAAATCTGATAATAAGCACCTTTTAATACATTCTTACTGAGATGCCCCACGGCTCCTCATGGTGTGCACTCTCCCTTGTTGTCCTCAGCCAACAAACCCAACTTTGTTTAACCAGAGGTATATTCCCGGGGGGTCTCTGGCTGGAGGACATCAACAATAATTTTGCAATAGAGAAACCTGGCAGACACCACCTTAAATAAGTGATCAACTAACATTACGAGAAATGGAACAAATCAATAACCTATTCCTCCTGATACCATGTCCTGAGGAGAACACATCATTTTTGTAATATTCCTGCCAAAAAAAGCATAATATAAATTTAACCATGAAGAGGGCTTCTCTGGTGGTGCAGTGGTTAAGAATCCACTTGCCAATGCAGGGGACACAAGTTCGAGCCCTGGTCTGGGAAGATCCCACATGCCGCAGAGCAACTAAGCCCGTACGCCACAACTACTGAGCCTGCACTCTAGAGCCTGTGAGCCACAACTACTGAGCCCAAGTGCCCTAGAACCTGTGCTCCGCTACAAGACAAGCCATCACACTGAGAAGCCCGCGCGCTACAACAAAGAGTAGCTCCCTGTTACAGTGGAGGATTCCTGGACTGAGTGTCAATATTATGACATAGTGTGAGTGTGTTTCGTGTTTGGTAATTGCAATCATTGTTGCTTTTGTTGTGGTTATCCATTTACAATGCTTGGTGTCACTTTATTTATCTCTTGTAAAAATAAAATACAGTGTGTGTGTGAAAAAAAAAATAAAAAGAGTAGCTCCCGCTCACCGCAGCTAAAGAAAGCCCGTGCACAGCAACAAAGACATAACACAGCCAAAAATAAATAATAATAAAATAAATATTTTAAAAAATCTTTAAAAAAATTTAATCATGAAGAAACAGTATTCTACAAAATAACTGATGTATGCTCCTTAGGAATATTAATGTCAAGGACTAAGGAACTGTACTAAATTACAGATGGCTATAGAGACATGACATCTGAATGCAACCCATGATTCAGTATTATTGAGGCAAGGGGTAAGTTAGGATCTACAGGTTAGGGAATACTGAATTCATGTTAGTTTCCTAATTGATAACTATTGTTATATAAGGAAATGTCCTTAGTTTTAGGAAATACACATTGAAGCATTTAGGTGCAAATGATACAGATATATGTTAGAATTATAGGTGTGTGTATACACACATACACACACATAGACATAGAGAGGGTGGGAGGGGGGATAAAGCACATGTGGTAAAATACTAACATTTGGGGACTCCTAATGAAGGGTATACGTAAATTCACTTTACTCTTCTTGCAACTTTTCTGTAAGTTTGAAATGACAGTCCTTTCTCATTATCTGCAGTAATGTTCTATGAAGTTTCTGTCAACACAGAATTAGGGAACACTGAAGCCTTGCTCCTAAGAGAGATAAAAGGTTAGGTTCCTGCGAGCCTCTGGTCACAGTATTTATTTTTTTCAACCGATCAATACAAAACCTGTTTTATGTGTGTTCTGTTTAAAGACCTTATTTTATATTGCTGATTCACTCACTTTGGCCCACAGCACTACGACTCATGACTCATGCCTGAGTGGAGCTCGTTAGTGCATAGGTTTTCTCCCTAACGCACTTTGCAGCTCTCTTACACTCAGGAACACTATGCTCATGTGCTTTGGCACTGTACTTTGGAGCCATTTTGCATAGCAAAATTCCCAAGGAAAAAACCCACAAAAATGTGGAAAATGTGGCACTGAATAGACCATGAAAAGAGCACTTGTTTGCAGTATTAAGCTGAGACAAGAAGGCACAGTGTTCCCCTGTTCGACCTCAGCAGGGAACTGGGCACACTGGGCGACTCAAATGTCTCACCCATCTGCACGTGTCCGTGATGACCGCAAAAGCACCGTGAGTATTCATTTGGGGGGGGCGGTTAAAAATTTTATCCAGTGGATGAATTCACTAACATGCAATCTGTGAATAATGAGGATTGACTGTATGTCAAAATAAAAAGTTAATGAAATATACTTTCAACCTGGAAGACTAGAAAACATAGTAGTACAGTAAAATAAGTTAGTCTTTGGGCAGGAGAGTTGTTCTGGAAGGGAAGATACTGTTTGGAAGGTTGTCCCAGAAATGTATCAGATACATTTGGAAATCCAGGAGCTGATGAAAGCCAAATTACAGTAGCAGATGAAGTTTATGGGAATTATTGGTTACACAGTAGAGATAATTGAAGCCAAAATCAGAGCAAAGGAAGACTCAGATTTTGTGCCTAACCCGTAAGACAAGTGAGGATTAAATAATTACAATGAAGAAATGCAGAATCAAGGCTATTGAATCAGGAAAGGGGCACACAGTGAAACCTGTCTTTGCTTTGGCAAAGCTATTAAAATACATGCACTGAGTAAGGAGCAGCAGTTTCAGTGAGACAGATTATACATATATATATGAGATTTGACTAGATAAAGCTTTCCAGATGCAATGGGCTGCTTAAAGAGACAGATTTGCTGCTATTCAAACACAGGGTGTAGGTCATATACTGGGATGGGAGCATTATGGAATACTCTGGATGATCTTTTAAGACCTGTATGATTCAAATATTCTAATTTTTTGCTAACTCTTTTCTTTGGAGTCTGAAATGATTACCATATATTTCATCAATCATGAAGCAGGTCTCAGATCCTTAAAAATGATCAAACCTATCAAAGCAAAATTTTTCTGTCATAGGCAAAAAATTGTTGTCATGGACAAAACCATAGTCCATTTCATTGGAATATCTAGAACATGGAGATAAAGGCAGAAGCCATGTCTTCACCAGCGTTGTCCACACTCTCCCTTAGTTTGCTGCTGTCTTACAAATAAGCAACAGGTGAGATGGACATTTGGGGCCTGGGACACATCCTTCTTGGCTGACTACTTATGGAAAGTCAGCACGAGATAAGTTCTACAGTGCAGGAAATGGATACTTGGGGCTTGAGGTAAGCTTAAAAAGACAGTCCTGGGAATTCCATACTAGGTTGTGGTCTTTAGTACCAAGGATTTCTCTGAAATAGCGTGGCATCAACTGCTAGTTAGTAGTATACTAAAGTTAAAACTGTCAAGAGCATTAATACTCATTCCCAAACTGCTGTATACCTACTCTTTCACTGGTGTGTTGGAGCCCTGGGGACATCAGCGATTGTTACAGCCACAAAATTGGAAGCTCTCACACCTGTCTTACTGCGTCAGCTCTGTGGTTCCCCTCTCATTACTTTCTCACCTGACAACACAGAAAACCTCCCCTCCATGAGGGTGCTGGCGGTGGGGGTGGGGAGAGACTTCCTGTGACTTGTGGAACACTCTTGACTCGACTTGTCTTCTGACGTTTACCTATAAACTTTTTACTGTGCTTTTAATTAGTTCAGAATGTTTACTGACAGGACTCCTTTGGTTTTCTGAAGTCCGAATATATATATATATATTTTCAAATGCACAGTGTCCCAGGCTTAACATTCGTTAAGTACTAATCAATAATACATGGTTTGCAAGAACTAGTAGGAATAACAATAGATGAAGGTTCCTTCTACATTAATAAGAAAGCACGTTAAACTCTTACTATCATTAGTAAAAGCAAATATTCATCCTTCATATAAATTGCTCTTGTTACACACTATCAACACCATCCTCCACCATCTGGTTACAAAATAAACTAAGTGTACAAACGTATAAGAGAAATAATACTTTAAAGGGAGTTAATATAATGTACTATACACAGCTATTAGAAAAGGAAGGTAATTAGTCCATTTTGGCAACATATGAAATGCATTCACGTCACAGTTGATGTTCATCAAAAATTGGCAAATTGGAAGATCATATTTAAATTGACATTTTTGTTCTAAAAAAAAACCTTCCTCCTGAAGACATCAAATAGGGATCAAAAGAGCTCCCATAATGACTGCTTTTAGGGACAAACATGGATTCGTTAGATACTGCTAATGAATTACTAGCAAATATGTATTGCTCCCTTGCCATGAGCACATATACATATATTTAAAATCTAATGCTATGTGATCCTGTTAATATAATTAACCCAAAATGATCTTCAGTTAGAGGGTCTAAGGAGTCAGCACACATTCAGACAATTTTTCCATTTTTTCAAGAATTGAGAATTCCAGCAAAGTGTTTAACGTGCTACCTATACCAAAGGTATAGGTAAGATGGTGCCTTAATTTTGTTTTGAAATACGTTTAAATATCTTGATCCTTATAAATTTATGGATGTGTTCATCTGGTCTTGTCACTAAACGGGTGAGCTGTCTTAGTCATGTCACACCATATGAAGAGCATTAATATAATTTCACACAGAAAAAAAATCAGCCAAAGTGTTAGCAGAGTTATCCCTCACTCTAATGCATTTATCAATAATATATTATTATTAGTGTGAAATTCTAAATACTCCTCATAGATGAAGGCTGTAAAAGTTTACTTTTAATCCTTTAAAGGATATTTTTACTTTACTTTTTCCCAAAGTCTCAATATTGAATGTTATAAAAATATTTTTAGGGCTTCCCTGGTGGCACAGTGGTTGGGAATCTGCCTGCCAATGCAGGGGACACATTATGAGCCCTGGTCCAGGAAGATCCCACATGCTGCGGAGCAACTAAGCCTGTGCGCCACAACTACTGAGCCTGTTCTCTACAGCCTGCGAGACACAACTACTGAGCCCGCGTGCTGTAACTACCGAAGCCCGTGTGCCTAGAGCCCATGCTCTGCAACAAGAGAAGCCACCGCAATGAGAAGCCCGAGCTCTGCAACGAAGAGTAGCCCCCGCTTGCTGCAACTAGAGAAAGTCCGTGCGCAGCAACAAGGACCCAATGCAGCCAAAAATAAATAAAAATTAAAAAAAAAAACTTTTAGCATTTGCTTTCAAATGAAATATTCAATGCTCAATGCTTTCATGGAACATTTTCCCTTAAAAATCCATTATACTAAAAGTAAATATCTGCATGGAGCCCACTAGACTGATGTAATTAAATTTACAAAGAGGTAATGGAGATTTTATCAGCAATAGCATGCAGTTCAACGCAACAGCTGTCATTGCGTTTTTTTCCCTATATAATCTTGGATGAACAAAATGTTGCGTTTAAGGGTTTTTTTTTTTTAATATCTCACAGCAATCTTTAGATTGGATTATTATTATTTTTTTTTGCGGTATGCGGGCCTCTCACTGCTGTGGCTTCTCCCATTGCGGGGCACAGGCTCCGGACGCGCAGGCTCAGCGGCCATGGCTCACAGGCCCAGCCGCTCTGCGGCATGTGGGATCCTCCCAGACCGGGGCACGAACCCGTGTCCCCTGCATTGGCAGGCGGACTCTCAACCACTGAGCCACCAGGGAAGCCCTTGGACTATTATTTTTGTTATGGTATCTCAATTTTATTACAAGGTATTAAAAAATGCAAGAAAATCAAAGTGATATGAAAGTGAGAACTTGGCCACATTTAGTTATTTTTAAATTGCTGAACTAACTACTCAGGGAAGGCCTGCTTGTGAGAATGGTTACCCCTGCAGCACGCCCTGGGCTGATCTCGGGCCTCTGAAGTAGACAGCTAAATTCAGGCCTTTGGTCAAAGAACCCCTGTGATCCCTTTCAGGTTTGGTCTCAGGGTTCCAGACTAGACAGAGCTGCATATTTTAAGAAGTCAATTAAACCAAAACTTTGTCATATCATTTTTTTTTCTTACCTCCTTAGTGAAATACATTCCCAAGTATTTAATTCCTTGAGTCATATCATTTCTTAACTCTAGGACTCTTTAACTCATCCTCTTAGAATTGCTTCTTTCTGAAATAACAATGAAGCCAATTCTAGATGACGCAAAAGCTAATCCAATAAACCAATAATTTTATCTAGGGAGTGAAGATGATGATGACTCAGAATGTCAAAAACCTTCACCTCCTGATAAATGTTGCAAGAATCCAAAATGGATTTACTCCATCTCCTTTTCCAGCTTTCACTTTCTGGCACCTTCCTCCTTGCTGTCTATCCCTTATTTCCATTTTCCAACCTGCCATTTGTCTTCTCACGCTGTTTCCACATGCCTGTAATCTAACACCTGCGGGTAATCCGCTTTACCTAGTTTATTCCTGCTTGTCCTCTAGATTATCAGTTTAAGGCAATTTCTTCCAGGAAGCCTTTTCTGACTACCTACAACCTCTCAGAAGGCCTAAGTTCCTTCTGCCTGCTATACACTCCTGTAACACACTGTACTTCTGATTTGGGATACTCAGCACACTTAAAATCACTAAGGATTGCCTTCAACTCTAGGTTGGAGCTCTTGAGGGCAGGAACCATATTTGTCTTGTTCAGGGCTATATCCCCACTGCCTGCACACAGGAGAGGCTCAATAACTATTTTTTGAACATAGTAAACAAATGGCTAATAGTTACTGGCTTTTGTGTCAATCTCCTGTGCTGTTACATCTACATGTTTTATTCATCTTGGCATCCTCAATGTCTAGCCCAGTACCTGCTACAAAGTATGCTGTTAATAAATGCTGGCTGATATTATTTCTGAAATGGTGTGCTTATCTAACTTTCTAAGGACAGCTTCTTCTTCCCTTAGCTTACCTGTAACTGTGAGAAAGGAATTAGAAGATGGTTAAATTATTATAGCCTCAGAAAATTGCATGGATGTGAATATGGAAAATGGATTGCTCATTCAACCTTCACGCAGGGCACCTATGCATGTGACCAAATCCAACCAATTTTTTTTTTTTAATGAGGAAAAAATCGTTTGCCAATAATCTGTTGCTTGAAACTAATCTGTGGTACAAAAAAATCAGAACAGTGATTGCCTCTGGGGGTGGGGACGGGTGAATGATTGGGAAGGGACATAAGGGAAATTTCAGGGGATGAAAACATTTTATATTTAGTTTAAGGTTTATTCAAAACATATCAAATGGTGCACTTGGGACTTACACATTTCACTGCATGTAAATTTTACCTCAAAAAGCAAATGAAAGATCTGTCAAGTACTGAACTCTATTTAATGATACTCATGATGTGATATGTTAAGGGTGAAGTGTACTGATGATTGCAATTTACTTTGAAATGCATATAATAAAAAAGGGGTGGAGAAACATGATAAATATGTAAAATATTAATTGCAGAATCTAGGTGGTAGGTATATGATCGTTTACTATACAATTCTCTCAACATGCCTGTATGTTCGAAAATTTTCACTAAAAAATGTTGGAGAAAATGGTTGCTTGGCCCCTATTTAAATGCAGGTACATTAGCACCAAAAACTTAAGTACGGAGCTGCCTCCAAGGAGTCCTTTGGTTATGCAAAGTCAGAAATTAAGGTCATGGATGAAAGGTTAGGATGGAGTAATGATGAAATTCTAAAAATCTCAGGAAAATGGGAAAAGTTCTCATTATCTGTGACTCATTCATTTAATCAATAAATATTTATGGAATTCCTAGTACATACCAGAAACTGTTTTAGACACAGTGAAGAAAAATAGATAAAAGTCTAGGTCTTCTTGGAATTTCAGATTTTCATCATGGTTTCAAGAGGAATCCTCCAGAGATGGGAAGAAAGGTGGGGGAGGGGGAGTTAGCAGTAGACCAAGTGGCAGTTCTGTTCCTGTTTCAGGCCTAAGACCATCCTTTGACGGGAATAACACATGTGGACACACAATGGATCAAGGCATTGAGAACTGGAATGGAACGGTGATCCATTTAGGACAAGAGCATCTTCAGCTGAGACCACTTTTAGTTCATGTTGGAGCATCAGCCTGCCTTCCAAAGTAGGAAAAAAAAAAAAAATCAGTGCCTTTGATTTTCTTAACTCATGTTACAGTCTGCTCTGGCAGAATGTATCATGTACAGTATACAGAACACCTATATCTTGCAACCTTTTAAGACATACTACACCATATACACACTCATGCTCTGCTCCTTCTAGGGAAGCCGTCAGAGAGCAGTGGTCAGGATTTTCACCCCATGAATAAAATTTCTTTTAAAAAGTATCTGAAGCCTCTAGGGCAAAACATCAGTTAAACCTCGATGGTGCATTTTCGGCATGTCTAAAATTCTTCAGAATTAAAAATTTTATAATTAAAGGAAAAAAAGTTGACACAGCATAATGTAAGTACCAATGACATCAATCACAGACTATATGGTGTTTTCTGGAATGCACTTAAGGAGGGGAGAGGAAACAAATGAAAAACAAATGCAACTATCAAAATAATAACCTCTCTCCTGAGTAAAACTGTTTTTCTTAATAGATTCATTTACAGAAGTACTCTTTCATACAAAACAATGTACTGGACAAAAATGGATGAAATGACCCTATTTATTCAGGAAACAATACTCAGTAGTATTGGAATTTCTGACATAAATGAATTAAATCAAAGCATTAATTTCTTAGTAAATTGCTTATTTTTGAAAAATGGTGCTTCTGTGCCAATATGTGGTATAAGCATATTTCAAATGAGAGCTGCTAATGATGACTCATAAAAAAAATATAAAAGTTATGTGGAGATTTCTGATTTACTGCATCCAAAGCTAGATTATATTAGTTGAGGTATTAAAATGAATAATGAAACCATGTTGGAGGTGTCTATCCAAATAACCATCAATATTTAGGCACCAGCCTGAATTCTAGGTTAAGAGATTCATCATGAAAAGTCATTGGAAACCTCAGGGATTAAAAAGAAAATAAGCCAAAGATAAAATACTGATGTAAACCATATGTGGAATTCACATAAAATATAAAAGCCAACTACTAATAATTCATCACAAATTTATAAACATGTTTTTTTTTAGAGCTCAGTTTTATTTAAATAGCTAACAAGTGATTCATCTAATATAATCATGCCCATTCTTTTATGCTCCCACAATAACTGGGCTCAGTTAATCCCATGAAAACCAACAACAAATTTAGTTCTGTTGCTTAGCACTGTGTAACAAATGCAAATGGGAAGCTTAGAGCAGTTTCTACAAACCCTCCTGCTGTGCACATGGATCCCCAGAGGAGGCAGAAGAGACTGATGCTTGAATTCTTGTCCAGGATACAACCTTAAACCTCTGTGGGAAGAATGGGCTGCCGATTAAATTCTTCGCATGCTAGCCTGAAAAATATGCCAGTTAGGCTGACAATTAGGAACACTATAAATAACATGTTTAATTTGATGGCTTGGCTATTGTAATAAATTGAACAACTGTTTCTCCCTCTTGCTATATTCATTTTCACCTCAGGGTTAAGTGATACTGGCCAAAGAAATCCTGGAACAGGAGGCATTTGCAGAAGGCTAATGTGTGAAATTAATTTTCCTTGCACTGGCTTTATTTCTGTTGACATAAAGGATCCACATAAAACACTGCACACTAGAAAATCTTCTATCTTCTTTACACTGATTTTTTTTTCTTTTAGTGTCATTAAACCAAGTTAAGCTTTGTGAGAATACAAGGAGTAAAGATTCATACTCACCTAACACTTAAGACCTTCTCAGTAACTGCTCAGCTACTGTGACATACATTGTTTCACTAAACCTCACAATAATCACCTGACGTTGGTATCATGATCTCTATTTCACACACAAGGAAACTCAAAGTTGCTAAGGAACTTGCCCAAGTGCACAGAAGTCGTACTGGCCAATGCATAGTTTAATCCGGGCTACACACTCCGGAGTCCACATTCTTTCTATTGCCATACAACGCTGATTCCAATTCTTACCCTTTCTACCCCATGTAATTACCCCCCATTAATCCTTACCCTTTCTACCCCTTTCTTTGCACATGCACAGCTCAATGCCAACTGGAATTCACTAATATCTAAGTAAGCATCTTACGAAGCTACTTTCATGCTCCAGAATGCAAGGGCCTGTTCACAGTAATGTAACAAGACAGGAAAAAGTTAATGTACTTCTCCAACTCTGACAGTGGGGGAAACCTGACCCAATAAGCACATGCGTGATTTGGATGATATTTCAACACTAGGGTATCTTGGGGATTTCGTCATCACTGCTGTTCTCATTAACAAAAGTGCTAAGTAAAGGAGTCTCTAAAGCTGATGCTAGAGAAAACACATTACATAAAAATGATGAACTTATCAAGCACACTTGGAAGTTAAGAATTTTTCTTATAGATGGCAATAAAAGTTTTTTTTTTTTTTTTTAGTGTTTATTTATTTTTACTTGTTGACAGTTCGCTTTATTTATGGCTGTGTTGGGTCTTCGTTTCTGTGGGAGGGCTTTCTCTAGTTGTGGCAAGCGCGGGCCACTCTTCATCACGGTGCGCGGGCCTCTCACTATCGCGGCCTCTCTTATTGCAGAGTACAGGCTCCAGACGCGCAGGCTCAGTAACTGTGGCTCACGTGCCCAGTTGCTCCGCGGCGTGTGGGATCTTCCCAGACCAGGGCTGCGAACCTGTGTCCCCTGCATTGGCAGGCAGATTCTCAACCACTGCGCCACCAGGGAAGCCCCCGGCAATAAAAGTTTTATTTGAAAGTAACCTTTATGTATTAAATAATACTCTGATGCTATTTCCTATTGTTCAGTCAACTAAAACAGAAAGTTTTTCTCTGCAGATTTCTATGGGTAATACCTTTAATTGACTCTCCTCCACACATAAGGCCAATTGATGTCATGATTCTAAGAGGCTGCTTCAAAATCCTTATGTATACCTGATGAGTCTTCAAAAAATTGGAGTGAAATTCTGTTTGGTATAGGTTTGATAAAGTAATGTTTAAATTGCTATCACTTGATTGGTATAAGCAGTAACACTACTAAACAGAATGCCCTATATTCTGAGCATTAAAGAGAATTTTCTGCATATAAAATTTTTGATGGAAAAAAATCAGCTTACTATAAACTTCTGCATAAAACTTTCAACAGAATAATATGATGATAAAATACATAGATGTATATTAGAATCCCAAATAAAGTAAAAATATGGTTAACTAAAGATAATTTAGAAAATATTATCCAGTCCAAATGAAACCAAAACATACATGCTTTCTCACAAAAATAAACAAATGGGACCTAATCAAACTTACAAGGTTTTGCACAGCAAAGGAAACCATAAAATGAAAAGACAACCTACAGAATGGGAGAAAATATTCGCAAATGATGTGACCGACAAGGGCTTAATTTCCAAAATATACAAACAGCTCATACAACTCAACAACAAAAAAACAAACAACTTGGTTAAAAAATGGGCAGAGGATCTGAATAGACATTTCTCCAAAGAAGACACACAGATGGCCCACAGGCACATGAAAAGATGCTCAACATCACTAATTATTAGAGAAATGCAAATCAAAACCATAATGAGATACCAGTCACACCTCACACCAGTCAGAATGGCCATCATTAAAAAGTCTACAAATAACAAATGCCGGAGAGGGTGTTGGAGAAAAGGAAACCCTGCTACACTGTTGGCGGGAATATAAGTTGGTGTAGCCACTATGGAAAACAGTATGGAGGTTCCTCAAAAATACTAAAACTAGAGCTGTTATATGATCCAGCAATCCCACTCCCAGGCATATATCCTGACAAAACTATAATTCAAAAAGATACATGCACCCCTATGTTCAAAGCAGCAATATTTACAATAGCCAAGACATGTAAATAACCTAAATGTCCATCAACAGATGAATGGATAAAGAAGATGTGGTACATATGTACAATGGAATATTACTCAGCCATAAAAAGAAATGAAATAATGCCATTTGCAGCAACATATATGGACGTAGAGATTATCATACTAAGTGAAGTAAGTCAGAAAGAGAAAGACAAATACCATATGATATCACTTACATGTGGAATCTAAAATATGACACAAATGAACTTATCTACAAAACAGAAACAGACTCACAGACATAGAGAACAGACTTGTGGTTGCCAAGGGGGAGGGGAGATGGGGGAGGAATGGAGTTGGAGTTGGGGATTAGCAGATGGAAATTATTATATATAGAATGGATAAACAACAAGGTCCTATGCTTTAGCACAGGGAACTATACTTAATATCCTGTGATAAACCATAATAGAAAAGAACATAAAAAAGAATGTGTGTGTGTGTGTGTGTGTATATATATATATATGTATATGTATAACTGAATCACTTTGCTGTACAGCAGAAATGAACAACAGCATTGCAAATCAACTATACTTCAATTTAAAAAGAAGTTAATAAGTGAACAAAAATAAAAGGTGAAAATTGGGGGAAAAACCCTAAATGTTAATCAATACAGTATTGATCCATACTACTGGAATACTCCGCAGTCATTAAAAAATATATATATAACTTTGATAAAAGTACCATGACATATTGTTGGTTGAAAAAAGTTTCAGAATCATGTTACACTGTACTATGACCTCATTTTTGTAAAAAAGTTAAAAACTATATATTACTTTTGTTTGTATGAAAAGTAAGAAAGTCTAGAAGAATACATACTTAACTATTAACAGTAGATATTCCTTGAAGGGAGTGGTGAAGACCGAGAGAAGAAACTTACATTTTTACCTTGTGTATTTCTGTAGTGTCTTAAAATGTTTTAAGCAAGCATGTATTACTTTTGTAATCAAATAAAACAAATTTGAGGGTTAAAAAATTTTAAAAACTGTATATGTTTTCTCAAAGAAAATTAAATGTGAGGAAATAGCATCCATCATGAGGATAGCAAATCAGTTAATATAATAAAAATGAATTTGTGAAAATGCCAAAGTATCTTCTTGATTTGATTCTTGGGTACTTATAAAAATTACAAATCAGGATGCCCTTATTAATCTCTTCTATAATACTACAAATATATCATTATATTGTACATTACAGAAGGTCTTAGAGATTAGCCAATTAAATCATATTTGAAATAAAGGAGAAACTTTTAGGATAATTATTTATAAATTTGTCTTAGCACCCCTTTTTTTCCCCCAGTGATTTCAGAGCTTTGGAAAAATAATCAAATGTTACTGAATTACAGGGAACACATATCAGAGATCACCAAAAGAAACCCCACAAAATAAAATGTCTACTTCCTTAAAAGTTACATAGTGTGCTGTAAAGTTGGCTAGAAAAGGGAGACCCATGAACTAAATTCAAGTTTTGCCAATAATGACTAGTTTAAATAGGCTTCTGCTCCTTACTGATAACATGAGTGTATTGTGGGGTGGGGGGTGGTATGTGAAGGAGTATTAAATTAATGGGGTATCCAAGATGGTACCCAAGGTCATATACAGTTCCAAGATTTTTTTTTTTTTTAAATCAGTCCTGCCCATCATTAGACATGGAAGAATATCTCTAACAGTGGAGTTGACAGAGAGAGGCACCTCACAAGTCAAACAACTACTAAGAGTGTCATCCCTGAAGGCAAACAAGCTCCCAGGATTTCTGTCTACAACCCTGTCTGATACCCCCAACCACAGGACTCTAGTCGTTGAAAGGACACAAAGAGAGTGCATGGCTGCAAAGACAAATGTACAAGCTTGGTTCTGGGCGACAACCAACCACAAGGGCTATCACAGCATCCTGAGCACCAGATACTCACTGGTGTTGGGCAGAGAGGTATGTGCACCTCATCTGCATTCTACCCTTGCAACGGAACTGTCTTCCTTCACTCCCTACTTTTATATGATTCATCACAAGAGGAAGTTTCCTGTAAATGAGCTGTAGCGATAGGGCCATCAGATGCATGGCTAAAGGAGAACCTGGAGGTCTGGGGCCCTAGAAAGAAGTCCAACAGGCACTGGTAGAGCCAAGGAATTGAGGGAAGTCCCCCAAGATGGACTGTGAGGTCCTGAGGTTGGTGGAACATTCTGGGCTATGGATTAGAGGGGCTGTATTGATTTAGAATAACTCAATGCTAATGACCTCCCAGAGGATGTGGCCAAAATATATTTTAAAGGAACTTAAATAAAACATTTGCAGTGATCCTTCAATCTCATAGAATGTGTATAGTAAACTGATTAAGAGCCAACCTCTTAGTTTAAATGAGAAAACTTAAGCCCCAAGAGCTCTGAGGACATTCCCCAGAATCTTCATCTCCTAACCCCATTCAAGAGCACACAGAAGTTTTGATTTGCATTTCTCTAATGATTAATGATGTTGAGCATTCTTTCACGTGTTTGTTGGCAATCTGTATGTCTTCTTTGGAGAAATGTCTATTTAGGTCTTCTGCCCATTTTTGGATTGGGTTGCTTGTTTTTTTCGATACTGAGCTGCATGAGCTGCTTGTAAATTTTGGAGATTAATCCTTTGTTAGTTGATTCATTTGCAAATATTTTCTCCCATTCTGAGGGTTGTCTTTTGGTCTTTTTATGGTTTCCTTTATCATCTCACACTGGTCAGAACGGCCATCATCAAAAAGTCTACAAACAATAAATGCTGGAGAGGGTGTGGAGAAAAGGGAACCCTCTTGCACTGTTGGTGGGAATGTAAATTGATACAGCCACTATGGAGAAGAGTATGGAGGTTCCTTAAAAAACTACAAATAGAACTACCATATGACCCAGCAATCCCACTACTGGGCATATACCCTGAGAAAACCATAATTCAAAAAAAGTCATGTACCACAATGTTCATTGCAGCACTATTTACAATAGCCAGGACATGGAAGCAACCTAAGTGTCCATTGATAGATGAATGGATAAAGAAGATGTGGCACATAGATACAATGGAATATTACTCAACCATAGAAAGAAACGAAACTGAGTTATTTGTAGTGAGGTGGATGGACCTAGAGACTGTCCTACAGAGTGAAGTAAGTCAGAAAGAAAAACAAATACCGTATGCTAACATATATATATGGAATCTAAAAAAAAAAAAAATGGTCATGAAGAGCCTAGGGGCAAGACGGGAATAAAGACACAGATCTACTAGAGAATGGACTTGAGGATATGGGGAGGGGGAAGGGTAAGCTGGGACAAAGTGAGAGTGGCATGGACACATATACACTACCAAATGTAAAATAGATAGCTAGTGGGAAGCAGCCGCATAGCACAGGGAGATCAGCTTGGTGCTTTGTGACCACCTAGAGGGGTGGGATAGGGAGGGTGTGAGGGAGGGAGACGCAAGAGGGAAGAGATATGGGAACATATGTATATGTATAACTGATTCACTTTGTTATAAAGCAGAAACTAACACACCACTGTAAAGCAATTATACTCCAATACAGATGTTAAAAAAAAAAAAGAGCACGTACAAGGATCCTAAATACCCTTCCCAGAGATGAGTTTTCTCAATCATTTTATACGCCTCAGATAATATCGAGGTATCAATAAAACTCTTTGTCAAATTATCTGATTCCCCCACTACATATAAATTTCCATATGATACCCACTAATAAAATTTAAGTTCCAATTCTTTAGGAATACTGCAAAAATCTTAAGACTTATACACTGTTGAGTCTTATCCTGTTGAGTGTCAAATCACTCGAATACACCAGGCTTCTGAAAAGATGTAATGCCTCTAAACAGGAAGATTAGGATTTCAGTAAACTGTGGCAACAATACAGTCCTACATTTGTAATTGATTATAACATTAGCCACTATGATTATCATAATATAGAACTAAAATCTTCCAGTGTCATTAAGAACTCTTAGGTGACATATACAAGTATATAGAATTAAAAAATTAAACACACATTAAAAAGAACGTAAGTGCTATCTTTTAGAAATTATTTTGTCTGTCAAAAAAGCTGGTTGGGGCTTCCCTGGTGGCGCAGTGGTTGAGACCCGCCTGCTGATGCAAGGGACACGGGTTCGTGCCCCGGTCCGGGAAAATCCCACATGCCGCGGAGCGGCTAGGCCCGTGAGCCACGGCCGCTAAGCCTGCGTGTCCGGAGCCTGTGCTCCACAGTGGGAGAGGCTGCAACAGTGAGAGGCCCGCGTACCGAAAGAAAAAAAAAAAAAAAAAGCTGATTGGTCCTCATAGAGAATTTTCCCTAAAGCCACGTGTATTGAGCCTAATATTCTTCCATAGTTGGATAAAACAGATTTTTCTACATTAAAATATTACCAGTATAAATTCTGATCATTTATACATTTTGGGTGGGAGAAGGCTTTTCACTGATTGCAGAAGGCTGGATTTGAGGCAATTAGGTGAGTCTATAATGACCGCAGTGCAGCAAAGCAGTGGCTTGGAGCTTCGGAGTCTGGCAGATGCGGATGTGAGTTCTGCCTCCGGTACATGCCAGCTGTGTGATGCTGGGCAAGTTAGTAACCCTCTCTGAGCTTAGGCTTCCTTATCAGTAAAAGAGAAGTAATAGTAATGCCTTCCTAATAATCTGAAAATAATAATCACTCAAGGTCCTGTGTAAGTGTTAATTAGAGGGTACCTATTATCATTACATTATTGACATTTGTCAATTTCTCACAATTCTAACAGAAGGAACTGTGAAACAACTTTTACAGTTATGGAAATGGGAGTCTTGAGAGGGAAAGTAATTTTCCAAGGATTCTCATGGTGCAAGTTTACCTACAATATCAGTAAGTGAAATACAAGCAGAACCCAGGAAAGGAGAAACCAGTGCCTCAAAACCTAAAACAGAGAGATATTTTGCGAACGTGCCTAGTATAATAGCTGGATCCAAATACAAATCCAATAAATGTTGAGTATCAATGATGGTACTGCACCCGCATATTTCCACAATTCAAACTGTGCAAGGAATCAGACTGACTGGAAAGGTCAATGGGTCTGACTTAAAGAATTACTGATGCTTCAGGGAGATCAGCTCAGTGCTTTGTGACCACCTAGAGGGGTGAGATAGGGAGGGTGGGAGGGAGACGCAAGAGGGAGGGGATATGGGGATATATGTATGCATATAGCTGATTCACTTTGTTATACAGCAGAAACTAATACACCATTGTAAAGCAATTATACTCCAATAAAGATGTTAAAAAAAAACAAAAAAAAAGAATTACTGATGTTTAAGAGAGAGAGGCTTCACTATTTTTACAGCCCAAACTGCATTCAGTGTGCAAGAAATACTATACGAGTAGAATAAAGTTCTCAACAGCCTTTCCTAAGCGCCTAAATTACTTTAAAGTCAGGAAATAAAGCAAGGCTCAGGGGGGAAAACCCACTGTTATTCTGCAACTTTTTCCTACCACAGAAATGAAATATGGCTATAATGTAATCATTTTATAAGTAATCTATTTTTTTCCAGTCTGAGCAATAGATTACATATCCTATGCTTAAGGTCATGGGATGCCTTTTTTGTTTTTCATTTTTAACAGCCTTCCATTAAAAGAACTGTGGCTTCTGCGAGAAACAGGCTGACGATTTTAAATTGAGAGACTATTACGTTATTGAACACTAAAAGGCTATGCATAACTGCTCTAAAATATTGCCCGAGATAAGCAACGTTATACTCACTGTACTGAAGAGAAATTGTACCTTTCTATCTCTCCCTAGGGAATTAACAACGTTGCAGGCACTTTAGAAAGCTATGTTTAGTCAGACCACTTTGAGTTAGCTACAAGAATGTTACTGTCTTTGTGTAAAGGAGACAGTTTTAGTTAGGATTCTTATACCTGTTAAGTTAGCTTAAAAGAAAAGTATTTTATATCACGATGATTAAGATGTAAGATAACAGGATACAGTAAAAACATAGTATAATGAAAGTTTTTATATCGATCTTAATATTCTATTACTATAATTTCTTCTATTTTTAGACAGCGATGAATCTCATTGTATCATCATGTATGATGGACAGAAGGTACCCAGTGCAAAGATGGGAGACTTCAGAGAATCACTACTCCATGCTTTTAACCTGCTTATAGTACAAGTGTGGTTTGAGAAGATTAAATAAACATTAACTAATTATTTAGCACTGGTTAAAAAAATAAAGTGGTTAACAATGCTGGGACACGGTACTGGCAGACCTCGTTTTATTGTGCTTTGCTTCGTTGTGCTTCACAGATACTGCACGCTTTTATAAATTGAAGGTTTGTGGCAACCCTACATTGATCAAATCTATCCGTACCATTCCTCCAACAGCATTTGCAAACTTCATGTCTCTGTGTCACATTTTGGCAATTCTCACAATATTTCAAACTTTTTCATTATTATTATACTTGAGATCTGTGAACTCTGACGTTAACTATTGTCATTGTTTTGGGGGAGCCACGAACCCCACCCATACGACAATGAACTTATTAATAAACGTGTGTGTTCTGACTGCTCCGTCAGCCAGCCACTCCCCTGTCTCTCTCCGTTTCCTTGGGCCTCCTTATTCCCTGAGACACAAAAATATTGAAGTCAGGCCAATTAATAACCCTAAAATGGCCTCTAAGCATTCAAGTGAAAGGAAGAGTCACACTTTCAATCAAAAACCAGAAATGATTAAGCTTAGTGAGGAAGGCATGTTAAAATCTAGGCCTCTTGTGCCAAACAGTTAGCTAAGTTGTGGATGCAAAGGAAACGTTCTTGAAGGAAATTAAAAGTGCTACTGCGGTGAACACACAAATGATAAGAAAGAGAAACAGCTTTATTGCTGATACGGAGAAAGCTTTAGTGGTCTGGGTAGAAGATCAAATCAGACACAACATTCTCTTAAGCCGAAGCCAAAACCAGAGCAAGGCCCTAACCCTTCAATTCTATGAAGGCTGAGAGAGGTGAGGAAGCTGCAGAAGAAAAGTTTGAAGCTGGCAGAGGCTGGTTCGTGAGGTTTAGGAAAGAAGCCGTCTCCATAACATAGAAGTGCAAGGAGAAGCAGCAAGTGCTGATGTAGAAGCTGCAGCAAGTTATCCAGAAGATCTAGCTAAGATAATTAATGAAAGTGGCAACACTAAACACCAGATTTTCAACGTAGATGAAAAAGCCTTACATTGGAAGAAGCTGCCATCTAGGACTTTCATAGCTAGAGAGCAGAAGTCAATGCCTGGCTCTAAAGCTTCAAAGGACAAGCTGACTGTCTCACTAGGGGTTAATGCAGCTTGTGACTTTAAGCTGAAGCCAATCCTCATTTACCATTGTCAGAAACCTAGGATCCTTAAGAATTAGGCTCAGTCTGCTCTGTGTGTGCTCTATAAATGGACCAAAGCCTGGATGAGAGCATATCTGTTTATAACATGGTTTACTGAATATTTTAAGCCCACTATTGAGACTTACTCACCAGAAAAAAAGATTCCTTTCAAAATATTCCTGCTCATTGATAAGGTACTTGGTCACCCAAGAGCTATGATGGAGATATACAATGAGATTAATGACGTTTTCACACCTACTAATACACGTCTATTCTGCAGCCCATTGATCAAGGAGTAATTTTGATTTTCAAGTCTTATTACTTAAGAAATACATCTTGTAAGGCTATAGCTGCCATAGATAGTGATTCCTCTAATGGAGAAGGCTTGGTAAGAGAAAAATAATCCCCAAATTTGTATGGAAACACAAAAGACCCCAAATAGCCAAAACAATCTAAAGAGAGAACAAAACTGGAGGTATCATGCTCCCTGATTTCCAATTATACTACAAAGCTACAGTAATCAAAACAGTAGGTACTGGCACAAAAACAGACACACAGATCAATGGAACAGAAGAGACAGCCCAGAAATGAACCCACACTTATATGGGCAATTAATCTATGACAACAGAGGGAAGGATACATAATGGGGAAAAGAAAACCTTTTCAATAAATGGTGTTGGGAAAACTGGACAGCTGTATGCAAAAGAATCAAACTGGACTACTCTCTCACACCATGCACAAAAATAAATTCAAAATATATTAAAAACTTGAATAAGACCTAAAACCATAAAATTTCTAAAAGAAAACAGAGGCAGTAAGCTCTTTGACATCAGTCTTAGTAATACTTTTGGGGGATATGTCTCCTCAGGCCAGGGAAACAAAAGCACAAATAAACAAATTGGACCTAATAAAACTAAAAAGGTTTTGCACAGCAAAGGAAACTATTAACAAAATGAAAAGGCCACCTATTGAATGGGAGAAGAAACCTGCAAACAATATATCTGATAAAGGGTTAATATCCAAAAATATACACAAAATACACATATAACTCACACAACTCAACATCAAAAAATACAAACCACCTGATTAGAAAATGGGCAGAGGATCTGAATAGACATCTTTCCAAAGAAGACATACAAAAGGCCAATAGGCATATGAAAAGATGCTCAACATCACTCATTATCAGGGAAATGCAAATCAAAACCACAATGAGATACCAATTCACACCTGTTAGAATGGCTGTTATCAAAAAGACAAAAAAATAACAAGTTTTGGCAAGGATGTGGCAAAAAGGGAACACTTGAGCACTGCTGGTGGGAATGTAAATTGAAGGAGCCACTATGGAGAGTCCTCAGAAAAACAAAAAACAGAACTACCATAGGACCCAGCAATTCCATTTTTGGGTTTATATCCAAAGAAAATGAAAATGCTAGTTAGAAAAGATATATGCACCCTTATGTTCACTGCAGCATTATATACAATAGGCAAGACATGGGAGCAACCCAAGCGTCCATCAACAGATGAATGGATAAAGAAGATGTGGTACACGTATACACAAGAGGATATTACTCAGCCATAAAAAAGAATGAAATAATGCCATTTCAACAACATGGGTGGACCTAGAGGGTACTGTGCTAATTGAAATAAGTCAAACAGAGAAATAAATACTGTATGATTCCACTTATACATGACATCTAAAAAAACAAAAGAACAAACATAAGAAAACAAGAACAGTCATAGATACAGAGAACAAACAGGTGTTTGCCAGAATGGAGGGGGTTAGGGGAAGGAAAGAAATAGGTGAGGGAGATTAAGAAGTACAAAGTTCCAGTGACAAAATAAATGAGTCAAGGATATGAATTGTACAGTGTGAGGAATACAGTTAGTCAATACCTACGTAATATCTTTGTATGGTGACGCATTGTGACCAGACTTGTCATGGTGATCAGTTTGAAATGTACAGAAGAAGTGAATCACTACGTTGTGTAACGGAAACTAACATAGTGTGGTAGGTCAATTACACTTCAAAAACAAACAAACTTAGAAAAAGAGAAGAGATTTTTGGTTACCAGAGGCAGGGGTTGCGGGGGGGGGGGGGGGGGGGGGGGGGGGGGGGGGGGGGGCGGGGGGGGGAAGAATTGGATGAAGGCGGTCAAAGGGTAAAAACTTCAAGTTATAAGATAAATAAGAACTAGGGATGTACTGTACAACATGATAACTATAATTAACACTGCTGTATTTATATATGAAAGTTTTGCTGAAAGTAAATCCTAAGCATTCTCATCACAAGAAAAATTTTTTCTACTTCTTTACTTTTTTATGTATCTGAGATAATGGATGTTCACTAAACTTATTGTGATAATCATTTCATGATGTATGTAAGTCAAATCATTATGCTGTACACCTTAAATTTACAGTGCTGTTTGTCAATTATATCTCAATAAAAATGGAAGGAAAAAAAGAACAAATACTCATCACCCCCCCCCCCAAGAAAAAAAAAAGAAATACATTTTGTGAGGCTACAGATGCCATAGATAGTGATTCCTCTCATGGATCTGGGCAAAGTCAATTGAAAATATTTATCTTTCTAGATGCCATGAAGAACACTCGAGATTCATGGGAAGAGGTCAAAATAGCAACATTAACAGGAGTTTAGAAGAACTTGATTCCAATCCTCATGGATGACTTTGAGGGGTCCAAGACTTCAGCAGAGGCAGGAACTGCAGATATGGTGGAAATAATAAGAGAAGTAGAATTAGATGTGGAGCCTGAAGATGTGACTGAATTGCTGCAATGTCATGATAAAACTTTAACGGATGAGGAATTGCTTTTACAGATGAGCAAAGAAAGTGGTTCCTTGAGATGGAATCTACTCCTGGTGAAGATGCTGTGAAGACTGTTGAAATGACAAGAAATGATTTAGAATATTACAGAAACTTAGTTCATAAAGCAGTGGCAGGGTTTGAGAGGACTTAAAATTTGGAAAGAAGTTCTACTATGGATAAAATGCTATCAAACAGCATTGCATGCTATAGAGAAATCATTCATGAAAGGAACAGTCAATGGAGGCAGCAAACTTCACTGTTGTTTTACGTGAAGAAATTGCCACAGCTACCTTCGCCTTCGGCAAACACCACCCTAATCAGTCAGCAGCCATCAACATGGAGGCAAGACACTCCACCAGCAAAAACATTATGACTCGCTGAAGGCGCAGATGACAGCATTTTTCAGCCATAAAGTATTTTTAAATTAACGTATGTACATTGTTTTAGACATAATGCTACTGCAGATTTAACAGAATACAGTATAGTGTAAACATAACTTTTCTACACACTGGGAAACCAAAAAATTCATATTGACTTTATTGCAATATTCCTGTTATTATGGAGGTCTGCAACCAAACCCACAGGATCTCCAAGGTATGCCTGTAGTTCCTCCTTAAATGACAGCTATCATTATCATTAAAAACACTTCCCTCCTCCCATTCTTCCTCTTTTTGTTACCTTTCAGAGTTGGGAAGTGGCTGGGAGGGTAGTGTAAGGCTTAGAATTGGACTAGAGCCACAGTACCTAGCTCAAATCCCACCTCCAAGGCTTACTTACTGTGTGACCTTGGGCTTTTAACTTTTTGTGCCTCAGTTTTCTCATAGGTAAGATGAGGATGAGGAAAAGCACGAATCCTCTCGGGTTAGTGACGGGAAGAATGAATTGATACATACAAAGCGTTTAAGAGGAGCAATGAGTCCCAGTCTTCCTTCCCCCCGTCGGGTCTCCCTTGATAGGTCTATCCAGACACTGTTTGAACGTGCCTTTCTTCTCTTCCTACCAGGCCCTTGAGGGTTGGAATTGAGCCTTTACCAACTTTATATTACCAATTTTAAACTATATGCCTGGCACATAGTAGCTTTTCAAAAAACGTATAATTCTACTAAACTCAACTGGTCCCAGAAACACTTATTGTGTTTCAAAAGAGAGGGGACCACAGATTTCCCCATGGGGATACCCTTTGGGTAGTTCAGCTGAGATAGGAGGAAGGTCCTTCGTAAAAAAGTTTGGATTAGAGTACTGCATTTATGCTTTTCTCTCTGGTGTTCATATTTAATTTTGTTGTGGTTGGTTTTTTTTTTTTTGCGGTGCGCGGGCCTCTCCCTGTTGTGGCCTCTCCCGTTGCGGAGCACAGGCTCCGGACGCGCAGGCTCAGCGGCCATGGCTCACGGGCCCAGCCGCTCCGCAGCATGTGGGATCTTCCCGGACCGGGGCACAAACCCGCGTCCCCTGCATCAGCAGGCGGACTCTCAACCACTGCGCCACCAGGGAAGCCCTGTTGTGGTTGTTTTTAACCACGTCTCCCCACTGGACTATAAGTTCCATGAGAGCAGCATTCTAAAATAACACAGGGGTCAACTTTCTTCCATTTGCCCCTCGAACTCCACTCCCTGCCCTTCTCTACCTTTTCTCTCCTCAGCCAGGAGGCTGATGCGTAGAAACTCTATCAATGAGTCCCCTTGTCCTCCAGCTTCCTGTGATGTGTGGACCCTGGGCACCACAGCATGAGGCCAGAGACAGAAAGGAAAGAGATGTTAGCATCTCTATTCCCCAGGGTTCTGCCCTGTAGGGTCCCCTTAAGAGAGGCTTCTCTCTAGTACTCTGTAAATATGCTTTCTTCTCAGGTCCTTTGGACCTGAGGTGGTAACAACTCTATTCTTACTGGTCCTAGAGTGCTGCAATTTCTCTCCACTTTCCCCACAGCTTTGCTGAAAGTCCTCTTCTTAAACCTTCTAGAAATAATCTAGTTTGAGTGTGCCATCTGTTTCCTGCTGGAACCTGGGTCAATGCAGTACTATAGATACACAAGGGGAGAACGATAAAACAACTATGCAGCCAGATAGCAGCTACTTTTCCTATTTTATGCCCAGTTGGGACCCAGATGCTTTGCCTCACTGCTCCTAAATGATTCCTATATAAATCTCTCCCTGAATTCTGAAATGATAAACCTATCTCTCTTCACTCTTTTCCTTAAGGAAATTCTTTCTAGAGAAAAGATCTCTGCCACAACTTAGGGATAATTTTCTCTTTCTTGTTTTTATTTTTGGTTTGGTTTTGTACTTTTTAGAGGCATCATTTCACTTGATTTTATTCTGCTGTCCATATTTAACATTAGCTACAGGTGCTAATATAATCAGACTATAAAGCAGCAAATTTTTTGAAAGAGATTTTGCTCTTAACTGATTTTTCAGTGAATAATAAGAGTTTAAAATAGACTTACAAACATACCATTAACAATTACTTTACATTAAGTATAATGTAAAGTAATTTTTGAGATAATACAGATATAATAGAAATGCTTCTGCTTTTCACTGTATTTCCTGCAATCTAACTCAGATGTTATAGTAACTTTAAAATACATTTGGGAGTAAGCAACTGATATTCATTTACAATGAATTTCTCTTTCTACATATTATTCCTAGAGATACCACTATGCAATTATGAACGTATACAGCAAATTACTATGTTAATTTTTTTCTTCTGCAGGTGCAGTCTTATTGTTACACAACTTCTTGTTGTTGTTCATAAATCTATATTTCTATTTGGTGAGGAGGATTTTCCACCAAAGGCTTTGTCCTATTTCTGTGTATTTTGGCTTCCAAAGGGACTGATATTCAAGAAGAAAGTAAGCAATAGAAATAGGGAGCTGGAAACCTATAAAACAAAGTGATAATAAAGCTCCTTGCCACAAATAGAACTAAACCCAGAAAAGCTTAGCAGTGAATTCTATATCTTCTCTCTTTAAAAATATGGTTTGATATTAACCATGTGTATTTCGCCATCTTATTTTCATCTTCCTTTGCATTCTGTCTTTTTTGTGCCCATCATTCTGGATGTTACACAAAACAGCCAAATGCAAGAGGGGTAAATACCTATGTCGGTCAGTTTTATTCTGCTCTGTCCTAATATTTCGACAGAATTGACAATAACAGTCAGAAGATCTTTTTCTGGGGGCTGAATAAACTGCATTTAACAAAACAGACTGACTGTGTCCCCTGCTTTTTTCAGGGAGGGGGCTGTACAGCCAGTTGCACATAATGGGATGGGTGAAGATGGTAATAAGGTCAGAAAATGGACTAAATGTTTACCTTGCAGACGTGTGTATTTTGGGAAATAGCCTATTTCTCTCTTGTCATGGCTGGGTCCATTTAACTACATTGAAATGGTCGAGGAAGTGGGTGCTCATTTCCATGAAGGTTCAGGGTATGGCTGAATGATCAAAACCCTCAGAAGGGCAGCAATGCATTTCAGGATTCATGTAAGTGCTGCTTTGCTGCTTTTCCAACCTATGTAACCACGTTTCATCAATTTCTAGTTGCATATTTGAAGAAATGTCACTTAAAATTATTGGTGTCTCACAATTGGTGTTGGCCAGCAAGACTGACATGGAGGTTCTGCCAGGGCAGGGCAGGCCAGGCCAGGCCAGGCCATGGGGTTGGCATTTTATCTGCTGCAGGTAAAGGGGCTCACTTAATTTGGAGTGATGGGAAATGCCCATTCCCAGTGGCATGATTGATAGAAATGATGATCTCAGTAGTGGGCAAGTGAGAAGGGCCAAGTAGTTCTACTGGCCTGAGGATACTGTCACGTTGGGGAAAGCATAATTATGGCTGAGGCTACATGCACATGCAGAGAATACCAGAGAGGATCCAAGCTATTCATACTCCTAACCACACCTAAGGCTATGCACATACACATGAAAGACCTCAAAGTGCCCAGATAAAGACCAGAGCAAAATTTAAAATAAACTGAGGTTTAAATGCATTACCCACCCCATATAGAGATTCATAAATTGTGAACAGAGGACATACTGGCAAAGTGGTTGAGCACAACCTCTCATGACCAACCTACATGGACATATGTGATGACTCCCAGAATACCAGACCTAAAAACTAAACCAAACAAAAAAACCTATGTATATGTCTACATACAAACTAAGCAGAGATATCAGTGGAAGCATACTATAGGGGAGACAGATTTCACAGAATTTGCTCAGGCAAATTACTAAAGAGGGAAACAAACAAAAAACAGCAACAACGATAATCTTCAGGGAAAATATCAGAATCCAGAGTTGCTACATTATCAAGTTTTCAACAAAAAAACTGTGAGACATGTGAAGAAACAGGAAAGTGTGACACATATTCATGGAAAAAAGTAGTCATTAGAAACCAACTCTAATGTTCCCTGATTATATAGTAGACAAAGGCTTCAAAGAAGCTATTATAAATGTGTTCAAAGTAGTAAAGGAAACCATATTTGATGAATTACAGAAAAGTATGACAACAATGAATGAATAAATAGAGATCATCAAGAAGGACAGATAAATTATAAGAAGAATTCTGGAGTTGAAAAGTATAGTAACTGAAATAAAAATTCACTAGAAAGTAATAACAGCTCTGAAATGGCAGAAGAATCAGTGCAATTCAAGGTTGATCAACAGAAATAATCCAATCTGAAGATCTGAGGATAAAGATAAATGTAAAGACCCTTAGTGACCTGTAGGATGTCAAGCATGCAAACATATGTGAGAGCCCCAGCAGGAAAGGGGAGAAAAAGGCAAAGGCAGGAAACTTCTTAAAGAAATAATAGCTGAAACTTCCCAAATATGATGAAGACTATTTTTTTTTCTCAAAGAACCAGCTTTTAGTTTTACTGATCTTTGCTATTCTTTTCTTTGTTTCTATTTCATTTATTTCTGTTCTGATCTTTATGATTTCTTTCCTTCTGCTAACTTAGGGTTTTGTTTGTTCTTCTTTCTCTAGTTTCTTTAGGTGTAAGGTTAGATTGTTTGAGATTTTTCTTGTTTCTTGAGGTAGGCTTGTATAGCTATAAACCTCCCTCTTAGAACTGCTTTTGCTGCATCCCATAGGTTTTGGGTCATCGTGTTTTCATTGTCATTTGTCTCTGGGTATTTTTTGATTTCCTTTGGGCTTCTTCAGTGATCTCTTGGTTATTTAGTAACATATTTTTTAGCCTCCATGTGTTTGTGTTTTTTACATTTTTTCCCTGTAATTCATTTCTAATCTCATAGCATTGTGGTCAGAAAAGATGCTTGATATGATTTCAATTTTCTTAAATTTACTGAGGTGTGATTTGTGACCCAAGGTGTGATCTTATCCTGGAGAATGCTCCATGAGCACTTGAGAAGAGAGTGTAATCTGCTGTTTCTGGATGGAATGTCCTATAAATATCAATTAAATCTATCTGGTCTATTGTGTCATTTAAAGCTTCTGTTTCCTTATTTATTTTCATTTTGGATGATCTGTCCATTGGTGTAAGTGAGGTGTCAAAGTTCCCCACTATTATTGTGTTAGTGTCGATTTCCTCTTTTATAGCTGTTAGCAGTTGCCTTATGTATTGAGGTGCTCCTATGTTGGGTGCATATATATTTATAATTGTTATATCTTCTTCTTGGATTGACTCCTTGATCATGGTGTAGTGTCCTTCCTTGTCTCTTGTAACATTCTTTAGTTTAAAGTCTATTTTATCCGATATGAGTATTGCTACTCCAGCTTTCTTTTGATTTCCATCTGCCTGGAATATCTTTTTCCATCTCCTCACTTTCAGTCTGTATGTGTCCCTAGGTCTGAATTGGGTCTCTTGTAGACAGCATATATATGGGTCTTGTTTTTGTATCCATTCAGCAAGCCTGTGTCTTCTGGTTGGAGCATTTAATCCATTCACGTTTAAGGTAATTTTCGATATGTATGTTCCTATGACCATGTTCTTAATTGTTTTGGGTTTGTTTTTGTAGGTCCTTTTCTTCTCTTGTGTTTCCCACTTAGAGAAGTTCCTTTAGCATTTGTTGTAGAGCTGGTTTGGTGGTGCTGAATTCTCTTAGCTTTCGCTTGTCTGTAAAGCTTTTGATTCCTCCGTTGAATCTGATGAAGACTATTAATTTACATATCCAAGAAGTTCAACAAGATGCAAACAAAATAAATACAAAGAAATTCACATCTGAATACATCATAGTAAAAGTGTGGAAAGCCAAAGACAGACAATTCTAAACATGGAAAGAGAAAAATAAGTAATTCCATACAGCAGAGGATCAATAAAAAATAATGGCAGACTTCTTCTCACCAGAATCAATGGAGGCCAGAAGGCAGTGGAATGACAAAATCAAAATGATGAAAGGAATTTTTTAAAAAACCCTATAAACCAAGAATTCTATATGCAGAAAAGCTCTCTCTCAAAAATGAAAGTCAAATTCACAAATAAAGACTAAGAGAATTTGTTGCTAGTGTCCAGACTAGTTAAAAATTAGACTAGACTAATTAAAAATTAGTCTTGGCTTTATAAAAATACTGAAGAGGGCTTCCCTGGTGGCGCAGTGGTTGAGAGTCCGCCTGCCAATGCAGGGGACACGGGTTCGTGCCCCGGTCCGGGAAGATCCCACATGCCGTGGAGCAGCTGGGCTCATAAGCCATGGCCACTGAGCCTGCGCATCTGGAGCCTGTGCTCTGCAACGGGAGAGGCCACAGCAGTGAGAGGCCCGCGTACCGCAAAAACAAAAAAAAATACTGAAGAGCCCATCTGGCTAAAAGGGACTGAACTCTAGACAATGACTTGAATCCAGTGGGTAAAATGAAAAGCACTAGAAATGGTAAATATGTGTGTTAATATAAAATACTCTATAGAAATATGATTATTGTTTTATGTAAATTGTGTCTTTTAAAGAACTTAGATGGGAAATGAGACAGCATAGGACTATTTTATTGGGCTTATTACTTATATAGCTATAACTATATATGACAATATTAACATGGGGGGAGGGAGTGGAGTAATTTTGAAACAAATTTCTGTATTTTACTGAATTAAGTTAGTGTTAATGTGAAGGAGACTGTGAAAAATGTTATAATCCCTAAATCAACTACTAGGAAAATAATTTTAAAATAATTTAGGGTGGACATTATGGGTGAAGGTGATTAAAAGGTATAAATTTCCAATTATAAAACAAGTCATACACGTATACACTGATGTGTATAAAATTGATGACTAATAAGAACCTGCGGTATAAAAAAACAAACAAACAAAACCAAGTAATACTAAACTTTCTTTGGGTTATTTGTATGGAAATGTTAATATAAATGTTTCAGACATTACATGAAATTTCTAAAAATCTTATATGTTCTGGTATAATGTTATAAGTCATAATTCTAGTTATTACTTTAAAATGTATATCTCAGAAATAACTAAATTTCCTTGTCGATTGCATTATTATGAACTCTCATCAAATCTTTAACCGTGGTCATTTTTAAGTCTTTTGTCATTTACAGACAGCTCTGGGTGTACTCTGATGCTTTTGCAAAAATGCCCCTATAAAAGGGTTTCATCTTCAAGGAATTCATGGGAAAGACTCAGACAAGTACAGGTTTCTGGTAACTGACTATACTGCTGAACTGAATGAATAAGCATTTTCAGAAGTCTAATGGAAAACTGATGAATTCATAAAAGTGCTAAGAAAAGATCAAGATGAAAAAAAATTAATTACATGGGACTGAGTGAACTGATGAGGATGATTATAATTTTTGTGACTTTGTTTGAATAAAAAAAAAATCCCACAAGGACTCAGAGGCAAAAAATATACAAATCAATTTTCACTGCAAAGTAAAGGAGCTGTCACAGTGGAGGGCTACTGGACTGAATGTCAATATTATGACATAATTTGAGTGTGTTTCGTGTTTGGTAATTGCAATCATTGTTGCTTTTGTTGTGGTCATCCATTTACAATGCTTGGTGTCAGTTTATTTGTCTCTTGTAAAAATAAAATACAGTGTGTGTGTGTGTGAAGAAAAAATAATTCTACCGCCAAGAAAACAAACAAAAACAAGTCACAGGGATGTAATGTACAGCATGGTGACTATACCTAATAATACTGCATTGTATATTAGAAAGTTGGTAAGAGAATAAATCTTACAAATTTTTTCTTGTAATGAGAACTTGTAACTATGTATGGTGACCGATGTTAACTAGATTTATTATGGTGATCTTTTCACAGTATATACAAATATTGAATTGTTGTTTTGCATGCATGAAACTAACACAGTGTTATATGTTAACTATATCTCAATAAAAATATAGTTTAAAAATCAACAGAGGAATTAAAATGGTATACTAAGAATATGACAAAAGGCAGTCAAGGAGGAACAGAGGAAAAAAAAAGAAGGCACACAGAAAAATAGTGAAATGGGAAATCGGAACTATATTAAATCCAACTATATTACTATTACATTATATATGAATGCTTAAAAACTAATCAAAAGATAGCAGTTGTCAGACTTGATTTCAAAACGATCCAACTACATGCTCTCTGTAAGAGACACACTCTAGATTCAAGGATGCAACTGAATTGAATGTGAAAGCATGAAAACAGATACGAACTCAAACAGTAAGCACGAGAGAGCCGGAGAGGCCACATTAACATAGGCAAAATAGACTCCAGGTCAAGAACTATTAGCGAAGACAAAGAGAGATGTTTTAAGTAATTACAGGGTCAAAACATCAGAGGAATTTAACAATGATAAATATGTGTACCTAACAACAGAGCAAAAACAGAATTAAAAGGAAAAATAGATATTATTTGGAGATTTCAATAATTGATAGAACAATTGGGCAGAACAGCAGCAATGATATAAAACATTATCAACCAACTCAATCTAACTGACATTTATAGAACACTTTCCCCAATGTATGCAGAATACACACTTCTTTAAGCTTACATGGAGCATTCTCCAGGACAGACCATATGCTATGCCATAAATGCTTGTATCCCAAGAGTGGTTTAAAATCAATAATTTAAGGGGGCTTCCCTGGTGGCGCAGTGGTTGGGAGTACACCTGCCGATGCAGGGAATGCGGGTTCGTGCCCCGGTCCGGGAGGATCCCGCGTGCAGCAGAGCTCCACAGTGGGAGAGGCCACAACGGTGAGAGGCCCGCGTATGGCAAAAAAAACAAAAAACAAAAAACAAAAAACAAACAATAATTTAAGTTTCACTGTAAGAAAATAGGAAAGGTGTAAATTGATCCCAAATAAGTAGAGTGTAGGAAATAAGAGCAGAAAGCAATGAAAAAGAAAGCAAGCAAGGGAAATTAACATAGTTAAAAGATGGCTATCTGAGAGATGAATAAGATTAATAAATACTAAGATGATTAATGTTAGCAAAATTGATTAAGCAAAAAAGGGAGAAGACTCAAATTATCAGTTTCAGGAACAGAGGGGATACCACTAGGCATACAGATGTCAATAAAATAACAGAATATTATGCACAATTTTATGCTAATAAATTCAACAACTTCAATGAAATACACAAATTCCTTGAAAACCTCAATCTACTAGAGCTGATGTAAGTAAAATAGATAAAATAGAAACTCTTAATTGTCCTGTATCTATTAAAGAAAATTGAATTATAAAATGTTCCTTCAAAGGAAACACTGGCCCACATGGCTTCAGTGGTATACTCTGTCAACCATTTAGTGAAGAAAGACTATCAATCTTACACAAACGATTTTTAAACATAGAGGTGACAGGAACAATTCTCAACTAATTTTATGAGGCCAGTAGTACCGTTATTCAAATCAGACAAATACATTAAAAGAGAACTACAGATCAATAACCTTCATGAGTACAGAATAAAGGTCCTTAAAACATTAGCAAATCAGGGTTTCCCTGGTGGCGCAGTGGTTGAGAGTCTGCCTGCCGATGCAGGGGACACGTATTCGTGCCCCGGTCTGGGAAGATCCCACATGCCGCGGAGCGGCTGGGCCCGTGAGCCATGGCCGCTGAGCCGGCGGGTCCGGAGCCTGTGCTCCTCAATGGGAGAGGCCACAGCAGTGAGAGGCCCGCGTACCCCGCCAAAAAAAAAAAAAAATTAGCACATCAAATTCAGCAATATATAAAAAGGTAATACAATACAAGCAAGTTAGGTTTATCCCAGGAAGTAAAGATTGGTTTAACGTTTGAAAATAAACAATATAATTCACCACAATAACAGAATTAAGAAGAAAAATCCCCTTATGATTATTTTACAAATGATGCAGAAAAAAGCTTTGATGAAATTCAAACGTAGTCATAATAAAAGTCCTCAGAAAATCAGGAATAGATTTGAACATTCTCAATCTGATAAAAGGCAACCGCAAAAAAAACCCTACAGCTAATATCTAATAGTGAAATATTGAATATTTTCCCCCTAAGATTGGGAACATTCAGTTTTTCCCTAAGATCAGGAACAAGGAAAACATCTCCTCTTATCACCTTTGTTCGACAACTTATTCTGGAGTATAATAAGCTTGTACAATAAGGTAAGAAATAGAAATAAAATGTAATGACCTAAAGGCAGAAATATAACTTTTATTTCAAAAAGACATGATTGTCTATCTAGAAAATGCTAAGGGATTTACAAAAGAATTATTTGAACTCACAAGTGAACTTAGTAAAATCACAGGGCATAAAGTCAATAGAAAATAACAACTGTATTTCTATATACTAGCAGCAAACAATTAGAAAATTATATAAAATAATTCCACTTAAAATGGCATACAAAGTTTAAAATACTTAGGAAATAATTTAACAAAAGATGTGTAAGACCTCTTCATTGAAATCTACTGTACACTGTTGAGATATCCATGTTCATGGACTGGAAGACTCAATATTGTTAGGATGTCAAATTATCTCCAAATTCATCTACAGATTCCATGGAATCCCAACCAAAATCCCAGAAGACTGTTTTATAGCAATGGACTGATTTTAATATTTACATGGAAATTAGAAAGATCTGAAATAGCCAAAGGAATCTTGCAAAAGAAAAACATAGTTGAAGGACTTAAACTACCTGATTTCCAGGCTTATTGTACAGCTACAGTAATCAGAGCAGTGTGGTACTGGAGTAGGGATTGACAAAGTAACCAATAAAACAGAACACAGTCCAAAGACAGATCCACGTATATGGTTAACTGATTTTCAACAAGGTTGTCAAAGCAATTCAACGCGAGAAAAGAAAGTCTTGTAAACAAACGGCACAAGGTCAACCGGATAACGCATAGAAAATGAATCCCAACCCGTCTCATACCATATATAAAAATCAACTCAAACTGCAGCAGAGACCTAAACTTAAATGCTAAAATTACATCGTTTCGCGAAGAAAACACGAGAGAATAATTGCTATCTTGGAAAAGGAAAAGATTTCTTTGGACACCAAAAGCACTAAATATAAAAAAATTGGTAAAGTAGACTTCACCAAAATTGAAAACTTCTGCTCATCCAAAGACAGTTTAGGAAAGAAAACGGGCATGTTACAGACTGTGAATAAATATTTGTAGTATGTATATTTGACAAAAGACGTGTATGCAGAATATATAATTCTACCAATCAATAATAAAAGACAAACAACCCAATGAAAAATCAGTTAAAAACCTGAAAAACACCTCACAGAAAAGATATATGAACATCCAATAAGCATATGAAAAGATGCTCTATATGAATTTTACTCAGAAGGATGAAAATTAAAGCCTCGGTGAGGTACTACTTCACATGCAACAGGAGACTGACAACACCAAATTATGTAAAGCATATTAATTGCTCATCTATTGCTGACGGGAGTGTAAAATGGCACAACTATTTTCAGAAACTGACGTTTATAAGGTTGAGCATCCAGCCAGCCTTTGAGTCAGCAATTCTACTCCTAGGTATTTAATCAACAATGAAAAAATATAGACACTCTTAAAAACTTTCTTAGCAGCTTAATTCTTAAGAGCAAAAAACTGGACACGACCTAAATGTCCATCAAAAGGATAATGTACAAACAAGCTGTATGTTTACAAAACAGAATAGGACTCAACAATAAAAAAAAAAATTATGAACTACTGATATAAACCCAACAATGACGGATCTCCAAAACCTTATGCTGAGTGACAGGATCCAGATCAAGTACCTACTGTATGATTCCACTGGAATAAAATTTAAAAATAAAACTAACCTATGGTGATGGAAATCAGAAGAATGATGCTTATGTAGGATGGAGACTGACAGGTGGGAGCACATGGGTAGTTCTGGGGGTGATGGAACTGTTCTATAGCTCTGTTATGGTGTGCATACACAAGTGAATCCATTGTCAAAATTCAAATTATACACTTAAGATGTGTGTGTTTCATTATATATAAATTGTACTTCATGAAAGATCATTGTTCAGAAGACTGTGGATAAACCTTCCACTTTTTACTTTAATATGCTAGACATCAATTTTGCACAGCTCATATTCTCCCTAATTAAAAAGTACAACCACTCATTGAGAGCAGCATGAAAAGAGACAAGCATCAGCTGTCTCGAATCAAATCGAATTATGACTGGCATCCCCACTATCAGTATGTTCAATTTTTATTCTAAAAATCTTATTTGTGATTGTAATACAAGTATGTGTTCTTTTTTCTAGCGAAAGATGCAGGCTATTTAATTCCTATAAAACCAGCAATGTACACATCGATGTGATACTAATAAAAATAAATCTCACAATGGCAAAGGAATTCTTTGAAGATTAGGCTTCAAATCTGGAGAAATCTGTGAGAAATCTGGAATTCACTCTGATCTTATTTGCCTAAAAATGGACCTTTTTTGATCAATTAATGGAATAAAGCCTGATAACATTTCCATTTGTCAAATAAGCTTTAGCAACATTTAAATAATGGATGTTAATAGGCTATGCTAGGTGTTTGGGAAACTCCTTCCAGACACTCACCCACCTCTTATGCTTGATTTACTGCATCTGCCTTATGGCTTGTCTACCTGCCTCCAGTTTCCCTCACCTCTTCAACCCCTCATGCATATGGCTTCCAGAATAATTTTCTTAAAAACTAACTTTTTAAATAATTTTCTTAAAAACTAACTCCTCATGCCAATGGTCTGCTTTTTCCCCTAAGTATTATTAAATAGCCTTTTAGAAGCTCTTAATAATTACAGGACATCACTAATGCCGGTGAGTGATCTTACTGTATAAAAGGACCATATGGCAATCTACATTTGTAATTGTCTTATCAACAGTCAAGCTATGTATTGTAATACTGCACATTCATTCACTAGGCGCCTGTCTGGCAAGGCACTGTCCAAGGTGCTCATAATTGATAGATGACTGTAACAGAGTCCTAGCCCTTAATTAGTTGACAATGAATTGGGAAACAAGGCATAGACATTAGATAAGGTGAAGCAATAATGGGATCTATATGATTTTTTAAAACATTGATATTAAATAATTCCCCTAGGAGGTCGACCTTAAAACTGAAACACAAAGGCTTCATTTGGGCGGATATGGTGAGGGTAGGGTACAGAAAGAAATTAGATGGCTGGTAGGATAATGCCAAATTATTGAAGGCTTGGCAAATCAGGCACTTGGAGATAAGACTTTATCCCACAGGTGGTAAGGGGTAGTGTAGATGCTTCCGGTTGATGAGGAGGCACATGGATAATTTCTGACTACACAGCTATCTTCTTTGCACAGAGGGCTCCTATTGGAAATAAGGTCACAGGAGCAGGTAATAGGGAGGAGCAGGTAAGGGAGAAGCAGATTAAGAAGGTAATAAGGGAGGAGCAGGTAAGGGAGAAGCAGATTAAGAAGAGTAGACAGGGCTTCCCTGGTGGCACAGTGGTTGAGAGTCCCCCTGCTGATGCAGGGGACACGGGTTTGTGCCCTGGTCTGGGAAGATCCAACGTGCCGCAGAGCGGCTGGGCCCGTGAGCCATGGCCGCTGAGCCTGCGCGTTCGGAGCCTGTGCTCCGCAACGGGAGAGGCCACAACAGTGAGAGGCCCGCGTACAGCAAAAAAAAAAAAAAAAAGAGTAGACAATGGTTGAGGAATCAGAACTGGAGTGAGGCATGTGGTGGTCCCATAACACTAGGGTCAAGCAGCTTTCACAATTCTCATTACATCCAACTATTATTTTCTATTTCTGTGTTTCTCTCCCTTTATCAGACATGAAGTCCTTGGGGGCAGAGCCCACTTATCATTAATTGTTGTAATTGTTATCAGTTATTATTTTACTTATATTGTAATAGTAATAATAATTCCTGGTACAAGGTAAACACGCAAATCTATTTTCAAAAAACACACTAAGACCAGAGTGGGAGGTCAGAGGGAGAGGAGCTAGGAAAGCTGAATCAGAGGAGACATGACAATGGAAACAGAGGTCATAGAGAGAGATGTGGACGATGCTACACTACTGGCTTTGAAGATGCAGAGGGGGCCATGACCCAAGAAGTACAGGCAGACTCTAGAAACTGGAAAAAGCAAGGAAACAGATTCTCCCCTAGAACCTCCAGAAAGAATGCAAGCCTGTCTATGCCTTGACTTCAGCCCAGCGAAACTAATTCAGACTTCTGACCTCTAGGACTATAAGGCAGTCAATCTGTGTTGTATTAAGCCACTAAATTTGTGATAACTTGTTATGGAAGCAATACGAAACTAATACAAATGTTTTACATTTGTTAGATGCTTCCTAACTTTTCAGATGTCAATGCCAGTAGCTATTTTGCAAGTTCACGGGTGTAGATCCCATGTCTCAAACTTCCGTGTGACTTTACAGAGACTGTGCAGAGTAGGCTCAATTACATCTTACTTGTTCGTGTAATTTACCACAGGTAAATTGGTACTCTTGGAAGTACGCTTGTCCCTTGAGCAACATGGGGGTTTAATCCATGTATAACAGTCTGCCCTTCATGTCTGCAGGTCAACAACATCCACAGACTTAACCAACCATGCACTGCCCAGTACTGTAGTTTTTACTACCGAAAAGTATCCGTGTGTAAGTGGACCCGCACAGTTCAAACCGGCGTTGTTTAAGGGGCAGCTGTAATCATTTTATATCTGGATCTTAAGGTCCTATCTACCCCCCCTTTTTAATTATTCAGTATTGTCACTACCATGAAACAGACCTTTTTCTTCTGTCTCCCCCTTGTTTTGGAGGGGCAGAAAAGTTTACAATCCAGTCATGGAATGGTCTGGACTTGGGCTTGATAGAATGTTTTGATCTGTTTTTAATATTGCTGAAATTTGCATTAATTTAAGTACTTCATGGCTGGCAGACCTATTCTGAGGTTCATTCTACCCTATAGATTTTGCAGTAAACACCTTCAGTGTGTTTTGATAGTATAGCTGTTATGGTAGAAAAAAGTTAATCCAAAAACAAATGTTCTAAATTTTATTTTTATCTTGCAGATGTCATTTTGATTAGAAAATGACATTAAGTGGCTAAAATGTTTAGAAACATATCATGTACATCTAAATATGATCAATCTTTTATAGAACTTAAATGGGAAATTACTTACATATGTACACAGAGTATAATGGCATTAATGAAAAAGGGTGAGATCCTGTATTTATTTCTGATTTTACTTCTTACAGAATAAAGCCTCATTTTTACATGTTTTGAACTTCTGAAAATGTCTTGTTACAGGATAAGGGCATTTGTTTTCATTTTATTTTGTGGAGCAGGAAATTTCATAGTGCTTTATAACCTTAGCAGCTTTCAAATACATATTGAAATATATGGACACATGCAGATATAAATATATTCAACCTCCTTGGGCAAAATCTCCAGAACACAAAGTTTACTGGTTGTAAAACCAAATGACCTATTTAGGAAAAAGGTCAGCAAGTTGTAAAAAACCAAAAGGATAAAACAACTCTAGGATGAGGGCGGGTAGAAAAACATCATTTTACCTAAGGGGGAGAAACTACCCAAATCACATCCAGAATAAAGCCAGATCTTCTGAAATGCTCTTGACAGATGGGGTTTATGCCAGCTATGTAACTTTCAGCAAACCACTCAAATTCTCCATATCTTCCTATTATATAGGAAGGGACTGGTAAAAAAAATAATCACCTATCACATCTGAATTCGGCCAGGCACTGAATTTTAAGCTGACAGTTACCTCTTAGAATTGGAAGTAGACAGATAGATTGAAGGAGTTTGAGTCCAAAATCTCCTTTGGTTTGCAACGGCTTGGTTAGTTCAATCTGAAATGAATGGAATGGCTATTTACTGTACTCTGGAATCTCCATCTTAATAACCATCAGATACAACTCTAGCATTCTCTTTAATTACTATCTTGTTTCAGGGATGCTCAGAAAGTATTACTCATCTCACTGTTTACAGGAACTCAGCAAACAGGAATAAAAGCAATCATTTGATTCCGATGACCATCTAAAACCTTACTGTTAAAATCATTTCTTCTTCATGTAAAAAAAAAATTCTTCTCCTTTAAAAAAAACATCATTTAGGGCCCCTTCCAGTCTATCAGTCTCTGGTTCTTAAGTAATTTCTGACTCTCTTAAAATTTATAGGGAGCTTGAATATTTTCTCTTCACATAGCTTGGCACATTTGTTTGACTTTTTTTCTCAGCTATTTTCTTCCCTGCATGTTCTCCTCCCTAACTGCTTTCCTCCCCCTCTGCTCGACCTTCTTCCTTTTCTTTTCTCTTCCTCTTCTTCCTCTTCATTCTCATCCTCTTCCCCCACACTCCCCAGTCTATACTTTTATTCCCATTTTGAATCATCAGAACTAGCTTTAATGTGTCTATTATGCCAGGCACAGAGCTAAGTGCTTTTCATATATTATCCCAGTAATTCTCATAGGAAGCTTACAAGTCCTATTACTAGCCCCATTTAAAAGGCTCACAGAAAGAAGACACACTGCTATGAAGTAGTGAAATCCAGATACACCTGGCACTTTCAGATTCCAGAGCCAAAAGCCACACAATCCTTTGTGATTGTTAACATCTTGAAAGCTTGTGTAACCCATGCTCCCTCAGCTTCCAAACCAGACTGGGGGAGGGGAAGCAGTGGACAGATCCAACCATACACTTATTGGTCCTGTGAGTGAACGGACACATGCATGAATGAAAAAGTAATAGCCAGTATGAAACTCTTGATTACCTTGGGGATCTGCTATGAAACACATGGCTTATGCGTTCTCCTTCTGTGCCATTACATTTTGCTACTGCAATTATAGGTTTTACTACATATACAGTGTCCTGGGAACTTAGCAGCTGTGAAACCCGTACCATGCATCCCCACTGTCCCTGACAGCAGTCATATCACAGCTGCTGCTGGGCTGTAAGGTGCCCCAGGTGAATTCACTTAAGCTTCCGCTACTGATTACCATCAATCTCATTGCTGCTGCTACTGCCCTCAATGATGCAGACACCATAGGGCTGGTGGTCCTTGCCCCATCAATTTTATAATGGGCTTCAGAATTGCTGCCTTAGTTTTCCCTCTTAAAGAATTTTTAACAGGAGCAGACGCGGGAGTGTGTCAGCGTCGGACCCACTGGCTGGAGGCCAGACTCACCACAAACACTGCTCTCTTTAGAAAGCCGTGTGGCTGATAGGGTCTTGGTGCTCCGGCCAGGTGTCAGGCCTGAGCCTCTGAGGTGGGAGAGCCAAGTTCAGGACACTGGTCCACCAGAGACCTCCTGGACCCACATAAAATCAATCGGCAAGGACTCGCCCAGAGATCTCCATGGCAACGCTAAGACCCAGCTCCACTCAATGACAAGCAAGCTCCAGTGCTGGAAGCCTTATGCCAAACAACTGGCAAGACAGGAACACAACCCCACCCATTAGCAGAGAGGCTGCCTAAAAACGTAAGGTCACAGACACCCCAAAACACAACACTGTAAGCAGTCCTGCCCACCAGAAAGACAAGATCCAGCCTCATCCACCAGAACACAGGCACTAGACCCCTCCACCAGGAAGCCTACACAACCCACTGAACAAACCTTAGCCACTGGGGGCAGACACCAAAAACCACAGGAACTACGAACAAGGAGCCTGCAAAAGGAGACCCCAAACACAGTAAGTCAAGCAAAATGAGAAGACAGAGAAACACGCAGCAGATGCAGGAGCAAGGTAAAAACCCACCAGACCAAACAAATGAAGAGGAAATAGGCAGTCTACCTGAAAAAGAATTCAGAGTAATGATAGTAAAGAGGATCCAAAATCTTGGAAATAGAATAGAGAAAATATAAAAAAATGTTTAACAAGGACCTAGAAGAACTAAAGAGCAAGCAAACAATGATGAACAATGCAATAACTGAAATTAAAAATTCTCTAGAAGGAATCAATAGCAGAATAACTGAGGCAGAAGAATGGATAAGTGACCTGGAAGATAAAATAGTGGAAATAACTACTGCAGAGCAGAATAAAGAAAAAAGAATGAAAAGAACTGAGGACAGTCTCAGAGACCTCTGGGACAACATTAAACGCACCAACATTCGAATTATAGGGGTCCCAGAAGAAGACGAGAAAAAGAAAGGGACTTAGAAAATATTTGAAGAGATTATAGTTGAAAACTTCCCTAATATGGGAAAGGAAATAGTAAATCAAGCCCAGGAAGCACAGAGTGTCCCATACAGGATAAACCCAAGGAGAAACATGCCAAGACACATATTAATCAAACTGTCAAAAATTAAATACAAAGAAAGCATATTAAAAGCAGCAAGGGAAAAGCAACAAATAACATACAAGGGAATCCCCATAAGGTTAACAGCTGATCCTTCAGCAGAAACTTTGCAAGCCAGAAGGGAGTGGCAGGACATATTTAAAGTGATGAAAGGGAAAAACCTACAACCAAGATTACTCTACCCAGCAAGGATCTCATTCAGGTTTGATGGAGAAATTAAAACCTTTACAGACAAGCAAAAGCTAAGAGAATTCAGCACCACCACACCAGCTTTACAACAAATGCTAAAGGAACTTCTCTAGGCAGGAAACACAAGAGAAGGAAAAGACCTACAAATGCAAAACAATTAAGAAAATGGTAATAGGAACATACATATCAATAATTACCTTAAATGTAAATGGATTAAGTGCTCCAACCAAAAGACATAGACTGGCTGAATGGATACAAAAACAAGACCCATATATATGCTGTCTACAAGAGACCCACTTCAGACCTAGGGGACACATACAGAGTGAAAGTGAGGGGAGAGAAAAAGATATTCCATGCAAATGGAAATCAAAAGCAAGCTGGAATAGCAATTCTCATATCAGACAAAATAGACTTTAAAATAAAGACTCTTACAAGAGACAAAGAAGGACACTACATAATGATCAAGGGATCAATCCAAGAAGAAGATATAACAATTGTAAATATTTATGCACCCAACATAGGAGCACCTCAATACATAAAGCAAATGTTAACAGTCATAAAACGGGAAATCGACAGTAACACAATCATAGTAGGGGACTGTAACAACCCACTTTCACCAATGGACAGATCACCCAAAATGAAAATAAATAAACACAAGCTTTAAATGATACATTAAACAAGATGGACTTAATTGATTATTTATAGGACATTCCATCCAAAAACAAGAGAATACACTTCTCAAGTGCTCATGGAACATTCTGCAGGATAGATCATATCTTGGGTCATAAAGAAAGCCCTGGTAAATTTAAGAAAATTAAAATAATACCAAGTATCTTTTCCAACCACAATGTTATGAGACTAGATATCAATTACAGGAAAAAATCTGTAAAAAATACAAACACATGGAGAATAAACAATATGCTATTAAATAACCAAGAGATCTCTGAAGAAATCAAAGAGGAAATTAAAGAAATACCAAGAAACAAATGACAATGATAACAAAATGACCTAAAACCTATGGGATGCAGCAAAAGCAGTTCTAAGAGGGAAGTCTATAGCAATCCTACCACAAGAAACAAGAAAAATCTCAAACAACCTAACCTTACACCTAAAGCAATTTGAGAAAGAAGAACAAAAACAACCCAAAGTTAGAAGGAAAGAAATCATAAATATCAAATCAGAAATAAATGAAAAAGAAATCAAGGACACAACAGCAAAGATCAATAAAACCAAAAGCTGGCTCTTTGAGAAGATAAACAAAATTGATAAACCATTAGACTGATCAAGAAAAAAAGGAAAAAGGCTCAAATCAACATAATTAGAAAGAAAAAAGGAGAAGTAACAACTGACACTGCAGAAATACAAAGGATTATGAGAGATTACTACAAGCAACTCTATGCCAATCAAATGGACAACCTGGAAGAAATGGACAAATTCTTAGAAAAGCACATACCTTCTGAGACTGAACCAGGAAGAAATACAAAATATAAACAGACCAATCACAAGCAATGAAATTGAAACTCTGATTAAAAATCTTCCAACAAACAAAAGCCCAGGACCAGATGGCTTCACAAATTCTATCAAACATTTAGAGAAGAGCTAACACCTATCCTTCTCAAACTCTTCCAAGATATAGCAGAGGGAGGAACACTCCCAAACTCATTCTACGAGGCCACCATCACCCTGATACCAAAACCAGACAAGGATGTCACAAAGAAAGAAAACAACAGGCCAATATCACTGATGAACATAGATGCAAAAATCCTCAACAAAATACTAGCAAACAGAATCCAACAGCACATGAAAAGGATCATACACCATGATCAAGTGGGGTTTATCCCAGGAATGCAAGGATTCTTCAATATATGCAAATCAATCAATGTTAACAACCATATTAACCATATTAACCATATTAACAAAATGAAGGAGAAAAACCATATGGTCATCTCAATAGATGCAGAGAAAGCTTTCGACAAAATTCAACACCCATTTATGATAAAAACCCTCCAGAAAGTAGGCATAGAGGGAACTTACCTCGACATAATAAAGGCCATATATGACAAACCCACAGCCAACATCATTCTCAATGGTGAAAAACTGAAACCATTTCCACTAAGATCAGGAACACGACAAGGTTGCCCACTCTCACCACTATTATTCAACATAATATTGGAGGTTTTAGCCACAGCAATCAGAGAAGAAAGAGAAATAAAAGGAATCCAAATCAGAAAAGAAAAAGTAATACTGTTACTGTTTGCAAATGACATGATACTATACATAGAGAATCCTAAAGATGCCACCAGAAAACTACTAGAACTAATCAATGAATTTAGTGAAGTAGCAAGATACGAAATTAATGCATAGAAATCTCTTGCATTCCTATACACTAACAACAAAAAATCTGAAAGAGAAATTAAGGAAACACTCACATTTACCACTGCAACAAAAAGAATCAAATACCTAGGAATAAACCTATCTAAGGAGACAAAAGACCTGTATGCAGAAAACTACAAGACACTGATGACAGACATTAAAGATGATACAAATAGATGGAGAGTTATACCATGTTCTTGGATTGGAAGAATTAACATTGTGAAAATGACTACACTACCCAAAGCAATCTACAGATTCAATGCAATCCCTATCAAACTACCAATGGAATTTTTCACAGAAATAGAACAAAAAATTTCACAATTTGTATGGAAGCAAAAAAGATCCCAAATAGCCAAAGCAATCTTGAGAAAGAAAAATGGAGCTGGAGGAATCAGGCTCCCTGACTTCAGACTATATTACTAAGGTATGGTAATCAAGACAGTATGGTACAGGCACAAAAACAGAAATATAGAACAATGGAACAGGATAGAAAGCCCAGAGATAAAGCAATGCACATATGGTCACCTTATCTTTGATAAAGGAGGCAAGAACATACAATGGAGAAAAAACAGCCTCTTCAATAAGTGGTGCTGGGAAAACTGGACAGCTACATGTAGAAGAATGAAATTAGGACACTCCATAACACCATACACAAAAATAAACTCCATGGAGTAAAGATCTAAATGTAAGGCCAGACAGTATAAAACCCTTAGAGGAAAACGTAGGCAGAACACTCTATGGCATAAATCACAGCAAGATCCGTTTTGACCCACCTCCTAGAGAAATGGAAATAAAAACAAAAATAAACAAATGGGACCTAATGAAACTTCAAAGCTTTTGCACAGCAAAGGAAACCATAAACAAGATGAAAAGGCAGCCCTCAGAATGGGAGAAAATATTTTCAAATGAAGAAACTGACAAAGGATTAATCTCCAAAATATACAAGCAGCTCAATATCAAAAAAACAAACAACACAATCCGAAAATGGGCAGAAGACCTAAATAGACATTTCTCCAAAGAAGACATACAGATTTCCAACAAACACATGAAAGGATGCTCAACTTCACTAATCATTAGAGAAATGTAAATCAAAAGCATAATGAGGTATCACCTCACAGCAGTCAGAATGGCCATCATCAAAATGTCTACAAACAATAAATGCTGGAGAGGGTGTGGAGAAAAGGGAATCCTCTTGCACTGTTGGTGGGAATGTAAGTTGATACAGCCACTATGGAGAACAGTATGGAGGTTCCTTAAAAAACTAAAAATAGAACTACCATACGACCCAGCAATCCCACCTCTGGAAATATACCCAGAGAAAACCATAATTCAACAAGAGTCATGTACTACAATGTTCACTGCAGCACTATTTACAATAGCCAGGACACAGAAGCAACCTAAGTGTCCATTGACAGATGAATGGATAAAGAAGATGTGGCACATAGATACAATGGAATATTACTCAGCCATAAAAAGAAACGAAATTGAGGTATTTGTAATGAGGTGGATGGACCTAGAGTCTGTCATACAAAGTGAAGTAAGTCAGAAAGAGAAAAACAAATACCGTATGCTAACACATATATATGGAATTAAAAAAAAAAGTTTCTGATGAACCTAGGGGCAGGACAGGAATAAAGACACAGCTCTAGAGAATGGACTTGAGGATATGGGGAAGGGGAAGAGTAAGCTGGGACAAAGTGAGAGAGTGGCATGGACATATATACACTACCAAATGTCAAATAGGTAGCTATTGGGAAGCAGCTGCATAGCACAGGGAGATCAGCTCGGTGCTTTGTGACCACATAGAGGGGTGGAACAGGGAGGGTGGGAGGGAGGGAGATGCAAGAGGGAAGAGATATGGTGATATATGTATATGTATTGCTGATTCACTTTGTTATAAAGCAGAAACTAACACACCATTGTAAAGCAATTAAACTCCAATAAAGATTATTAAAAAAATAAGATATGCTCTACATGAAGGTATTTTAAATACCAAGTAATAACATTATGTTACTCAGAAACGTGTAACAAAGAAACTTTCCAGTATCTGGATGGATAAAAAGTCAAGGATGATATAAAATCTATTTTTTAAGTTTAAATTTTTTGTTCTAATGTTTATTATCGCCTAATATCTTAAAGTTCAACAAATTTGACGCTTTTTCCTCATTTGATCCGAAAGACCTTCTCATCCATTCAGTGGAAATAAACTTTGAACTCATTTAAAAACAATAAAATAAAAAGAATTTGTAAAAGATTTCTTAGGAGGCTTGGTTAAGGGATCCACCTGGAGCTACAACAAGCAGAGCCAATGCATCTTTCCAGCACCCAGAGACCAAGGCTGGCCCCATCCTCTCTGCCACCTCACAGAGGCTTTCCTGTCTAGCCAGGTCACATATGTTTAAATGGCTTTTTCCTCTCTTGTATGGGTATTATTTCCAAGGTTTGGGGCCATTTGCCACCTGCTTCCTCTGAATATCTGACTATTATGTCTCTCATCCCTTTCCATTCTAGTTCCCAGGGACCCAGGCAGCCAGTAGAGGCAGGTTAGGCTGCACACCTTTCTACATCATTAGGACACCGAACAACTGCTGAATTTAAAAAACAAAACAAAACACTGATCAGGTTCGTTTTTAACAAACCTACATATACATCCAAGTGAATATTGACACACCCTCTTTTCCAACAATGTTGGAAATATGTTTGGAAACTTCTCTTAGAATCACTTTTAAAAATAAATGGAATCAATGAATGGGATACTACCCAAATAAATAGTGAAAAATCCTTATGTTTTGTGGGTAAAGTTGGTTTATGGAGCTAAGTCTAGATAACATGCTGGCTGCACATGATATTGGCCCCCATATGTTCCCTGATCTCATTGTCTACCAAGGCTGATGCTCAGCAGAGACACACAGGTGCAGCTTACTGGCTGCCGATAGACAGTATCTGTTCTGGTTGTTTGGTGCCTGCTATACTGGGGTGTTACATTTTGTGAAAATTGCCGTCTCCATCTGTTCTCCACCACACTGACCTTGTTGCTCCTTGGGCACCTAAGGCATGCTGTGCCTCAGGACCTTTGCACTTACTGCTTCTTCTTTGCATGCACTTCTTGGCAGAAATGCTTGTCCTCCATGTTATCTCGCTGGCTCCCTTCTTCCCTTCCGTGCATGGCTCTGTTCAAATATCTCATCAGGCAGACCTTCTCTGACCACTCATTGATGGGAAAGTAATTCTGCCCATTACTCTTTCTCCTTACCTTGCTTCATTTTTCTTCATGGTATGCATCATCCCAAGGACTTTACAAAGTTTACAAAGATATTTTAAAGATATTTTAATTTATTTGCTTTTTTCACATGATTCCTCCATTAGAACATGAAACCCATGACAGTAGGGGTGATGTGTATGTTAAATAAACAGTTATTTAACATAGTTAAATTCTGTATCATCTGGGCTTAGAACAGTGTCTTGCATGTAGAAAGCCCTCAATAAATATTTGTAAAATGACTGTTGTGAATTTCTGATTAAAAACAGGGTCTGACTGTAAAGCAAGAAGGCATGCCTATCCTCCTAGCTCATAAGCTTATTTCTGATGATAATTCTACAAAAGCACTTTTAAAATGTTTGTAACAACCATGGCCTCTTAAGATGTCAACCTTGACAGCTGGAAAGAAACATTCTGGCTTAATATAAACAAACAGAATAGAAATGTTTCCCAACTGTATCATCATGTCACATATCTTTCCCTCTTCTAATTGAGTGGGCAACAAGATACCACTGGCAGATGAGGGTTTTGTTTGTTTGTTTTTAATGACTGCCAGCTAGCTGAGCCAGGCTTGATGTCACCTCTTCAACTTGCTGAGTTGTCAGCATCTGCTAGGTAAGGAGATAATGGAGCTAATAAATAACAACAATGATAAAAATAAACCTAGTTAACACTTAATGAGGACTTATTATGTGCCAGGCAGGTGATAAGCATTTCACAAGCTTTATCTTATTTAAGCCTCATAAGAATCCTATGTTCAATTTTAGAGAAAATTTCTCTAATTGTGGCTTTGCTTAAATAACTTGCTTAAGGTCACCGAGTCAGAAAATGGCACAGAGCAAGATCTCAAACTCAAGTGTTTCCAGCTCCAGATTGTGAGACTTTAGGCTCGATTACTCACTAGTCCCCGTGTGTATCCTGTGTTGGATGTACACACAGGATGAATCCCATCACACCATTCAGGGTGGAGATGCAACCCCTTTTATCCAGGAGTTTATATTCAACCACCTTACCCAAAGGCACAACAAGTTTGTCAACCTAAAAGTCTCATCTGTACGCCTCAAGAAGAGGACGTTTATGCTTATTTCATCCTACTCACACTCTCCAGTTTTAATACTGAACAGGTGGGAAGGGTTTCTAAATCCTGGTGAGGTTTCCCACTGACTTGGTTGTCCTCTGCTGTACTTCCAACATTCCAATAATCAACAGTGTTCACTTCTGCAGTACGCTGCAGTTTCAGAAGTGCTTCTCCATCCATTATCATGACAAACATCTGAGTCAAGGAGGTCAGGGGATATTATCATCATTTTTCCGACGATAGAGTAATTGTTCACAAAGGTAGGAGGCAGAGCTAGAGCACACACTTCCTCTTCTTAAAAACAAATAAAACAAAATGGAACTGCTGTGGAGTTTAAAGAAATGGAGTAATGTAATGCTGGAGCTGGAAGATGTCCCAGAAGCCCTGTGTTTCATCTACCTCATTCTACAGATGAGGAAAAGAGTCCCAGGGAGAACTGCCCAAGGTAGCAGAGGTACTGTCCAAACCAAAAGTAGAAGGCAAAACGTTTCAGTCCATTTCATGCCTCCTAACCACAGGTCGCCTCTAGGACACAAACATTATACTACACGCACACACAAGGCTATTAGAAAACGAGAAAGTTCTCTAGCGAAAACGCTCAAATCTCTCCAACTTCTAAATGGCTGATATGCAAGCCTGACTGCGCATGATTTAAATGGAACACAAAAGGAAACTTGCCATAAAGATAATGTTACAGAAAGTGGCAAGGTTCCTTACTGGTCCCCAAAGTCACAGTGCAGCTAGACCATAACATTAGCAGTATTTGATTTCTCACTGTTTTTGTGAGAATTGCATGGGAACTTAAAACTACACTGCTGTTGTCTGGTTTCATGGCAGAAATCTCTTCTTATCTCATCATCCTTCAGTCCCTGCTTTCCTGAGAGGAAGACGCCCTTCTCCGCCAATTTTCCTCTCCCTTGGGTGGCTACAGCAAAAAATCAGGAGCTGTATTCATGGAATGTGGCTTCATGGAAGCTCTAGCTTGGGGGATGGGGCATGCACGGTTGGGTTTCTACAACCATCCCTGTAGGGACCTAGTCTCACCCAGAAGAGCAGGGGAGCCGTACAGGTATGAGGAGTTTGGGTATATTGCCAGAGAGAGGGTTGGCTCTGCTGGAGGTGAGGGTGGGAGGCGACAGGGACTGCAACTTAGGGGAATGGGTTCTGTGCACTAGAGCTGGTCCTGCAGGAACGCCTGGGAAAGCTGGATCTGTGGGTAGACTGCCCCCACCTCCTCTCCACTTTCATCTCTCTTAATATGACTTTGAATTCAACAAGTCTTTCTTGAGCACCTACTCTGTGTGAGTACTCAATATTAATTATTTTACTGGAACCTAATTACTTAATATCGGCTTAGAGTCAGTTTAAGATTCATGTATTTGGAAGAGTTTTAAGAAAAGAAGAACGCTCTGTTTCTATGTAGGGCTCACTGTGTGTATATGACATTAGAATTTAGTCCTCAGAACTCCGTAAGATATACTGATACAATATAGATGTTTTTAGTTCTGACAGAAAAGGAAGATTGACATTCTAGACTCTGCCCCAGGTCACACAACAGGTAAACATTTGGCAGTACTGAATCTAGGATGCTAGTGATGTGATTCTTGGATGCCGTGGTATCGCATGAAACTCCTGGCCTAGAAACCTGTACTGCCCTGCCCCCATGAGCAGGTGCTGGCAGAGAAGCAACTTACTTACGCATTTTTGAGGTCAGCAGAGTGTAAAAAGGAACCCCTCCCTCCCGCTTATACACCCACTAGAGCCGCCTGCAGAGCATGGGTCCGTTCTGCTCCTATCCTATCAGCAAAAGTAAAACTTTTTTTTTCTTTTTGACACAGCTGAGATAGATTGTAAGTTTCCAAAAGGAAAAGGGTAAGGAACGACAAAAAGAAAAGATTAGAAAATAAGAACTGAATCCAAAGAGTGAGTTTCAAATATTTAAAAATCTTGGTAGAAGTACCAAAGCATTTGGCTAACCCCTCGATTTCCTTTCTTTTTAAAATAATCATACAAGGTACATCCAGGATGGCAGGCTCCTGGCTTCCCTCCGCCCTGCGGATGCTCAGCGTTCTGGCTCTCCTGCCCCAAGAGGGGGGACTAGACTGCCAAAGTACCTAGCTCTTTCCAAGGAGTACCAAACTCAAAGTTCAAAAGCAAACATTGTTTCTGTTTCAAAATTCTTAGATGCCAGGGCCTTCCCTCTCAATTCCATGCTACTCTGAGATTCATAGGGCAGAATTAGTGCACAGATGAATTAACCCTTTCCAGATTCAAGTTATCATCCATCTACCCCTGGCTGTATTTATGCACTGGTTCACCTAAGAGCTCCATCTCCTCCCTTCTCTTCACGCCTCCTCTCTACTCTCCTCCACCCCAAACTTCAACAGGAATGCCTACGTTATTTCCTCGATATAATGCAGGCTTACAGTAACATTTACAGGCACACAAGAATGATCAACTTACATAAGGGTTGGGGCATTCTACCATAGCAGCCACTTGGAATGAGACAGTTTTCAATCATACATGAGATTTGTATTGAAATCCTTCCTAGATAAAGATGGCTGCTCTTTTTTTTTTTTTTTTTTAACAACAGTGGTCCTTCCCACAGAAATGTGGCCACGACATGCTCTTTGGAACATCTGTGGCAAAGCAAACTGTGCATCAAGGCCTAAAAGATGAACAGGAGTTAAAAAAATGACTTATGAACCTTCATGTAGATTTAAAGCAACATTAAAGGGACTCTATGTGTGAAAGAAACGATTTTTAGTATAAGATTTTAGTACATCTTACATTAAAAGGATAAAGTGCTAACTTTTTATTCTCTTTGAATGTCATTTTATTGAAATCTGCTTGCTACGTATGGTTTCAAAAGAGGTTTTTTTTCCAGATAACTTTTTTGAAAGTAAGTTTAAGGTGTGGCGGCTCTTTTATTTAAAGATGTAACTTATTAACTTAATGCCTCATAATTTGGGCTGAACTTAGGTGTTAAACCAACATTTAAAAAATACACTGTTTTACGTCATCCGTTCTAGCTAAAAGCTTACATGATTATATAGGTGGCATAATTTAGGAACAATGACCCATTTCATGTCACAATTTACAAAAGAGCAGTGATTCAAGTAATTCTCATTCCCTTGTAAGCTTATGCCTCTTTTCTGTATCGCCTAGGGCTTTTAGCAAATTCTGATCTAGAATGTTAAGCCCTCCTTATCTTTCAGGCATTGTCTTAGGTGCTTATTTATTTATTTCTCATGCTAGCCCTCTAAGGTAGGTACCATTGTTATTATTCCGTGAGATGTTACGGCAAAAACCAAACGAACTTTTTGGTCAACCCAATATTATGCTCAAAATTCAGCAGTTTGAGGGACAATGAAGCTTGAGGAAATTAAATGCTTTACCAAGATTATAACAAATCTCTGGATGCAAATCCAGATGTGCCCCCCAAATTCTTTCACCTTAGCCAGCCCACACTATAGTGCATTTGTTTCATTTTATGCCTTTTACTTATCTATTACTGCATAACAAATTAAAACAATCCTCACTCATTTTTCTCTTGGATTTGCAATTTGGGCGGGGCTTGGTGGGGAGGGAGTTTCTGTTCCATACACCACTGGTCTGCCGGGAGGACTCTGCTGGGGGTGGGCAGAGGGTGGGGGGTGGGGGTGCTACCGCTCACTTCTCTTAAGGGATCTTTTCAGGGGTGGCTGGGGTCTAAGGAACAAGTGTTTCAAAGACAGAAAATGAAGTGACCAATTTCTAAAAGCCTGGCCCAGCTATTTCTTCTGTATCCTATTGGCCAAAACCAGTTAGAGAGCCCAGATTCGAGGAAAGACGTCATAGATTCCACCTGTCAAAGGGAGGAGTACAAAAAATTGGGGGGCCACATGACAAAAGCCTCCCACTTTATAAGATTTACTAGTTCAGAGTGATTTCGTTAAATTGTGAAATTCCTATTTTATGAATGCAATCATCCCCCACAAGTTTGCATATACATACCCACCAACGGTAGCTTCTCAGAGGTGGGAAGGTCTTACACTTTTCCTGCATATTCCTTTTTCTGTTATTACAGTGGGCTTCCGAAGAGAGTGACCCTGGGCTTAAGAGGGAGCTTTTATTTTCATGTCTTCTTTTCAGTGGTCTCCGCAGAGAGACTGCTTCTCATCACCTGCAGCTGGACCAGTTTCCCCGCTGGCCACTCCACTGCAGTAGAGAGGGCTCTCTCTTAGATTTGACGCATCTTGGTCTTTCCCTTTTAACAAAACTTGACCAGTTCATGCCTGACTGGGATATCAGATATGACAGTTTGATTCCAATTATTCCAATTGACCTTTGCGCACAAACATCCCTCTCACAGCCAGTGTTTGCCTTGATATTTTTGGCAGCTGTGTTGGTCCTGCCTCCTAGATGGATGAGTCTAAAAAAACAAAGGCAGCAGCATGTGTCTCTTACTTCCTTTGTAACTCTCCACACCAATCAGTTAGGAGTTTGGTGTATACAATGCCTATCTAACCAATAGTGCAGCTGATGCTTAGAATAAAATCTAAAGAAAATATATTCAGGGGCAAGAATATCTCTGAATGATACTATACATAACGGATCAGATTCAGCATTATGAAGGATACCCTTTCAATTTTGTGATTTCATTTCTGAGTTAGATTCTGCACTTGGAATCACTCTTGGAATAAGACACCTGACATCTAGGCTTTGCTCTCTGTTTTGAGTGTACCCCACGTCAAAGTCTTTCAAATATTCTGGATTGAAAATGAGATTTCAAGGAAGTATTTAATTGGAAGTGGGTATTATTCCCTTTGAATTGCATCCAAAGCTGCAGTTTTTTAACCTTTCAGTAACTTAGTATCACACAAATCTTTTTCTAATTATACAACAGCCAACATGTTAATTTGTAGAATGAATTCTGTTTAATTACAGCAAAAAATATGATGGAAACCAAGCTCTGAAGAAGTTATACAAAGGAATCTTTAAGTTAATATCATTTTCTTTTAGATTGTACATAACTCAGCACCTACGAATCCTTGTGAGCCATCTACTACAAGTTTTACTTTTATTTAAATCACACGACCATGAAGAACGAGACTTAAAAGAATTTCCTGAGTTGAAAAGAACAGTCCGCTTACTTTATCAAACTCGACTGCCTTGTAGATGAGTGCCTGTTATCTGTAGGAATTCTATCATTTGCCATCTTAAAAGGTGTTTGTGAGTTTGTACTTTTTAGTTGTATATTGCAGCATATCAATGTACCCCAAAACCTAGTGGTTTAAGACAAATTATTTCTAGAGAGATAAAGCGACTTTTCCCAAAGCCCTGCTAAGCACTTATCTTACAAAAGTATTCTGATATGGATATTTGCATGGAATTTCTGCTTTTATATATAAGGTATGTAACACCCTATAACTCACTGTCTCCTCTTCTTTGTATTAAGCTATTTCACTGGGATATAATTTGGGGTATGTCAAACTATATGATCTGATTTAAATGATCCTGGGTAACTGAAGGCTTCCACCGTGTACAAATGCTAAAGTCGAAATAAGTGAATATTCGTGCTAGGGAAGAGAAGCCCTTCTGGAGCGGAAGACTCCTGGACTCTCTTTACTGCCCCGCTTACCCTCTCCAGAATTGGGTGGAAAGTTAAAGGGTGACTTGTTTGACTGGAAAATGTGGGTGGCAAGCTCCACCCACCTGCTCACCCCTCTCCCTGGAGAAGTGACCCGTCTGTCCACAGAGAGCGTGGCTGTGCTCCCCGCTCCAGACTCCTGTTCTGTGGAGCAGACCCTCCGTCCCTCACCCTCCCCAGCCCCACTGCCAGTGTGGGGGCAGAAGACTGTCTCATTCTGATGTTTAGTGCTAGGAAGCCCAAAAGCATCCTCTGGTGTTACCTTTGTCAGCAAAAATGGTGATAATTTGATCTCCTATCTGCAAACTCTTTGGTCTTTTTTCCCTCAGTTCAGAATTCGGGGGGATCTAGGAGGGTACAGTTTACAGAGTCACTGTCAAGCCTCAACAACTCATCATCATCACAACAGCAACTATTCTGATTAGTAACTCTTGTTGAGCACTTGCTATGTGTCAGGCTCTCAGTTTACTACATTTTCACATGTTATCTCATTTAATCTAATTAGGACAAAGCCAAGCCACAGAAACCACACGATATAACTGGGACTCTCAGTAGCTTTCATAGTTGGCCACCATGAAATCCTCCCCTCCCTGCATGCACGTGCCTCACCCCACAACACGAGATGGGGTCTCCTTCCCCTCCCTGTGACTCTAGGCTCACCTTAATGACTCACATAGATAGGACGCAGGGGCAGGGAAAGTGACATTTTGGGACTTCGGAGGCCAGGCCTGAAGAGGCCCAGCAGATTGCACTTCCTTTCTCTGGGGAAGCCAATCCCCTACAATGAATCCTGAATGATGAGAATAAGCCGGAGCGAGGGAGCCCTCATGGAGGAGCACAGAGGAGCCAGACACAGGAGTGAGAAATGTGTAAACCAGTAAATCACTGGTTTAAGTCACTGCGTTTTGGGGCAAGTTGATACACAGCAACTGAAACAAAATACAAACTTGCAGACGCCCTTTAAAATGGCAAATGCACCATTGCTATGGTGTAACAAGAATTTTTAAAGATCAGTAGATGATTTATGAAACCATCAAGTCACGATCTATTTGGACACAGAGTACCCATATGGTCCAAGTCACGCTTTCTTAAATGTCATTCTAAATGAGCCACTTTCAAGGGACAAACGATACCATCACCTCAAGACATCAGCGCCACTCTTATTCAAAAGGATAAAAGCTCTTCGTTGAATAATCAAGGTGATCCCTCTCTATTCCCTGTAGAGATCTCGCCATCTCTTTGCCTCATATTCCATTACCGTAGAGAACAGTTTCTACACCCTGGCTCTCCACTCCTTCCTCTGGGGGGCCCTCCCAACCCCGCATCCTCAGCCCCAAGCTGGCGTACTCACCCTCATTGTCTCTTTAACGCTCTGCTCATATCTTAGCTCAGTGCCCATCACATATAATTTATGATTCACGTAAACTCTGTGAGAGCAGAGACCCGCTTGTTTTGTTACTGTTGTATTCTAAGCACAGAACAGCACCCATATGGGGTGGGGGCTTCATTCATTGGCTTATTAGTGGTTGAATAAGTGAATGAGTGAATATGCCTTCCCTCCCACCCCGGGCCAGATACTGTTTCTTGGGGTTGAACATCCGATAGCACTTCTTTCATTCTCTCCCTTGTGATGGAGGGGCTGGAAGCCTGGAGGGTCCTAGTCGTACTTGTGGCCAGGGTCCGAATGCAATCCCGTTCTGCCAGATGGACAATCTGTGTGAGATCTGGAGGGCAAGGGGAACCAGGGAGGTTCTTCTGCCACCAGCTGTGGTTGACACTCGGGTTCAGCGCGTGCTTGTAGAAGCCAGCCAGCTACCCAGTCCCCAGCGGCAGCTGTGATCCTGGCAGTGGCTTCTACATTTTTCTGCCCTCTGGGTGACAGCTTTGGCAATGGGACCTAAATGCCTAATGGTGCCCCTGACTTTCACTCCTTCAACCCTTACATTGTTTCCTACAATATCTGGAACGGCTTTTATTTTTACTACTGAGTTCTGATAGCTTCACGGCATTCCCTTGAGGGCACGAAATGCCTTGTTCCTCTCCGCATATCCATACCTGCAGTGTCTGGATCACAGTGGAAACTAATAAAGATGATAAGGATAATAATAGCAAACAATGTTTAATAAGTGTCCAGCACTGTTCTAAGTGCTTTACGTCTATTAGCTTATTTAATCTACTCAATAACCCTGTGAGGCGGGTACTACTGTCTTCTTTCAGAGATTATGAAACTGAGAACAAATAAGTTAAACAACTTGCTTAAGAAATCACTGCATTACACGGTGGACTGAGGAGTCGTCAAACCTGGCTAGTTTGGCTCTCAAGTCTGTACTTGTATCTAGTATTCTCTCCTGCCTGAATAATGTTTGCTGAAGGACTTGAAGACTCAACCACTAAAATTTTATAATTCATTTATTATAAATGTCCTGTGTGCATTTATCATAAAAGAGCCAGCCGTTCACGATATTTTCCTTTAAGACTCTCAACTTTGAAAGATATTCTTGCAGCATCAGAAGAGTATATAAATGCTTCTTGTGCTTAACTATTTTTTCTAATGACTCATAAAAACAATGAAAAACTAAGGAGCCTGGATATTAGCATTGTAGGAAAGGTAAGAAGAACCATGGTAAAGAATATTCATAGGTTTCTTGCGAATTTCTTGACACACATCGTTCTGCCTCTTGTCTGGGAGCACAAGCTAAAGCCAATGGCCATTGGATGCAGCAACTGTAGGGATTATCTCTCTCTTATTACTGCGGCTTCTGCCAATTGGAGAATAAGCTTTCCGACCAAGACTCCAAAGGAATGGAGAAGAGAGTCAGGGAAGATGCAAAGACGAGTAAAGTAAAAAGTCTAAGTGGGAATGGACTCAGCATCCAATCATTAACATTGTAGACAAAAGTGCACAATCTTCAAAGATGACCAGTGCATAAATCTGTGTGTCGGGGGGTGGTGAGGGGATGGGAAACAAACAAAAGAGGCATTGGAGGTATCTTTCTCTCCACTCCAGATGTCTCCTGACACACAGAGGGATCTACTAGTAGCCGTGGACAGGGCCGGCACTTATTCCTCAGGGGACAAGTGTCTTTATCTGATGGATGCATTTGGAAGGAAAATCTGAGCACAAACAGCCCAGCCCCTTCTTTCTCTCTTGTAAGTAAATCTGTCATTCTTCTCAGCTCCTCTGTATCTTAAATTTTAGAGGGCTCAATTCTGCCCATGGGGAGGGGTCTGGACTTTGTCCACTGCTGATAGTGATGGGGAGGGTAAGTCTGTGCAATTCTGAGGTTCAGTACTGGGAAACCCACTTGCCTAAAGTTAAAAGCCACATTCCCCAGTAAAGAGCTACAGCCCTTACCTGCAATTACAAAATCCTCCCAGTGTTGAAAACAATTTTTTTCCCCAATTCATCTGGCAGCAAAACCTGAAGTGACCTCAGTCGATGGTGGCGAAACCTGACCTTGATGGACATGACGCCACTTACAGTCCTTATTACCCCACTTAGAGCTATGTGTCCAATACAACAGCCAATAGTCACATGAGTCTATTTAAATTTAAGTCAATTACTGTGAAGTATTAAAAATTCATATTCTTAGTCATACTAGCCACATTTCAAAAGCTCAACCGCCATATGTAAATAGTGCTCTCACACAGAATAATGCAGATAAAGATCCTCAGCATTGCAGAAAGTTCTACAGTACAGCACTTAGTCATGTTTTCTTATAAACATATTCATATCTGGTTATCAGATATTAATAATAATAAACAGCATATGCACCATTTCCCCCCTAAATCTAAAAAAATGTGGAATTGCAAAATCGCATCTGGCCCAGGGGATCACAGATAAGGAGTACTGGCCTGCTTCAGCTTTTATTAGTTATAAAGGCAATATTTGGTCTTTTTTCAGGTTTAGACTTTACCTATTATGGACTGAAGGACTGTATCCCCCCAAATTCACATGTTGAAGTCCTAACCCCCCACAGTGTGATGGTATTTTGGGGTGAAGCCTTTGGGAGATAATGGTTTAGATGAGGTCATGAGGGTAGGGTCCCATGATGGGACTACTGTCCTTAGAAGAAGAGACACAAGAGTTCTCTCTCCCGCATATGAGGATGAGGCAGGGACTGGAGTGATAAATCCACAAGCCCACAGACGTCAAGGACTGGCATCAAAGTAGGAAGAGGCAGAGAAAGTTTCTTCCCTAGAGCCTTCAGTGGGAGCACAGCCCTGCTAACACCTTGATTTCAGGCTCTAGACTCCAGAATCACAAGACTATAGATTTCTGTTGTTTAAAGCCCAATCTATGGTAATTTGTTATGGCAACCCTAGGAAATTAAGACAGATTTTGGTACCAAGAAGTGGGGTGCTGCTCTAACAAATATCTAAGAATGTAGAAACAGTTCTGGAACTGGCTAGAGGCTAGAAGCGTTTTGAGGTGCATGCTAGAAAAAGCCAAGAATGCCATGAAGGGACTGTTAAAGGAGACTCTGGTAAGAGCGCAGAAAGAAAAGAGGAGAGCTGGAGAGATGGCTTCTCAGAGAATACATAAACAATCATGACCAGACTATCGACGACAAAGGCCTTCTGGTGACTCTCAGAAATGAGAAACATGTTATTGGACAATGGAGAAAAAGTGACTTATAAAGTAGCAAAGAACTGGCTGAACAGTGTTTTGTGGAAGGTAGAATTTAGAACCAATGAAACTGGATGTTCAGCTGAGGAGATTTCTAAAGAAAGTATTGCAGGATTGGCTTGGTTTCCCCCATCTCTTTATAGTAAAATGAGAAAGAGATGAATTGAAGTAATAACTGTTAAGCAAAAAGGAACCAGAACTTGATGATCTTGAAAGTTCTCTGCCTATCCATATTGCAAAAAACATTGTTCTGAAAAGAACAGTAAGGGTGTGGTCACACAACCATTTGGTAAAGAAATGAGTATATGTGTGAAGCATGGACCGTCCCCCCTTAACCCCCCCGCCCAGCAGAAACACGGCCAGTGTGAACTGGAGGAGACAGATTGACAGAAAGGAAGGCTGTCAGACCTCTTAGGCCCTACAGGACTGGAAACACAGGGCTACTGCCTGTGAACATGTGTTCTTCTTGAAGACAAAGGAAGAATGACCCCAAAGATTCAGAGGTCATCAGGGCTGCCTCCTTGGTTTCAAAGTTGGGGGAGGCATCACCTGGGCTTCAACAGGGGAGGTGGCCTCTGCCTAAAGACTTGGGGGCAGGGCCTCCTGGAGCCTGGGTGGGTGATTCCCTCCCGGCAGAGCCATAAAGGTGAGACTGTCACCCCAGCACGTCCAGAAGGCAAAGCATCACATCAAAAAGGATTATTCTAGAGCCTTAAAACCTAACGGCATTTGTCTTGTCAGGTTTCGGATTTGCTTGGAACCCTTCATCCTTTTCTTCTGTCTAATTTTCCCAGTTTTCTCATTCCTTTCGGAATGAAAAACTTTATCCTACGCCTGTCCCCTCATGGTATCTTGGAAGCCTATAACTTATCTAACAGCTTCACAGCTGGAGGGGAATTTCGCTTCACGATGAGTCCTATCTGGAGTCTCACCCACATATTATTTAGCTGAGACTTTGGGCTTCAGACTTGAGAGTTGATACACAACAAGACAAGGCTTCTGCAGTTGTTGGGATGCAATAAATGTATTTGGCATGCCAGGAGGACATGAATTTTGTGGGAGGGTCAGGGGCAGAATGTTATGGATTGAGTGTTTGCCCCCCCCCCCCCAGTTCATATATTGAAGCCCTAACTCCCAATGTGATCATATTTGGAGGTGGGGCCTTTGGGAGGTAATCAGGTTTAATGAGATGATGAAAGTAGAGTCCCCAGTATGAGATGTGTCCCTATAAGGAAAGGAGCCTTGGGTAAGAAATGAAGCACAGAAGAGGAATACTATTTAACAGCCCCCTCCAATTTCAGTCACAGGGAGAGAACCGTGCAGGCTCCTCTCCTCTGCGTACTCACGGACAATTCAATTCAGGCTAATCACAGTGGAGAAATTTATATGTGCTTTAGAACCACTGTTCCAAGGAGGTATAAGTGCCATTCTGGCAGAGAGACAGTGGTTAAACGACTGGAAAAATTCCAAGGATTAATAAAGATGCCACAGATGGGACTGCTACGTTGGTGGGAGGTGGGACTAGATGAAGTCCAAGGTCCGTCCACGCAAGAGAACGGGGGACAGTTACTCCTCTCCCACACTGGCTCTTCTTGAGTGTCTATCACACAGTGGGGACAGGTCTGATGCAGATATGCTTTTGCATAGGAATGTGTCCTTCAGAGTTCAGAAAATCCTACCATTTCCCTGAATGCTCCTATGGCTACCTTTTCATGGGGGTAAAGTGGGTCAGGGCAGCTATGGTTCCTTCCTGCTACTCAGCTTCTTGTGGCTGTCAGGCTTCAAGAGGAAGGCCAGCATTGTTGACTACAGCCAGCTGACTTTCTTGACCATATGGGTGTTAAGACATTTACAGAAATCAGGCATGAACCTAAGTACCAAGAGAGATGTTTTGAGGGCCCTGCAGGCTCCAGCTTGTTTCATTCTGCTAGATGAGTTCTGCTAGATGAGCTCCAGCTTGTTTCATTCTGCTAGATGAGCTTAACCTGGTGCCTCAGTTGTCTCCTCTGTAAAATAGGGAGAACACCCTCTGGTCTACCATCCTCACAGGGTTTGAGAACGAAAACCGAACTACTGACTGAGCTAACCTATGTTCTAAAAACATGTATTATCCTAATTACTGATAGGGAAATTTCATACAAGCTCTGTAAAGCAATCTAAGGGAGATCCTTTCTGGATTCTTAAAAGTACTGCTATGAGTTCAACACAGAGAAGCTTTTATTTAGAGCATAAACTGGATTCCCGCTTGTAAAGAAAAGCATGAGATAAAATTCTTTGTCTTAATTTGACAGCGGAGAGGCTCTTGAGTATTGGCCAACAATCTAATACGGGATCGCACCAAAACACAACCATTTGCTTCCTGAGTCATATCCATAAAGATCTGGTGGTAAAGTGCTGTCTCTGACAGAGCATTTACGGAGATCGCAAAGCTTCATGTTCAGGCTCTTAAAAAAAATACCTATCTCTGTCTTTTCTATTTAACATACCCTCAGCTCTCCATTTGGGATAAAAGTTGAAGTCCTGCTCCTATTGCAATTTCTCAGGTAAGAGTCACATTTCTGGGCTTTTAAGATCAATGTTCAAGCTGCCCAGCTCAGTGACCAGAAGGCATGATTCACCCCCTCTCTTGTCTGCTGTCCTAATGTTAATACACGCTGAAGCTTCTACTGTATTTCAAGAAATGGGAAAACTTATAGAATCACATGTACTGGCTTAAGAAAAATGACATTAATCTTGAATATTAATTCAATATTAAGCTAACTTGATATAAATCCATTATCACTGATTTTTATCCTAGAAATTACAAATGTAAAGAAAAATAAACTACTAATGATATTAGCAGACTTTTCACTGTATTTAAAAACAACTTGTTTAAAGAAAAGTGTTACTTAACTGGTTTTACATCAGCACACTTAACACTTCTTATAAGGTTTTTTTTTTAAGCTCAGGAAAATTAAATTCTCTCAAATACTGTTTTATCAATATTTTTAAAAACAACACCGAAAACTTAAGTTGCAAACTTCCTTAGGTCCTTCAACATGCTGCACAGCCCCACAGTTTTCTTTATCCAGATTTAAGTAAAAAATCCTGTAAGACATAGTTCAGATGAAAGGAATTTTAAAGAATGTACTGCAGCTTTCAAAAAGCCTCCTTAATTACTAAGTGCTGTGAAACAGAGTTGTAAATTGATAAGAGGACAGTCATACCCTCCCTCAAAAGTGTACAGCCCTTCTAATACTAATCACTGTGGGTTATCTATTTGATTCTTTTCCCAATCCCTTTGTCATAAGGTGAACTGTACCTGAAATTTCTGCTAGCGTTTTATGAAACAGTAATTTTTTTAGAAAGCTATTTTTTATAGGTCCTCTGAATGCTTTTTACAGGCAACCAGAACCTTGGGTTTTGCAATGATGATTCTATCCATATGACTGTTAACTTTCTTTTTTTCCTTTACTTCTCTGTCAGAACCAAGGCTTGTTAGAGTGTAGCAAGTTTCCCATCTCACACGCCTATTTCAGTCTCCTATAAACTCATCTTAGGGCCAAACACTTATTTTTCTGGGAAAGAGCAACTCTTACAGTTTTATCCTAGCCAAGTCAAATGCATCCTACTTTTTCTTCACTTACTGGGAATGAAAGTTAACGTTCAGGACTGTGAATTGATAGGCAGCGATGAGAGAAAACTGACCACCCGGAGCTCAGCCGCTGTGGTTTGTGAATGCAATAAATCAACAAGTTTTCATTTAGCAGCTACCAGGGCCCCAGCCTTTAGCTGGAACACGACTGAGAAGGCCAAGTTCTAGACCGGGGCCATCTAGCCCAAGATCCAACTGTAGAGATGAACTCATCCTGAACGCTCCACCTGGAAACCAGCGTCAGCCTGTTTCGGGACCGCACAGCGCGTTTCCCCTCGCTCTCTGCGGATCTTGGGTTCACAAGTCTCCTTAGCTCCCCAAGACAAAGGGTCCCACTAGCACACCGGCAAGAGGCAAGCCTCGGGGAACCCCATGCTCTCACTTCGCCTCGGCCTGAACAAGTGGCAGAGGAGGGAGCCCCATTCAGGAATCTGCCGCGGAGCCGAGAGAGCGAGAGGACGTATTATTTGCGTTTCACGATAACCTCGGAGAAGAAACCGCTAAAGGAAAGAAAAACGGGGTGGGGGTGGGGAGTGGCAGGATGAAGGTTCCAGAAGCGTCTGTTAATACCTCGGACATTTCTTAGACCAAGGGAAAAGAACCCAGGGGGCGAGAAATTGGTGTCCCAGGGGAAGTCAGCAGGCAGAAGGAATGAGCGAGGGAAGAAGAAAAGTGATTCAAATTAAAGTCCCAAGCGCTCAGGACAGCCTCGGTATTAGCTAGAGGAAGGGAGCGCCGGGGACGCACGGCGCGCCCGGCTGTGCCATGGCACTCTGGCTCCGCCGCGTAGACGGATAGAAGGACAGACGGAGAAGCGCAAGCAAAGGACTTACCTTCAGGGTTGGCGCTGATGAAGACCCGGACGCTGCGGCCGGCTGGCATCAGGTGAGAAGGCAGGGCGGTGAGGTTCCCAGAGAAAGCCGCCCGCCGGAGCGCAGAGTCCCGGGGACAGGGCAGCTTGGTGCCCGCGCCGGCCGGCCACATTGCCTTCAGGGAGGAAGAGCCGCCGACTCCTGCTTCTCGGGTTCCTGCCCGCGGCTCCGCGGAACGGCTAGGTCGATCCCCGCAGGCGGCGCGGCTCAGAGCCGCTCCGAGCCCGAGGCGACGCGGGCGAGCTCCGTGGCACACACCAACGGCCGGCGGAGAGCGGCCATACGGACCCTCGGGCCCCTCTCACCGCCGCCTCCTGCCCCTCTGGGCGTCAGCCTTCGCTTGTTGCCAGGGCTCAGCGCAGTAGCGGGCGGGAGCGGGAGGTCAGCGTGGCGGCGGCTACGGGCGCGGCGCCTCTTTGCGCCAGGAAGCCGAGCCCATGGCCATGTCCCCGCCCGCGCCCGCCGCTAGAGGAGGGGGCGGTCAACGGGGCCCGGACAGAGAGGGCAAGTGGAGCGGACCAAACTTTATCTACAAAAGGCGTCCGGAGTTTATCGCCAGCCGCCTCCCGTGGGGCACAGGAATATCCCGCGACTTAATTAAATTAAGGGCGGTTCTGTTGCGGGGGGCCTCGGGCTGCCAGGGGTCTCCCTGGCTTCTCTGAGGGCGAGCCCGGGCGCTCCTGGCTGCCTCTTCGGTGGACGACCAGAAAGAAATTAGCCCAAGATTTCTGCTACTCCTCCTCCAACTCTACTAAGGGTCAAACAAGCCCTGAACATTTTCCAAAACGCTCGCATCCCGGCGTCTGCGCGTTTTTTTTTTTTTTTTTGCCTAAGTGCTGGGAATTCCGCCTCAAAGTTAGACGCACCACGGAGCCCGGACTCCCAGGGATCGAAGCACCAAAACTCGGGACCGTCTCGTGCGTCCTGGAGGAAATATCACCGTCGCCGTTTCTCTTGGCGCAGGTGGCGAGTCCTGCCGCTCCGTTCGCTCCCCACGCCCAGCAGAGCTGGGGGTTTTTATAGCGAAGCAGCGCCGCTCACGTGCTCCTCGCCGCGTGCTCACGGAACCTTTTCTAGAGCCGATCTCCGCAGCGAGCCCTCCCGAGGTCTCTAAGTCTCCAGGGGTTATTTCCTGCTCCCACCCGGGCGCATTCCCGGGCCATTCCGCCAGCCCGGAGGCTCCGGGGCCCCGCCGCACGGGAGGATGCCGGGAGCCCCGCGCGCCCTGGCGCGCGCCTGGGCTCCGCAGACCAGTGTGGACTCGGGGGAGCGCCGCCCCGCGCAACGTCCCGCAAAGTGCAGGTGGCCACGGATTGGAGCCAGGTGCGAGAGATCAGAGTTGGCGTGGAGCAGCTTTTCCAAGTTCGTGCAGAGCGTGAGTTGGCTCCACCTGACGCTGATCCAACGTGGCCAGAGCGCATGGGGGGACTGTTGCCTGGGGTCGGGGCGTGAGGTGGACAGTGCAAGGAGTCTGATCCACGTCCGGGGTGACGTGAGATATAAAGGGACTGAGCCATAAAATTGCCATCTCCGGGCCGCACTTCATTGCACCTCCAAAATTCTGCAAATCCCGGGGCACGAAGGAAGTGTGATTGTGCTGTGGGGTGGCGGAAGTGAGCAGGGCGTGCTTAGAGCCTTAACTGGACTTTGGTCTCCAAACCCCTTATGTTGAGCTTTAGGGCAGGAACTCCTGGCTTTTAGAGAGGAAGAATAGCTTTTCCAAATCTTTGAGATTGGGGAGGGACGGGTGGGCACAGGGTGAAGGTAACTCAACTGCTGGTTTTAGCCTCTCACCTGGGGCTTCTGCTGTAGGCAGCTCCTGGCCTCCTCCTGGCCTGCACTTCTTCTGGGCCCAGCTGGTGGCAGTGAAGTCCTACGCACTGCTGTTTATTTTGTCACCCCGCCGCATCACCAGCACACACTTTCTGGGGTAACCTTTTCGGAGAATTGGGTCTCTGGGTTTTTAAGGCTGCCTCTTCAGTACTGAGAACCAGGGGGGCACACAGCAGTCCTTACTTTGTAATAATTTGATGCAACCAATAAAGAAAACCTTGAACGTGCCCATGTATTAGTTCAACTGATCCCACTTAGCAAATTATCTCCTTCCGCTCTCCAACCTCATTACTCCCAGGTGGGAACTTTCTTCAGCAGTAAGGACAACTCTCTGAAAGCTCTCCTGATGTCCCAGGAGGTTCGGACTGGGCTCTCTGGAAGAGGTTATGAATATGCAGTGTCTATTACAGTATCATCCTTTATGAATATACAGTATTTGTTACTGGAGAAAGGAGAGCCAGGACCACTTTATGCCTGATCTCAGTGTTGTTTATGAGACTGATGAGGAGTTGCCAGATTGTCAAGGGCTCGCCGGCCTTCCTCCTTCTCATCCACCGCCCCGCCCCCCCACCCCGCCTCCTTATCTGGTGGTTTCTCTCTTAAAAATCAAACTAGTGGGGCTTCCCTGGTGGCGCAGTGGTTGTGAGTTTGCCCGCCGATGCGGGGGACGTGGGTTCGTGCCCCGGTCCAGGAAGATCCCACATGCCGTGGAGCGGCTGGGCCCGTGAGCCATGGCCCCTGAGCCTGCGCGTCCGGAGCCTGTGCTCCGCAAGGGGAGAGGCCACAGCAGTGAGAGGCCCGCGTACCGGAAAAAAAAAAAAAAAAAAAAAAAATCAAACTGGTGTTTGTGTCTTCTGACCTTTGTTTCAGATCTCAAAGTGTTTCACTTTCTTAGGATGACTTTGGGATTTTGGGCAGCCTCTATAACCTAATTAAGTGTTCTCGACAGGCCGAAGTTTAGCATCTGCCAGTGTCACTGCAGACCAAGGATGCAGAGGAGAGAGAATTGCACGGTATCTGTGGGACCAAGCTTCCAAAGGCTCCCAGCACAGCCAGCTTTGCGTCAGGTTGAGCCGGCTGCTGTCTTTGGGTTATCAGGGCGGTTTCTACCTAAGGATACCCAACCTCCCCCTGCCCGCCCCCAAACGCACGCTTCTACCTTCTTCCATTCTGTCTCTTGTTAACATTGGATAGCCTAAAAACAGAGATTCATTCATTAGCATGCAGATGGCATAAGGGAAGAGTCACTCATGGTGCAAACATTTTGTTATGAATTAACTAGATCTGTTTCCCACCCTGAGGAACTGTAGGCTGTACAAGTGGAGGGTGGGGAGGGAGAGAAACTGGAAAGGGAAGGGAAAGAGTGGGCATGAATGTGGAAGGCAGGCCCCGACTTACAGTATGGAGACGGCTCTGTTTTTATCTGTTTAAAACACTTTACAAACATGTTATTATTACTCCCATTTTATACACACAAAAAAACAAGGCTCATAAAAGAGAAATGACTTACCCAAAGTCATATAACTAGTTAATGCTTGAGCCGGGATCCAGGTACTGGGGCCCCTGTCTCAGTAGTCTTTCTAACACAACACCTTTGTTTTCTAATTTTGCCCAGGTCTGACGCTGGCTGGCATCTTTAGTAACCCGAAAAATAGGTGTTCAGGCCTGGGTTCACAGGTGTGGAAGGCTGGTTATCACAGACCAAATAGGAAAGAAGTTCTGCTACAAGATCACACAAGACTAGACTCTTCCAACTTGTAGGATGTTGATCTGATGACCAAGACTTCCAAATTCCTTGTTTCCCTTGGGTCCTGTCTTTTCCTCATAAGACCACAGGTAAACCCATACCATCCCTGAAGTTGGCTGGAGCATCTAGAAAAGCACCTAGAAATAGAAATAGGAAAATAAATGTACATGAAAAATGGGCTTGGGACCAAGCTCGTGATCAGGAACAGGTATTCCCCTCTCCATCCTCTCACTCACCCCACTTTGCAGGCCAGAGGACCACAAAGAGGTTACTATCTTTATAAACAGTGATGCCAGCCCTTGATAAAACAGGGCTGCTCAAAGGTTAAGTTACTGCCAGGTTCATTCTACTCGTAAAGCTAGAAGGATTCCTTGCAGTCAAGGAGTCCAACTCCCCTTAGTATATAGATAGTGCCCCTCCCACAAAGTAATTTTATGAAACAGGAGGAAAGAAAACTAATGTCTAATAATATTGATATGTTAAGCGTCTGTAAGCTAGACACTGTATAAAGCTTTTAATAGGTTTCTCATTTAATCCCACTGTATCTGGGATCTGGGCCAAATACCTCTCATCTTCCCACTTGATGCCCCTTCTTGGACACCGTTGTCCCTTGTACACCTCTTGTGATGTATGTGTACGTTGCTTGTTCCAAAGTCCATGGTATGCAAATGTACCTCACCTACTTCCCTTTCCTGTGAAAGCTGGTGATTTTTCACCCAGCTGCATGGCTGTATCACATGTTCAGTTCATTCTGCTTAGATAATGGGTGTGGTGATCATAAAGAACATTGACTCTGACCCAGCAGAAGGAAGATACATCATCCAAACTGTATTGACCTGCATGTACATTTGCATTTCTGTACATCAAATATTCTGGCCTGGATGCTTCTGGACCAGTGTTCTGCATTTTTCCTATTGTGGATAGAAGTGGAAATAGACCCCCTAGTGTTATGAAGATGACCAAATTAACACACCATACTACTGTATAACACAAAATCTAGCCAGTGAAGCCAACCACGTGTTTTTGTGTTTCCCAAACTTGTAGAAGTGTTTTAAACTTAATGTTACATTAAAGTTCACAGTTGCTCCCTGATATGGGTGATAAATATTTGAATCTCTTTGCTAAAATGAGAAATGGCTTATGTAGGGTCACTCAAGCAAGGAATCTGTTTTCCAGAGTTCCAGCTCAGGATATAATCCAGACCCTCAGGAACCCACTTACTTGTTTACAAAATGGAAATTTTCAGTTTATGTGAGATTTGTCAGCATAACAATTTGCCAACAGAGATTGTTGATTCAGAGGTGTCTGCAGCATGATAGAATTCACAGCAGCTTGGTTTTAAATAAAGTTACACCTTTCTGAAATTGCTATCTGATGTCTTCATGGCTCAGAAATTCTAACTTTATATCCACCCCCTTCCAATTCTGTGTAATGTATTTTCTGAGCAGTCTGCCTCTTACAACCTTCTATACAATTACATTGTTATGAGAGTACTATGTCTGTCATACAAAGTAGAAGAAAGTAAGGTAAGTTTCTTAATAAAAAATCTGTATCATGACATTAGTCACAAATACAGTACCTTTAGACACCCTCTTCTCTCTTCTTCCATCATTTGATACTTATTTGGAAATCACTCTTTACAAATCACTTTCATACCTGTTAACTCATTTTGATTCTAACCCTGTGAAGTAGGTTTTGGATTAACTATACTCCTACTCCCCATTTTTCTAATATGAAAAAGCGGGTCAAGCAATATTAATGGCATGTCCAAGTTCACTCAGTTGGTGGATGGTAGAACCAGTCTAAAAACTGGATCTCTGGACACCAAACTATAGGTTAATTATAATATGCCACGTGGTTACCAATATATAACACGATCCATTTGGCCAAATCGATAAAACATCATTTGCATTTTCTATACATTTTATACTAGTTGTTAGGAAAACCAAATAATATAGTGTATAAAACATTCTGCTTGAATGGCAATGTTAGGTACATTTACATTGGTTTTTATATTTTTACTGAGCAAAAGCTAACTCCATATCATTGAATTCTATTAACAGCTCAGTTTTATGTGTTTTTTGGTTTGTTTTTTTTTTGCGGTACGTGGGCCTCTCACTGTTGCGGCCTCTCCCGTTGTGGAGCACAGGCTCCAGACACGCAGGATCAGCGGCCATGGCTCACGGGCCCAGCCGCTCCGCGGCATGTGGGATCTTCCTGGACCGGGGCACGAACCCGTGTCCCCTGCATCGGCAGGTGGACTCTCAACTACTGCGCCACCAGGGAAGCCCACTGCTCAGTTTTAAAGATGAGTACAAGAGGCTCAGAGAGCTTAAATGAGTTTGTTTGAATATATACCCAGGAGTGGGATTGCTGGGTCATGTGATAGTTCTATTTTTAATCTTTTGAGGACCCTTTATACTGGTTTCCATAAAAGCTGTACCAATATACCTTCCTACCAACAGTGTACAAGGATTCTCTTTTCTCCACATCCTTGCCAACCCTTGTCTTTCATTTTTTAAATAACAACCTTCCTAATAGGTGTGAGGTGATATCTCATTGTAGTTTTGATTCACATCTCCCTGACAATGATTTTTTCATTGTCGTCATTTTTTCATTGGTATCTTTTCATATATCTGTTGGCCATTTGTATGTCTTCTTTGGAGAAATATTGATTTAGTTCCTTTGCCCATGTTTTAATTGGGTTATTTAATTTTACTTTATTTTTTTGCTATTAAGTTGTATGAGTTCCTTATATATTTGGGGTATTTATCCCTTATAAGATATATGGTCTACAAATATTTTCTCCCATTCTGTTGGTTTGTTGATGATTTCCTTTGCTGTGCAGAAGTTTTTAGTTTGATATAATGTCACCTGTTTATTTTTGCTTTTGTTGCCTGTGTTTTTGGTGTCATATCCAAAAAAATCATTGCTAAGATCAATAGATAAAACAATCCTAAAATTCACATAGAAGCACAAAATACTCTGAAGAGCCAACGCAATCTTGAGCAAGAAAAACAAAGCACATTTGTTTTTCAAATCACATTTACTTAATTCAAATTATAGTACAAAGCTATAGTAATCAAAACAGTACAGTTCTGGCATAAAAACAGACACATCAACCAATGGAACAAAATAGAGAGCCCAGAAATAAACCCATGCATACACAGTCAACTAATCTTCAGCAAGGGTGCCAAGAATACAGAATGAGGAAAGGATAGTCTCTTCAATAAGCATCGTCAGGAAAATTAGATATCCATATGCAAAAGAATGAAAATGTCCCCTTTTCTTATAACATGAAGAAAAATCAACTCAAAATGGATTAAACCTAAGACCTGAAATTGTAAAAGTCCTAGAAGAAAACAGAGGGGGAAAGTGGTTTTTAAAAATGATTTGAACACTACTTGCTGGGTTATAAGATACTCAGGGGAGTAAAACTGTAATAAATAGGAAGTGGTAAGTCAAAATAGAATTTTGCCACCTTTTCTGAATAATTGTGCTAATAAGGATATGACAATAAAATTTACTAACCATAATCCAATATGTGGTCCAATTCAATTCAAAGAATAAACTATCATTTGAAATCAAGTGTTTGCTTTATATATGGTTTAGATAGAAAATAATAAATCAGCCATCTGTCCAACACAGGGTTTTTGGTGGAAAACAACAGAACTGGTGCTGATTGGCTTAAGCATGTAAGCAATTTTCTGGAAAATTATTGGGTAGTAATAACATTGCTGGGAGGGATGAAAAACCAGGCTTGGAAAATGGGAGGGGACCAGAAGAGGTCAGCTCATTGGATCCACAACGTAGTGTCACAAGAACAGACACTTAGCACTGACACTGCTGCTGCTGCAGCCTGAACGCTGAAGTACACCCCTGCCACCACCAGTACCATTGGCTGGATACCACCACTGGCACCATTGCCACTGGGCACTAGATGTTGCCATCACTATTGCCCTGTAATCTATTACACTATTGCTCTGGATTCTGAGGCCAGGAAGCCAGGGAGAGTGACTATCTGTCCTGCAGGCAGTACAGAGTTTTCTAAGCACTAGAAGGAGGTTCAGAGGTCAGATGGTTAAAACCTTTACACACCTCCCCGAGCAAGTGTACAGTATCTGTTCTTATATGGCCCAGAACATCTGGATGCTGTGGACAAGGGATGAATTGAATGCTTTTTGCATTTCTAGAATAAAATTAGGATAATGATGCTCTACCTCTTTAAGACTCAGATACCTGAAAAAGCTCACCTCTCTTGGACCACAACCAAGAATAACAAAGTGAGCTAAGAAGAATCCTCTAAGCAACCACACTCTATGTTACAATGTTCACACACTGTTGCTCGCTCTCTTGACTCATGGGAGGTCCCAGAGGCTCTCTGTCAGGGTCTCGTCACATGTACTATATTCACAATTCAAACAAGCTGGGTTTTCCTGGTTGGCAGAACCACAGCAGATTCGAGACAATGAATTGGAAGAGGAAGGGCTGCTATCTGGAAATGAGAAATGACTGTTCCCAGCAGAGTCAGAAACCATATGACAGCAGAGGTAATATGTACACACACACACACACACACACACACACACACACACCAGTCAGTGATCTAGGGACCACTTAATTTTGGAACAGTAGAACTCTATATATCTCAAAATGGGACAGACAAAGAATGAATAGATCCTGAAATTGAGACAGACTAACTTCAGGATATTGCAAGTACTTGGGCATAATTTTCAGTAGCAAAAAACTTAAGAGAGTTTAGACAGAAAGGCAATTGGCACTTGTGATATCCAGTAGTAAACATCAAGTAGTTGGAGATCAATAGCAAATGAAGAAGGCAGAGATTCAGTTCTCTTATCTCCAAGAAGAACATTGTAGGGCACTTTTACTTAAGTGCCTGAAGCAGTGGTGGTGGTAGTAGTAGTAGTAATAATGCCAATGACAATACTAGTAATAAAGTAAACACTTAAATGCCTTTCACTGGGCTAGATATGGTTCTATGAGTTTATAGACATTAACTTATTTAATTCTAAGCTGTCATCCCTGGGAAGAAGGCACTATTATTATTCCCATTTTCCATATGAGGAAACTGGGGCGAGGTAATGTCAAGATGCTTGCCTAGATCACGCAGGATGTGGTGGGGTATGTACTTTAATGCAGGCAGTCTGGTTCCAGAGTCTGAGTTTCAAACATTATGATATACTCCATCTCTAGATGCTAGGTAGCATATACCAATGTAATTATCCAGGCAAAGGAGAACTAGCTCAAGACAAGGAAAGTAGGAGGAAACTCAGGTTGCAAAATTTGTCTTAAAGGTAAGGGAATGGAGATAATAGTAAATGAATGTTTACTCTGTGTTGCATTCATTACCTTCATTATCTCATATGGCCTTCCATATGCCACATGATACTGTTACTCATTTTACAAAGGAACAATCTGAGGCTTGGAGAGGTTAAGTAATGATCCATCCTCACAGAACTTGTTAAGCAATGAAGCTGGGATTCAATCTCCATTCACTTACTGCTACAGGGTAGCACTGCCTTTAAACAGTGCAAAAGCCAGTTGCAAGAATGAGGTATTAAAATTGTCCATTCATATATTCATCCATTTTATTTATTTGCTTGTTTTATTTGTTCATTTATTCATTAAACACTTCCTGTTAAGCATTTCTTTGTTCCAAGGACAAACCCTGTTCTCAGGCAGTCCAGTCTAGTATGGGACTCCAAAAAATGTTATCTGTGTAGAGGAAGACTCTAATGAAATGACCGTCAATCAGTTTAGAGGTTTCTTAAACATTACTAAACCCAGTAAGACAAGTACATACTTGAAAAGACATCAGTTGACACTCTAGAAAAAAAGGGCTGCATGGAAGCAAAGAGTCACGATGCCCAACAATGCAAGAGCAAGAATCTAAAAGGGGTTTCATGGGCTCTACTCAAACAGGTAGTGGGCTATAATAGCAGGATGTGGGTTTGGGAAACAAATGGATAAATGCGGGTTCCAATACTGGCTTCGACATTTAGAAATTGTGGCTATAGCCTAATAAATTTTCTTCTCTAAGCCTCAGTGCCCTTCTCTGTGAAATGGACATGAGTTGACTACTTTTCAGTGGTGAACAGTAAACGTGTTAAAGGACTTAGCACAGTGCCTGGTACTCAGGGATGGTGATTATTATTAGAAGAGAAGCCCAGCTAGACATAGTTATTAATTTAAAAGGGGATCGTGACAGCAAAACTATGTCAGATTTTTAAAACTTTGTAGTTTTAAAAAATTTTAATTTATATTGATAAGGTCTAGCAAAAACAAACAAAATCAAACAAACCAGTCAATGACTACAATTCCATTTGAGGAATTTTGGCTGTTTGTGTCTTGTTTCGTGTGTTTGGGGATGAGGGTTGCAGGTCTACCAAAAGGAGCTGAGGACGTTGGATTTTACTCTACAGGCAGTCTAGCTGAGATGAGAAAATCTAGGTAAGACATGAGCTAGAGCAACATGAAAAATGGCAAGAGAAGTACATTGATTCCTGGGCCTGTGGCAAAGCAGAAAAGGAGATCACAGAACGTCAGAAGATATCTTGCAATTTAAAAGTGGAAAACTCATACTGTTCCTGATATTGAGGTCCAAGATCAAAACAGAGCCAGGAACAAGGCTCAGAATAGATTCATGCTCAGTAGCTGGTAAATATCCTTTAGCTAGGAGTTGGGGGACTCTAGGAGCCTGGGTCGACGCAGTGTAGGTACTGCTGAAGCTCTAAATGTGAACAGAGGAGGGATCTGGGAACAGGCAGCGTTAATTACCTCTTAGCTCTGGCACTTGCTATTTCCTCTCTAGGCTTTAGCAGTAGCCAGTAGCCTCTGGATTGATCTTTCCATCTTCATCCTCAACTCTCCTGTACAGCTTTTCACAAATATTCTGCTCTTAACTTTTATTTCCTGTCTTCTCTCTACTCTTCATTTACCGATTAACTTTGACTAAATCAAGGTGTAAAACTCAGTATTGTAGTTTTTGGTACTGAATGGCTTCACTTCCATCCTTCAAGGCTTATCCTTTCCAAGTCACTCTCACAAAAGCCTTCCCTGATTTTGCCAACTAAATGGAATCCATCTCTGTTTTGCTCCATCTAATGTTTGCATTACTGATATAAAGGCAAGGTTATGTTGCAATAACAACCAACCTCAAAATCTCTGGGATTCTTTTCTTCAGTATCATACCAGAGGTTCTAGAGAGGGCAATTAAGAAAGTAAAATAAATAAAAGACATTAAATTAGAAACAAAGAATAAAACTTTGTATTTGCAGACAACATGATCTTCTATGCAGAAATCCCAAGAAAGCTACTAAAAAATACTAGAATAAATGAATTTAGCAAGGTTACAAAAATCAATTGCACTTCCATACACTAGCAATGAATAATACAAGAAAGAAATTAAGAAAGCAATTTCACTCACAATAGCATCCAAAAGAGTAAAAGCTCATTAAAAATAAACTTAGCAAAAGAGGTGCAAGACCAAAAGCAACAAGACATTGTTGAAAAAAATAAAGGAAGACCTAAATGAATGAAGATACTTTATGTTCATGGATCAGAGGATTCAGTATTAAGATGGCAATACTCCCCAAATTTATCTACAGATTTAATGCAATTCCCTGAAATTCCAGCTGGTCTAATTCCTTCCCTCCTTCCCCCTTCCTTCCTTCCTCCCTCCTTCCCTCCCTCCCTCTTCCTTTCTTTCTTTCTTCTTTCTTTCTTTCTTTCTTTCTTTCTTTCTTTCTTTCTTTCTTTCTTTCTTTCTTTCTTTCTTTCTTTCTTTCTTTTTCTTTCTTTCTTTCTTTCTTTCTTTCTTTCTTTCTTTTTCTTTCTTTCTTTCCTTCTGCAGAAATTGACAAGCTTACTTTAAAATTCATGGAAATGCAAAACCTACACTAGTCAAATCAATCCTTAAAAAGGAATGACAAGATTGAAGGACTTTACACTACCAGATTTTAAAACCTATTACAAAGCTACAGTAACTATGTGTGGTACTGGCATAGAATAGATACATGTGTGGTACATATATACAATGGAATATTACATAGCCATAAAAAGGAATGAAAGTGGGTCATTTGTAGAGATGAGGATAGACCTAGAGTCTGTCATACAGAGTGAAATAAGTCAGAAAGAGAAAAACAAATATCATATATTAACACATATATGTGGAATCTGGAAAAATGGTACAGATGAACCTATTTGCAGGGCAGGAATAGAGACACAGATGTAGAGAATGGACATGTGGACATGGCAGGGGAAGAGGAGGTTGGGACGAATTGGGAGATTAGGATTGACATATATACATTACCATGTGTAAAATAGATAGCTAGTGGGAAACTGCTGTATAGCACAAGGAGCTCAGCTTGGTGCTCTGTGATGACATAGATGGGTGGGATTTGGGTGGGCATGCAAGGGAGGTCCAAAGGAGGGGATATATGTATACATATAGCTGATTCACTTTGTTGTACAGCAGAAACCAACACAACATTGTAAAGCAGTTATACTCCAATTAAAAAAAGAATAGAATTAGAAGAATAGAATTAAGAGACCAGAAAGAAATTCTTATGTTTATGATCAATTCTTTTTGATGAAGGTGCCAAGACAATTCAATAGGAGAAATAAGAATCTTTTCAACAAATGGGTCTGGGGCAACTGGATATCAACATGCAAAAGAATGAATTTAGACCCCTACTTCACACCACACGTAAAAATGTTCTTGAAATGGATCATAGATCTAAATGTAAGAGCTAATGCTATAAAACTCCTACAAGAACTCATAGGAGTAAATCTTTGTGACCTTGGCTTAGGCAAAGTTTTCTTAGATATAACATCTAAAGCACAAGTGATAAAAGAAAAAATCAAAACATTGGACATTGTCAAAATTAAAAACCTTTGTCTTGCAAACATATCATCAAGAAAGCGAAAAGGCAACCCACAGAATGGGAAACAATACTTGCAAATCAAATATTTGATAAGGGACTTGTGTATAGATTATATAATGGACTTTTCTAACTCAATAATAAGAAATATACCAGTTATAGGGGCTTCCCTGGTGGCGCAGTGGTTGAGTATCTGCCTGCTAATGCAGGGGACACGGGTTTGAGCCCTGGTTTGGGAGGATCCCACATGCTGCAGAGCAACTGGGCCTGTGAGCCACAACTACTGAGGCTGTGCATCTGGAGCCTGTGCTCCTCAACAAGAGAGGCTGCGATAGTGAGAGGCCCACGCACCGCGATGAAGAGCGGCCCCCACTTACCACAACTAGAGAAAGCCCTCGCACAGAAACGAAGACCCAACACAGCATAAATAAATAAAAATAAATTAGTAAACTCCTACCCCCAACATCTAAAAAAAAAAAGAAATATACCAGTTATAAAATGATCAAAGAATTTACTAGACATTTCTCCAAAAAAGATTTACAAATGATGAATAAGTACATGAAAAAATGAACAACATCATTACTCATTAGGGAAATGCATATCAAAAGTATAGTAAGATACCATTTCATACCCACTTAAATGACTATAATAAAAAAAGCCAGACAATAGCAATTGTTGGTAAGGATGTGAAGGAATTGGAATCTTTAAGCATTGCTGATGCGAATGTAAAATGATGCAGTCACTTTGTTTTTGTTGTTTTTTAAAAACAATTAATTAATTTTTAAAACTGCGTTGGGTCTTCGTTGCAGCACATGGGTTTCCTCTAGTTGCGGCGAGTGGGAGCTACTCTTCGTTGCGGTGCGCGGCTTCTCATTGCAGTGGCTTCTCTTGTTGCAGAGCACGGGGTCTAGGCTTGCGGGCTTCAGTAGTTGTGGCTCGCAGGCTCTAGAGCACAGGCTCAGGAGTGGTGGCGCATGGGCTTAGCTGCTCCACGGCATGTGGGATCTTCCAGGACCAGGGCTCGAACCCATGTCCCCTGCATTGGCAGGCAGATTCTCAACCACTGCGCCACCAGGGAAGTCCCTGATGCGGTCACTTTGGAAAGTAGTTTGGCAGTTCTTCAAAATGTTAAACGTGATTATCATATGATCCAGCAATTTCACCTAGAGCAATTCTAAGATAAACAAAAATATATAACAACACAAACTTTTACAAAAATGTTTGTAACAGCATTATTCATAAATGCCCAAAAGTGGAAACAACGCAAATGTCCAACACGTGGTGAATGGATAAATAAAATGGGTACATACATACAATGTATTCAGCAATAAAAAGGAATACATTACTGAGAGATGCTACAACATGGATGAATCTCCAAAATAATCTGCCTGGTGAAAGAAAACAGTCACAAAAGACCACATATTGTACACGTCAATTTATGTGAAATGCCCAGAATAGGTAAATTTATAGAGACAGAAGTAGATTAGTGATTGCCTAGGGCTGGGAAGATGAAGGAGAAATGGGGAGTGAGTGCTCATGGGTATGAGAGTTCTTGTTGATTAAATCTTCTAAATGATGTTGTTCTGATGAAAGTGTTCTAACATTAGATTATGGTGATGGTTACATAACTTTGTAGATGTACTAAAAACTACTGAATTGTATACTTTAAACAGGAGAATTTTGTGGCATATAAATTATACCTCAATAAAACTGTTTAAAAATCACAGTGTTTTAATACAACGAAAGTTTCTCACTCCTGCTGCATATCCAGTGAAGGCTGGGAGAGGAGCTTTGCTCATAGTGGACACTTTAAAACCCTGGCTGATGGAAGCACTACTTTCTCATATACTTCTATGATCACTAAGGTAGAATAAAAGGAATGTGGTGAATTGCCTTATTGGCCCTTAAGACCTCCACCTGGAAGTTATACACATCACTTCAACTCATGTTTCATTAGCCAAAAGAAGTCACATGATCACACCTAACTTTAGAGAGGGTAATTTCAACTCAACTATATACCTAGGAGAAAAGAACTGGAATATTTGTGGAGTATTTTAATGAACACCACGTTGGTCTTATCTTCTTTCCTAGGTTTTAGTTCCTGAGCACAGTGATACCATATTTCCTCACTGCCATAGTTTCCTTAAGTTCTTTTTTTTCTTTTTGAATAAGATGGAGGTATTTACATGAGTAAGATTAAAAAGAACACACACACACACACACACACACACACCAGTCTAGAATAGTACTTTCTTCACAGTAAATGTTTCATAATTATGTGTCAGTAGAATAAATGAATATGAAATGATTAAGCAACAGTGCAGAGCCATGCGTGATTAATAGCCCAATGTGTGGATTAAGGATGACTACAGTAGGAGTTTGGAAAAGAGGAGATCAAAGCGAGTGGAGGTGGCAGATGCACAGTAATGGGTGTTCCCAATCTCTATCTCTGGTATCAGTACAGATGGATCACTAAGAACTGCTGCAGTGACCCAGATGGACGGTGTTATCTGTGTCACAGTTTGTTTTTTTCCCAGATATGGGTTGGGCAGAGACCTGCGAGCTTAATTAGGGCAGTAAAGAATAGGATCCAAATCACTTAACCTTTCTGAATCTCATTTTACAAATCAAGATTGTCAAATGTAGCTGTGTAACGCCTTAAAGCCCTGTGATTAAATATGCTATTAGTATTGTATGCAAAATCTATCAGAGAGTAAAACAGCACTTCATGCGTACGGAGTTGTTGAATATGTCAAAGCTTTAATAGCCGTCTGGAGTTAAACCTGTGTTCCGCTGAATTTAGAGTTTTCACAGACATGCTTTAATGAAGAACCCCTTCTTTCCAGAAATTCATTAGGCTGTTACACATACACTTGAGTCATTTTTACATCATGAAGAGGTTACTAAATTAAAAGGATTGCTGAGAGTACTTTCAAGGCATTGCTAATTCTTTCAATGTATTTGGACTTTCAAGCAAAAATTTAATGCTGTGTTGGCTGGAAGAAATCAAAATCTCTACTTCCTTCACATACTTATTAGATATATATCTTAATTAATTTCAATTCTTAAGGAAAGGACCTGTTCCCTCAAGAAAGCTTTTTACATGTCCATTGTCAGTACTGGTTGTTTTTTTTTTTTTTTGTACATTTATTTATTTTATTTATTTATTTTTGGTTGTGTTGGGTCTTCATTGCTGCACATGGGCTCTCTCTAGTTGCGGTGAGCTGGGGCTACTCTTCATTGTGCTGCGCAGGCTTCTCATTGACGTGGCTTCTCTTGTTGTGGAGCACGGGCTCTAGGCATGTAGGCTTCAGTAGTTGTGGCACACGGGCTCAGTAGTTGTGGCTCGTGGGCTCTAGAGCACAGGCTCAGTAGTTGTGTCCCTGTGGCTTCCCGGACCAGGGCTCGAACCTGTGTCCCCTGCATTGGCAGGCGGATTCTTAACCACCGTGCCACCAGGGAAGCCCCCTGTATTGGTTGTTACAGTGACCAAAATCACCTAATAGTAGCCACGCTCCACTACCTGGTTTGCAGACAACTCTAAACACAGAGAGAACAGTTAACTTATTCCTAGAAAATAGTCTCTATTTTTTAAATATTCAGTTACAAGTTTTTTTTTCTGTTAAAAATATTTCTTTCCTTCTACCACCAGAAGGGAACAGTAAAAATTTGGGTTAAAAAGTCAGGAAAACAACAACAACAAAACCACTTACCACTAGCACATGTAAGTCTTAGTTTAATCTATTTTAAAATGAGAAAAAATAACTAAGAGATATGGGAGCAGATTTCAATTTTTGAAAACTTATGATTATGGAAAGAATAGGGAAATATGAATCATTTGGAAATAGGAATAGTGAAGAAGCTATAAATTAAAATTTACACAGCCTACCTTAATAGTTAGGTTTTTGGAAAGATGTAGAATGTCTACTAGGAGTGAAAAGCAAAAACATTTTCTTACCATAATCACTTATTTGAGCTTTTTATTTGGAATTACACAGCACTTGGCACAGAGGAAGTTCTTAATACATGCTTCTAGAATGAATTGCCCATACCATTTCAAATGATCTTGGAATATATTCAAAATAAAAGACAAGTAGTTTCATCTAGCAACGGCGCATATTAACACCAAGAAAGCCATATGTGGAACAGAATATTTTTAGTATTTCGCTAAGGGAACCACACTACAGTTAATTCTGCAAAAAGTAAATACCTTCACAGCCTAGAGTTGCAAGGACAATCATGAATAATACCACAGAAATATCCATAAAGAACTTCTCATGTAAACTGATAAATACATTAACATCTATCTTTTGCCTATTTGCTTGTTGCATCAGTGGAGAAGTGGCAAAATCAGTCATGTGACACTTTGCCCCTATTAGATAAACACAGTTTATTTCAGCAAGAATTTATTGAGCACCTACTACATTTTTGTACTGTGATGTCACCAAGGATATAGACTTGAAGAAGGAGACTGATTGAAGAAGAACCTTGAGGAAAGACAGATAGAGGGAGGAAAAAAATGACATTAAAATTTTACTCAAAATAAAAGGAGCAACAATTGATATTTACTTTATGCACCATTATTTTCTAATCCCCTTACTCCATCTGACTCAAGACATGAGAATTATAGTAAGTCAAGAAAGCCCTCCATCTGTTAAAAATGTAGATTAAGCACTTAATCTTGTGGGCAGCCACACAGAGCACCAAGAAATTTCTCACAATTGAAATAATAAAAGCAGGATCCCATCTTTAGTTAAGTGTAGCTGATACAGTTTTCGGAATGATCTCTACTGTATTAATAGATAGGTTTGCAAATATCTCCAAGGGTCTAGTGCTCCCCTTTGTTCTCAAGTGAGATGAAATACACTATGCAACTGGCATGACACTCACAAATTAGGAAGACAATTTGCCATGCATTATAAGTAAATTATAAGGTAGATACTTGCTGTGTGTGCCACTCATCTTTGCCTCCTTGCTCTCCCACTCTGTGACCTACTTTCACATGGATGCAGTGCTAGCTCTGGCTGCTGTGTTCATATAACACTAAGTCAGTACCTCCACTTTTGATCAGTTCAAGGGTGGGCTTGTCAAAAGTCCTTTCCCTGGGAATTTGGGTGTCTGGACCTGTAACAGGTAAATCCAGGAGGCATCAGTGGTCATGTTTCTTACACGTGCACCAGAGAAGCAATGGAAGCTGGGTAAGACAGAGTCAGAGCAGGTCAAGGACTACAGTAAGCACCAGAAGGAGAGAAAGAGCTGGAAAGCAAGAGAGAAGAGTGTGAGAGAGAGAGAGGGAAAGGCATGCAACGGACACATAGACAAGAGGCAAGATGTAGAAAATGGGTCCAGACAGAGCTTGAATCTCTAAGGCACAGGTGAAGTCTGCCTGCATCCCAGCCTTTCCCTGCCATAGAAAGAGGAGAGAAACACTTCCTCTATAATGAAGTCCCCCTTGTTTGTCTAAATGTCTCAAGTGGTTTCTGTTGTTTGCAACCTTGTAAATGTTATATATCCAAGCAATAATGTGGTTGTTTCTGGGCATTTATCTCCCCTTCTCTCTCTTGACCCAGGAGGGACTTTCCCCCTCTACTGCCTCACATCAAAGTAGAAACAATGATTCAAACAAGTCTTCTACATAAGTGACAAGTAAGAAGCTTGCCTGAAGGTCCTTTTCTCTCCCAGTGGGGAATGATCAGATATTACTGTCCTTGGGGAGAGGGAGAGAGAAGCCAGAAACTTATCTAACACTCAATGGGAGAGGAAGGATGGTTTGGAGGGACAAGGGTGAAAACTTTCAGTCAGGAGGACCAAGAGTAGAGTGGAAGACATAAGAGGTTGAACACTTCCCCGCCTGCTCACTCATCACCTGCCATTCAATAGTTCTGGGACCTGGTCAGTTCTTTGATTAGAGAGTAAGAGATTTGGACTTCTTTATGGGGTTGGCTTAACACAACTGCAAATCATAAACCACAAACCACAATTTATAACATCATGGCTAGTTCTCCATTAGCAAGTGATTATCTAGAAATTTCAAATAATTAAAAAGAAAGTAGTTAAGACTGAAAACTATTGCCTAACTCATCACTCATCACAACATTCAGGTCAAGTTCTAAGATATAGGGATCTCAGTGGATGCCTGTCTGAGGACACACTTCTGTTTGAGGACATATCCGTTTGCAGGTATACTTAAAGTGGGGTCCGTTTAGCTAAATGTTAAAAGGAGACAATTAAAATAGAGGTTTACTTGAAGGGAAAAATATGCCATCCTTCTTTTAAAGCTAAGAAAACTCAGAGAGCTCAGATGTCACTGGGATAATTCAAGCCCAAATGGACCCCTCTTCCATTTGGATTACACTGGCTCTTGGGACTCGGTATTAACAAGCATTACCAAGCGTATGGATGTTTTAGTTAATTCTGCTGTCTTTGTGTCTCTAAGAAACAGACCTTTGGTGAGATATATGGTTTGTATGCCTGGCCCTGTTTGCTTCTCTCTGCTGTGCTAATCCAGGAAGAAATGACAGCTGAGGTCAGGCTCTTGCTAGACAGCAAGTCACCTGACTCTTGACTCTTGTTATCAACCATGTGTCCATAGCCACCTTTGTCACATCTTTGCCCAGCTGACTTCCGGCCTGCCTGACATCTCTTTCTTCCCCATTCTCCCACTCAATTTCTCCCGAACTTCACAGCCCTGTACACTCTGATCACGTGCTCAACTCCCAGACTACTGATACCCTGCCTACACTAGCCATGAAGGACGCCATCTGCTTCAGGGGAAGTGGGAGTTCCCATCTGCTCAAACACACGACAGGGAACTCAATTAGGGTGCAAGGAAGTAGGGTGAAGAGAAGTCTGGAATGAGAAGAGTGTAGAAGGAATTAAGCCAGAAGCTTAGGGATTTGGCACAGTTCTAAGCACTGGGGATACCAAGATGAACATGAACCTCATTTTTCAGTAGTGCAAACAGAAAATAGACAATTTGATGAATAGATAAATAAGATAATCTAGGTATTGATAATAAGTACGATTTTGAAAAGAGGGTATGGTATAAAGAGTGTGGGAAGGGTGTCCAATCTAAATAAGGTGGTCAGGAAAGTCCCTCTGAGGAAGTGGCATGTGAGCTGAGACCTGAATGATAAGAAGAATCCACCCAAGAAGTGATTTGGAGATAGAACATTACAGGTAGGGAAAACCACAGGGCAAGGGCTCTGAGTCCAAATACACTTGCCTGTGTTAGAGAATCAGTTGGGTTGAGTAACAGCTAATGAGGGGAAGGATGATCCCCTAGATGCCTTGAAGGGAATCTAGGCAAGACCAGATCCTATAGGGTCTTGCAGGCTGCCATAAGGTGTTGAGGCAGTTTTGGAGTGTCTTTGGCCTAGAAATAACATTGTCAGATTTATGTTGTTGAAGCTCAACTGGGCATGGAAATGAGCCGTTGGAGGGCATGCGTACAATCAGAGGGACTTCAGTCGGGCGGATGGCTTGGACTAGAAATGTTGAGTAATTTGCTCAAAGACACTCAGCTAATAAGTCAAGAATAAGTGGCAAAGGTTCCGTGGGAATAGAGGAGTTGAACAGAAACACATCATTCCCTCCCAAGCCTCTTGTTCCCCCTGACCTAGAATGTTGGCTGATATTCCAGCTCAGCTGAGAAACCAAGGAAGGGTGGACTTTTGTCATTCTTTTTTGCAGTCTGGTGCCTTTGAACATGCCTACTTTGAGGAGTTTATGTTAAGAGTCCCTATGGAAGATATCAGAAACTAATTTTTCCAGCTTCCTTTGCAGTTCTGGCATAAGCATGGGATCTATGTGCTGCTAACTGGACATTTATGTATAAGTTATAGGTTTGGAAGGTGGTGATGAGAAGTAGGCACTGAGAAGAACCCATTGTGTGAAGCAGCCCCAGAGATGTGTGTCTACCAGAACCAGGAGAGGAGGTGGCTCTGATGGTGCATCCAGGGCTCATGCCAGTGCCGTCAATGCCGGGTGTACTGGGAGTCTGTTGGGACCATGCTCCTGAGGAAAGTGGACATTATATTTGGCCACAAAGCCTCCAAGGCTGGTTCTCCACCTGCCAAGCAATGTCAAAAGCTACCTAGAGTCCTTAATGCATCCCTTTTCTGCTTATATCAGTTGGTTCTTTTGGTTGACTACTTAAGAATCATGACTGATACCTCTGTTTTCTGATGAAATGCAATTGTGGGGTCGAAGGAATCAGAGGAGAGAGACTCCTCATTAAGGTTAAAGGCTATGGTCTCAAAAGACTCTCTCCCATCCCAGCCTGCCTGCAGATTCTGCAAACTTTCCTACTTCCTATCATAGAATAGAACCTGAGATCCACTTAGCATGCCTAACGCATTAATTGTAAGGAAAAGCAAAGTGAAGTTTGTCAGTAGGCTGCAAGCTGGGCAGACAACCCGCCTGTTATAAAAGAAATTTCTCATCAAACAGGGCAAAGTGAAAAGCAGTAACCATAGCTTTGGGCTCTTTCACAGAAATCATTTTGCAAATAGTAGTGTTCACTCAGTACTTGGCTTCTCACCAATGTTACCAGAGAATGCCCTTTTTCACCCATCAGCAATATTTGTAGGCACTCTTCCCACTACAGCTGTAGATTACACTAAAAAAAGAGAGTAAAGAAAACCCTACCAACTACCCCTTGTGAGGAATTCTAGTGAAAAATAAGAGCTTGAAGTATGCCATGGGCTCCCAATTCCCAGTGCCCAGAATATTGCTCATTATAAATAATAAGGAAATAAAAAGGAGAGAGACTTTCAACAAGATTTTAAAATATGCTTTTTAATATTAATTTTAATTATTCATTATTTCTAAATAGATTTCTCTCAAGAGGAAATTGAAAAGGTGTAATAAATCTGAATCTCAAATGCCGTTTATATCCTTTTAACGGGCTGCTTTCTCCTTGGGGTCCAAGTTCACTTTGATGATTAGCTAAGGCCTTACGACATGATCTCCCTTAGGCACAAAAGGAAAAAGGAAACACACTTACCTCACTGATTATCATTGGCTGAGGTCTTCCTCTTGGTGCCTTTTTTAGTATACACTGTAGTAAGATTGCCGTGTGCAAAGTCTTTCAGGAATTACGTCCATTTATCAGTGAGAACTATTTCTTTTACATATCTGGCTTCACAACTAGATTTTGAACAGAACTGAAGTCTCATCATTTTGTCTTCACTTTCCTTATTCTTCTACCTCAATCGTTAGCAGTTCTGTGGGTGCTGGCCTTCCTGACTCAGCTGCCACTAGAAGCAAACCTGTGATATCATCTCCTTAGGAGGACCAGGGCAGCGAGAGAGATGGTCCTTTATGTGTGTATGAATAGCTTAATGTTGGATCCTCTAATGAACATGTCTCCAAGGCGTACTTTCCTTCCATTTATGACATGCTTCCCAATGAATGAATTTGTTTATTAATTGATTATTAATTAGTTAATCATAGGGGTTGCTACAGACTGAATGTGTTTCCCCCAAGTTCAGATGTTGAAACCTAACCCCCAATGTGATGGCATTAGGAGTGGGGCCTTTGGGATGTGATTGGGTCATGAAGGTAGAACCCTCATGAATGAGATTAGTGCCCTTATAAAAAAGGCCCCAGAGAGCTCTCTTGCCCCTTCTGCCGCCTGAGGACACAGCCAGAAAGTGGCCGCCTATGAACCAAGAAGTGGTCTTTCACTTCTTGAATCTGTTGGCACTTTGATCTTGAACTTCTCAGCCTCTGCAACCATAAGAAATAAATTTCTATTGATTATAAGCCACCCAGTCTATCATATTTTTGTTGTAGCAGCTACTACAGAGTAAGTGCTTTGGAAGTTGGCCCCAAAAGTTTTATTAGCCAAGGTTTACGAAGGCAGTGCCTTTGAGCTAAGCCTTGAAAGATGAGAAGGATTTCAAAGGAAAGAGAAGGTCATTCTTTGAAGAGCAAAGGCAAGGAAGCAGAAATGTTAGGGGACTGGTGGGGAACTTTACAGATGTACTGAGTTCTTATATAGAGCAAGATGTGGGCAAGGTGTGGACAATCAGACCCAGAAGTTTGTGTTTGTTACGGTCTCCCCATTACCTGGCCCAGAGCAGTATTCCATAACTACTTGGCCAATGAATTGTGCTTTGTGTTAGGGTTTTGAGCTTTATCGTGAGGGCAAGGGGGAGTCCTTGAAAGTTATGAAAAACAATTTGGGAACTTTATTTGATGTGACAATATTCTAAGTGTTGTCTTTCTTCTTCACAAACTTTATCTTCCCCATCACCACATCCCTTAACCCACCTTTTAAAATATTGCTATTACTTCTGAATTTGTAATCTGCGTTTCAGTGATGTTTGACTTTGCGTCTGTTGTGACCTTAGAAGTGCGCACTGCCATTTACTTTGGCTGATGTGCTGATCTTCCAATCTTCTTATCAGAAGATGGTAAACTCCTTGAAGATGTGCTCTGGAAAAACTCTTGAGGATACCTTTATGCAGTAAAGGCACTCCAATGTTTTTGACAAATGTCTGGGCTCACTTATGGTGACAACCTGGGGCCAGATACTTTTAGCTCAGAAAGACAGAACAGCAGGAAGTAGAACATAATTTCTCTTTCTGCTCCAGCCAATCAGATAAGACACAGAAAGATAAGAATATCTGAGGTGGCTTGGAGTGCTGATGAGATGGTGTAACCAAGAATGCTATAAATTTTAGTTGAAGTTTAGATAGGTTTTGATGGCAGATAAACTTTATAAATGCAATTTACACTTGGGCCCCATCTTCACTTCAATTCTGCAAGCAGATCTTCTTTCCAGACTAATGGCAGCTCTGTGTCAAACCAATCAGCAGAGATGTGAATTGAGTTACATGCTACAGTGATTTATTTCATTAACATTTGGCTTAGGGATCAAATGATAAAATCATTTCTCAAGTTACTGTGGCGAGAATTTCCTATCTCAAGTTATATTGTTGGCAAAAACTTGAATATAAAAATCTTATAATGCAATCTATAGCAATAGTCATTGATTTTTACCTTGCATATGAAACAAGATTAGAAACTAATGAAAATCTGATACTATTAAAAATAACATTTATATAGAACTTAATTTAGTAAGCACTGTCACATATAGTCTCTCTTTTGTATCTTGCAGTTACTCTGGTTGATGATATCAATTTTACAAGTGAAGAAATAGGCTCAGAGAGGTTAAGTGACTTAGCCAAAGTAACCCAGCTTCTTCTTATTTGGGGCAGAATTAGGACTCAAACCCAGATCCATGTATCCTACATTCCCATGCTTGTCAGTTTGCGGTTCATTTCATCAATGGGAAATTATTCGTTAGGGCAATGTAACAGTTAATTTATAGAACAAATCGATTTCGGTTTCTCTGTTTTGTAAAAGACAATACTGTGTACAGGAAAAGAAAAATCATAAAAGATGAAACATGAAAGGAAGTGTGGATGAAAGACAGACAAAAGGAAGAAAACAACTTGCAAAACAGATGGTGCCTTTTAAATAATGGGTGGTTGTCTCTTCTTTTCCACTTGACGTTGCTGTATGACACAGTGGGCGGGGGCTGACCTCTCTCAAGCCATTCTCACTATGCATATCAACTAAATTGATTAGCTGATGCTTTTCATCCACAGGCCAGTATGTTGAAAACCATAAGTGTTGTTTGTGTTTACTATATCATTTTGTAGAGGTGAAAGATGGCATGGATGAAACTAAAAGTTAATTGGAGTGATTCTAGAACCATCTTTCTACTAAGCATACACCCCCAGAACGACTCCCAGAGACCTCCAGGGAGACCACTGGCAGGACATCTGGGAGAATAACCCAAGTGGGGTGTTCAGACTCATGTGTTGCCAGTGCCCTTTCAGCCCTTAAGTTATACCTGTATAAAGACAAACACAGCCATTTCTACAGGTACACTAAAACAGAAACATATATATATATATTTTTCTGAATAAAAGAAGAGAAATGGAGCTGAGTATCAGGCACCCGATAACAGTAATACTGCTCACTTTTGGCTGTTAGATGCCAGGCAGCCTGGGTACTGATCCCCTCTCTGCCTAACTCTGACTGACTAGTCTGCCTCTAACTAATTAGCTCAAGTTTTCTAACTCTGCCTTCTCAACTGAAAAATGGGATGACAGTCTTTCATTATACTCAAACTATAGAAGAGCAAGGTTTGAACGGATGATCAGGGAGCACTGAACATCTCCCATCCTTGCTTGAGACTTCACATTAAGCCAGAATGGGAGCATGGATGAACACAGGGTTAGGAAAAAATCCTAGCTGGGAACGTGGGTCAGCAAGGACTTCCAGCCTCTTGAATAATAATTTTCTGAACTTCAACCTCCTCATTTATAAAATGAAGACATGGGACTTATGGATCTTAACAGTGATTCCATCTTTTAAAAATGTTAGACTTGGGGCTTCCCTGGTGGCGCAGTGGTTGAGAGTCCGCCTGCCGATGCAGGGGACACGGGTTCGTGCCCCGGTCTGGGAAGATCCCACGTGCCGTGGAGCGGCTGGGCCCGTGAGCCATGGCCGCTGGGCCTGCATGTCTGGAGCCTGTGCTCCGCAACGGGAGAGGCCACAACAGTGAGAGGCCCACGTACCGCAAAAAAAAAAAGTTAGACTTTATGATATTATTATGTTGGATTTGTGTGCAATGACAATCTTCTAGAAAGTTTTGAAAACTGTGATCCAGCATGATAGGTTTTGCAAACAAATGTAAACAAATGTAGGGAGATAAAACTGTTTTTGTATGCACTCGAACACATACACACAAGAATGAGTCTTTTTCATGTATATAAATAATAAAAACCTAAATGTCAGCCTTCGTGCATCAAATATTTATTGCTTAAAAAATTCAGTGTTCCATGACTCGGAAATTTTTAGCATAGCTGAGTTTATGTTTGCATAGCTATTTTAAAAAGCACTTATTTTAATTTAGTATCTATTTACACTTTCAGCATTGTATGCCTATGATATGTAGATACACAGCACCAATATTATATGCTTCTTCTCAAGACAATTGAAGATGGAATTACCCATGACAAGATAACATGTTCATTACAGAGTTTTCTCCTATTTATCAGAGGGAGAAGGCATTCTATTTTTGGTAGTGAGCATCACTCCCTTCCCCCCACCAGAATACAATGACAAGAAAATGATTAATGATTAATGAGTAATGTGCCCCACATTACTGTCAGCAGGAATCCAGTCCAGGCATGGAGGAAGCCTGAATAATTGAAGGGAAGAGGTAATGGTGGTAACATTAGTTATAACAGGTCAGAGAAGTTTCGTTCCTGGGCTTTGTGCCCAGTTTAAAGAATCGTTTACACATTTCAGAGTGTGGTTTTGGGGTTTTTTTTTTTGGGTTTTTTTGTTAATTGGTAAGCAACCCTTATGGCTCAGAATCATAGCACAGGGCTCCCAGTAAGTTTAGAAAGAGAGGTTGGACAGAATTGCACGTTCTCCTCATTACTGAAACCTTTCGTGATAACAGTTGCAGTAGAGGTTTTACCTAATGGGTGATAAATGACCACCTTCCAGACGGGCGCCTTATCTCATTTATCACTGGCTTGGAAGTAAACCACCACTGGAATAGGAATCATAACTGTTGAATGGATCTATACTTTGACTTTCCTTGGGATTTCTTCACATTATTTTATTTATTTATTACTTCATAACAGATAAGGAGATATTGCGCGGCTAATAAATTGGGGGCAGTGGTGAAGGGAATGTGAGGAAAATTCTTCACAGTAACTGACTAAAGCACTTTAACAGAACCTATCTATGCTACTGTAGGAAACCAAAACCAAATTGAACTGTAGTCTCAGAGGAGTGGGGGCAGATCAATCTGTGCAAAGGCAGCCTGAGAGGAAGGGACAAAGTTGTAACGACTGACAATGGGAAGCGGGCATTAGGCAGCCTGAAATGAAGGACCCACTTCACAACAGCCTGCTTGCATCCCTGCTTGCACATTTTGGGCCTTGTTAGCTACTTGGACCTGTGAGTAATGACCTTGTCTTCAACAGTAACTTGAATCTGAAAGAGATGGCTTATACCCATTCATCCACACACACTTTCACACACACACGAACTCTAAGAGTATAAGGAGGTGTGATGGGGCTATAAAAGTTGTTGATGCTGGGTTAAAATGAGATGAAACCAAATGATGTCATTTAAAGCAAAACGAATGTAACCTTGGGTCAAACAATATGTTACTGGCTGAATATGAAGGGAATGTGATCCCGTAAAGGTCAGCAAAATTACAGACGCTTCTTTTGAAATAGATGTTTAAATAGTAGCCTTCAGTCTGACACTACCTTTTTTTTTTTTTTTTTGCGGTACGCAGGCCTCTCACTGTTGTGGCCTCTCCCGTTGTGGAGCACAGGCTCCGGACGCGCAGGCTCAGCGGCCATGGCTCAGGGGCCTAGACGCATGTGGGATCCTCCCTGACCGGGGCAGAAACCCATGTCCCCTGCATCGGCAGGCAGACTCTCAACCACTGCGCCACCAGGGAAGCCCTGATATTACCTTTTAAGGAGGAATTATTAAGCGAATTTTGTTATTTTTGTAATCTAAAAATTTATATTCAGTGTTTAATAATTTTAGGGAAAAATAGTCATCCTATTTATAATAAATAAAACTAGAAGCTATGCAAGAGGTTAGAACTTTAGAATATTTCATAAAAATCAAATCTAATGTAAAGTTTAATTTCACCAAAGATAAAAAAAATGAAACGGAAGAAATTCAGTGAGATAAAAGATTTTAAAAAGTTGCAAGGTTTTTGCACAGCAAAGGAAACCATAAACAAGATGAAAAGACAACGCTCAGAACAGGAGAAAATGTCTGCAGATGAAGCAACTGACAAAGGATTAATCTCCAAAGTATATAAGCAGCTCATGCAGCTTAATATCAAAAAAACAAACAACCCAATCCAAAAATGGGCAGAAGACCTAAATAAACATTTCTCCAAAGAAGATATACAGACTGCCAACAAACACAGGAAAGGATGCTCAAAATCACTAATCATTAGAGAAATGCAAATCAAAACTGCAATGAGGTATCACCTCAAACCAGTCAGAATGGTCATCATCAAAAAGTCTACAAACAATAAATGCTGGAGAGGGTGTGGAGAAAAGGGAACCCTCTTGCACTGTTGGTGGGAATGTAAATTGATACAGTCACTATGGAGAACAGTATGGAGGTTCCCTAAAAAACTAAAAATAGAACTACTATATGACCCGGCAATCCCATTACTGGGCATATACCCTGAGAAAACCATAATTCAAAAAGAGTCATGTACCACAATGCTCATTGCAGCACTATTTACAATAGCCAGGACATGGAAGCAACCTAATTGTCCAATGACAGATGAACGGATAAAGAAGATGTGGCACATAGATACAATGGAATATTACTCGCCATAAAAAGAAACGAAATTGAGTTATTTGTAGTGAGGTGGATGGACCTAGAGTCTGTCGTACAGAGTGAAGTAAGTCAGAAAGAGAAAGACAAATAATGTATGCTATCACATATATATGGAATCTAAAAAACAAAAAAAGCTTCTGAAGAACATAGGGACAGGACAGGAATAAAGACACAGACGTGGAAAGTGGACTTGAGGACACGGGGAGGGGGAGGGGTGGGCTGGGATGAGGTAAGAGAGTGGCATGGACATATATACACTAAGAAATGTAGAATGGATGGCTGGTGGGAAGCAGCTGCATAGCATAGGGAGATCAGCTCGGTGCTTTGTGACCACCTAGAGGGGTGGGATAGAGAGGGTGGGAAGGAAACGCAAGAGGGAGGGGATATGTTTATATGTTTGACTGATTCATTTTGTTATTCAGCGGAAGCTAATACACCATTGTAGAGCAATCATACTCCAATAAAGATGTTGAAAAAAAAAAAAGTTGCTTTAGGGCTTCCCTGGTGGTGCAGTGGTTAAGGATCCGCTTGCCAGTGCAGGGGACACAGGTTTGAGCCCTGGTCAGTGAAGATCCCACATGCCGCAGAACAACTAAGCCCGTGCGCCACAACTAATGAGCCTGTGCTCTAGAGCCCGCGAGCCACAACTGCTGAGCTTGCGTTCCACAACTACTGAAGCCTGTGCACCTAGAGCCAATGCTGCGCAACAAGAGAAGCCACCGCAATGAGAAGCCCGCGCACCGCAACGAAGAGTAACCCTCGCTCACCGCAACTAGAGAAAGCCCACGCACAGCAATAAAGACCCAACACAGCCAAAAATAAATATAAATAAAATAGATAAATTAAAAATATATATTTAAAAAAAAGTTGCCTTAGGGTTGAGATTAAGAAAGAGTTTGGCAATTTCATTTCAAAACCTAGGACTCATTTTAAATTTGAGGTTCAAGTGATATGTTTGAGAAGTGAACATACCTTAGGTCTGTTTCTAATTCTTTAAGCTTTATATCCTATGTTACAATATTAAAAAATCAAACAAACGCAAAAGGAGCAACTTATAAAAGGTTGAGTGTTCTCTGTGGCTTGGAAAAAGTTTGCTTTTATTTTTCTCCCAAAGCCAAGAGATTTTAAAGCCTTAATTCAGCTTAAATACATAGAGGTTGGTATTTATAAATATAAGGTATAAATGAGAGGCAATTAATTTAACCTACCACCTTCCCATTTTTTGTCTGTTATTAATATATTTCAAGTTAAAACATTTTTAGATGTTCTCACCTCACTTGCTTACTTCAGACATAGTTGAAAACCATTTCTAATACATCTTAAAAGATGTCGTTCACCACTACACCCAAACCAACCAGTATATCCCCAAATGGAGGACAACTCTCTACCCACGGATGAGAAATGTCCTCCTAGAATAGGACTTTGGAAAGATGCTTTACCTTTCCCTTCTGAGGACTATTTAACTTCAACCTACTCAGAAAGTACTGAAGCGTGTGAAGTTCCCTTTATAATCTTTAAGGTGGAAACTCGTAGTTAATGTGCAAAGTGTAGAATTCGTTCTCTGAAGCTGGACTCATTCAGCTCTAACTGGATGCCAAGCTCAATGTTATCTCTCAAATCCAGAATTCTTGTTCTTTATGTGATAAGCTCCAAACAGAAACCTCAATTTTGGTCAAAATCGTTCTGTCTATTGCCACTAGAACTTTACTTGGAGTTCTGTCATTATGTTGAATTTTATCCCAAACCCCCTTCTTTTCCTTGGGTCTTGTGAGCGCACCATGTATCCCTCGGCAGTTAATGCCACTGTAAACAGAAAATTTTCTGGAGACAATATGCTTGTATCCAAATCTGCCTCCATCACTTATAGCTATGGGACTTTGGGAAAATTTCTCCACGTCGGAGAGTCCTCATTGTTAGAGGAAGTGTGAACTAGTATAGCCACTTTGAAGAGCAATTTTGTATTATCTTGTGAAGTTGAATATTTGCATTCTCTACAAACTAGTGGTAGCTCACTGGTGTATATACTAAGAGACATGCACAAGAATGTTCACACGCTTCATTCATGTTCCACAAACGTGCCCTGAGATTTAAGATGGACAAATATTTAGCATGGTTTCTACCACCCTTCCCTCAACCCTAAACATCCAAGGTAGACACCACTAATAGGTCCTGGCAGTCTTTCCTGTTGAGTCCTGGTTTACCCTCACAATTCTTTTCCAACCCAGCTCCACAGGCAACCATCACCAATCAATCAAATTTTGAAAAGACACTTTCTACCTTCTTGGTCTTAGGACAGGTTGGGGCATTGGAGCTGAGTGTACTTTAAAAAATATTTTGAATATACATAATGATAAACAGATTTCCAAAGGCTGATTTCCTGCCTCTTTGTATATTATCGTATCCTGTAAGACAGGCTAATTTCATTAACACTTGTTAGTTGTATTTTCCCTTACAGTTTAAGAAGTGAGTTATATAATGGTTTTAGGGTGAAAAATTATGCTCCCATCTCTTACGTTTTTAACTTCTTGTCCAAATGCTCAGATTTATTTTGCTTTTGTAATTCATACTGATCCATTACACAATGCAGCTAATTTTCAGCTGCCATTTAATTCTTCTATGACATTTTCTTTTTAGATTATTGATACCACCTTTCTGCAGATTGCTTTGGCCTCGTTTGTATATAGCAATCAATAGAAAACAAAAGTCTAATAGGATACAGGGATAGGTTATAGTAACATTCCATAGATCTACACATGGATTCCCAAAATGGGAGGAGAATTTGCCAAATCTGTAATTTCCTTCTCAAATGTTGATATATTATTCTGAGCCACAGCATATATTGAAGTTCTTTCCAACAAACACGTTTAGAAGGAGAAGCACTGAGTCACTGAGCAATTGCTTTAAATTACTAAGGCAAGGAAACAAGAACAAATATGGCTTCACATATAATATGAGAATTTTCAATGTTTCCTAGGCTGATAGTCTAGGCTTCTTATTTTTTGGATTTAGGAGACCCTGGTTAATAATGGATTACTATAGAAACAGTATGGGTGGCTGAGTATAAGTTTAGTTAAAAGATACCTTCCTAAAGAAGGAAAGGAAATCCTTACGCCTTTTGATTAACTTTGTCACTGACACAAAATTCCTCAACAAAATTTTCTTTCAATGATACAAAGCAAGATTAATGCTTGGGAGACAAATTGAATTAAATTGACACCATTGGAGGCAGAGGTCAACTACATTTCGTCCCCAGAATAATTCATTGGCAGCAGTTTTGTTTTCAGTAAGGTCCAGACCCAAGCCTTAAACTGGATGAACTAAGGTGGCAGGTAAAGATCCAGTTAGAAAGATCATTTCTTGAAGATGCCTGCTCTTGTTTTTAGGAACCTGTACTATACTCCCCAAAGCTGCTTTTTAAGATGGATAGAGTATTTGACAATGAGGTTCACAAGCTTTGAGAAGTTCTTCAGTGGGTCTAAAAGCTGGGGGAAGAAGGAAAGCAGACTCCAGACCTGAATGACATTGCATAAGATTCTGAGAATTGCAGAGCTCAGGGGCTCTGGAAACTAAGCTTCCTCCACCCATTTTGAAATGGAGCAATATTTGAAATGTTTGTAGAGATGATGAGTTTCTCTTATTCCTTGATACACATGCTAGTGGTTCTGATAACACTTCATTTTAGTAATACTCTAAGGTGTAGCATTTTTGACTGGTGAGAGACTAGAAGAGAAAGTGCAAAGAACTCAATTTTTTCAAATGCTGAAACTGAGATACTTAAATATTAATCACCCTTCCAAAGTGAACACAATAAGGTAGGGTCATTACCCAGGATTCCTTACTGGAACTAATGGCTTACCTAACCAGGATACCCAATGTCATATCTTTGTCAATCTTCAATCTCTAAAGCTCTCTTTCTCCCTCTCCCCACCCCATAGCCCCTCTACCCACAAAGAGGCAATTTTGCATAAAGGCTGAGAGCATGGACCTGGGGATTAGTGTGTCTGGCTCTTCCATTCCCTAGCACTGTGACTGAAGGCATATTCTTTGCTATCCTGTTGCTGGAGTTCCTCATCTACAAGATGGGGTTAATAACAGTACCTACTCCAACGCATTGCTGTGAAGACTAAATGGGTAATTACAGGTAAAATGCCTGGCAGAGTCAGGCCCTCAATACACGTTCGATACTAGAATCTAATTCCATAGCTTCCTCTGGGAAGAATTCCTTGCTTTCCTTCCTTTTGACTTTTTGTTCACAGTTACCATCAACTCCTTCTCCTTTTTGACCCCCTCATCTCAGTCTTGGTTAGGTACCCCTCTCTCTGGACCATCTCTGCATGACTTCATTGTAACTCCTGGTCTGTAATTGTTTATTGGTCTGCTGATAAACAGATAACTTTGGACAGGGAAGCTGTAGCCTGTTGATAACGAGATCACCCGGAGCTGTTGGAAGGGATGAGAATGGAGGCAAGAAGACCGGTAAGGAGGCAATTGCAGTTGTCCAGATGAAGGCAGAGGGAGAGGAGCTAAATTAGAGGCAGAATCCATTGAATCTGGTTGTCAAGGATGTGAAGGAGGAAGGACTCCAGGATGACCTCTGCATTTTTTGCGTGTGTGTGTTACGCGGACCTCTCACTGTTGTGGTCTCTCCCGTTGCGGAGCACAGGCTCCGTACGCGCAGGCTCAGCGGCCATGGCTCACGGGCCCAGCGGCTCCGCGGCATGTGGGATCTTCCCGGACCGGGGCACGAACCCATGTCCCCTTCATCGGCAGGCGGACTCTCAACCACTGCGCCACCAGGGAAGCCCGACCTCTGCATTTTTGACATAGACAGTTGGGTCTGGAGATAGGGATGTGGAGGTCAAAGCCGTGCTGAGAGTAACTGAAGTAACGGGCGTAGGTAAGACTGCCTGGGGAGCAGTAACATGCACAGGAAAGAGAAGAGGGTCAGGGCAGATCTCTGAGAAGTACCAACATTTAGGGGTTGGGCAGAGTAAGAAGAGTATAAAGAAACTTCGGAGAAGAGCCTAAGGCAGAAAGTGATGAGACCTGAGGGAGACCGGCATCACTGAACTGTGAGCTGTACTAGATCAAGGAGATAGATTTTAAAATTATACTTTACAAGATTTTGAAGAAAACAGAAAGGAATATTTATTAAACCTCTACAGAGGGCCTAAATTTCTAAGTTTAGAAATGCCCACACCCCACCCCGCGCCAAAAAAAAAAAAGAAAGAAAAAATCACATTGGAATAAAGAGATTTACATAAACGTAGAACTAAAATATTAAACATTAAAGCAATCAAAACCAAAGGCAAGCATGAAAAGGAGGAAAACCTTAGTAAGTGTTTATGGTGAGGAAAATACCATCTTTAGAAAAAGAGCTTGTATAAATTGTTAAGGAAATATCACTAAGAATGGGATGGATCAATGGGTAAAGGATTTGATGGGAATATTCACAAAACATTCTCACCACAAATAAGAAATGATCATTGTTAAACATGATTTGACGTGTTAGTTAAGGCTAATGTGGTAGTCATATTGCAATATGTAAGTGTATCAAATTAGCATGTTGTACACTTTAAACTTACACAATATTAATGTCAATTATATCTCAATTTTTAAAAAGGAGCAAATACAACTAATAAGCATACAGAAAAATGTTTACTTTCACTAATAGCAAAGAAATGTATTTTAGAATAAAGAGGCATTATTTTTCCTCTTATTAATTAGTAAAAATAAAGTTTAAATAATAATACAACAATTGTAACAAATGTTTGTTGAAACCAGCATTCCTAATGATTGTTGGTGGCACTATATACTAATATAGACTTTTGGCAAAAATATCTGTTGGGATGAATCTGGAACCACAAATTGTTCTGGTACAAAGTTTTGCTAGTGTCTCCTAAAAATATCAAAAAGATAGAATATATACATAAAGTAATTTTGTTAAATCACAGAATCATAAGTAATTATGAAAAGTTAGAATTTACCAATAAGATTTGTTAAATAATCTGTGTGGCCTATAATGAAGCTGTTATAAATAAAGATTATGTAACAACCCCTTAAAATGATTATGATATGTTTGTGAATTAAAAACAGGATCTATATTTATACATACACTGAATATAGTTATACAGAAGATGAATATTAGAAAACTAGAAAGCACTTACACTAAAATGTTTACAATGGTTGTCTTAGTGTGGTTGTGTTAAGCATGATATTTCTTCCTCTGTTTCTCACTGTTCTTGCTTTCGTGTTAGATTATATAATTTATATATAGATATATATAGATTATATAACATATAACTAAAGTGAATATATATGTTATATAAGTTATATACATATAACTTATATAACTTATATATAATATATATATATTATATATAATATATATATATACACCTTCACCTTATATATATATATATATATACACCTACACCTTCCCTATATATATATATAACTTATATATATATATTATAATATATATATAAGTTATATATATATAAGTGCTTATATAACTAAACTAAAGTTATATGCTTATATAACTAAAGTGAATATAAATATAAATTGAATAGTTATTGGATTTTTATTTTTCTCTCTTTTCAGGCTAAATTAAATCATATTGTTCAGTCTCTGATGAGATATGCTTTTTTATTATTAAAAACTATCTTGATGAAAGTTATCTGGAGACTGTCATACAGAGTGAAGTAAGTCAGAAAGAAAAAAACAAATATTGTATATTAATGCATATATGTGGAGCCTAGAAAAATGGTACAGATGAACAGGTTTGCAGCTCAGAAATAGAGACACAGATGTAGAGAACAAACGTATGGACACCAAGGGGGGAAGTGGCAGGGGGAGGGGTGGTGGTGTGATGAATTGGGAGATTGGGATTGACATGTATACACTAATATGTATAAAATGGATAACTAATAAGAACCTGCTCTATAAAAAAATAAATTAAATAAAATTCAAAAAAAGAGTTATCTGCAAGTCAAGTAAAATAGTTTTGATGCTAATATTCATTATCAAATGACAGTTTCATTAATGACTCTAAAAAGTGACGCATTGTTGATGGCATCTTATGGTGATGTTGATGATCATTATGATTACAGGGATGATGATACAGTAAACTTAGGTGAAAGTTGAAAATTTTCAAAGTTCTTTTTTTCTGTTATCTCATTTGATCCTTAAGGTAATTCTATGAGATCAGCAAAACTGCTATCATCATGTAAAGAGGACTGTGTGTGGCTTCGGACTCTGGAAATATCACTTTCTTCATCTAAAAATGAAAATAACAATATGTCCTTCAGCATTTTGTATATGTAAAGTAAAGCACCTGGTATTGAACCTATAGGTAATTGTCATTCAATATACCTCGAGTCCACTTCCCTAAATGAAAGTATGTCCCTAAAAGGGTCACTGATCAACCAAGTTGAATGTAAACTGTGTTGTTACAGCCTCGCAAATGAATAAGCATCATTCATCTGGAGGTTTAATTTGGGTCAGAATTCATGGACCACCTCCTTGAAGGTTCTCAGCACTCCCCTTGGGAGTTCCATGTAGTGAATTAAGATAATCCACTATTGAGAAAGATGCTTTTACATTGTTTGCAGAATGTCAATCAAAAGCACTGGAAGATCCATTCTCAATGTTAAGTCTCTCCGCTGCCTCTTACACACTCTCCTTAAACCTTTGGCCCTGGCTATCACTCATTTATACCAGCATAATATGATATTCAACGTATCACACTATTTTAGTTTCGGTATTTTGGATTTATGGAACAATATCTCATAGCCCTCCTCAAAGAGGTCTATGTCTCTTGGGTGCTCTGCCTCCCAAACTTATGTGGGAACTAATGGTCTAGGCCAGTGTCTTCAGAATGTACAATATATTTTAGTAAAGATTAAATTTTTGCAAGGGTGAGGATATCTTCCAATTTCTTTCAAATACTAAATCCTAAGCAAAGACATGGGAATACGCCTTGCTTGAAATATATGTCAGGAGCTTTTTCATGATGAAGAAAACATAAATGAACTCATCTTGGAAACTATAAAGGCTATACATGCACAAGGCATTATTGCACTTTTTTGCTAATGTGTTCTATTATTTTGTTCTTTAGTTTCTATATCTGTTTCATCTCCTTAACAGAACTATAAATCCATCAAAGGTAGGGATTATAGCTGCACCCGCTGGAAACCCTCATGGTGCTGAGTAGTTTTATGCAGCAGTGTAAGCACCTGGGAAGCTAAGACTTGCTTTCCTATCTTGGTTTCACTACCTTTTTGAACGTGTGGCCAAGGGCAAGTTACTCAAGTTACCTTACTGCTCTAGGTCTCTGTTTCCTTATCTACAAAATGATTAGAATACTGTCAAACTCAGGATTTCTGTACAGATTAAATGTGAGAAGGTACCTGTCAGATGGGTGTCATTTAGTAAACATTAGATTTCTTCCCCTTCTTACTTTTTCAAAACTTATTGGAAAAAAAACACCTAACAACTTCTATTTAGTTGGATTTACTACACCTGAACTTACTGCATTGCATATTCACTCTATTCAAATGACAATAACTTCTCAGCCGATGGATGTTGCATTACTGAATTGTTGCTGTTACTTCAAGCCCATGTTTAATGAATCACAGGAGACTTTTGCCTGTGGTTTCACAGAAATTAAAGAGCCTTTATCTTCCAGGTCTAAAATCAGGGAAATGTGTCCCTTGAAATTGATAACATGTGGTCATTAGCAAACCCGTACCCCAACCTGAGGCCTGGTTCGTAGGTGTTACAGGTGAGCAGCCCTGGGCTTGTTACGAATTCCATGAGTCATTTGGTTAATTCCTTCATTGATAACGCTAAATTACCCTGCACAATGAGGCATCTGTTCAGAGTAAGAATAAGATTCTGACAGGCTCTGGACATTTGACCAGCTCTCCATATCTAGACAGAGGCTGTCAGGGAGCATGAACAGCCAGTGAGTCAAAACTTCCCTGAAATCTAATTCATCAAATGTTATTTTTACATGATGTAATTCAACAATCTGTTTTCTTTTCCATGGGATCTCTGACTCCTTCTCTTTTTCCTCTAAAACACTTCAGGTCTGACTTGCTGACTTTGGACTATTTTAACCTAATTCTTGAGTTGGTATAGTGTTAACTGAAAAGCCTACACCTTCCCAATTTTTCCTTCACCTAAGTTTGAAATTCCTGACATTCAAGGCATTTCTTCACAACAGCATTTATGATACAATGTTTCTGTTCTCTTCGAATACTATTACGGTACTGGTGGTGGTGAGTTTGTGGGTGGGGAGAGTCCTGTTCATGACATTTTGAGACTGAAGACTCATTCTTGACAATTTGAAAAAACTTAATAAAGCATTTCAATTATTTTCTGTGCTCCAGCCAGTTTTCTTTGAATATTACTGGAACAGAAAGTCCACTAGAACATACGTTTCACAGGGGCAGACATTTGCGTGTGTATTTTGTTCACTGTGCAGAACAGGACCTGTCACATGTTAGGCATGTGATGGATAGTTATTGAAGGAACAGGGTCTAAAAATAAAAGAGAGCAGTGAGTCTTCTTTAACATGCTGTTTATTCCATTTTCATTTATTCTTGTCCTGCTGCACTTTTCTTTACCTGGAAATAGAATTTAAAAAGGTGTATAAAGAAGAGGAGACTGGAAATTTGTATCTCTTAATCCCCTTCACCTAATCTGCTCATCCTTCCACTGCCCCGCTTCTGGTAACCACCCATTTGTTCTCTGTATCTATGAGTCTGTTTGTTTTGTTTTTTATATTCCACATATAAGTGAGGTCATATGGTATTTGTCTTTCTCTGTCTGATTTATTTCACTTTGTATAATACCCTCTAGACCCACCCATGTTGTCACAAATGGCAAGATTTCAATTTTTTATGGCTGAGTAATATTCCATTATATATACATATACTACATCTTTTTTATTTATTCATCTATTTATGGGTGCTTGAGTTGCTTCCATATCTTGGCTATTGTAAATAATGCAGCAGTGAACATTGGGGTGCATGTATCTTTTCGAATTTGTGTTTTTTGTTTTCTTTGGTTAGAAACCTAGAAGTGGAATTGCTGGATCAAATAGTAGTTCTTTTTTTAAGTTTTTGAGGAACCTCCATACCGTTTTCTATAGCAGTTGCACAAATTTATAATCCTACCAGCAGTGTACAAAGGTTCCCTTTTCTCCACATCCTTGCCAACACTTGTTATTTGTCGTCTTTTAAATAAGCCACAGGGAAGTAATATACAGCATAAGAAATATGCTCAATAATATTGTAATAACTTTGTGTGGGACAGATGATTACTGGCTTATCATGGTGATCATTTCATATTATGTGTAAAAGTCAAATCACTTGGTAGTATACCTGAAACTAACATAACATTGTACATCAACTACATTTCAATTTAAAAAAAAAGAAGAGGAGAGAGAAGGCATAGGACCCCTTCTTTGTGCTCTTGGCTTGAAGGTTGGACCCTCCTCTGCAGATGGTATGGTAAGTTGAAAGAGCACATAGGGCTTTACAGGAAGGGCTGCTTTGCATGGGATGCTAAGAGGAAGTCTGTCTGTGAAGGTGCTTCATTTTGGGGGAAGACTTTGGGAGGTTCTTACCACCTAAGCTGAATGTAGCCCAATATAGGAACCGATTATGACTCCCTAGTTGTGGTGATCTTTCCCTAATAATATCTTTCACAAATATCAGTCCCACATTTGTACACATTATGTCCCGCACACCTCTGAGCTGAAAGTGGATCACTTCAAAGTATCGCATGGAGAAAAGATGAGGCTTCCAGCATATTGAAGAATTTCTTCTAAAAGCCTCTTACTAAACTTAGTAAGATACGTCTTTGGGACATAGCTTCTGCATCCATGTCAAGAAAGAAAGAATAATCCTGCTCAGTAAATGTTAGTTGAATGAATGAAATATTTATTGTATGAATGAGAAAAACATGAATGTATTAGTGACTCATCATATATGTTTTTGTTCTGGGGGCTGTATTGTAGGGCATTGTGAGGGCTTATTAGTCTGAAACAGAAGATGTGGGCTCAGTCTTGGTGATGTTACTCATTCTGTGAGTGCGGTAGGCACTTTTTGGCTTCCACCCAATCATCTATTATTCAGAGCCCTAATTTTCCTTTGGGGAATTCAAAGTTCCCTTGTTCTCAGACATGTGATTTGGGTTGATTGACCTCAGTCATCATCAAGGATACTCCCATGGGGGTGTTGGGAAGACTAAGTGAGTTAGTATATGCAAAGCACTTAATAAGTATTGCTGTTGTTACATAGAGCTATTTTTCCTTTGTTTATGAGTAATTTCTCTAAGATTTTGCAACAATACAAATCACTGGAATAAATGACATTCTGCTATTTTATCTTAAACTCCACAGCTTCTCTTCTCATTTATGAACTCATTCAACCAACCAGCCAATCAATTTTTATGATGCGGCTGGTACGTGCACATTAGTTACAGAAGAGAACAAAGGCAAAGAGAACATGGTTTACATTTTCGTGGAACTTACTAGACACTTGTCTTATTCAGAACTTTCCCTCATCTAAAGGGCCTGAGGCCAAGACTATCATACTTGGTGCAAATGAATAAAATGTACAGCTACAGTGAGGAAAAGGCCCATTTTTACCCATTCATGATTTAATTGGATGTAACTAGAAGATCTGGTAAGTTGTATTCTGTAGGTTTTTTCCCCTATATTCCAGTGTCTAGTATCCAGAGTGATAAGAGGGAACAGAAGCGAGGTCTGATATACAAGTTCAGCTGCTTGCGGGATCTTTTTAAATTGAGGTACAAAAGGACTACCAAATCCCACTGTTTTCAATAATATCATATGCTCTCACAAAAGCCTCCCTCAGCCCCGGTGAGAAAAGTCAGTAATTTAAAATTCTATTTTATGAGATCACATATAAAAGAAATAGCACGTTTGGCTTTCCTAATCACAGCTGCAGGCCTGAGAGGGCAGACTTTTGAACTCAGTGTATCTTACGAGTGAAGGTTGACTCTCTTCTTACCCTCTAGTTATCTCTCTTTTCCCCCATTTCTTTGTGTAATTTTTTTTTTTTTTTTTTTTTTTTTGGCTGCATTGGGTCTTCATTGCTGTGCGTGGGCTTTCTCTAGTTGTGGCGAGCAGGGGCTACTCTTCATTGTGGTGCGCGGGCTTCTCATTGCAGTGGAGTCTCTTGTTACGGAGCACAGGCTCTAGGCACGTGGGCTTCAGTAATTGCAGCATGCGGGATCTTCCCAGACCAGGGATTGAACCTGTGGTCCCCTGCATTGGCAGGCGGATTCATAACCACTGCACCACCAGGGAAGTCCCTCTTTGTATAATTTATTGGGGGAAAAATCTAGTGGTAACAGGCATATATAGTTGTGCCATGATATTGCTGCAATATTTTTTAAAAATGTATAAAATGAGGGTTGACAAAACGCATAAAGCTTGGAGAATCTTCAAGTTCTGCGATTCTGGGACTAAATACTATGGATGTTTCTTTCCTCTCATTGTGGAATCATCTTTTCCCCAACTCTTTTTCCTGGAAAGTTCCTATTCAGACCTTCAATACACAGTTCAAATACCACATCCTCCAATCTTCTCCCATTCTCTCTGCACTCTGAGTATTTCCCCCTTAGAGGTATAACTATATAAGTATTACTGTCATTGCTCTCATTGCACTGTAGATACTTGTTGATTCGTCTAGATTTTTCCAGGTCATGAGTTCCTGGAAAGTGGAGTTGGTGCCTCACTTATCATAATTGTAGATATCATGCATAGTAAGTTGCCTATTCCAGAGCAGGTTTCAGTAAACATCTGTGGAATGAATAAATAAGTATCCCCCATTTTGTGACCTGACCAGGCTTTGGGCTTACATGGAAATTAGGTGATGTGTGTCTGAAGGCTCAGGGATATTAAAGAGTTAGCTTATGAAGACTGGGATTAATGGTTTGGTAGACGGGCTCAATTCTTCTGCTAATCTCTTTTGGGGAAATCTGTGATTCTGTTATATTGTCCCTGATACAGGGACAGAGTGAGCCATACAAAAGTGAAAGATATGTATATATTTTGCAATAACATAAAATGTATTATTATATAGATGTGCTTCTTAATGCTGTATTTGAAATTTGGTTTTGTGAGCTAATAGGTCTTTAAAAACAATTTGCATGTTTGTACTCCCATGTTTATTGCAGCAATATTCACAATCGCCAAGACATGGAAACAACTTAAGTGTCTGTCAACAGATGAGCGGTATATATACAATGGAATATTCAGCCACAAGAAAGAAGAAAACCTGCAATTTAGGACAACGTGGATGGACATTGAGGGAATTATGCTAAGTGACATAAGTCAGACAAAGAAAGACAAATACTGTATGATCTCACTTTTTTGAAAAAAAATTTTTTTTAACATGATCTCACTTTTATGTGGACTGTAAAAAAGCCAAACTCGTAGAAACAGTGGAATGGTGGTTACCAGATGCTGTGGGTTGGGAAACTGGGGAGATGTTGCTTAAGGGTAAAAACTTGCAACTGGTAGGTAAACTGGTTCTGGAGATCCAATGCACAACATAGTGATTATAGTCAGCAATACTGTATTATAAACTTCAAAGCTGCTAAGAGACAAGATCTTAATTGTTTTTCCTGCACACACACACAAAATGAGAATTATATGATTTAACAGAGGGGTTAGCTAATGCTATGGTGGTAATCATATTGCAGTACAAATGTATTAAATCAAGACATTGCACACCTTAAGTGTTCCCAATGTTACATGTCAATTATTTTTCAATAAAAAAAAGGGGAAAAAAAAGAGAATGGGGAATTCCCTGGTGGTCCAGTGGCTAGGACTCTGTGCTTTCACTGCTGAGGGCACAGGTTCAGTCCCTGGCCAGGGAACTAAAGGTCCCACAAGCTGCACGGCACAGCCCAAAAAAAAAAAAAAAAAAAAAAGAGAGAGAGAGAATGGATGTGGTAGTCATTCTATAATGCATACAAAACAAAACAAAACAAACAAACAAAGAAACTGTATTTAAGTACTACTTGAAAAGGTCCTATCTTCTTCATAATCACATAGTAACAGAAACTATGGACTGGCTACCTCCCAAACCTCCTTTCCCTTATCTTCCTCCACTTTGGAGAGTCCAAAGCTGAAACATCTTCCCATATCTCCCTGCGCTAGTGTTGGCCTTAGTATGCATTTCTAGCCAATGAGACAACGGCAAAAATCTCCAAGGAGGACTTCCTTTCCCAAAGTGAAAGACAAAGCCGTGCCTCTTCTTCCTGCTCTCAACATGGACATGATGCAGGAACCATATTATACCATGAGGACTAATGCCACAACCAGAGATGGAAGAGTAAGAAGATGGAAGGAGACAGGATCATGGAAGATATCACTGAGCCATCCTACCAGTCCTGCATTGCCTCCTTGGGTCTCCTTATGATGTGAGCTAAATAGACTTATTTGTTTAGGCCACTACAGTGTAGTTTTCTGCTCCTCTCAGCCCAAGACAAACACAACGCATACATGTTGCAATAGGCAGTAAAATGAGCAACCTGGAAATCTCAGTGGCTATGCACAAAAGGAGTTTATTTCTTGCTCACAGTATGCCTGCTGTGGTTTAAGTGACCCTCTACAGGGCTGTTTTCCATGTCTTAGCTCAGCATTCCAGCTCTTATGGCAACTTTATGTCAACACATGCCCCCTGATCCCTGCAGATAGGGAAAGAAGCAGAATTGGAGATTCTATCAAGTGCTGTTACAAACCCTGGCGGGAAGTGACACACTTCACATCTGCTGCACACACTTCATTGGCCACGCCAAATCACCTGGCCAGGACTAACCACAAGAGTACAGAGAAGAACAGTATCCTTACAGCCTGGAAAGAGGAGACTGGAAATATTGGTGAGCAGCACTAATGTCTAGCCCACACATCAGAGACCTGTCAGTTGAAAACTAAAGGAGTGATGTTATTGAAAAAAATCACAGGGCAAAGATGTTAAGATGGGTTGATAAAATAAGTGTGTTAAAAGCAAAATTTTCTGGTGCCAGTAAATAACACAACCCTCTTATCTTTCCTACATGGTATTGGTTCAGAGTGGAGTTTTGCTAGTAATTGGCATGGAGGCAGGTGTGATGCTCACCAGAGCTACACAACACAGTAGAACTTGGAGACATTCTCACTTACTCACTGGTGATTTTCCATGAGTTCTCTTATTTTTCTCCTCCAAACGTTGAATCTGCTGTGATTCTGAAGATGAAATAGGAAGAAAAGCTGCTGATTTGTAATTGCTCAGAACACTTTCCAGTTGCCCTCTCAGCAGGTCCTTCTGTGTAACTTGTTTTCTCACCATTGAAACTCCAGTAAAGTGATTTCTGAAAGTCTCTGGGAGTTTGGTAAACAGAATTGAGTTGCCCTGTGACTCTGAACACCAGGCTTTCATGGGGACTCAATGAAGAAGTTGTCAGCACACTAGAGGGTAGTTGCCTCAAACTGAGGAAGTATCAGCCAATAAAACATGCCTTCCTATAAATAGTGCGCTAATGTGTTATCACCGACATTCAGTGAGAGTAGCAAGGAAGTGTGTAGGGAAAAAAAAAACCCTGTCACAGCATTAGGTCTGCTGCTGAGTATGATGTTTAGTACTGTAAAAATCTTTGAAGTCAGACATGAGGCTTTTAGTTCAGCTTTGACGTTTTCTAGTTGGGTGACTTAAATCTGTTTCCTCATCTATGTAATGGAGATGACACTACCTATCTCACAAGATTGCTGGGAGGATAGACAATCATAAAATTTGATATTTATTTGCTCCATTTTAAAATTGTTTTCTCCTGTCCCCTATGGGTTTCTTTCTTCTCATTAGAGGAAAAATAATTGTGGGTAAATTGGTTTAGATTTTTCAGGATCAGAATAATTCCTTTAAAGTTTTTCTCTAAAAGTTCTCCATTAAAATTTTTATACTTCATTGAAATGTTTCAGACTTAAAAGGAAAAATTCAACTCCTTTCTTCTCAGACATCTTTAGAAAATTATCTCATAAAGGTTAACATTTGAATTAGTTCTTATTTTTTGGGGGGGGCTCCAAAAACGGTTATGATGCAGGGGAAAATGTTTTGATTAAACGCTGGACTTGTTGTGTCTATTGGAGGCTAGACTTACTGGTGTCAGGGAAGAGCTGTGAGTTCAGCCCACACAGGGAGATGAAGGTGAGAAAATACTGGTTGGGCAGGATGGATACCAGCAGGGAGTCCAGGAAAGTCTTTAATCTTGAAAGCCTTAGATGGAAGTTGTGATGGATTCTGACCACACCCAAATACAGTAGCACCTTAAATGGGTCAAGCGGATTAGGTTCAGAATAGGACCTTGGAAGAAGGCAAGGGTGCAGAGATAAAGAGGAGTTGGAGGGTGATATAGGATGGCAATAATAATAATAATTGCAGCTAATGAATACTGAGCCACAGCATTATAATGTGTTAATGATAATAAAAATGGCTAGCATTTATTTGGGACTTACTATGGGTTGGGTGTCATGCTAAGTGCTATCTCATTTAATCTCCAATATAACCCTATGTGACAGTTTCTATCATTATCCCTATTTTACAGACAAGGAAAGTACAGCTTCTTAATTTCAAGTAACTTCCCCAAGGAAGTAAAGGGTGAAGTAACAATTTGAACTCATCTCTGCTTGGTTATGAATGGTATTTCTTCTCCCCTGCTTTGCTCTACTGTCTCCATATTAGTGAGGTTGCCAGAGCCCTGTGGCTTCTCAAAAGAGCTGCAGAGATCAGACATCAAACAGCAAAGGAATGAAGGTGGAGCAGTTAAGAGAGGGCATAGTTATTAAAGAGTTTAACTAGATTACATGAGGAAGGTGAAATTGCCATGTGGCTGCCTCTGGTTTAACCCATCACCATGGAGGCATCCCAAGCTCTTTTCTGGTCCTATCTACACTCAACATAACCAATGGGGACTCTGTTCTCTCAGTTGCCTATAAATGTGATTTTAAAAAGTGATGAAAGCTGAGGTTGGCATTGAGTTGCCAATATTTGAGAAATATAATGTCCAGGTTGGCCCCTTCCTTTCTTCTTAGAATATAGAGTGCAGAGGGAAAATAGGTGTAATGCCTAAAAGCTAGTATCCACTAGATTTAATGTCAGAACAATCTCATACTCAATGGACAAAATTTCAGCAAATATAATTTTAAAGCAATTCAAGCCTTTTATATGTATTCTTTTTTAAAATTTTTAAATTTATTTTTATTTATTTTTTAATACCTTTATTGGAGTATGATTGCTTTACAATGGTGTGTTAGTTTCTGCTTTATAACAAGGTGAATCAGTTATACATATACATATGTTCCCATATCTCTTCCCTCTTGCGTTTCCCTCCCTCCCACCCTCCCTATCCCACCCCTCTAGGTGGTCACAAAGCACCAACCTGATCTCCCTGTGCTATGTGGCTGCTTCCCACTAGCTATCTATTTTACGTTTGGTAGTGTATATATGTCCATGCCACTCTCTCACTTTGTCACAGCTTACCCTTCCCCCTCCCCATATCCTCAAGTCCATTCTCTAGTAGGTCTGTGTCTTTATTCCCATCTTACTCCTAGGTTCTTCATGACCTTTTTTTTTTTGTCCTTAGATTCCATATATATGTGTTAGCATATGGTATTTGTTTTTCTCTTTCTGACTTACTTCCCTGTGTATGACAGACTCTAGGTCCATCCACCTTACTACAAATATCTCAATTTCATTTCTTTTTATGGCTGAGTAATGTTCCATTGTATATATGTGCCACATCTTCTTTATCCATTCATCTGATTCTGGACACTTAGGTTACTTCCATGTCCTGGCTATTGTAAATAGAGCTGCAATGAACATTGTGGTACATGACTCTTTTTGAATTATGGTTTTCTCAGGGTATATGCCCAGTAGTGGGATTGCTGGGTCGTATGGTAGTTCTATTTTTAGTTTTTTTAAGGAACCTCCATACTGTTCTCCATAGTGGCTGTATCAATTTACATTCCCACCAGCAGTGCAAGAGGGCTCCCTTTTCTCCACACTCTCTTCAGCATTTATTGTTTGTAGATTTTTTGATGATGGCCATTCTGACCGGTGTGAGATGATAAAGGAAACCATAAACAAGACAAAAAGACAACCCTCAGAATGGGAGAAAATATTTGCAAATAAAGAAACTGACAAAGGATTAATCTCCAAAATTTACAAGCAGCTCATGCAGCTCAGTATTGAAAAAACAAGCAACCCAATCCAAAAAAGGGCAGAAGACCTAAATAGACGTTTCTCCAAAGAAGATATACAGATTTCCAACAAACAAATGAAAGAATGCTCAACATTATTAATCATTAGAGAAATGCAAATCAAAACTACAATGAGATATCATCTCACACTAGTCAGAATGGCCATCATCAAAAAATCTAGAAACAATAAATGCTGGAGAGGGTGTGGAGAAAAGGGAACCCTCTTCCACTGTTGGTGAGAATGTAAATTGATATATGTATTCTTATATTTCTTAAGTATCACGATTCTTAGAATCTCCATTCAATTCTAAGTATCTCCAATTTCCTGTCCCATCCCCTGCCTTCATGTACAGTGGTTGGTCCCGTATCTCTTACTTCAAAACTCCCTCTGTGACTTTTCTTCTAGCCTACATCTGCATATTCTTGTCTTTTCCCTCTGTATCACAGAGCTTCTCCTCTCATGGTGGAGAACACGAAGAGAGTGAGAGGGTCAAGGTCGAATCCTCACTAGGGGGCTGCAGAGGAGGAAACCTGGAAAATCCTTACCTTAATAACTTGTCCTCTAATACAAGTAGGGTTGAGTGCCAACTCTTGAAACAGGGAGTGAGGGTGTGTAGGGCAGCTGCTTTCACATATGGCATGGAAAGCATTGTGGTGGCACTCATAGACCAGTTTGCCATCTCTGACATGCAGGCCCTCAGTTTCTGATTATCCAGAGAATCATGAAAGGCTATTAGTTTAATTTTGCACTGGAGAATGCTCTTAATGTAGGCAGGCTCACTGAGGCAGCTCTCAATCATGCTCGAATATTCACTTCAGGACATGTTTGGCCTCTAGAAGTAATTCAAACTCAGTGGTCCAGAAAGAAGAACCCCCAGTAGGAAAAATGAAAGTATCTTTCTCTCATACAAAATGAAGTGTATTATTGCTTCAAGCCAAACTCCTACAGTCCATAATTGTATCTCATTAAGGTTCCTTAACCCTCGCGTTACTGCAGTCTTGCTCAGTACAGAAGGCAAACATTTATTAATTTGAGGCCAGATGGAAAGCTTGATAGAGTTTACTACTATGCCCAAGAAAGCACTTTTAAAAAATATAATTGGTGCTTAGTAAATTGAATGCATACTTTGATTGCAGTACTTTCCTACTCAGGTTTAGTGCATCGTTTATGGAACTAAAGCCACATTGCAAGGGTTATGAGTCAGCTAAACGTTTTAAGGTAAGAACTTGTAGATAATTCCAGATCTATGCACACAGTTTTAAAAAGGGATGTGATAAGTGTATTTTTGGAAGATGGCTTACTTGTAAGAAACAAGATTTATACTATTGGAGTGGAAAATAAAAAAAAATTAAGGTTGATTTAATTTACTTTTCTATCTATAAACATAAGGGATACACACAAGCTGACCTAGAGTTTAGTGGTCTCATAAAATAGCAGGATTTATATGTGGGCTGAGAGACTGTGATCATATATATGCTTGGTTTTATAGAATAAGCTGCAACAATAACAGTAATAAAAGAGACCATAAATGACTAAAATACCACAGTAACCAGAAACCTCACTGGGACCAACAATCCAACAGACAGTTTCCCCATAAAACCTTTTATCTGAATGCCTAATATGTAGGTAAAATGGAAATTTGTGTTTCATGTTTGAGGCACCAACTGATAATTTATATCCACCGTCCATTTTTCTCCATTTTCCTTTAGTAGTAGAACCTTTCAGGTTTTGGCTGGGCACATTGCTAACCAGGTAATGACTAAGTTCCTGAGGCTAATTTGTAATTAGATAGAGCCATCTGACTACGTTCTAGACAATGGGACTTGAGAAGATGTATCTGTGCAACTTCTACCAAATACCCTGTAGATGAAGAAGCATGCTTGTTCTTCTGCCTCTCTCCTACTTGCTGGATGCAGACATGAGGATGAGTGTGGAGCAGCCACTTTGGAAGCAGAGATGGACACTGCACATTGAGAATGGTGGACCTTCTCTCTCCTAGACCTTGTGCACCATTCCTGGGCTATTGCATGAGAAAGACACTTCTATCTTGAAACTATGTGTTTGTGTTCTCTTTATTATAAGAACATGGAGTGTGCCATAATTAATATAGAATTCTAATATTTTGTGTCCATTCATTGGGAGATGGTTGCCAATGAGAAATCGAGTCCTTTCAACAGAGGCCATTGGAAGGAGAAGGACCCTCTTCCAGTCAGCACTGTGCCTTCCAAATGGTGATGCTACAAAAGCTCATCAGAATCAAAGGGAAGATGCCATTCGTTGTGTAAAATGTTAGGGAAAGCCTCCCAGAATAAGTGACATTTGTACTGAGATTTGAATGATAAGTTGGCATTTGCCAGCTGGGGAGTATCTGAACCGAGACATGGAAGGATGTGGCTAAAAATGTAGAGGTTCTGGTGAGATTGTAAAAGTCATTCTTTGAGGCAGCACTTGTAAGACCACTGTATGTCTTGTTAGGGAGCTTGCACTTTATTCCATAAGCAATGGAGAAGTGTCAAATAATTTAAATTATGGAATTAAAGTATCAAATCTGTGTTTAGAAAAAATACTCTGGCAGCACTGAAGGAGAAAAGTTGGAATGGGGAGAAAGTGGAGGCAGGGCACCATGGTTTCCAAAGTCCTCTCATTCACCTAATTCTTGCCAAGGATACTTTCTATCTGCCTATCATCTATCTATCTATGTATCTATCTAATTTACACTGTGTATTTCAAAATTTGGCCTCAATGTATTATATTTTTTAACATGTATTAGAAACACATATTTTATTTTTAAAAAGTTTGTATATGTACCTCTTTAAACTATCCTGTGTACCTCCATGGTACACACAGCATACTCAGGACAAATACTCAGCTGGTACACATTGGTATACCTTTTATGGTTAAAATATTGAAATAACATCCTTCAAGCCTGTTAAATTGCTTTCCTGAGCTCCTGAGTGTCCCACTCCCACAGCTCTGGCTACCTGATGTACCCCTAGGAATACAGGACCTTCTCTTGATCTAGCAACCGGTGTGTCTGCAGGGTCCTGTCCTGTACTGGAGCTAACTTCTGCTCTGATTGGTCAAGCCTAGTTATAATTATTATTTTTTTATTTTTAAAAACATCTATTTATTTATTTATTTGGCTGAGCTGGGTTTTAGTTGCAGCACGCAGGATCTTCGTTGCTGCATGTGGGATCTTCCTTGCAACATGTGGGATCTTTAGTTGTGGCATGCGGGCTCTTAGTGGTGGCATGCGGGATCTAGTTCCCTGACCAGGGATCCACCCTGGTCCCCTTCACTGGGAGCGTGGCATCTTAAGCACTGGACCACCAGGGAAGTCCCCAAGCCTAGTTATAATTAGTTTAAAAATATTTTGAATAGAAACACTGGAAGCACATGTACAGATCATAAAGTATTTTTGCTAAAAAACAGCAGGAGAAAAGGAGAAAAGGGAACAAATGTGAGATAAGTTTTAAACATAAAATGTAGAGAACTTGGTGACTGATTAAATGTGGGAGTGAAGAAGAGGAAGTGTTAAAAAATCTGGGGTTTTAGTTTGTGTAAGTAGATAGTTGGTGATGACATTAGAAAATTGATACAGGTTGCACAAACTTGTAGAGCAGAGATGATAAGTTTGGTTTAAGATTTATGGAAATTGAGATGCCTTTACAGCATCCATGTGGAGACAGTTCAGAAATGATTGGATACATTGGTGTGCTGGTAAATGTTTAACAAGTGACTCTCAAACAATAAAGAAAGCTGTTTTCAGGGGGTAGCATTTGTTCATTTCTATGGTGTAAATACACCACGTTGTGCTCAACTGTAAGCTACCAATGTAATATCACTAATGCCAAGTTGGGAAGAGATGGGCACAATCTGCTCTCACAAGCCCTCTCCAGCCGTCATGGGTTGGATATAAAGCTTTGGATCTCAGCACGAGGTCTGAAGATGGTACATAGATTTGGCAGTCAACAAATTGTGTGTGTTTTAAAATCTTTAAAATGGGGGCTTCCCTGGTGGCGCAGTGGTTGAGAGTCCGCCTGCTAATGCAGGGGACACGGGTTCGTGCCCCAGTCCGGGAGGATCCCACATGCCGCGGAGCGGCTGGGCCCGTGAGCCATGGCCGCTGAGCTTGTGCGTCCAGAGCCTGTGCTCCGCAACGGGAGAGGCCACAACAGTGAGAGGCCCGCGTACCGCAAAAAAAAAATTAAGTGTGATTGTCTTTTAATTGGAACATTCATCCCATTTGCTTAAAAATTTTTTTCTTGCTATATATTTTTATTATTGTTTTTAATTTAATTCTTTTGAAGTATAGTTGATTTATAATGCTGTGTTAGCTTCAGGTGTACAGCAAAGTGATTCCGTTTATATATATATATATATATTTTTTTTAGATTATCCCATTTTCTTTTGTCTCAACCCGGATCCAGTCAGGAGACAGAAACTACACAATAGTTTGAATAGTTATGATTTAACATCAAGCATTATGAACTATTTACAGGAGATTAGCTATGAAGAGGCAATAAAGGAGATCTCTAAAGAATACCCCAGGGCTGAGGGAGAGAATCCAAGGAAGGACACACTTGGACCCCCTCCTCTGACCCATACGAGGCCTGGATTCAGACGTTGTTGAAGAGGATATGGCTGCCGCCCACCATGGCTGGTGGTGAAAGTCTTTGGGTTATTTTGGGCCAAAGTTGGTCCACATTTGATGGGCCAAGTTAGTTAGCAGGGAAACGTGGGCTGAGACTTGCAAGAAGAAAATTGTTAACATACACAAATAAACTCATTCATATCACGAGCAAGGAGAAAATATGTAAAACTACTATAGTTCTCATTTCTGTAATTATTTATGAGGTTTCTTCTACCACCCATTATATATTTTTTCTTTCCCCTCAGCCAGAACCTCAGTTGGTTGGGGTTCTTTCCCTGGTGTAGTGACCCAAACCTTCGTTCCTGAGGAATCCAAATTCACAATTGTCCTGCCTTTTTTGGTTGCGGTAGTTTTCCATTAATTTTTACTAGTATTGGGCACAGAACTATTATGAGGTGCCCTGGAAACCCCTGGTTCTAGACACAGGCTTCCTTGCCTTTGTTGTGTGGAAACAACTTGATTTCCCCTTGGAAATGAGAATCAGTCTCTCTAGGAGTAGAGTTACTACCTTTTGTACCTGCTGGGTCAGTGGCATAAAGAGCATCAAATGGTCAGGTGGCAGTCTCATTTTCCAATTAATTCTGTGACTCCATAGGTGGTAGTTATGGTGGTAGCATTATAGGGAGGGATGGCAAATCCATATCGAGAATATATGTCTATTCCAGTGAGAATGAATCTCTGTCCTCTCCATGATAGAAGCCATGTAGTATAATCAACCTGCTAATAGTTTACTGGCTGGTCCCTCCATGGAATGCTGCCATACTGGGGACTCAGTGTTGAACTCAGCAGTAGTTTTGGCAACATCAGCTTCAGTAAGGGGAAGTCCATTTTGTTGAGCCCAGGCTCAACCTCCATCCCTGTCACCATGGCCACTTTGTTCATGGGCCTAAAGAGAAAGCACTGTGTCTTGGGAAAGAAGTTGACTGACATCCACATACCACATCATTTTGTGCACCTGGTTAACAGCCCACTCTGCAGTGGAAACCCAAGGGTGGGTATTCAAATAGGGTACAAATATCTTCACAGTCTGTCCATTCTAAGGAGTCCGTCTACAATAGCTCTTCCCCAGAATTCCTTGTCACCAATTTTCCAATCTTGTTCTTTCTAAGTCCCTGACCAGAAAAACCATCATTTCCCACAGCTCTGTCTCTCTCTATGTTCTATAACTACTTCCTTTCTCCACCCTTTTAGGGCTAGGGCTGAAAATGGAAACCCAACAACCTATTGTTCATCCTGTGGTACCGCCTCATCTCTCACTGGTTTCCCTTTATGCTACCCAGGCCTTTATAAATTGTACCCTCACTGATCACGCCTCAATCATGCCACTTGAATGAGCCATGTGTTACTTTCTGGTCCCTTATTGACATAAACCCGGAGTGCTGAGCTCCTCTGTCTGGATTTCCATCTTCTCATAGTAATACTTATGTAACTTGCAAGTGTGCCAATGTTTTCAAACTGAACTTTAATATATTTTGTTCATTTCCTCTAGTTATCCTTATCAGAGGGGTAATTAATATGCCATTACTTAATATACTGTTATTAGAAGCAAAATTTGCCTCACTCTTTATTTTTATTTTTAATTTTTTAAAATATCTTTATTGGAGTATAAATTGCTTTACAATGGTGTGTTAGTTTCTGCTTTATAACAAAGTGAATCAGCTATACATATACATATATCCCCATATCTCTTCCCTCTTGTGTCTCTCTCCTTCCCACCCTCCCTATCCCACCCCTCTAAGTGGACACAAATCACTGAGCTGATCTCCCTGTGCTATGTGGCTGCTTCCCACTAGCTACTGGTTTTACATTTGGTAGTATATATAAGTCCATGCCACTCACTCACTTCATCCCAGCTTACCCTTCCCCCTCCCCGTGTCCTCAAGTCCATGCCTTTATTAAAGTGTTATCATACATAATTTTGTCTCTAAACAATCCATTCTTGCTTGATTTTGTATATTTTGAACGTATTGTTGAGCCATACTGCATATAGGTTTCTGAGATGTGCTTTTCTCATTCATCATTATGTTTTGAGATTCCCCCATTTTGATTTGCAGAGCTGTAGTTTATTCATTGCACTGTTTGACTAATCCAAAATACGCTTCTCTGTCTTCCTATTGTTTATCCCTCTTCATCTTCATTTTTCCTAGTTTCTTGGTCTCAGTGTCACTTTGGCTTTATACTTTATCTTCTACCCTTCCCTGAGGTCTCTTGTTTGACATGTGTGATATCTGATTTGGAATAGTCTCCACAGCTGTGCCTTTGTTACCATTTCAAGATTTATTATCTTTGCCTCATGCATTACTTGGGTGAGATGTTCCATGCCAACCCTCATCTCCTTGCTCCTCCCCTCAAGACCTTATCTTCTGGATAATTTTTCTTTCATGTATTTAAGTTGATATCTACTTTATTCCTCTCTTGATGGTCAGTAACTTATTTAGCCAAGAGAAGACTTAAGGATGCAATGCAATTGTTTCTTCCTTTTGTTCAGAGGAATTACCATGCTTTTCATTTATAAAATGTAACATATTATAAAAGAGGAAGACATAGTGGTTTGGAAATAAGCTACCTGGCTATTGCAAAGTTCATATACATAAAATAGGTTACAAAGGAATTGATGATAGTTTTATTAAAGGATTCATCATGTGATAAGTTTAAAATAGCAAACTTCTTCAATGCATTTAATATATAACTTGATGTATAAAAAATCAATTTACACTGCCACCCAGAAGTAAATCTATCAAGTAAAGTAAGGTACGTCTGAAATCACATTTAGAAATACAATCACTCTTTCCATAGTCTGCCTTTTATTTAATATACAAAACTGTCTTCCCCCTTGAAGGAAAAATGAAATAAATTTTATGACTTTTGACCGCTAGCATCTTTTACTGAGAAGCAAAGATATACAGAGCTAAGAGAATTCAGAAAAAGCACAATGAAAACATACTTTAAATAATTTCTAAAAATGGTAGGTGTTAAGTCTTAGGAAAGGATTATGTTGTTGTGGGTGTTGAGAGTTTCAAACTCTTGAATGGAGAGACACATAACATTCTGACTCTTCTGTGTTGGTCCTGAGTTTTCCTCTTCATATCTCACATTCAGATGGCACAAGGAGTGTATCCTAAACCATCAGTAGCATAGCATGCCCTCTAAGCTTGGTTGCTAGCTGAGAATTGCTTGTGAGTCAATGAGACAAAACTGATTAAAAATTAGATTTAGATGAATGGATAAAGAAGATGTGGCACATATATACAATGGAATATTACTCAGTCATAAAAAGAAACAAAATTGAGTTATTTGTAGTGAGGTGGGTGGACCTAGAGTCTGTCACACAGAGTGAAGTAAGTCAGAAAGAGAAAAACAAATACCATATGCTAACGCATATATATGGAATCTAAAAAAAAAAAATGGTTCTGAAGAACCTAGGCACAGGACAGGAACAAAGATGCAGACGTAGAGAATGGATCTGAGGACACGGGGTGGGGGGAAGGGTAAACTGGGATGAAGTGAGAGAGTGGCATGGACATATATACACTATCAAATGTAAAACAGATAGCTAGTGGGAAGCAACTGCATAGCACAGGGAGATCAGCTTGGTGCTTTGTGACCACCTAGAGGGGTGGGATAGGGAGGGTGGGAGGGAGATGGAAGAGGGAGGGGATATGGGGATATATGTATACGTATAGCTGATTCACTTTGTTATACAGCAGAAACTAATACAACATTGTAAAGCAATTATACTCCAATAAAGATGTTAAAAATAGAATAAAATATGGAATATGTAATCAATAAATTTTCCCTAATCTGTGTAACTTCTTGTCATAATAATTCAATGAATCTCTTATAATAGGTAAGGTTGCAAAACTGAAGGCAAATACATTCTTGAAATAGAAGTTACATAATATTTTAAAAAATTCAACTCCAAAAAAAAAATCCAACAATTTTTTTAAAGTATACTGGAAATTGAGATGGAGTGGGGAGGGAAGTTAAAGTAGGCTAAAGTCCCTCATCTATATAGTGGGTAGTAAAAAATGCTATTTAATTCTTGATGGTGTTTATCTTGGAATATTTGCTACAGAAAGTTTGGAAATACCTTAATGGTAAAAATCTGTAGGCAGACAATAAGTACAATTATTAAATTTCAAATGATTAGAGTAGAAAAAAATCCTATGGAAACCAAAGAATAGTGAGGAAGCATAGAAAATAAAAGCATAAAACAAAATATTATAAGACCAAATATTTAAATTGTGACATTAATGGGAATGTATTAAAATTCTATTAAATGGCCAAGATACTCAGCCTCACTAGATCAAAGAGTTAAATGTAAAAAAACGTCACCTACTTTTTTCCCTAATTTTTTAGCGTGATTTTCAAGATAGGGAAAGAGTTTCCATTCATAAACATATTGGGAAATTTGATTTAAAAAGTCAACATTGGGCTTCCCTGGTGGCGCAGTGGTTGACAGTCCGCCTGCCAATGCAGGGGACACGGGTTCATGCCCCGGTCCGGGAAGATCCCACATGCCGCGGAGCGGCTGGGCCCGTGAGCCATGGCCGCTGAGCCTGCGCGTCCGGAGCCTGTGCTCCGCAACGGGAGAGGCCACAACAGTGAGAGGCCCGCGAACCGCAAAAAAAAAAAAAAAAAAAAAAAAGTCAACATATTTGATTATTTATATAAAATTATCCTGTACATCACATTTCATAACAACCAAAATTAAAGACAAACTACAAACTGAGATATCTATAACAAATATGAATGTTAAAATCCCTAATATATAAAATTCTTACAAATCAACAATTAACATACAAAAACCTAAAAAAAAATGGGAAAAAGACATGATTGAAATAATAATGGTGAATAACTATAAGAAAGTGTTTAATTCACTATTAATCATTGGCAAGGCATATGTAAACAAATTATAAATTTTCATTTATCAAATTGGCAAAGAATAAAAATACGGTATTATTCAATGCTGATCGGGGTTTGCAGAGACTGATACTATTTTACTCTGGTTGAAGCATTAACTGATACATGCTTTTTGAAAAGCAGTTTGTCCATATGTATCAAGAACAGTAGTTTTCTATTGTTTACTCAGTAATTTTACTTTCAGGCATCTATCACAAAGAAATAAGCAGAGATACAGACAAAGGTCAATATATATGTTACAATTAAAACATTCATTTTAGCATAACTTATAGGAAAAAATGAAAATAGTCTTAATTTTTTAAATTAGGAGAATATTAATATAGATTAAGGAATATCACATAAAAGACTATGATTAAGCCATTGAAATTATGTTGCCAAGTAATATTTCCCCTTCAATAAGAGGGGGAAAAAGAAAATAGGAGACCAGTCTTTCTGCAGGGTTTCCTCCAAGTGTCTCTGGATGTTTGTTTTTGCTTGTTTCCTTTTACATGTTTTCCAAATTTTCTTCAATGATCATATACTATTTTCATAATACCAACATTTTTATGTAAATAATTAATATGCAGTAGTTTCTGTGAGGGCTCTTGTTTCTGTTTACTCAAGGAATAACCCAAGGAAGTTAGTGGAAATGTGAATGCTACCATTCTGGACATCCTCCCCATTCAACCATGTCCAGATAGAGATGCTAACTAGGTCACTGTCTGACTGATTTTTCTATTCTTCTACTCACTGATGTCAGGAGAAGTAACTGAGACAGTGGCGTAACCAGGCATGGTGAAAAGCCAAACTGGTCCATGCTGAAAAGACAAACTGGTTCTTTTTTTGATTTTATCCTTTGACATTCTTCTTTCCAGCCACGTAGACAGCAAAGTTTTGAGATTCTGTGCTATGCTGGTCACTTAAGGTTGATTCTGATTGCCATAATTACCAGAATCATAAAGTAGTTGGGTTATGAGTCTTCAAGGTATTTTTGAGGTAATAAATAAATATCAAAGCTTGAATTATTTTGATGATATGAATCAGAGAAATCATCAGAGAATCATCAGAGGCAGAGCCTCTGGGTTGGGGAGAGCACCTCTGGCCATCATCTTGTCTCATTGGGACCACTAACTTTGTGACACCATTGGAATACCTTGTTAGATCATTCTGAAAAGGAAGTTTTATCAAAAATACATCAAGGGCTTCCCTGGTGCCACAGTGGTTGAGAGTCTGTCTGCCGATGCAGGGGACACGGGTTTGTGCCCCGGTCCGGGAAGATCCCACATGCCGCGGAGCGGCTGGGTCCGTGAGCCATGGCTGCTGAGCCTGCGCGTCCGGAGCCTGTGCTCCGCAACAGGAGAGGCCACAACAGTGAGAGGCCTGCGTACCACAAAAACAAACAAACAAACAAAAATACATCAAACGTCTGATTGATTGCATTCAGTTGAAATTAAAAAAGACTTCGTTTAAAATATTTTTTTCTACAGCATCATTTTCTGTTGATTAGCTGATCCCAAATGACCAGTTTGACAGAATATTTTCCAAATTCCAATCATGTGATTTTATTATGTAAAAATCAGCATTCAATGAGTAGGTAACTTGGATAAAATAAAAATTCTTTTTTTCTTTCCTTTCTTTTCCCCCTTCCTCCATTCCTCTTTCTCTTCATCCATGCCTTCTTAACTTCTTTTACTTTTGCATTTGGGTTTGAGAAGGGCTGTCCTACTTCTTGGAAAAATTGTACTCATTTCCAAGGCAAAAAGCTTCACTGCTTCCTTGTCTCTCAACCCTCTGAGAAGACTAAGAGCTTCTCCTTTTCTGCAACTCCAGGACTTTGGAAATGATGCAGGCATATGCCTCACATGTGTCAGAGCTGAGTTGTGTCTTTTTCACTAGACACAAGCAGGGTGGTTGTGCTCAGTTTATGTTCCCAGAGCTCAGCCAATGTCTGGCAGAAAGCTGGTCCTTCATGAATGGTGAAGGAGTTTTGTTTTATGGTGATGACATGCTTTTGAAAATATGTAGACCCTCCTTGTTATTTCATTTGTAGGAAAACTTTGAGAATGGAAGAAGAAAAATATCCAAGACATTTGCATTCTATTTCCTCTAGATATTTAAATATAAACTGGAAATAGTCAATGTCCCTTAGAAAAAAAAAAGCAGCAATGATTAAGTTGAACAAAACAAATATTAAGGTTTCAAAGTATGTGGGAGTTTCTTTGTTAGCTTTATTCCCCACTTTCATCAATAGGTTCAAAAAAATAATGTGAGATCTTTGGTGAATCTTAAAATATAGCTGAACTTCTGATACAAAATTTATCTTCTTGCAGAAAAATTTTTTCCTTGCTTGGGCATCACATTTCCCTTAGGGAGGGTAAAGGGCATCAATGTAGTTTTTTCTTCCCTTTAAGAATAGGAACAAATAAATACTAAAATATTCTGACAGGTATTTATTACTTGCCTGTAAAGGACATGCATTGTTGGGAAATCATAAACATACAACTGGTTATGATTTTTAACATTTTGCACTTGCATATTTCCATAAAGTTCTATAACATAACAGTAAGTAAATTATAAGCCTCTTGGAAAAATCTAGATATTACTGTTTATCAGTTAAGAGGATTTTGAGGTAGGGCTAGATTATGAAGAAAAGAGATAGAGGTGGTGACTAAGCCTATGAAATTCATCTTAGCCAGGCAGCCTGTTGAAAGCCTGGCAATTGGTTAGCACAGACATTTCAAGAATCTGCTCTAGGTAGGAGAGACCAAGAAGCTGCAGCAAGTTTATCAATACAAAGCACTGTGGCCATTCTCTCTCAAGAAGCTGCTCAATGGAGAATGCTGTTTTGATGGACAAGCTAGGGAGCATTGTATAAAAGGCAATATCTTGAAGGCTGAGGTTTTTTCATACATTTATCTCTTGTGTTGTAAAACAGATCCCCTATGTGATTAGGTGTGTTGTAGTGCTGCATATGAATCATATTCTATTACTGTAGGACTCAAAGGGCAGAAGCAGGGTATAGATGGAGACAATGCCAATATTCTGCAGACATTGGGGTAGAAGTCAGATCCCTGACATAGGAACAATGAGAGAAGACCAATTGTAGAAGGTGCAGGGACAATGAAGTGACTTGAAGTCAAATAGCTATTATCACTTGCTTGGGAGGGCGTGACATAGAGAAGGAAGGGACCCTGAGAGGGAGAAAAATTCAGCCTGGGCTCTTCTATACATATAGCAAAGGAATGATAAACTAATCAGGTTATTTCAAAAGATTAGAGGACTTTTACCTAGAAAATCACTATATTTGAGGCAAATGATTTTTCATTCCCTCTGAAATTCCAAATAATTACTTTATTTTCCACTTTGTAATATATGTGCATATAATATTTTTTATTTCTATAATGTTTATCAAAACTACAGCAAAATGATGATTCTGAGGTTGAATGATCACCTTCTCCCTAGAAAACTAAACTGAATTGGATAAGGAACTGGCAGACTGTTTATTCCAAGTACCCAGGTTGGTGTAATTTTGTGAGCTTTGAGAGCATATTTCTCGCCTTGAAAAATCTAAAAATTGGGCTTCCCTGGTGGCGCAGTGGTTAAGAATCCACCTGCCAATGCAGGGGACACGGGTTCGAGCCCTGGTCCAGGAAGATCCCACGTGCCACAGAGCAACTAAGCCTGTGCACCACAACTACCGAGTCTGCGCTCTACAGTCCGCAAGCCACAACTACTGAAACCTGTGTGCCTAGAGGCCGTGCTCCGCAACAAGAGAAGCCACCGCAATGAGAAGCCCACGCACCACAACGAAGAGTAGCCCCTGCTCACCACAACTAGAGAAAAGCCCCCGCGCAGCAACGAAGACCAAACGCAGCCAAAAATAAATAAATAATTTAAAAAAATCTAAAAATTGATGGCCAATTTATCCAGAGTTGATATGATTGAAGAGATATTTACTAATGCTATTCCCAATCAAATGACCATTTATTCGAATTGTTGACAAACGTTTATAAAGTGCACTGGTTTAGGTGGTGGGACAAAGCAATGAACATAAGAGAAACTGTCTGTTTTTGCGGATCTCATTTTTTTTTTTTTTCTTCGGTACGCGGGCCTCTCACTGTTGTGGCCTCTCCCGTTGTGGAGCACAGGTTCCAGACGCGCAGGCTCAGCGGCCATGGCTCACGGGCCCAACCGCTCCGCGGCATGTGGGATCTTCCCGGACCGGGGCACGAACTCGCGTATGGATCTCATTTTTATTCACTCATTGATACACTAAATATCAATGGGGAACAACAAGACAATAGAGATGACTCAAGATCTTGAGTTAGAACACTTGTAAACTGATCTGTTTCCTATAAAATGGAATTTTTTCTTTTGGTTTGCTTTTTGAATAGTGATCAGTAGAAGATACTGGTCAATAGCAAAAGCTCAGGATTCAGGCTGTCAACATTCAAATTTCAATTCACTTCTTACTAGCTGCGTGATTTTGTGCAATTTACTTAACCTTTTTGTATCTAAGTTCCTAGTCGTAAAATGGGGATGATTTAAGTTTATCTGTGTTGTAGCATTCTGTGAGGGCTTAAAACTGGGCTCAATAAGTGTTCACAGATATTATGATAACCGATTTGCCCACGTATGGAAGTGTAAGGATCAAACGAGATTGAATGTGAATCTCCAGGGAAAGAGCAAGGCACTAGACACATGACTCATTTCACTCATTCATATTTGAGTGCCATGTACTGTGTTATAAGCTGGCAGGTGGGAGGGAATGAGTGCAAGACGGTGCTTACACTCAAGGAACTCACAGTCTAATGGAGGATAAAAGGCACACTGTTGAAAAATTTTTGTATAGTATTATGGCTCACAAAATGTTTCTTAATGTTACTGTTCAAAGAACAGAAGGAGAAATTTTTGAATTATATGAGTTAAATAGGTATGGAATCTGGAATCTATCTTCTCCTCAGACATTTAGCTGATCCCCCAGGCTGAGTGCCACCCCTCATCCAGTCTTCAGAGCCACCTAGTGCCTTCAATTCCCAAACCCTTCTGGGGTTCTGCAACACAAACTGGCTTACTTGTAGTTGGCCTACCCTCTGCAGGCGCTTACATTTCAGCATTTCTTTCTTTTGGAAATCAGTTGCCACTCATTTTTGATTACCACATTTTACATTTTGTTGACTTACATCATCTGCTATCACTTCTTTTGCAGTTCTCCCTGTCCTTGAGATTTTTTCCTTTAAAAAATTTCTGTGTTGTCATCTCAGTGGGATTTTGGGAGCCAGGGCAGTGGCAGGGTAAGTGTATGCAATTGAAACATGAAACTGAAGTCTTTACGTAGAATTATACATGAAACTGAAGTCTTTATGTAGAATTATAATAGAAAGATGAAACTGAAACTAATGTCTTTATGTAGAATTATACATGAAACTGAAGCCTTTATATAGAATTATAACAGAAAGAGGAAACCGAAACTGAAGTCTTTATGTAGAATTATACATGAAACTGAAGTCTTTATGTAGAATTATACATGAAACTGAAGTTTTTATGTAGAATTATACATGAAACTGAAGCCTTTATGTAGAATTATAATAGAAAGATGAAACGGAAACTGAAGTCTTTATGTAGAATTATAATAGAAAGATGTGGAAGAGAAGAAAATTATAAAAGAGGAAAACTATAAGCAGACATGAGGGAGGGAAAGCTCTGGATGTAAGCCCAGGGGAGTAAAAGGAAATAAGTTGGAAAGGTTTTTGAAGACAAATCATTGAGGACTGTGAGGGCCAGAGGTTAAGAGGTTTGGAATTGATTCATGTTACTGGAAACCTCAAAAGTCTTTGAACAGAAATAATCAGAAATTTGCCTTTGGATGATTAATTTACCAGCTGTATATAAAAGGATTAGGGTGGGAAGGAATTGGAGAGAAATTAGTTAGGAGGCTCTAACAATAATCTGAGAGAGTGGTGAGTCTGAACCTACACTGTCCAGTATGGTAGCCACTCACCACATGCAGCTGTTGAGCACTTGAAATGTGGCTAGTGTGACCAAGGCACTGAATTCTCAATTTAGTTAAATCTAAATTAAAAAAACGCTACTCAGGGAATTCCCTGGCAGCCCAGTGGTTAAGACTCTGCGCTTTAATTGCCAAGGGCCCGGGTTCAATGCCTGGTCTAGGGGGGGAACTAAGATCCCGCAAGCCGTGTGGCATGGCCAAAAAATAAAAATAATAAAAAATCTAAAAAATTGCTACTTAATTCAGCTATTAGAAAATTTTTATTGGTGTTTGGAACAACATGTGTATGTGAATCTATTTTTCAACTATAAATATTATGAAATCTAAATACAGATCAAGTATTTCCAATGAAAATTTAGCATCTGAACTCAAATATGTTGTAAATATAAGATATAGATCAGATTTCAAATAGTTAAAAAAGTGCAAAAACTATGAATACTTTTTATATTAATTAAATGTTGAAATTATATTAATTGAAATTATATTAATTAAATTAATTAATATAATTTCAATTAATTATATTAATTACATTAATTATATTAATTAAATGTTGAAATTATAATATTTTAGACATAGGGTTAAATAAAATATATTATTAATATATTATATTATTAATATAATTTATTTATATATAATAATATAATATAATATATATAATATATATAATAATATAATAATATATTTATATATATTAATATAATTTATTAATATATTATTAAAATTAATTTCACCTGCCTCTTAAACTTCTTATAATGTGGCTGTTGGGAAATTTGTGGCTTATATGAATTTCTATTGAATAACTCTCGTCTGAACTAAGTTTGTGGTAGTGTATATCAGAGGGCCATCTGCATTTGAGAAGCGTTAAGGTAGAATAGACTGGATTGTCAGAACGTGGATAGATTAGTGAATAAATGATGTGGCTTTGGCAATGTAGAAGGTGAGGAAATGTGGATGGAACAGACACTTACTCTGTCATGGGGGACTTCAAGCTGGGGAAGGGAGACTCATGCAAACACCTGGAGAGAACATCTGATGCTTAAGACATACAATCTTAGAGGAAATAGTCTTAGAAGTCTTAGAACTGACATTAGAAGTGGTGGCTGTTGTCAGAGCACCCAAGCATGTGGGCTGAGGCTAACAGTATGGCAAGGGCAATGGTGAGATTCTGGCAGATCTAACAATATATTGTAGAGGAATGGAGAAAGAACTGAGGCCCATGGAAGGAAACTGAGAATACCCAAGGAATGTATCAGATCCCATTTCACTTAGACTGAGATTAGGATGAGCTCTAATCCTTATAGGGCAGGATCATTGGAAAGATTAGAAGTGCACTGACTTAACCTATAGGTCACATGTATGCCCAGAGCTTGCCATTGGATATTTAAGTCCTAGGTCTAGTTGACAAGAAAAAAAAATCTAAACATTCATCAATTATGCCAGCCCTGGTTATGGAAAGAGTGTTAATTTTAAGACCCACATATTAGAAGGAGAGGTAGCTAAAGGTTTTTAATGTACTTCTGAAATGTTTTGAGATTGGCTATAGAATTAGTGAGGAAATCTGTGGGTTCAGCACTGAAAATCTAGGGAGGACAAAAGTGGGCAGTAGGGGCGGAAAGAGAGGTAATTACCATTTTGGATAAAAAGAAACAAGGGCAAGAGAGGAGAGGAGGATTATTATCCGGTTAGGGCCAATGACAAAAAAAAAAAGAAAGAGGAATAGGATTGGTTTTGGGCGGGGAGATAAAGGACTCTATTCACCATATATGGAATTTGCTTATATGCATTTGAGGTGTTGACCAGACATCCACCAGAACTAGGGTATAGAAAAGTTGTCAGTTTGGGAGACACAAATTTGAGTGTTTACCTTATACAATAAACTGTTTGCAATGAGATTGCCAAGGCTGAAGATAATGAAAGAACAAAAGCCAAACGTGTAAAGTGTTTTACTATTTTTAAAGAGGCTTTGTGTCCATTATGATCAGAATGCTAATCATTAATTAGTGATGAGATGTGACTGCCAAGTGATCAGAATGTTCTTGTTACCTCATCCATTTATTCTCTCTCTAAAATCAACAGGAAACATAGATATTAATTTGGACAGTAATATTGGAAATATAAAATGAGAGAAAACAGAGTAAGATGGTTTTAAGGGTTGTTTTCAACAGAGTATGAGATCCTAGTGAATCAGTTTCCTATAAAATGGGAAAACTTTTAAAATATTGGCAAATGTTCTTTGTTAACTGAACAGGGCGACTTCTTCCCAAGCCATGTTTTTGGAAAAACTAACAACATGTCCACTCAACTTTTTTCTTCTAGTTTCTAGGAGCGCTGCTCCTTCTTGTTTGTAATGACTTTGCAACATCATCTATCATTTCAACAGACTTTCTTGGCATGTCATAACTCATTTCATATTGATCATCTCTTTAGTTGGCATATAGGGAAGTCCTTAGTTTTATTAGAACTAATCACATTATATGATGCTTACTGTTGGGAAAGTTTCTTGTAGGCATCTCATTTCATTCCTGTTGGGGAGCAGGGTTGGTCTTTGTCAACTTCATCACAGAAGGATGTTGGTTTGGCCAGGAGAGGCTAGGTTATGAGTGTAACAGGGGATACCAAAAATATCTCTAGCTTGTTACAACAATGTCTGTTGTGGACAATGTCCATCATGACTCTGCTCCATATCACATTCACTCTGGGACCCAGGATGATGGATCAGCCTCTGTCTGGAACAATGACAATTGTTGTGGCAGAGGAAAGTGCACATAGAGGAGCCTATACTGGCTCTTGAAGTTTCCAGCGGAAAACTTGTAGCTCAAATGGTCTCATCTAAATTCACTAGAGTGAGAATCCTTACAAAAGGAAGGTCAGCCAAGATTGGCGAGTCTATCACAGATGGCTCTTTGGAATATCCTCACCTATTTATGTCTGTTGAGTCAGTTTGTTATTGTCCAAGATCTTAGGCTCAATTATGTTTTAATTACATGTTTTAGTCAATAAAAAGATAATTTGATATGTTACAGTAAACCAGCGTGATGTTTTGCCCAGAGTTGAGATGATGGAGTTCTCCTCAGACTGTATTTTGAGAGTGAGGGAGGAATATAGTTGAGGCAAGAGAATGAATGTGAACTGCTGTGGACCTACGTTAATGAGAACTTCTTTTGATCCTCCTATCCGATGGCATTGAAAATAATGCATTTACCAGATCAATTGGCACATGCCAGCGCCAAAGGCCATGTTGGCCTCTTTTAGTGAAGACATCACATCTGGCACAGCAGCTGCAATTAGGGCTACCCCTTGGTTAAGTTTATGGTAGTCTCCAACCATCTGCCATAATCTCCTGAGTTTACTACGCAAGCGTTACACTGTGCATCCTTTAGATTTCTGAGAGTGGTACTAATCTCTGATATGCCATGTGGCATTTGGTATTGCTTCTGATTTACTGTCTTGGCTCAGGACGGGGGACTGCTGTAAGGGTTTGGCCTTTGCTCCCATGATGAATCTTACTCTGCAGATCAGGGATATACTGGGAAACTTGTACAGCAGCTTTGAATATCCTTCCCAGTTTTGCTCTCAGGGGCCTAGGGAAATGAGAACACAGTGAATCTCTGGAACAATTATACCTACTGTGATGTGGACTTGGGCTAAGACTCCATTTATAGCCTGCCTCTGCGTGTCTCCATTTTAACGGATGGGTCATGATGGCATTTAGTTCCCTTGGTGTCATCACTCAGATTCTGTATCTAGCAGTCCTCAGAAGAACTGGCTGTTTTTCTCTCTCCAGTTTGGTTCATATAGTAAATGGCTGTGTAGTGCTTTGGGGGTAGATTTTGGGACTGTCAATCACATATATCTTCTTTGGTGTTTCAGGGTCCTTCTTTAAGGGGTTCCAGATTCCCCTTCAATTGATGGGGTCTGGAACTGAAAACTGGCTCATGTCTGGAAAGCAGAAGAAGTATCATAATTTTCCAGTGCAGCAGCTGCTCATCAGCTCTTGATCATTTTTGTTTATATAAGTCAAGCTATGTCCTCGTTGACTGCTCGACTGAATTGTCCTTAGGAATCCTATGGTCTCTTAGCACCTTGTTGTCAGCCTAGCTTCCTCCTGTTATAGTAATTATATCCATCTTGCCTCTGATGAATAAGTGCAATATAGGGCCTCTGATGTTTCAGAATACCATCATCTGCATTGTTCCATTGACAGTAGGGAGCTCAGTTCCATAGCAACATATTGTACCATCGACCTTGACTGCAGAGAACAGTCGTTACTAAGTTCTCAGCGATGCCAGCGTTCCCCTCATTAAAGTACACCCTATTAATTTAGTGAAGTAGCTGTTATTTTTTTTCTGCCTCTCATGGTATCCTTCAGCTTGTAGATTCTCTGGTCTCACATAATAATAGTCTCTTGTTTGCCCTCTGCTCTGAGCCTACTGACCCCTTTTCAATACTCTGCCAAGGCAGGTCTGGCACCTTCATATAATTTACTGTCATCAGCATGTTCAACCATCTGTAGGTAGCCATCCTAGCAACATGTGAGGACCATTTTCAGGTGCAACCATCCCACAATGTATATGCTAAAAGCAGTGTTTCTCAAAATTGAGTCCATATCAGAATTCCCTGGAGGGCTTGTTAGAACCCAAATGGCTGGACGCTCTCCCAGAGTTTCTGATTTAGCAGGTTTTGGTGGTGGCCTGAAAATTCTCGTCTCTGAGAAGTACTCCGGTGCTGCTCACGCAGCTGGTCAAGGACCGTTCAGCTAGAACGTAAGATCACTCAGCCCCGTAGTCTCTCTTGCTCAAACCCAACTACTTAGTGTTAAACTTCTTCACAAGATTTGCCCTTTTGGTGACACAGACGACCAGTGTCAAATAAATGAGAATATATGATAATACACGTGTTTTAGTTACATTTTTATTTGTTTACTTACAGCAGGACTAGAGTGATGCATAGCATAAGACTCGCTTTGGGGTTAGTTGTGATTCTTTTTGGAGCTCCAATGAGTCCTCAGTTTTTATTCTCAGACAGTACAGACGAGTGACAGTGGTAAAGGTTCTCCATTTCAGTGATGCCCAAGGTCTGTTGTGATTGGACTCTGACTGGCCTCTATATAACAGAGACGAGGTCCTCAGTAGGTATGCCAGCAGTTCATATTTTAAAAGTATAAGCCAGAAAATATCATTTCCCCAATTATGATTTTGTTATATATTAAATTTTAAATATGTTTTAGTCACTGAATGAATTCCAAGATAACAAAATGAGACAGCATAGAGTCTTTGAAGAAGACTGACAATGAGAAATTTGCCGTCCAAAGAATATTCAGATTTGACTCCTCAGCCTAGTTTACCACCCCCTCCTCTTAAGTCAGCTTGTCTAGGGACACGCTACCGAGATAAATTGTTGTGCAGATGCTCAGCAAGCTGTCAGATGCTGCTTAGACGTTTCCAAGGAAACAGCTTTGCTTATCAGCAGTTGTCTCCACAGAAGAACCAACTTTAAATACACTATTTCCTGGATGTGGAAGCAATCAGCTAGGGTACTTGAACCACTGAAAAGCCCACAAATCTTACTTAAACTCTTCTGTAGACAAAAATAAAAGCATCTCAGTCTTCTTAATTTGAAAGATAGGCCCAAGGAAATATTATATAATTTAGATTCCTGCATTTTCAATATAAATGAAGGACTTATGCATAAAACTCTTAAAATATTGAATAATGTAGTTCAGGCACAATATTTGGATTTTTTAAATTTCTTTTCATGATGTCATTACTTTAAGCAAGACTATTTTAAAAGTTTATGCTTAAAACTTTATGACATAGTATTTTAATCTGTATAGCTGATCCCACATGTAAATTAATTACGACTCTATCGACTTTAGGAGCACAGTGTAAATTTGGATTATGATTCCAAGAATCTTGAATTTTAGTAAATTTTGAGAACCTATGTTCCTATACAAAGTTTAAAATTGGCCATATGGAAGAAAATGAAGCGTATTCAGAGAAGTGCTAACTGAATTAAATGCACTCCTCTGACAGTGCAGGGCCACTATTATCCGAGTCCCCCAGGTCTGCTATAAGCATATTTACCAGGCAGCACATCTGGTTAACAACTGCCAGCAGCCCCCTTCCAGGGATGCATAGGTGATCTGGTTCTTTAAATTCACTGTGGTGTGTGGACAGATTTCTCCCAAAGAGCCACGAATAAACTTGTAGAAAATGAACTTCAGCCTGTTATTGATTGGTTAACCTTTAAAATAACCTCTTGTCTTAGAGGTTTTAACATTTTTTTACCTTTTCTTTGCTAGGGAATGCTTAATAAGCAAGGTAAAAGGGCAGAGAAGCAAATGGTACCAGTTTGGGAAAATGGCTTTAGACTAATTTCATTTACTTCCTAATTAGGCCTAATGTTGGTCTAATATCTTTAATGTATTTCAGTCACATCAAGGAAATATATATTTATATTTTTAATTTCTAGGAGTTCTTAAATAGTGGAAAGTTAAACCTGTTAATGTATGAGAAACAGAAAAATAAAAGAGAGTTTATAACCAAAAACTATGCTGCTTGATTCAGGGAAGGGGAGTGTGGGTCTCAGAGTCAAAGAAGGCTTCATGAAAAGAGAGAGACTCAAGGTGGGCCTTGAAAAATACAGGATGTTTTTAGTATTATATGTTATGATGGGAGGTACCACAAATGTCAGACTGAAAAGACTGATTCTAATACTGCCCTACAAATGGACGTTTTTACTAGACATTTATTCAAAAGAAATATTTGAAAAGGTGAACAAAGATGCGTGTCCATGTTGGTTCATGACTTCTTGTTTATATCCACTTAAATAAGGATCCATAGGGGATTTATAATAATTAAGTTATGATATTATCATTCAATTGGAATATTAGGCAGCAGTTAAAAAGATAATACAGGCCTTTATCTTTATGGGTTGAGTGAAAATAGCAGGTGGTGGAAGAGCATGATACCTTTGCTAGTGTTCCTATGGTCTTTGAAAGCTTTACACTGATATACTGAATACCTTTAATTAATAGTAATTACTACTAGTACTACTACTATTACTACTATTGCAAATCTTCTGGGCTTCCCATATTGTAAGCATTGTGTGTTAGATTTTACACATACTATTTTTAGAAGACTCACAAACACTCTGAGATGAATATTATTTTATAGATGAGTAACTTGAGAAGTTAAGCAACTGGCCCAAGTTTACACAGTTATTTGCAGATGAAAGACTCAAACTCAGGGTTGCCTGGGTATAAATAAGATCAATTTACCTTAACAAGTTAATAGTGTTCTCTCTTTTTCAAAGAATTTTTATTTTAATTGTCTCATTTAATTATCACAGCAATCCTGTAAGATAAACTAAGCAAATATTATCATTTTTCCATTTATGGACAAATATTACCCATTTTTACATTTACATGTCTTCTTTTCTCTGAGGGACATCAAATTTTATACATTCTGTACTTTCTATTTGTTTGCCCCTTGTTTCTCTCTGTGACAATAGCTGAGTTTGGGAAGGATCTGGGTGGAAGTAGTCCCAGCTCTTCTTCCTTTTCCTCCAATAACTCATATGCTTTTGGATGGATGCATTCAATTCTGTTCTTCTTGCTGCAAGCTGTACAGGGGCAGGTGCCTTTGCAGGAAGGCTCCTAGTTGTCTAATACTGCCTAGGATGGGATGGTAAACTCTGCAATTCTGGGGTTCAGTATCGTTGCTTTATGCTTAAGCCACATTCACAATGCTTTATCATAAATAAGAGTGCTATTTCCATTTACCATCTGCATTAGTTTTTGGTCTAAATCCTCTGTTGAATCAGTACTAAGGAAGAGTAAATAAGTGTGCATGTACTGGGTCCCCTTTAATGCCAACAATCATGAGGATTCAAAGTGAAATTGATGATTTGGCAGCAGAACAAAAGCAATGCCATGGAATTTAACTGTTGTAATCATAACATTGTTCTCAGAGGTTAAATCTATAATTAGATAAGTACAGGAGGATGAAAACTGGTTTGGCAATAATATGTGTGAAAAAGACTTAGAAGTTTAATTTTATCAAAAATGCAGTAATTTGAAAGTACTACAGGATTTTTAGGGTATGTAAAACGGCATGGTGAATGGTTTGTAAGAAATACTACTTCATTCAGTCAATCAGAAAATACTTCTTGGGGGTGCTGGGAAGATGGCGGAAGAGTAAGACGCGGAGATCACCTTCCTCCCCACAGATACACCAGAAATACATCTACACGTGGAACAACTCCTACAGAACACCTACTGAATGCTGGCAGAAGTCCTCAGACCTCCCAAAAGACAACGAATCATCCCAAATTGAGGAGGTGGACTTTGAGAGCAAGATTTATGATTTTTTCTGCTTTACCTCTTTTTGTGAGGGTGCATGTATATGCTTCTGTGTAAGATTTTGTCTGTATAGCTTTGCTTCCACCATTTGTCCTAAGGTTCTATCCATCCCTTTTTTTTAAAAAAAATAATTATTTTTTAATTCAATAACATTATTATATTTTACTTTATTTTATTTTACTGTATCTTCTTTCTTTCTGTCTTTGTTCCATCCTTTCCTCCTTCCTTCCTTCCTTCCTCCCTCCCTCCCTCCTTTCTTTCCTTCTTGCCTTCTTTCCTTCTTGCCTTCTTTCTTTCTTTTCTTCTTTCTTCCTTCCTTCCTTCCTTCTTTCTTCTCTCCTTCCTTCCTTCCTACCTTACTTCCTTCCTACCTTACTTCCTTCCCTCTTTTCTTTCTTTCTTTCTTTCTTCCTACTTCTACTAATTATCTCTACTTTTTCTCCCTTTTATTCTGAGCCATGTGGATGAAAGGTTCTTGGTGCTCCAGCCAGGAGTCAGGGCTCTGCCTCTGAGGAGGGAGAGCCAACTTCAGGACACTGGTCCACAAGAGACCTCCCAGCTCCACATAATATCAAATGGTGAAAATCTCCCAGAGACCTCCATCTTAACACCAGCACCAACTTCACTCAATGATCAGCAAGCTACAGTGCTGGACAACCTATGCCAAACAACTAGCAAAACAGGAACACAACCCCACCCATTAGCAGAGAGGCTGCCTAAAATCATAATAAGTCCACAGACACCCCAAAACACACCACCAGACGTGGACCTGCCCACCAGAAAGACAAGATCCAGCCTCATCCACCACAACACAGGCACTAGTCCCCTCCATCAGGAAGCCTACACAACCCACTGAACAAACCTTAGCCACTGGAGACAGACATCAAAAACAACGGGAATTACAAACATGGAGCCTGCAAAAAGGAGACCCCAAATACAGTAAGATAAGCAAAATGAGAAAACAGAGAAACACACAGCAGATAAAGGAGCAAGATAAAAATGCCGAGACCTAACAAATGAAGAGGAAATAGGCAGTCTACCTGAAAAAGAATTCAGTATAATGATAGTAAGGAGGATCCAAAATCTTGGAAATAGAATGGACAAAATGCAAGAAACATTTAACAAGGACCTAGAAGAAATAAAGATGAAACAAGCAACGATGAACAGCACAATAAATGAAATTAAAAATACTCTATATTAAAAAAAAAAAAAAAAAAAAAAAAAAATACTCTAGATGGGATCAATAGCAGAATAACTGAGGCAGAAGAACGGATAAGTGACCTGGAAGATAAAATAGTGGAAATAACTAATGCAGAGCAGAATAAAGAAAAAAGAATGAAAAGAACTGAGGACAGTCTCAGAGACCTCTGGGACAATATTAAACACATCAACATTCGAATTATAGGGGTTCCAGGAGAAGAAGAGAAAAAGAAAGGGACTGAGAAAATATTTGAAGAGATTATAGTTGAAAACTTCCCTAATATGGGAAAGGAAATAGTTAATCAAGTCCAGGAAGCACAGAGAGTCCCATACAGGATAAATCCAAGGAGAAATATGCCAAGACACATATTAATCAAACTGTCAAAAATTAAACACAAAGAAAACATATTAAAAGCAGCAAGGAAAAAACAACAAATAACACACAAGGGAATCCCCATAAGGTTAACAGCTGATCTCTCAGCAGAAACTCTGCAAGCCAGAAGGGAGTGGCAGGACATACTGAAAGTGATGAAGGAGAAAAACCTGCAGCCAAGACTACTCTACCCAGCAAGGATCTCATTCAGATTTGATGGAGAAATTAAAACCTTTACAGACAAGCAAAAGCTGAGAGAGTTCAGCACCACCAAACCAGCTTTACAACAAATGCTAAAGGAACTTCTCTAGGCAAGAAACACAAGAGAAGGAAAAGACCTATAATAACGAACCCAAAACAATTTAGAAAATGAGAATAGGAACATACATATCGATAATTACCTTAAATGTAAATGGACTAAATGCTCCCACCAAAAGACACTGATTGGCTGAATGGATACAAAAACAAAACCCATATATATGCTATCTACAAGAAACCCAATTCAGACCTAGAGACACATACAGACTGAAAGTGAGGGGATGGAAAAAGATATTCCATGCAAATGGAAACCAAAAGAAAGCTGGAGTAGCAATTCTCATATCAGACAAAATAAACTTTAAAATAAAGACTATTAGAAGAGACAAAGAAGGACACTACATAATGATCAAGGGATCGATCCAAGAAGAAGATATAACAATTGTAGATATTTATGCACCCAACATAGGAGCACCTCAATACATAAGGCAATAAAGAGCCATAAAAGGGGAAATCGACAGGAACACATTCATAGTAGGGGACTTTAAAACCCCACTTTCACCCATGGACAGATCATCCAAAATGAAAATAAATAAGGAAACCCAAGCTTTAAATGATACATTAAACAAGACGGACTTAATTGATATTTATAGGACACTCCATCCAAAAACAACAGAATACACATTTTTCTCAACTGCTCATGGAACATCCTCCAGGATAGATTATATCTTGGGTCACAAACCAAGCCTTGGTAAATTTAAGAAAACTGAAATTGTATCAAGTATCTTTTCCGACCACAATGCTATGAGACTAGATATGAATTACAGGAAAAGATCTGTAAAAAATACAAACACATGGAGGCTAAACAATACACTACTTAATAACAAAGAGATCACTGAAGAAATCAAAGAGGAAATCAAAAAATACCTAGAAACAAATGACAATGGAGACAAAACGACCCAAAACCTATGGGATGCAGCAAAAGCAGTTCTAAGAGAGAAGTTCATAGCAATACAAGCCCACCTTAAGAAGCAGGAAACACCTTGAATAAACAACCTAACCTTGAACCTCAAGCAATTAGAGAAAGAAGAACAAAAAACCCCCAAAGTTAGCAGAAGGAGAGAAATCATAAAAATCAGATCAGAAATAAAAGAAAAAGAAATGAAGGAAATGATAGCAAAGATCAATAAAACTAAAAGCTGGTTCTTTGAGAAGATAAGCAAAATTGATAAACCATTAGCCAGACTCATCAGGAAAAAAAGGGAGAAGACCCAAATCAATAGAATTAGAAATGAAAAAGGAGAAGTAACAACTGACACTGTAGAAATAAAAAAGATCATGAGAGATTACTACAAGCAATGCTATGCCAATAAAATGGACAATCTGGAAGAAATGGACAAATTCTTAGAAATGCACAACCTGCCAAGACTGAATCAGGAAGAAATAGAAAATATGAACAGACCAATCACAAGCACTGAAATTGAAACTGTGATTAAAAATCTTCCAACAAACAAAAGTGCAGGACCAGATGACTTCACAGGCGAATTCTATCAAACATTTAGAGAAGAGCTAACACCTATCCTTCTCAAACTCTTCCAAAATATAGCAGAGGGAGAAACACTCCCAAACTCCTTCTACGAGGCCACCATCACCTTGATACCAAAACCAGACAAGGATGTCACAAAGAAAGAAAACTACAGGCCAATATCACTGATGAACATAGATGCAAAAATCCTCAACAAAATACTAGCAAACAGAATCCAATAGCACATTAAATGGATCATCCACCATGATCAAGTCGGGTTTATTCCAGGAATGCAAGGATTCTTCAATATACGCAAGTCTATCAATGTGATAAACCATATTAAAAATTGAAAGAGAAAAACCATATGATCATCTCAGTGGATGCAGAGAAAGGTTTTGACAAAATTCAACACCAATTTATGATAAAAACCCTCCAGAAAGTAGGCATAGAGGGAACTTTCCTCAACATAATAAAGGCCATATATGACAAGCCCACAGCCAACATCATCCTCAATGGTGAAAAACTGAAACCATTTCCACTAAGATCAGGAAAAAGACAAGGTTGCCCACTCTCACCACTCTTATTCAACATAGTTTTGGAAGTTTTAGCCACAGCAATCAGAGAAGAAAAGGAAATAAAAGGAATCCAAATCAGAAAAGAAGAAGTAAAGTGGTCACTATTTGTAGATGACATGATATTATACATAGAGAATCCTATAGATGCTACCAGAAAACTACTAGAGCTAATCAATGAATTTGGTAAAGTAGCAGGATACAAAATTAATGCACAGAAATCTCTGGCATTCCTATATACTAGTGATGAAAAATCTGATAATGAAATCAATAAAACACTCCCATTTACCACTGCAACAAAAAGAATAAAATACCTAAGAATAAACCTACCTAAGGAGACAAAAGACCTGTATGCAGAAAATTATAAGACACTGATGAAAGAAATTAAAGATGATACAAATAGATGGAGAGATATACCATGTTCTTGGATTGGAAGAATCAACATTGTGAAAATGACTCTACTACCCAAAGCAATCTATAGATTCAATGCAATCTCTATGAAACTACCACTGGCATTTTTCACAGAAGTAGAACAAAAAATTTCACAATTTGTTTGGAAACACAAAAGACCCCGAATAGCCAAAACAATCTTGAGAATGAAAAACGGAGCTGGAGGAATCAGGCTCCCTGACTTCAGACTATACTACAAAGCTACAGTAATCAAGACAGTATGCTACTGGCACAAAAACAGAGAGATAGATCAATGGAATAGGATAGAAAGCCCAGAGATAAACTGACGCACATATGGACACCTTATCTTTGATAAAGGAGGCAGGAATGTACAGTGGAGAAAGGACAGCCTCTTCAATACATGGTGCTGGGAAAACTGGACAGGTACATGTAAAAGTATGAGATTAGAACACTCCCTAACACCATACACAAAAATAGGCTCATAATGGATTAAAGACCTCAATGTAAGGCCAGAAATTAACAAACTCTTAGAGGAAAACATAGGCAGAACAATCTATGACATAAATCACAGCAAGATCCTTTTTAACCCACCTCCTAGAGAAATGGAAATAAAAACAAAAATAAACAAATGGGACCTAATGAAACTTCAAATCTTTTGCACAGCAAAGGAAACCATAAACAAGACCAAAAGACAACCCTCAGAATGGGAGAAAATATTTGCAAATGAAGCAACCGACAAAGGATTAATTTCCAAAATTTACAAGTAGCTCATGCAGCTCAATAACAAAAAACAAAAAAACCCAATCCAAAAATGGGCAGAAGACCTAAATAGACATTTCTCCAAAGAAGAAATACAGACTGCTAAAAAACACATGAAAGAATGCTCAACATCAATAATCATTAGAGAAATGCAAATCAAATCTCCAATGAGATATCATCTCACACCAGTCAGAATGGCCATCATCAAAAAATCTAGAAACAATAAATGCTGGAGAGGGTGTGGAGAGAAGGGAACACTCTTGCACTGCTGGTGGGAATGTGAATTGGTACAGCCACTATGGAGAACAGTATGGAGGTTCCTTAAAAAGCTACAAATAGAACTACCATATGACCCAGCAATCCCACTACTGGGCATATACCCTGAGAAAACCATAATTCAAAAAGAGTCATGTACCAAAATGTTCATTGCAGCTCTATTACAATAGCCCGGAGATGGAAGCAACCTAAGTGCCCATCATCGGATGAATGGATAAAGAAGATGTGGCACATATATACAATGGAATATTACTCAGCCATAAAAAGAAACGAAATTGAGCTATTTGTAATGAGGTGGATAGACCTAGAGTCTGTCATATAGAGTGAAGTAAGTCAGAAAGAGAAAGACAAATACCGTATGCTAACACATATATATGGAATTTAAGAAAAAAAAGTGTCATGAAGAACCTAGGGGTAAGACAGGAATAAAGACACAGACCTACTGGAGAACGGACTTGAGGATGTGGGGAGGGGGAAGGGTGAGCTGTGACAGGGCGAGAGAGAGAGGCATGGACATATATACACTACCAAACGTAAGGTAGATAGCTAGTGGGAAGCAGCCGCATGGCACAGGGATATCGGCTCGGTGCTTTGTGACCGCCTGGAGGGGTGGGATGGGGAGGGTGGGAGGGAGGGAGACGCGGGAGGGAGGAGATATGGGAACATATGTATATGTATAACTGATTCACTTTGTTGTAAAGCAGAAACTAACACACGATTGTAAAGCAATTATACCCCAATAAAGATGTTAAAAAAAAAAAGAAAATACTTCTTTTGTGCCTTTTATATGCCATAATGGGTTAGTGTTTATGAGTTTGTGCTTTGGAGTGACACTGTCTGTGTATCTGTGTTTTTGTGTGTTTGTTTGTTATTGTGGTAAGAATACAACATGAGATATATCCTTTAAAAAATTTTAAGTGTACAATAATGTTAACTATAATCACAATACTGTATAGCAGATCTTTAGAACTTATGCAACTTGCAAGACTGAATGTTTTTGAACAGCAACTCCCCATGGCCCCCTCCCAAGCCCTTGGCAATACTGTTCTATTTTCTGTTTCTATGAGTCTGTCTATTTTATATTCCTCATATAATGGAATCATGCTTTCTTCACCCTTCTGTGACTGGCTTATTTCACTTAGCATAGTGTTCTCCAGGTTCATCAGGTTGTTGCAAATGGCAAGATCTCCTTCTTTTCTAAGGCTGAGTGGTATTCCACTGTATATATCTACCACATTTTCATCATCCATTCATCCATCAATGAATATTTAGGCCGTTGCCATATCTTGACTATTGTGAAAAATGCTGTGGTGAACACAGGAGGGCAGATACCTCTTCGAGATCTTGATTTCAATTCTTTTGTATATCTACCCAGAAGTGGGATTGCTGGATCATATGGTAGTTCTATTTTTTAATTTTTAGAGGAAGTTCCATACTGTTTTTCATAGTGGCTGCACCATTTTATATTCTCACCAACATTGTACAAGTATTCCAAGTTCTCCATATCCTTGCCTTAACTTTATTTTTTTTTGATAATAGCCATTCTAACAGGTGTGCAGTGATATCTCACTGTGGGTTTTTTAAAAAAATATATTTATTTATTTTATTTATTTATTTTTGGCTGCATTGGGTCTTCCTTGTGGTGCGCGGGCTTCTCACAGTGGGGGCTTCTCTTGTTGCGGAGCATGGGCTCTAGGCGTATGGGTTTCAGTAGTTGTGGCACGTGGGCTCAGTAGTTGTGGCTTGCTAGCTCTAGAGCGCAGGCTCAGAAATTGTGGGACATGGGGTTAGTTGCTCCTCAGCATGTGGGATCTTCCCGGAGCAGGGCTCTAACCCATGTTCCCTGCATTGGCAGGCGGATTCCCAACCACTGCGCCACTAGGGAAGCCCTCACTGTGGTTTTGATTTGAATTTTCCTGATTATTAGTGATGTTGAGCATTTTTTCATATACCTGTTGGCCATTTTATGTCTTCTTTGGAGAAATGTTCATTTAAGTCCTTTGCCCATTTTAGAAATTTGTTTTGTTTTGTTTTTGCTATTAAGTTGTAAGAGTTTATTAAATATTTTAAATATTAACTGTTTATCAGGTATATGGATTTTAGCTATTTCTCCCATTCTGCTGATTGCCTTTTCACTCTGCTGATTGTTTCCTTTGCAGTGTAGAAGTTTTTAGTTTGATGTAGTCCCACTTATTTATTTCTGCTTTTGTTGCTTATGCTTTTGGTATCATATCCAAGAAATCCTTGCTAAGACTAATGTCATAAAGATTTCCCCCTATATTTTCTTCTAGGAGTTTTACATTTTCAGGTCTCATGTTTGAATATGTAATCTATTTTGAGTTTATTTTTGTAAATAAATAAGGGTCCAATTTCATTCTTTTGTAGGTAGTTATCCAGCTTTTTCCAACATGATTTTGTAGAAGAGATTATCCTTTCTGTACTGTATATTCTTGGCACTCTTGTTAAAGATAAGTTGACCATGTATGCTTGGGTCTATTTCTGAACTGTATCATTTTTCATTGGTCTATATGTCTGCTTTTATGCTAGTATCATAATTTTAAAGTTACTGTAGTTTTGTAATATATTTTGAAATCATGAAGTGTGATGCCTCCAGGTCTGGTCTTCTTAAGATTCCTTTGGCTCTTCAGGGTCCTTTGTGTTTTCAAATGAATTTTAGGATTGCTTTTTCTATTTCTGTGAAAAATACCTATTGAGATTTTGATAGTTGCATTGAACGTAGATTGTTTTGGGTAGTATGGACTTTTTAACAGTATTGTCTTCTAATCCATGAACAGGGGATGTGTTTCCATTTATTTATATCTTCTTTCATTTCTTTCATTAGTGTTTTATAGTTTTCAGTGTACATCTTTCACCTCTTCGGTTAAGTTTATTCCTAAGTATTTTGTTCTTTTTGGTGTTATCGTAAGTGGGATTGTTTTCCTGATTTCCTTTTCAGATAGTCCCTTGTTATTGTACGGAAATACAACTGATTTTTGGACACTGATTTTGTATTCTGCAATTTTACTCAGTTTTTTTTTATTAGTTCTAACTTTTTTGTGTGTGGGTGTGAAGTCTTTAGGTTTTTCTACATAGATCATGTCATCTGCAAACAGAGCTGATTTTACTTCTTCTTTTCTAATTTGTATGCCTTGTATTTCTTTTTCTTACCAAATTGCTCTAGTTAGGATTTCCAGTACTATGTTAAATTGAACCGGTAAGTGGGCATTCTTGCCTTGTTCCTGATCATAGAAGAAAAACTTTCAGTTTTTCACTGTTGGGTATGATGTTAGCTGTCAGCTTTTCACATACGGCCTGTATTATGTTGCAGTAAATGCCTTCTATACCTAGCTTGTTAAGGGTTTTTTAATCATGAAAGGATGCTGGATTTGGTCAAGACTTTTTTTGCATCTATTATTGAGATGATTATGGGATTTTAATTTATAATTCTGTTAATGTGGTGAACCACATTTATTGATTCGTGTATGGTAAAACATCCTTATAGCTCAGAGATAATTTCCACTTGACCATGGTGTATGATCCATTTAATTGCTACTAAATTCAGTTTGCTAGTATTTTGTTGAGGTTTTGTGCCTATACATTCATCAGGGATATTGGCCCTGTAGTTTTCCTTTCTTGCAGTGTCTTTGTATGGATGTATTAAAGTCATGGTGGCCTAATTTTTGAAGGAGAGTTTTGCCATGTATAGTATTCTTGGTTGGCAGTTTTTTCTTTCAGAACATATATTTCTTTGAATATATCATCCCATTTCCTTCTGGCCTACAAGGTTTCTGCTGAGAAATCAGATTGTATGTGATTAGTTGCTTTTCTTTTGCTGCTTTTAAATTATCTTTGACATTTGACAGTGTGATTATAGGGTGTCTTGGTATATACTACTTTGTTTTCATCTTAAACAGGTCTGCTACCTATTTCAAAGTGTCTGCTCAATTTTGATTTTGTCTAAGGTACTATAATTTTTAGCTGGATTCTGTACTTCTCATAAAGGTATTTTGGTCCATGTATCATTGTTAGTGATACAAGGCAAGGAGTGATGGGAATTCTTATTCTTCCATCTTGATGACTTAAATAGCTGTCATTGCCTGTGTTTGAATCCATACTCTGTCACTTAACTCACTCTGTGACCATCAATCTCTCTGAGCCTCACATTTCTTATCTGTAAAATGGGGATAATAATCATAGTGCCAATAGGCTTTTGTGAGGACTTAATATCTGCTAAGCCATTAAGAAATGGCTTAGTAGTAAACTCTTGATAAATATTAGCTATTATTATTAATTTTATTATTATTGTTTTATATTCTGGGCTGATGACAGCTCTGAATTTAATTACCACCCATACATTTACTCTTAAATTAATGTCTTTAACTTTGACATTACTACTTTTGCCCTCCAGGTTTGCTTACTTAACATCACCTCCAAGCTTAATGTGTTGGAAACTGCACTAATGACTGTCCCATGAAACTTGCCCCTCTTTCAGTGTTGCTTATATCAGTGAATGGCATAACCATCCACATGGTTGAACAAGCTAGAAACATAGATGTTACCCTTAATATCCTTTTCCTTTAACTGCCTTATATGTCCTTTATCAAGTACTGTTAGTTTTACCTTCCAAACAACTTTCATATTTTTCTGTTTTCTAACTGCAACAGCACTAATTTGGTGTAAGTCAACATCACATCTCGCCTGAACTCTTACACTAATTTCCTGAAAGCTCTCTTTGTATCTACTCTTTCCATGTAGCCCATCCATTCTGTGAACAGAAGTTAGAGTGATAAAAGGGTGTATCTAATAGTATCACTAGCCTACTTTAAACCCTTTTGGGGTTACTTAATATTCTTATAGTAAGACTTAAATCATTAGCAAGATTCCAGAATCTCAGCATAATCTGGGCCCTTCCTAAGTCTCCAGACTCAAATTATGTCACTTGATATCTTACACGCTGGGCTGCAGCCATACTGTAGTTCCTCCAGTACAACATGAACGTTTCTGCTTCAAGACCTCTGCATAGTGCACCTGGAATCCTTCCCTTCTGTCACCCAGGAACAACTATAAATCTTTCAAATCTCAGCTTAAATGTGATTTCCGTGGGAAAGTTTCCCCTGATATCCCAGACTAGATCAGGACCATAATCACGTTCTCAGTATACCTTATATTTACTTCTAAAATAACTTACTGTTGTTTTAATAAAACAACTAATTATGCACTAATTGGTATGAATGCTTTTCCATATAGAAGATAAGTTCTAGGAGGGCAAGGATTAGGTCTATCTTATTCATACTATGTCTGCATGATATCTAGCAAAGAGATGGCTCCTAATAAACATTTGTTGAACAACTAAAGAAAAGAATGTATGATGTGATATCCGAGCTGAGTTTTGAAGAATATGTAGGAGTTAGCCATATGACTGGGGATGGAGAGGGTAGCAGGGAATACTTGGAGTAAGGGGGCACTAGAAGGAGAAAAGCAAGAGATAGGAAGGTGAGAGTGGCAAGAGATTAGCTCAACATTCAGGCAGAAGTAAAGAAAAGCCTTGCATACTATTCTAAAACATATGGATTTTACCCTGGAGACAGCTGGAAGCTATAAAGGGAGTTTAAATAGCCAAGTGCCTAGATCAGATACGGGCACTGGGGCTTCCCTGGTGGCGCAGTGGTTGAGAGTCTGCCTGCCGATGCAGGGGACACGGGTTCGTGCCCCGGTCCCGGAAGATCCCACATGCTGCGGAGCGGCTGGGCCCGTGAGCAATGGCCTCTGAGCCTGCGCGTCCAGAGCCTGTGCTCCGCAACGGGAGGGGCCACAGCAGTGAGAGGCCCGCGTACCGCAAAAAAAAAAAAAAAAAAAAAGCAGATACGGGCATTGGCATTAAACACTTAGCAGAAATGTAGAGAATGGATTGGAATGGATTGGAGAGAAGTAAATTTGGAACAGGGATATCAGTTAGGGATCTGTCAGGGATCTGTTAGACTAAGTGACTTGAGAAATGATGGCATCCTAAAGTAAGGCAGTATATAGACATGGAGAGGGGATGAATTCTGAAGATGCTGAAGAGGTCTAGTTGAGAGGACTTCATCACCAATTGGATGTGGAAAGTAGGGAGGAGGGGCTATGGATTACTATTTGGTTTATATTTTGGACAACTGGATGGATAGTGTTGGAATTTATAAAGACAGCAAATGACATATGAGAGGCAAATTTAGTGGTGGTGGTAAGATAGTGATTTGCTTCTGTACTGTTGTGTTTGAGGCACTTGAGAGATATCAGTGGAGTTGCTTAGTGATGGGTACAGGAGGCAGCTGATGTCATAGGAGTGGATGCACTTATGCAAGGAACAAGGTAGAATTTCATTTCAAGAAAACTTTGAGTACTCAGTAAATATTTTTAGTTCTAGAAATATACACACACATACAGATACAAAATTTTGTATACAGTTTTTTGGGGTTTCATAACATCCTAAAGGCCATTTTTCTTTTTTTTTCTTTTTTTTGTTTAAAAATAAGGAGAAAATAGAAGAGATAAACCTGGGTAAGTATAAAGGAGTGAATAAGCAAGATAAATACAAGAAGAATACTGCAATGGAGTGACTGGGGACATGGGTGGGAATAAAGAATTGTGTCAGAGGAGACAAGAGAGAAGAACATTTTAGAAAGAAATGTGGAACCAGGAGTATTTAGATGTTTTAGAAATGTAGAGGGATAAGACTGAGAATAATGGTTTCAGTGATGTTGTGGGGTGGAAGCTCAACTGCCTCCAAACTTAAGGGAGAGTGAGGAAGTAAAACCAAGCATATGATATTCTTTTCCAGAATATTATAGAAGAAGAAAGCTAAGACAGTAGCTGATGTAGCATAGGTTCATGGCAAGGATTTATTTTTTACATATTTATTGCTGTATCATAAATATGTTTCTGTATTGAGGGTAAAGAGGCGTTAAAACATTATTTAAGGCATATTTAGTTTTTTTTTAATTCAGAAGAGAAGATATAAAAGGTTCTGAAAGTGGGGTTCAAGTATCCAATTTATAATTTGTGTGTGAGTCAGCAATTTAGTGCTGCCCTATAATGCAAACAGCGCCAATGGGGTTCTGCAAAGGCAGCAATTGCATTGTCATAGAAAGTGTGCAAGGAAAGACTGCTGACAGCTTGTTAGGGGTAGTGTAGAGGGAATACCTGATTAAATGGGAAATTGAACTACATGAACACCAATATCCTTTCTACCTCTGGGATGCTAGCGTTCTTTTTTCAGGAATTCCTAGGGAGAATGAGAAAACCGTTTATCCTTGTTTGAGAAAATTTGTGCCCTATATTAGAAAGGCGAGTTGCACTGTAGTATTTGAATAGTTTTGGGCTGATATGCCATGGGAACTATCGGTCAGATCTAGTTACAAAAAGCATGTGATGCATCAGATTTAATCAAAGGCGATATGTCAGAGTTTCTGCCTGGGGAGTTTGCTAATGATGATGTGTTATTTTTTTTCTCTTTGAAGCCACCTGACAAATTTTGGGATCATAGAGTGGTATTTGTTAATTTTACCTTAATTTTTTAAAGATAAATGATCATTTTCATACTTGCCCTCCTTCATGTACAAAATATGAAAACACTTAAGATAGGAATGGCACTAAGACTTAACATGATTCTACATGTGCAAGGATTCAAGATATGTTCACAAAAACAATCTTGAAGAATATGCTGGAAAACTCTGAGAATATAATTTTATCATGAACAATTTCAGAACGTGAGATTGCTAATGCAATGCTATATGTAAATTTAAAGCATTACTTCTTTTAGGATAAAGTACCCCAAATGCCCCTCCTGGACACATTTCAATGAGTCTGACAAAGTAGAATTATTAAATATTCCAGAATCGGAGTTTAATAAACGAGTGACCCTAAATAGCAGACTGAATTGTAACAAAAACAGAGAATGTATTATTCCCCCCTTTTATTTTATGTATTTGTGTGTCTGGGTATATATGGGTCTTGCAAAACAGTTCTTAATGCTTGACATTGTAAGAAGGACAACAAACAGAAAGAGGCCCTCTTTAGCTCCCTTTTTGCAATGGAGCTTACCTGGTCTGCTGAACTTGGGCACCAAAATGATGATGCCAAGTATCAATTAAATCTGCTCAGTGCAAGTATCTCCAAGTGGTCTATCTAACTCTGATTAACTAGTTAATAAAAACTAGTTAATAAAACAGTAATAGTAGTTAATAAAAACTAAAATAGTTTTTTTATTTAAAAAAACAGTAGTTAATAAAAACTAAAATCACATGCTGGTGCAAATTTTTCATATAGCTACTAAGTGCTTTTGATAATTACTACCATTCTCTGCTCACTAACTTATTGATGAAGCCCATATTCAGTAGTAGTTAGATTAGCATGTGGAACCTTGTCTGTCAATGATTGGCTCTTTTCTCCCTCCCATCTTATTTTTATTCATTTATGTAAGAGATACTTATTGGACACTCTTATGGTCTGAATTGTGTACCCAGATTCATATGTTAAAGTCCTAACCCCTAGCAAAGTTCAGTGAGGTCACTGATGTGAGCCTCAATCCAATATGACTTTTGTCCTTACAGGAAGAGGAGATTAGAATACAGACACCCAGAGAAAAGACCATGTGAAGACAAAAGGAGAAGACAACCATCTACAAAAGCCAAGGAAAGAGACATCAGAATGAAACTAAACCTGCTGATACCCTGATCATGGTCTTCTAGCCACCAGAACTATGAGGAAGTTGTTGTTTAAGATATCTAGTCTATGGTACTTTTTTATGGCAAACCTAGCAAACTAATACCATGCTTCTCGAACCTAAGTATGTGTAAGAATAACCTAAATGCTTGTTAAAATAGAAATTCCTGAGCCCCGTGATCAGAGTTTCTGCTTCAACTTTGGAGTGAGGTCCAAGAATTTACACTTCCAACTATCTTCCAGGTGATGTGATGCTCCCAGGGGGACCATACTTTGGGCAGTAGCACTGCCTTAGTAAATACAAATGCCTTTCAGAATGGTGATAGATAATCATCGGAATTTTTATTATTATTAATTTTTCAGAAATTTTGTAATCCCATTGTTAAAGACAGTCATCCTTGAAACCGGCAATGATGGGAGTATTTACATCACAGAAATTGGCAAAATCTACAAAACAGGGCTTTTACTGCTGGAGAGCTAGTGAATGAGTTTATTAGATTGCTTTTCAAGTTATGGAAAATAGAGAAAAACTGAGGGCATGGGGCTGTAGGAAATCTCCTGAAGTGAGAAAGACACAGAGAGAGAAAGGGCACAATACTTACATTGATGACTTCAAAGAAGCTAAAGCCAGCAATTTTTTTACTGTATTAATTTTAACAGACCATTCAACCAGGTGGATTAAAGAAAAGAAGGCAATTTGAACTTCAATCACTGCCCTGGTGCTCACTGGCTCTTTAAGTGTATTATTTAGGCTTTTGAGCAAAAGTTTTCTTTTTTATATAAGATGCAGGTGGACAGGATAATTTGAGCTGCCTTTTCCATTGTTGAGATTTCTGAGTATGGTAGCCTAATGAAGGGTCCAATTCCCAATCACCCCTAAGATGATTTTTTTTTTGAGGCTCAAAATATTGAGCTGATGAGTTATCCCTGGGCTGATGGGAGCATGAGCTTGTCCTAATTACCCCCCAAGGTGGTTGTGAAGTTTAAATGAGACCATGGACTAACAGAGCTTTATAAACTCACCTGAGTTGTAAAAATACAAAGTCAAATTAATAAGAGTTCATGATTTGGGAGTTTTGGCTGGATTGTGATTTGGGAGTATTGGGAGTTTTGGTAGGGAAAATTGAAGAGCAGTGATTTAAATCGTGCTATATTGGTTGATGTGACTGTTCTTGACATATCTTTCTGTGTCCACAAGAAATGGAGAAGTGAACTTTAGCAACATAATTTAGCAGAATTCTAGAGAAATTTCTTCCTCACAAACTGGAAATATGCTCATTCTCATATTATATTACATTAATTTATTATTCATTATTTACATTAATTTCTTCACTATTCTTTCAACAAATACTTATTGTTGAGTTTCTATTATGTGCCAGCCTTGAGTTATGTACTAGGGATGGACATAGGGCAGACATGTGTCCTTTAGGGAAAGTGAAGATTAAAGGGCACTTTAAAAAGTATGGCATTTTATTAGAAAAATATTTGTATTGTATCTTGGGATTTGCTATACTGCCTCCCCACCCCCAGCTAAAATACAATATGGTTTCTAAAAGAAGATGCAGAAGAAAGATGGAGAAAGATAGTGAGATGATCAGTATCTGGGTGTGTGTATGATACAGAATAATTATATATATTAGACTAATTGTAGTAACTGTGTAGGCACTACAACTAATGATGTTTAAATGCAAACTGGAAAGTACCTCTTTATTCAAAGACTTAACTGACTAAGCTTGCCTCTTCACAATGGAAAATCATAGCAATTACCTGGAAAATAAAGACCCCCAAAGAGTCTAGCCAAAACAATCTGAACACTTGAATAATTTTTTTTTGAAAAAATATGTTTTTAACAGTGTATAACTTATTTACTTGTAAGATTATTAGAACTGGACATTTACATGGCACAGAAGAAAAATAAAAAAGCACACAATTGAAATACATAAATCAACAAATACAAAACTGGAGCCCAAGCCTGAATTAAGCTTTTTTTTTTTTTAATTTTCTGATACTTTGGTATCTTGGGGTCATCACTGATCAGGGAGAGACTGCCCTCCCAGGGCCAGATAATTTCTGGAGAAAATAAACTATGCAAACCAACCAGTCCAGAGCCCATACTCTGAATCACCTCCTCTATCTAGCTTCTACACTCTATCAGTCAATATTCCTGTGCCCTAATCATCCCAGGGCCAGGTACTAGACAACTAGGAACAACCCTTATAGCCCAGAGTCCACAGAACTTACTCAAACTAGCCAATCCTGAACTGTTTACATGGCCTCAACTATCCTACCCACAAAAACCACAATGAAGCCTTACCCAAATAAAAACCCAAATAAAAACGAAATCCTGGGTGCATTTTAAAGCAAAGTCATG